>NW_027361743.1:3762500-4962500 GCF_039654945.1 Dendrobates tinctorius | reverse complement strand
TCCCATCTCTCTACTGCATCTGTGTAGCTCAGTCACAGTGATCTTTGGGTTCTTCTTTACCTCTCTCACCAAGGCTCTTCTCCCATGATTGCTCAGTTTAGCTGGATGGCCAGGTCTAGGAAGACTTCTGATGGTCCCAAACTTCTTCCATTTAAGGATTATGGAGGCCACTGTGCTCTTAGGAGCCTTGAGTACTGCAGAAATTCTTTTGTAACCTTGGCCAGATGTGTGCCTTGTCTCAATTCTGTCTCGGAGCTCCTTTGTTAGTTCTTTTGACCTCATGATTCTCATTTGGTCTGACATGCACTTTGAGCTGTGACTCCATATATAGAGAGGTGTGCGCCTTTACAAATCAAGTCCTATCAGTTTAATTAAACACAGCTGGACTCCAATGAAGGAGTAGAACCATCTCAAGGAGGATCACAAGGCAATGGACAGCATGTGACTTAAATATGAGTGTCTGAACAAAGGGTCTGAATACTTAAGACCATATGACATTTGTTTATTTTTTGTTAAATAAATTTGCAAAAATTTCTACATTTCTGTTTTTTTCAGTCAAAATGATGTGCAGAGTGTACATTAATGAGAAAAAAAAAGAACTTTTTTGAATTTACCAAATGGCTGCATTGAAGCAAAGAGTGAAAAATGTAAAGGGATCTGAATACTCTCCGTACCCACTGTATACATTATATGTCATGTCTCTTCCTTTGACTCCAGCGCTGAGCCCGCATATTTTTCAATCGACATCCATCCGCGGCTGTTACCATGTTAAATGCCACTGTCAATCATTAAGGTTTTTGTGGCAACTTGGGGTCATCTGGAATTTAAATGTAGATTTTTTTCCTTTGGTCCAGCCAGAGTTAATATCAGTCTCTTGCTGCTAGCTTCTTTTAGGCTGGTCAGCTGATGTTGGTTGGTAACCACTCCCACCTCTCTTTAAATAGTCACATGACCCATCAGCTGATCGGCATTTATAGAGTTACTTTTATGCAGACCATCTAGGTGTGTGGAGTTCTCCTTTGGCTGTTATATTGCTGCTTTTGGAGTCCTGTTACCCTGATGCCTTTTACTTTGCTGCTGTTGAACGTAGCAGCAGATTCTGAGCCAAGTAGCATTCTTTCTGTCTGTCACTTGTTTATCTCTTTCTCTGTGCATATTACTTCCAGTTGCAAGGCTACCATCCTTACTGGCCAGTGCACTAGTCAGAGTTAGTTTAGGTGACAGCCGGGAACTATGCTCATGACGGCAAGGTTTAGGGGGGGATGATCCGCATAGGGCGTTAGGGACAGGCACCGGTTGGTTTCAGGAGGTGTCTCATCCCCCTCTCTCTACCGTTAGGGCCCTCCTCTCATGATGGCATTTAACATGATTGCTCCAGAAGTGCCTCGCCCATCAGCACCCCGTCACATGATCGTGAGATGTCGATGGGTTGGATTGACAACCAGGGTTCTGCAGGAGAATCCCGTGGTTTTCATTGCTGATCAGCTATGAGCACCACTCCATTGCCAGTGCTCATAGCAGATGAGCGTTTCTGCAAAGCCCTGCTCTGTGTAGCCCAAGCAATTAGAAGATCCCAGCTTTAAGTCTCCAAGGAGACTGTTGAAGTAAGTGAAAAGTAAAAAAAAAGCTTTTTAAAAAGATATAAAAGGTCAAATCACCCCCTCTTTTGCCCCATTCAAAATATAACAAAAAAAAAAATACACTTATTTGGTATCACCACATAGGCAAAATATGTATTGTACTCAGTGATGTAGAATTACAAATTTCTTGTGTATTCAGAAGCTGTACATCCATATAGATAAATGGAGATGTATATAATACAAATGCATTAATAGTAATTTAGATACTGTGAGGTAGCACTGTCATTTACTTAGGGGATCCTCGCTAGGCAGCGAACAAGAACCAGTTCTGGCACAGGATTTTCCAACAAATCATACAGTTCTTGCGGTTTATTCACGCCTCATAAACCACAGCAGCAACAGAAAGTTCACTTATCAGCATTACCAGCATAGCGTCCTTTATAATGCTTCGCTCTGGTTACCAATATTCAGTACGGTACGCATGCTCTCTTAGCCTCACAATGGTCTCACCCAAGTCAGGGCTCCTCATGCGGCTTCAGCATTCCGCACACGTTCATTCCCTCCAGGGAACTCTCAGGCACACATCGCCATTGCTCACAGCCACTTCACACGTGCTGTCAGGCAGGAAGTTCCATCTCTGCAGGACCTTCCACACTGGACCAACCAGGTCTCAGCATTCACCACATGTGACCTACCCTGGCCACATTATATGGTCTATAGCTACACCCACTGGGTCACGTGACTAGGACCTCATCACAGGTCCTTCACACACTCACATAGTAGAGAAGATACATCAAACCGAGTAGCTGTCCTGAAAGAGATGCATCTACAGTGTCTCCACACCAAACAGTGGGTCAGGCAGAGTAATGTGAAGGGTGCTCGACGCCTAGAATTAGCAAGGGAGGCTATGGATCAGCTGGGTTTGTGGAAAGATGTGGTGCCGGTACCCAAAGCTCTGACTGGGAGAATCATTTGAAGATCCGGGAAGGTAATGCAAGACCTTGTGAATATCTCCGGTGTGGTGAGAGTGAGGATCCCTCCTGATGATGAAGACCAAGTATCCAGTGAACCCCCCAGTTACCCTCTAACTGTGTCTCTACTCCCGTTATCTTCTCAACCAGGTTACCACCTGTCCTGTCACGAGTTTCAGTCAGCACAGCACTAGATTCTGTCCTAGGGGTGGCTACTGGTAATAACACGTCACAGTCACACCACACCGTCCGGTGAACCCCCAAGGCACTCTCTTTCCGTGTGTCAGCTCTGCTCTTTTGGTTTACCACCCCCTTCTCCTTCACACTGAGGTACCCTTCAGGTGACGTCAGGTCAGTAAATTCGTCCGACGCCATCCTTTCTCCGGTTGCCCCTACGTCTGGCCTGTCCACGTTAGGAGGCGTCAGCGTCACAGTGTCTGCTAGCCCTACAGTAGACACGTCTCTATCTTCCTGGCATAGGTCATCAAACCTGACCAAATCCCGGCCACACTCCAAGGCATAAACTAAGTTTGGTGGTATACTGCCACCTTGGTATTCACGGCCTCTGTACTCCTCAAACATTACCCTGTCTACCGCATAGTTCACTGTGACCCCATGTGCACAGCGATCCTGGACCATTTTCTCGGTCAGACAGAGAGTGAGAGGAGTTCCTACCAGAGTCACCTGACTCTTTGAGTCCAGCCGTCCCGATATCCCTTCCCGGTGTAGCATCACGGTACACACTTGTGGCCCATCATCATTCAGAAAGAATATCCCACATTCTGGAAATGACATACACATACACTGCGGTACTCCAGACATACCCACTGAGTCACCCAGTGCTGTCATTCCTTCAAACTTGGCCCCTTTCTGGACCACCACCCCACTTAGGGTTGCCGCCCCCTCCTGGGACTCCACCCCTTTTTGGGTTACCACCCCACTTTGGGTCACCGCCCTCTTCTGGGACTCCACCCCCTTTCGGGATCTCCCCATGTCCGTTAAACCGGTCTTCTCAGACCACAGTTCACACAACACAGTTTATGTCTTAACGATACCACACAAGTCCTTGTTGGCACCACCACAGCTCCTGCTGTCACCGATCACCGACACCACTGGCTGCTGTTCACACACACAGTGGCTGGAGTCACTGCAGCTCCTGCTGCACCGTCTTCGTGGACCCGCCGATCCACCGGAAGCCACTTGTCCCCTTCGTAACCCCGCCAAGTTACCGTAAGCCGCTTATCACCTTCGTGACCCCACTGAGCCACATCAAGCCGCTTGTCATCTTCTTGACTCCCACTGAGCCACCGCCGGCTGAGTTGAGAAAAAAAGAAAAGAAAAAACACCACACAAAAAAACTCAAAAAACTCACGTGTCCTTTCTGTGTGCTATTCAGGATGTACCGTCTCTGCCTGAGACTGTCCAACACACAGGGCGCACCGGGTGCTATTCAGGGAGCGACCATCCTCCCAGGGTTTCCCAACACCGGCTTCACCAACACAAAACTCATGTGTCCTTTCTGTGTGCTATTCAGGATGCACCGTCTCCGCCTGAGACCGTCCAACACACAGGGCGCACCGGGTGCTATTCAGGGAGCCGACCCTCTTTCCAGGGTTTCCCAACACACCGGCCTCACCGGGTCAAGGGGCTTAGCGGGTGCTATTCAGGACATCTGTATCGGCCTGAGACTGCCCAACACTTACGCCTCACCAGGTCCATGGTCATACCACATGCTCCAGGGATCTTCCCAACACTGACCCTCCAGGACCTTGCTCACTGTACCCTCCAGGAACACAGTCTTTCCCACTGACCCAGGTCAGTACCACACGAACACCAGTCTGTTGCCTGTGTCGGCCACACAGGTTCTCGGGTACCTCTTATCCGCAGAGGCAACCTATAGCAATCACCAGTCTCTTGCTCACTGACCCCGGTCAGTACAACATGGTTTTCACGACCGTCACCTGCTGGCGGCGCAGGTTCTCGGACCCCTCTACAGCAGAGGTATCCTAGTAAACACCAGTCTCTTTCTCCTGAGGAAACGGCCGCACTGGGCTCACTGATCCGGACAGTGCCTTACTCACTAGGCCGCCCTACGGTTCCAGAACCGAAGCCGGGCAGTGGCTTCCTCGTCAGCCTTCCTGTCTCAGTGTTGCCAGCACTGCAACATACGCCTTTGGAAACCGTTGCCCTTAGCAATCGAAACTTTGCAGTCCTCTTCTGTTGCTCCCAGCAACAAGGCTACAACATTGCCCATTGCTTTCTCCACCAAATGTGAGGTAGCACTGTCATTTACTTAGGGGATCCTCGCTAGGCAGCGAACAAAAACTAGTTCCGGCACAGGATTTTCCAACAAATCATACAGTCCTTGCGGTTTATTCACGCCTCATAAACCACAGCAGCAACAGAAAGTTCACTTAACAGCATTACCAGTATAGCGTCCATTATAATGCTTCACTCTGGTTACCAATATCCAGTACGCAGGCTCTCTTAGGCCAGGATCACACACAGCGAGATACGGCCGAGTCTCGCAGGTTAAAACCAAGCTCTGCCGCCGGCACTCTGGAGCGGAGCGTGCAGCCACACAGCTTTACATGGAGCTGCACGCTCCGCTCTGGAGTGCCGGTGGCA
Organism: Dendrobates tinctorius; assembly: GCF_039654945.1. Classification (NCBI taxonomy): domain Eukaryota; kingdom Metazoa; phylum Chordata; class Amphibia; order Anura; family Dendrobatidae; genus Dendrobates; species Dendrobates tinctorius. The sequence continues at coordinate 4,957,321 of NW_027361743.1, read as the reverse complement.
GAGCTTGGTTTTAACCTGCGAGACTTGGCCGTATCTCGCTGTAGTGTGACTCCGGCCTTAGCCTCACAACGGTCTCACCCAAGTCAGGGCTCCTCATGCGGCTTCAGCATTCCGCACACGTTCATTCCCTCCAGGGAACTCTCAGGCACACATCGCCATTGCTCACAGCCACTTCACACGTGCTGTCAGGCAGGAAGTTCCATCTCTGCAGGACCTTCCACACTAGACCAACCAGGTCCCAGCATTCACCACATGTGACCTACCCTGGCCACACTATATGGTCTATAGCCACACCCACCGGGTCATGTGACTATGACCTCATCACAGGTCCTTCACACATTCACATAGTCATTTACTACAGGCGTTTTCAGACACACCCCTGGGTTGGTTTGTAGGTAACCAGTCCATCCAACTCCCGAGTTACCTGGAGACTTCTCCCTTATATCTTGAAATAACACTTCAGCAATATCATTGCTGATCAATGCACATAACTAAGTCTCCATCTCAAAGCCACCCACTTTGAGATACTTAACCATCCTTCAGGATTCTGCCACTCATCCTTTCTCTTGGAACCTCCACACAGCGCCCCCTAGCGGACATAGTGGTTACTACACCACAATACGAATAAAAATTCGTATATTTGTGTGATTCACCACGCTATGCTGAGCAGATGTATACAAAAAAAAAAAGGGAAACAAATACTTAACAGCAGTTATACGTACTTACTTAAAAATGAAGTTGATGTAGAATATTCTGTGTAAGTTGAGATGTCTACGTGGTAAGTAGTTTGCAGGTTATCTGATGGTAGAGATCTCGTTTTTGATAGCTGCTGATGCTATTGGAACAATGATATATTAAGGTACCAATAAAACATACAAAAGGTCACACCACTCCTTGCATGTAAACCATACTCACTGGTTGTATCATAACGTTTATATTCTCTTTGGGGTGTTCCCTTTATGGTGGATCAATTGATACAATACTAAATATGAAGAGAATTTCAATTACTAACAGTGACCACAACCTTGATATTCAGTCCCAGTTCCTGGGGTACATATGCACTTATTTGTGCTAGATTTGTTATGCTACCCAGGTGTAAATCCTGATTGACTCTCTATAATGGTCTTTGTTGGCTTTATTTAGAGCCAGTGCAGGGACGATATCCACTGTTGAAAAAAATGACAAAGTGCTGGGTAAGGAGGGATCCACTAAACCCACAAATAGTGCTAGCGTTCCAGTAGCCAGTTAGTCCTGGTAGGACTTCTATGCACTTACTTCTGGTAATTGCTCTGTCACAGTCTGGCTGAGGCAGCAGCTGCTAATAGAGTGATAAGTGATGCAGTGTAAGGAGGGATCCTCTAGACACCCTAATTATGCTAGCGTTCCAATAATCAGTTAGTCCTAATAGGACTTCTATGCACTTACTTCTGGTGATTGCTCTGGCGCAATCTGGCTGAGGCAGCGGCTGAGGCAGCGGCTCTGGCTGAGGCAGCGGCTGCTGATGGAGCGATAAGCTATGCAGCGTGTAGTAGGGGAGCGGGTAGACGCCAGCACTTCGTGTACTCCGGCCACAAGTATTGACGAGGACGCGGCGAGAGTGGGGGGGCGGAGCTACTGTGACGTCACAGGCAGGGACGAGGACAGGTGCACGAGAGGCACAAACCAACCAACATGTTTCGAGGGGGGCTTCCCTCTTCGTCAGGGCTATGCTGAATGCCTGTCAGCCCGTCCTTATATAATAGCTCACCCAGCTGCAACCCATACCAATCATTAGTCTTGGGCAGAAATGTATGGGTTTTTTTTTGTTTTTTTTCCTTTCTCTGTGTGTATTGTTGCCTCAAGATACGCCTTGCTGCTATAATTGCAATATTACATTGTTGATTTATTAAAATGGATAGTCCGCTTTGTCTCCTAAATAATAAAAGTATACCTAACTTGTGTGCATAATATACTAAACTAAAACATAACTTTTATTTATGCCAATTTTAAGATAATTTCAAATAATTTTACTGGAACTAAATAAATAAAACATGAGTATGGAGGGTTACACGAGCAGATTGACCCTCCGCACGTTAATAAAATAGATACCTATATTTTCTAAAAAGTATATGTGTGCTACCAGCACTTTAGCAAAAAAAAAAAATAAATAAATACCGGAAAAAGGATAGAAATGGAAGGGGGAAAAGGACTAATTTGACCATATGGTACTCGTCGTGAATCTCTATATAAAGAAAATATGGATAAAGACGAAAACTGACGCACGGATGTAGTATGTACAGCCTTAATTGTATGTTTCAGAAAATGTAGATAGAAATAACAATAAGTGTATTAAAAATGAATAAAAAATAAATAAATAAAAAATAAAAAAATTATAAAAATAAGATTAATGTTTTAATAATTTTATCTAAAAAGCATATAGCTCAATCTCATGGTTGAGGCCTTTTGGGGCCAGGCTGTCAAGAGTGTAAATCCACTTTGACTCCACTCTTGTCATAGCTTTCAAATAGTTGCCCTTCCTTGGATTTTGGGGGACCACCTGGATTCCACAATAGGATACCCCCTTGTAAGACTGATTATGTTTGTCCAAAAAATGACGCGATAAGGGGTGACCTTTGAATCCTTTTTAATGTGTTCCAGGTGCTCCTTAATCCTATCCATTAAACGTCTCTTGGTTCTGCCTACATAGATTTTATTGCAAGGGCACCTGAGTATATATATCACCCCCTTAGTTTTGCATGTTATTTCATCTCTAATACTAAATTTATTATTTGTCATATCTGTGAATGTCGTTTGTAACTTCCTTTGTGTCAACGTTCTATTGCAACATAAGCATCTCCCACATGCCAAAAACCCAGATGGTTGTGTATTTGAATTAGTAAGGAGTGTTTGGCGTAAGGATGGCCTTGTTATGGGTTTGATCATTTTTGTGGTGGGTGCAACTAGAAGCCCTAAATTCTGGGCTCTAGTGTAAACAAATCTAGGACGTTGCGGTAGCAATTCCCCTATGTGTTTATCCCCCTGTAATATCGGCCAATATTTCCGAATAATGTTATAGAATCATTTATAGCCCGCATGAAATTGTGTAATATTAGGTAATTTTTTAATTTGATCTTGAATACTAAGTGGATAATACAGCCTTCATAAAGGCCTGAGATTATGGAAGCGTTTTATCGATGACATACTTTTTGTCTGGGATGGCGCACTCTTAGACTTACAAACATTCATTGCTAGTCTAAATACAAATTCATACGGCCTGGAATTTACACCTACATATAGCAAGACTAGTGTGAACTTCCTTGACTTAACGATCAGAACACAATAAATTAATCACCAAGGGATACCACAAGGAAGTGGATTCAAACAGCTATATTCACATTAATAGCTGTCACCTACCGGTGTGGTTAACAAATATACCCAAAAGCCAATACATGAGGGTAAAAAGAAATTGTACAAATACCCAGGATTTCCATAAGGAAACAGAACGTCTGACAGACCAGTTCATGGAAAAAGGCTATGATCCTCAATAATTGAACCAAACCAAGAAAGAGGTGGAAAATATGTCTATAACATCTCTAATATACAAATCTCAGAATAGTGACACTCCACTTAGTATTCAAGATCAAATTAAAAAATTACCTAAAATTACACAATTTCATGCCGGCCATAAACGATTCAATAACATTATTCGGAAATATTGGCCGATATTACAGGGGGATAAACACATAGGGGAATTGCTACCGCAACGTCCTAGATTTGTTTACACTAGAGCCCAGAATTTAGGGCTTCTAGTTGCACCCACCACAAAAATGATCAAACCCATAACAAGGCCATCCTTACGCCAAACACTCCTTACTAATTCAAATACACAACCATCTGGGTTTTTGGCATGTGGGAGATGCTTATGTTGCAATAGAACGTTGACACAAAGGAAGTTACAAACGACATTCACAGATATGGCAAATAATAAATTTAGTATTAGAGATGAAATAACATGCAAAACTAAGGGGGTGATATATATACTCATGTGCCCTTGCAATAAAATCTATGTAGGCAGAACCAAGAGACGTTTAATGGATAGGATTAAGGAGCACCTGGAACACATTAAAAAGGATTCAAAGGTCACCCCTTATCGCGTCATTTTTTGGACAAACATAATCAGTCTTACAAGGGGGTATCCTATTGTGGAATCCAGGTGGTCCCCCAAAATCCAAGGAAGGGCAACTATTTGAAAGCTATGTCAAGAGTGGAGTCAAAGTGGATTTACACTCTTGACAGCCTGGCCCCAAAAGGCCTCAACCATGAGATTGAGCTATATGCTTTTTAGATAAAATTATTAAAACATTAATCTTATTTTTATAATTTTTTTTATTTATTTATTTATTTTTTATTTATTTTTAATACACTTATTGTTATTTCTATCTACATTTTCTGAAACATACAATTAAGGATGTACATACTACATCCGTGCGTCAGTTTTCGTCTTTATTCATATTTTCTTTATATAGAGATTCACGACGAGTACCATATGGTCAAATTAGTCCTTTTCCCCCCTTCCATTTCTATTCTTTTTTCCGGTATTTTTTTTTTTTTTTGCTAAAGTGCTGGTAGCACACATATACTTTTTAGAAAATATAGGTATCTATTTTATTAACGTGCGGAGGGTCAATCTGCTCGTGTAACCCTCCATACTCATGTTTTATTTATTTAGTTCCAGTAAAATTATTTGAAATTATCTTAAAATTGGCATAAATAAAAGTTATGTTTTAGTTTAGTGTATTATGCACACAAGTTAGGTATACTTTTATTATTTAGGAGACAAAGCGGACTATCCATTTTAATAAATCAACAATATAATATTGTAATTATAGCAGCAAGGCGTATCTTGAGGCAACAATACACACAGAGAAAGGAAAAAAAAAAAAAAACCCATACATTTCTGCCCAAGACTAATGATTGGTATGGGTTGCAGCTGGGTGAGCTATTATATAAGGACGGGCTGACAGGCATTCAGCATAGCCCTGACGAAGAGAGAAGCCCCCCTCGAAACATGTTGGTTGGTTTGTGCCTCTCGTGCACCTGTCCTCGTCCCTGCCTGTGACGTCACAGTAGCTCCGCCCCCCCACTCTCGCCGCGTCCTCGTCAATACTTCCGGCCGGAGTACACGAGGTGCTGGCGTCTACCCGCTCCCCTACTACACGCTGCATAGCTTATCGCTCCATCAGCAGCCGCTGCCTCAGCCAGAGCCGCTGCCTCAGCCAGACTGTGACAGAGAAATTACCAGAAGTAAGTGCATAGAAGTCCTACCAGGACTAACTGGCTACTGGAACGCTAGCACTATTTGTGGGTTTAGTGGATCCCTACTTACCCAGCACTTTGTCATTTTTTTTCAACAGTGGATATCGTCCCTGCACTGGCTCTAAATAAAGCCAGCAAAGACCATTATAGAGAGTCAATCAGGATTTACACCTGGGTAGCATAACAAATCTAGCACAAATAAGTGCATATGTACCCCAGGAACTGGGACTGAATATCAAGGTTGTGGTCACTGTTAGTAATTGAAATTCTCTTCATATTTAGTATTGTATCAATTGATCCACCATAAAGGGAACACCCCGAAGAGAATATAAACGTTAAGATACAACCAGTGAGTATGGTGGACATGCAAGGAGTGGTGTGACCTTTTGTATGTTTTATTGGTACCTTAATATATCATTGTTCCAATAGCATCAGCAGCTATCAAAAACGAGATCTCTACCATCAGATAACCTGCAAACTACTTACCACGTAGACATCTCAACTTACACAGAATATTCTACATCAACTTCATTTTAAGTAAGTACGTATAACTGCTGTTAAGTATTTGTTTCCCTTTTTTTTTTTTTTTTGTATACATCTGCTCAGCATAGCGCGGTGAATCACACAAATATACGGTTCGCTCAGACTTTATAACAGGAGCCGACACAGTCCTGTCTCTTCACCAGCTGCATCTGAGTTTTTTGGATAGGTAGCGCCCGTGTTACTTTACCGTAATTACGTATAAAAATTCATTGTTTATAATATCTCCCACAACTGTTCTAATGTAATACCACACATTCAAATCACTATGGGTGTACAGCAATAACAATTGTTGCTGATCTGCACTGAAATACAGGTTAATGCATATCAAAGTATACTTAGAATAATGAATTTCATCTAATGTGAATGACAAATCCCATAAATCGTTACATACATATCAAAGTGCAAGTACAATTATATAACTGACAATTCTCATTTATTGATTGTTAGATACATATCAAAGTGCAAATGCAATAATGAATAATACGTATTGTGACAGAGTCACAGGTGAAGTGATGGAGGGGAGATATGTGTCACTGTGCATGATCGCGTCAGTGATGTAAAACCAGAACGGTTTCCTCCAGCACATGTGTTTTGGAACAGTTTATATAAAATTGTATACTGGGCTGGTTTTAGTGGACATTCATAGAGTGGGAGGGAGAATGTCTACGTATCTCCTCCTGCAGAGCCGCCAGGACCTGTGTGATGTCAGAATCATGTGATCAGTCACATGATGGAGGAGTCACAAGGTCTGGGCTTAAATGGCTGACTGACAGAGCTTCCAGTGTTCATTGGTTCCTGGAGAGATAGGACTCCAGGAAGTTGTGTGCTCTATCTGAACCAGGGACATTGCTCTCTATAAGAGGGCTGATCTTGCTAGGAAAAAGACTGTTTGTTTCTTTGTTTAGCTGTTTTGCCAATAGAGCTGTGTTTACTTTTCCCCAGCTTGATTTATGCTGCTACAATAAACCAAGCATTTTATTAAAGAGACAGTGTTCCACTTATACCTCTGTCCAGCTCAGTGAGGCACTCCATTACCTTATAGAACATGAATAGTAAAGCCAATGCAAACATATGCAATCATTACCCATGTTGGGTCCAAATGGTACGACAGTCATCAACCTCAATGTGTGTTTCGCCTATACAGCTTTCTCAGGGGAAATATCTTAACCCCTTCATGACATATGGCATTTATATACGTCATATGTTGTGTCTCCGCTTCATTGCTGGCTCCAGCGCTGAGCCCAGCACATGACAGCTGATTTGATTGGCTGCCATGTGCCACTTACAGCTGCAGGTGGAATCGTGATCCACCCATGGCTATTAACATGTTACATGCCACTATTAATCTCTCACAGCGGCATTTTACATGATCGAGATAGAAACGCATCACTAACTCCACCCATTGGCACCCCTATCACATAATCGTGGCATGCCAATGGGCTTGTATTACAATCGGGGTTCTGTACGAGACCCCCATGGTTGATTTTTCATCATTTAAATAAAAAACCCATATATGTTGGGTGTCTATGAACTGATAATGACCTGGAAAATCACAATGGAAGGTCAGTTTTAGCACTTAGTGAATATGGTGAAGAAAAAAAATTGTGGAATTGCACTTGGATTTTTTTTTTTTACTGTTTTCCAGTACATGATATGCTAAAATCGATGGTGATGTTCAAAAGTATAACTCATCCTGCAAAAAACTAGCCCTCACATGGCCATATTGACGGAAAACTAAAAAAGTTATGCCTCTGTGAAAAGGGGAGAGAAAAACGAAAACGGTCCTGGGATGAAGGGGTTAAAAAAATAATATACCCGAAAAATGTCAGGTTTTATCAGTAAAATTTACACATTCTGGTGTTTACATTAAAGAAATGAAACCAGAACTAAGTAAATAGCTCAACCAGAGGCGTATCTAGGCTTTCTGGCACCCGGGGCAAGAATTCGGTTCAGCGCCCCCCCCCCCAAAGCACACATGCTATTTGCACACTAAGGCCGGGGTCACACTAGAGAGGAATACGGATGAGTGAGAAGCGTTAAAAGCACACATTATACATAGACGAATGATTCTCTATGGGGCAGCTCCCAACAGCCGTATATTTCTCGTTCGTATTCTACGGTCCGTGCCAATCGCAGCATGCTGCAATTGTCTGCGTACTACACCCATAGTACGCCAATGCAAGTCTATGGGTGCGCAAAAAATACGGATTACACACGGACCACACGTGTGACTTGCGAGAAATATGCAGGTCTTTTGGGAGGTGACAGGAAATGGGCCAATCCATCATCAGGGAGCTTAGACATGCTAATTAGCGCAAAAAATGCTCCAGAGATCCAGGAAGTACGCCTCCACGGAGTCTTGCGGCATCATGGCACCATATTTCCTCAATGTGGCGATGCTTATAGTATTAGTGCAGGAGCAGCCTGAAATCTGGGACCAACGTGATGCCCATTATGCCAACCGGGCAAGAAAGGAGGCGTCATGGAGGCGCATATGTCGCCAGATGTTCCACAATTTTGGTGATTGGCCACGTGAGGAGCAGCAGCAAATGACTAAGTACACCTCACATCAAAAAAGGCATTTAGAATCAGCCCCCCCTTCCTGTGCTTGGACTTTTTTGCCTCATGAGGCGGGTAGATTTTTATGCGACCCATGGTTATACAGTGACATAATTTGGCCCAGGCCACAAGCTCCTCATCCTCCTAGCCAACGAAGTTATTAAGTGTAGTTACTTGATACCTGAACTATTGTGACCCTGTGTATCTGGCCTGGATGCCCCAATTATGTATGCCACCCTGGGTAGAAAGCATACCCTAGAAGGCCACATGCCTAGGCTACTTGTAGCAAATTTGACCTAGCAAATATGTGAAATTGAGAATATTTCCTGCCACATTGCAGTGGAAGATGTGATGAGACGCAGGCGCAGCATCCGCGACCAATACAGGCAGGAGCGTCAGCAGCATGCCAGGATTGGTGATGCGAGCCACATAATGTGGAAATATTATGAATTGAGGCTTGCAAGAGATGTCAAAAGCAATAATAAAGGATTTTGGGGAATATGTCAAAAGTAAAAGAAAAGTCAAAGATGCTATAGGATTTTTACAGGATGAAAATGATGAAATGGTAAGACAGGATGTTGAGAAGGTCGAACTTTTAAATTCCTATTTTGCATCTGTTTTCTCTCAGAAAGGAAATGTAACATCAACTGTTCTTCACTGTCCTATTAAGGGAGTAGAAGAATCCAGGATATCTATAAACAGAAAGATTGTGAGGAAACACTTAGCTAACCTAAATGAATTCAAGTCTCCAGGTCCAGATGAATTACACCCCAGAGTACTGAAGGAGATAGCAGAAGAAATTTTTGAACCCCTCTCCATAATCTTTGAAAATTCTTGGAGAACAGGAGAAGTGCCAGAAGACTGGAGAAGAGCAAATGTTGTTCCTATCTTCAAAAAGGGGAAGAAGGTGGACACAGGCAACTATAGGCCGGTGAGTCTGACTTCTATACCAGGAAAGATCTTTGAACAAATTATTAAACAACATGTATGTCAGTACCTAGATAAGAATGAAGTGATTAAACAGAGTCAGCATGGGTTTGTAACTGATAAGTCATGTCAGACTAACTTAATTTCCTTCTATGACGGAATCATTGATTGGGTGGATCAAGGAAATGCTGTAGATATAGTATATCTTGACTTCAGCAAAGCATTTGACAAAGTACCTCATACAATCCTTATTGAAAAAATGACTAAGTATGGAATGGACAAGGCAACTGTTAGGTGGATTCATAACTGGCTTAGGGATCGGACCCAAAGAGTGGTCGTAAATGGCTGCATATCCAGTTGGAAGAATGCCTCAAGTGGGGTACCGCAGGGCTCTGTCCTGGGCCCTGTATTGTTCAACATCTTTATCAACGATTTAGATGAAGGAATTGAGGGTAAACTGATTAAATTTGCTGATGACACAAAGCTAGGAGGGATACCTAATACTAGAGAAGAGAGAGAGAGGATTCAAAAAGATATAAATAAACTGGAGCAGTGGGCAGCAACTAACAGAATGGTTTTTAACAGGGAAAAATGCAAAGTACTACATCTGGGCAGTAAAAATGAAAAAAGCATATACAGAATGGGAGGAATAGGGCTAAACAACAGCACATGTGAAAAAGACTTGGGTATACTAATAGATCACAGACTGAATATGAGTCAACAGTGTGATGCAGCAGCAAAAATGGCAAATGCAATTCTAGGATGTATTAACAGAAGCATACAGTCTAGATCACGTGAAGTCATTATTTCCCTCTACTCCTCTTTGGTCAGACCTCATCTGGAATATTGTGTCCAGTTTTGGGCACCACATTTTAAAAAAAACATCAACAAACTGGAGCAAGTTCAGAAAAGAGCAACCAGAATGGTGGCCGGTCTGCAAACCCTGTCTTATGAGGAAAGGTTGCAGGATTTGGGAATGTTTAGTTTGCAAAAGAGGAGACTGAGAGGAGACTTAATAGCTGTCTACAAATATCTAAAGGGCTGTCACATTGTAGAAGGATCAACTTTATTCTTATTTGCACAAGGAAAGACTAGAAGCAATGGGATGAAACTGAATGGGAGGAGACACAGATTAGATATTAGAAAAAACTTTTTGACAGTTAGAGTGATCAATGAGTGGAACAAGCTGCCACAAGAAGTGGTGAGTTCTCCTTCAATGAACGTCTTCAAACAGAGGCTGGACAGACATCTGACTGGGATGATTTAGCAAATCCTGCTTTAAGCAGGGGGTTGGACCAGATGGCCCAGGAGGTCCCTTCCAACTCTACGATTCTATGATTCTATGATTCTATATATATTATGACCGCCTCTCCTTCCTCGCCTCAATTCGGGATCTGAGACCGTAAGTAGATACCTCACACCACATTACACAGATACTTTACAGGGCCAAAAAAATGATTTATTTTTGGCTCTGTTCTATTTCATAACAGAACTCAGTCCAACCTTACGGAGAGAGAAACTGGCTCAGATACAGAGCCCATCATAGATCCTGGGTCTGTAGGGGAAGAGGTGGCTTGCCCATCTTCTCCCCCTACAAGAAGCATGGGTGAAGATTCCTCTCAGGAAAACCCAGTGCCTGCACCACAAACCCCACCACCAGGACCACATCCACAAACAAGCCCAACTGCCCAGATCCAGGGCTCCCCACAGCCTGCTGGACCATCCCGGCGAGGAAGAAGAAGGCGCCAGATCCCTGCCCAAGATACCCATACCAATGTTGACACAGGGGCACTGAACTATCTGGCTAGAGTCAATAATGATGATGGTGAGGAGGCGTACTCACACAGCCTGGCCCGTTATCTTTGGGCCCTTTCCCGTGAGGTGAGGCTACATATTCGAGGATGTTTTCAGATCCTGCTTGATGCAAGCACACCCCCAATACCCCATATGAGTTATTTGAATATCTGGAGAGGTGGCAGCTTTCGCCCAGAAATCTGATGCGCCTTAGACACCCCACACACATTCTTGCTCAAGCAGGCTCTGAGGATCCTCAAATACATTGGCCTACACCTCACCCCCTTCCTCCCCCTACCCAACCTTTCCAACACCAGCCACATATGTCTGGCTATAGCCAACCTCACCAATATGGCCACTTGTTCCCATCCAGCGTTGGAGACTGGTCCCAACTTGGTTGGGGACGACATGGCTATTTTGGTGGGTATGAGCCACGGGCCTACCAGCCCCAACAAGAGGCCCCTCTCCAGTATTAGTCTGCCCAATACCAACCACAATCACAGGCGGCAGTACACTACCCACATCATGGGCAACAGTATGCCCCCACACAGGGCGATGGCCAAGTAGAGCAAAGTAGCCAGCAGCAAACACAGGCTGGTCTTCCGCCTTCTCCTCCCCCGACCTACCAAAACTTATAATGTTGCCATTTTGGTATTGCCTAATGGTTTTGTGGTTATTTTGTTTGTCAGAAAATGTTTTTGTTCACAATTTTCACATCTGCACAAGGCCAATTTGGCCCATTGCCACATTTATCAAAACGGCAATAATATGTTTTTCAAAAAAAAAAATAAGGCAAAAGTAAACATTTGTCTACTACATTTTACGTCTCTGTCTCAATTATAACAAAAGGTGTCAGCATACTAACATATGCTTACCAATGCAATTAAACAGTCATAGAATCATAAGGGGTTTAAATATATATATTTAGACAGACATAAACTAAAACATTATAACATAGACACAGCATGCTCTTGCCAAGAAGTTTCCCCCTCAGGTGACATAAAGTAATTTGCGAAAATATCACGAACTTTGAGCCCAGAGAGCGGTCTATGTTGAGGGTTGATAGGTGGTCTCGCCCTACGTACATTGTCTGACCCACGCACAACACCATCAGAGGAGGAACAATCATGTATCCTGGTGAAGTTATGAAGAACGACACTTGCTTTAATTACTTTGTTTACATTTTGTTCACTCAGCTGAATGGCAGACTGTAGGACCCGCCATTTGGCACAAAGAATGCCAAAGGAACACTCCACCAGTCGCCGAGCACGTGATAGGTGCAAGTTAAAAATTCTGCGCCGATGGTCCAGGTTGCGCCGGGGATATGGCCTCATCTGCCACGAGGACATAGGGGACTGATTCTTGAGTGGAGCCTGGTAGATCCAACTGGTTGGTGCATAGCCGCCGACCCATAATGGAAGTATTGAAGACTCTAGAGTCTCCCGTCCTTCCATAGGCCCAAGTGTCAACAATTATAAACTTGTATTGAGGGTCGGCCAGAGCCAACAATACAACAGAAAAGTATTGTTTATAATTGAAGAATTGGGAGCCAGAGTTCGGCGGCTTACGCACCCGGATATGTTTGCCATCAAGGACCCCAATACAATTAGGAAACTGGCATTCCTCCTCAAAGTCCCTTGATATCCTCAACCAGTTTTCCATCCTGGGCTGGGGCATGACGAGTTGATGTAGTCTTGACCATATTTGACTACATGTCGACCTCACTATGCCAGAAATGGTAGATCTTCCAATAAGAAACTCATGGTGGAGGGCGGCATATGACAGGCCAGTGGACAGGAAGCTGAAGAACAACAGAAATGGAACATTTTAGAATGCACAAATTAACAAAACACCAGGTACATACATACCAAACTTGTTAGTGATTCATATCTACTAACACACATATATTTGGTTGCACAATCACTATGTGATATTCAGTACATATTACACATAACATTCTGGTCTGTAAGTTTAACTATATCTGGAATAAGATGAGGGCATTAAACTTAGTACAAAAATAAAAAATACATACTTTGGGTAACACATCATGAACATACTGTAGAGAATGTGGTTATATAGTACATACCGTAATGAGAGTAGAAGTCGCTCCTCTGCAGATATAGCTTTGCGCATCCTTGTGTCCTGAAAGGTTATCCTAGGGTGCACTGTCTCCAAGAGTAGATCAAATGTTGCAAGGCTCATGTGACAGTATTGGTAAAATTTTTCCGGATGATCCCGCAGACAAGAATAGAGGCAGTGAAAATGACCTCTTGTGAGTCGTTGCCTCAAAAGTGGATGGACCCACATGCGTGTCCTGCTCCGCGGATCCACTATCACTGGGTATGGTTGACCAAAGCGCCTGGACAAAAGCCAATTGAAGAGAACCTGCTCAGTTGTGTTGAAACTCAGACTGTCTGCCATGTTGCACATACAACAGCAACACACCTAGTGAAGGCAAGGTCACAAATGGACAGAATGGAGTCAGCCACCTGTTCCTGAGCCAATAAATAGGGTGTAGGCTAATGATTTAAATAGTTTGCAGGCCTCAAAACCGTTAAATGTCCATTTTGCAAGCCTGCAACAAAATCTCGCCATACGGATGCCATACGGATTACATACGGATGCTGACATGCGCAAAATACACGACCACACCTTGCTTACGGATGACACACGGAGCATTATTTAGGGGTCATTCATCCGTATTACGCATGTAAAATACGGACCGTATTTTGCGTCGGTTAGTGTGACCCCGGCCTTAGCCATGTACCCACGAGCTGCTCTCCCTAATGCTCTCAGTGTTCAGTAAAAAACTGAAAGCAGGAAGAGAAGCTTGTTGTCACAGGACTATAACTATGAAAATCGCATATGAGTGAAGTGTCCACGTGATGACTACTGGAACCTGCAGAGCTGAATCCTGACATTGCAGCTTCTGAATTCTCACAACTAATGCTCTGCACACTTTTAGGATTCTCCCTTGCCGATGTACAGTCATGTCAGCACAAGTATGTGATTTGTATACTTCTGGCCACATTCCGACTAGACGTGCCCGGTCTCACTCTGTTCATTTTCATTGAGTGAGGCCACACACGTCTAGTCAGTATGTGACCGCATGTATGTAAATTACCGACATAAGAGAATCCTAACAGCGTTCAGTGAGCACTGTGAGAATTCAGAAGTCTACAGTCACATAGAATGTCTGTAGACTCAGCACAAACCTGGAGAACCCCTTTAATGTTCCTAACAAATAAAAACATGAGAATTAGTCAGTATCACAAATAATATTTACACCCAGGTACCTTATAGATGACGTTGTCTCTGGAGTCGTTCTCCTTTTCTTCTTCTTGTCCAGACCCCATGATGAGTTTTCTCATCCACAGCCGTCTCTGCAGACTTCCATCTTCTCCGGTCTTCTGCAGCAAATCTCTACATGACGCCCTTAAAGATAGAAGTGTCATTATATTGCTCCTAAATAAAAAATATCTGCAATATACTGTCGCCTCACACTATTCCCCTCCCTCCTCATACTGTCTCCTCTAACATCACACCTGTTCACCATACTTTCTCCTGATACTGTATATTTACCCCCTCACTCTCTATACTGTCTGCTCACACATGCTCCCTACTCTCCATACTGTGTATGCACACATCCCCTCACCCTCACTCCCCATACTATATCCACTTACATTTTTCCCATTGCTACTCATACTGTGTCCACATACATTTACCCTTTCGCACACCTTACTGTCTGCACCCATTCCGCATACTGTTTCCTCATACATGCCCTCATACATACTCATCATTTTGTGTCCTCAAATCTCCCCACACACATTAAATTCCCCCATCCCCACTCCAAATCCCTCACACACATTAAATAACCCCCATCCCCACTCCAAATCCCCACACACATTAAGTATCCCCCATCCCCACTCAATAACCCCCTGTCCCTACTCCCAAATCCCCCCACACATTATGTACCCCCCACTCTTTATGTACCCCCCACTCATCAGCCCTCTTCCCCACTCATTAAGCCCCCACACATTAACCCCCATCTCCACTAATTAACCTCCCACACATTAACCCCCATCCCCACTCATTAACCCCCCACACACATTAACCCCCATCCCCACTCATTAACCTCCCCACTCATTAACCCCCATCTCCCCTCATTCACCTCCCACACATTAACCCCCATCCCCACTCATTAACCCCCCCACTCATTAACGCCCATCCATAATCATTAACCCCCCACACATTAACCCCCAACACATTAACCCCCATCCCCACTCATTAACCCCCACACATTGACCCCCATCTCCTCTCATTAACCCCCATCTCCACTCATTAACCCCCCACACACATTAACCCCCATCTCCACTCATTAACCCCCATCGCCACTCATTAACCCCCATCCCCACATTAACCCCCCCACTCATTAACCCCATCTCCACATTAACCCCATCTCCACTCATTAACCCCATCCCCATTCATTAACCCCCCACTCATTAACCCCCATCCCCAGATTAACCCCCATCTCCACTCATTAACCCCCCACTCATTAACACCCATCCCCACATTAACCCCCATCTCCACTCATTAACACCCCCCATCTCCCATCTTCGGTGGTTCTTCAGCTCCACAGTGGAGCACACTTACCATCAGCGTTCGCTCTGGGTGCCGGGGAGTGATGTCAGCAGCGTGATCACATGACCTGCTCACGCTGCTGACGTCGCTCTGACCCGGCGGTCAGAGTTTCAATTGTACTGGTATCTGTACAGGACGGGGGACAGCAGAAAGCAGCCACCGGGGAGACACTGCAGACCGCTGCATTAGGCGGCCCGACTGCGCCCCCCTGCTGGCTGCGCCCGGGGCAACTGCCCCGGCTGCCCCCCCCTGGATACGCCTCTGAGCTCAACACATCTAATATAACAAGTGCAATAATAACACTAACTATCATTGGACTATATCAAGTACGTCTGGATTCTCAGCAACTTTGTCCATGCACCAGCAGTTATTATTTCCAGGCTGGACCAACACGCGCATCAATCAGGGGTGAACAATACTGCTCATCTACATAACAAGTGAGTTTGCTCAAAATACCACTTTTACTGACTACTGCAGTCTCAGAATTATTCAACCCCTTCAGAACTAGACTTTTTAGTACTTGGTAGAACCCCTCTGGCTGTTATGACATGCTGCAAATGTGAATCATAAACAGACCGGAGCTTCTGGCAGAATTCTTGTGGACTGTGCTATCACATTCCTCATGGGTAATAGCCTCGATAATATTTTTGGGTTGTCAAGAGTGGTACAAAAAGTTACGAGAAGAGATCATTACGTTGCACCATCAAGGTAAAAAGACTAAAGACACCAAGACACTGAATGTTCCTATAGATACAGATAAAGGCAGTGTTCAGAAATTGTTTCAGCAAGTCAGGGCCCATACAGCAGTGCCAAAATCTCTCATAAACAGTTCCAGACAACATGTTCTAATTAAAGGCCCCGTCTCCCATAATGAGATCGTTAGAGAGATCTCTGAAATGTCACAGATTTTGTGACGCAACAGCGACCTCGCCAGCGATCTCGCTACGTGTGACACATGGCGACGACAGGCCCCCCGCTGGATATCATTGATCATGCTCGAATGTACTGGGCCATTTTTTGACCTCTGGTGTCCCGCTGGCCAGCATGCTTCGCTGTGTTTGACGCCGACGAGCGACCTCGTTGGCAACGCAGAACTCATGGACGCAGGCGTGAGTCGTCAGAATAGCTGCTGTGTGACAAGGTCCCAACGACCGCCGAGGTCATTATACAGATCGCCGGATCGTTGCTGCATCGCTGAGTAGATCTGCCTGTTTGACAGCTTACTAGCGACCATGTAGCAATGCACCAGCGATCCTTACCAGGTCGTATCGTTGTCGGGATCGCTGGAGCGTCACTAAGGGTAATGGTACCCTTAAGAGTTAACATTTGTTTTTGTTATATGATTCAGTAATTGGCAGGAAGATCAATTAACCCCTTAGTGACAAAGCCAATTTGGTACTTATTGACCAGGTTAATTTTTACAATTGTGACCACTGTCACTTTATGAGGTTTTTTTGTGACATTTTGTACTTCATGTTAGTTGTAAAATGTCTTCGATATAACTTGTGTTTATTTATGAAAAATATTAAAATTTGGCAAAAATTTCAATCTTTTAATTTTTGTACCCTTAAATCAGAGAGTCGCGTCACATAAAATAGTTAATAAATAACTTTTCCCACATGTCTACTTTACATCAGCAGAATTTTGGATACATAATTTTTTTTGTTAGGACGTTATAAGGGTTAAGAGTTTACCAGCGATTTCTCATTTTTCCAACAAAATTTACAAAACCATTTTTTAAGCACCACCTCACATTTGAAGTCAGTTTGGGGGGTCAATATAACAGAAAACACTCAGAAGTAACACCATTCTAAAAACTGCACCCCTCAAAGTGCACAAAACCACATTCAAGAAGTTTATTAGCCCTTTAGGTGCTTCACAAGAACTAAAGCAATGTAGAAGGAAAAAAATGAACATTTTACTTTTTTCTCAACAAATTTACTTTGGAACTAAATTTTTTTAATTTTCACAAGGGTATCAGGAGAAAATGGACCACAAAATTTGTTGTGCAACTTTTCCTGAGTACGTCAATACCCCGTATGTGGGGGAAAGAGACTGTTTGAGCGCATGGAAGGGCTCAGAAGGGAGGGAGCACAGTTTGACTTTTTGAACGCAAAATTGGCAGGAATCAATGATAATGGTAGCGCCATGCCGCATTTGGAGTCCCCCTGATGTACCTAAACAGTGGAACCCCCGAATTCTAACTCCAACCCTAAGCCCAACACACCCCTAACCCTAATCCCAAACCTAAAAATATCCCTAACCACAAGCCTAACCCTAATACCAACTCTAACTGTAATCCCAACCATAACCACAACCCTAACCCTAGCCCACCCCTAACTTTAGCCCAACCTTAACTTTTGACCAACCCTAACTTTAGCACAACTCTAACCCTCATGGAAAAATGTAAACAACTTTTTATTTTATTATTTTACCTAACTAAGGGGGTGATAAAAGGGGGTTTAATTTACTATTTTTTTTTATTTTGATCACTGTGATAGGGTCTATCAGAGTGATCAAAATGAACCAATAGGGAAAATTTCCTATTGTTTCCGGGTGATCTCTGCGGGCGCACTGCAGGGGACCCCATTTCTCTCTCCTTTGATGTGTGATCACATTGGAGGAGAGAGAAACTAAAAGGGAAATCAGACTTTTTTTTGCGGTCGCCATTATACCGTTAATAATGGTAATCGCAACACTTTGATCGGTAAAAACCGACCTGAATCATGTTCTCTGGGGTCTCAGCAACCCCCGATAGCCGAGACCCTGGTGAAATTCCAAGCCTGGGGGGCGCTATACACTTATCCAGCGTCGTTAAAAATCGGTGCTAAGGCATAAGTACCCGTAACTGCGTATCGATGGTCGTTAAATCAACCTTTTGGTTAGCAGATATATGTTGTGAGTTGCAAGTTCCTGCTACCTTATGAAATATATCTACAGTCATGACCGAAAGTGTTAGCATACTTGAAATTTTGTCAGTGAATGAAATATTTCTCTCAGAAAATTATTGAAATTAAATGTTTTGTTTAACACATGTTAATTTTTTTGCGTGTATTAGAACAACACAAAAAAACTGAGAAAAGAGGAAATTGGACATAATTTAGGACAAAACTCCAAAAATTAGAGACAAAATTGTTGGTAACCTCAACTTAATATTTGGTTGCACAAATTTTGGAATAAATAACTGAAATCACTTCCTATAACCATCACCAAGCTTCTTATACCTCTCAACTGGAATTTTGGAACACTCTTCTTTTGCAAACTGCTCCATGTCTCTCGCGTTTGAGGGTGCCTTCTCAACAGCAATTTTAAGATCACTCTCCTCAGATGTTCAATGGGATTTAGATCTGAACTCCTTGCTGGCCACTTCAGAACTTTCCAGTGCTTTGTTTACATCCATTTCTGGGTGCTTCTTGAAGTATGTTTTGGATCATTGTTCTGCTGGAAGACCTGTAACCTAGGATGCAAACCCAGATTTCTGACACTAGGTACTACATTGCAACTTAAAATCGGTTGGAAAACTTCAGATTTCATGATGACTTGCACACATTCAAGGCACCCAATTCCAGAGGTGGATAAACAGCCTCAAATATCTATAAACATCCACCATATTTGACTGTAGGTACTGTGTTTTTTCTTTCTAGGCCTCATTCTGTTTTCAGTAAGCCGTAGAATTATGTACTTTAGCAAAAAGCTCTACCTTGGTCTCATCTGTCCACAAGACGCTTTCCCAGAAGGATTTTGGCAAACTGCAGTCTAGCTTTTTTATGTCTCTTTGCCAGCAGTGGGATCCTCCTGGGTCTCCTGCCATAGTGTTTCATTTCATTCAAATGTTGACAGATATCTCGCTTTGACACTGATGCACCCTACCCCTGCAAGACAGCTTACATTTCTTTGGAATTTAATTGGGGCTGTTTATCCACCATGCAGACTATACTGTGTCCAAGCTTTCAGCAATTTTTCTGTGTCATCCACGTCCAAGGAAATTGGCTACAGTGCCATAGTTGTAAACTTCTTGATTATGTTGTGCAATGTGAACAAAAAAAATTAAGATTTCTTAAGATGGACTTGTAACCTTGAAATTGTTGACATTTTTCAACAATTTTGGTTCTCAAGTCCTCAGTTTTCTTTTCCTCTTTTTATTCTCCATGTTTAGTGAGGCACACATAGACACACAATGCAAAGATTGCATCAATTTCTTCCCTTTTTACCTGGTTTCAGGTGTGATTTTCATGTTGCTCACAGGTGAGTTTGTACAAGCATCACATGCTTGAAATAAAGCAGTTTACCCACTAGAAAGGTGCCATTATTTTTGTCTCTCCCATTTTTGTTGTACTTTTTGAACAGGAGACATATAGTGGGACATAACTTTTTTTAGTGTTATGATGTTTCGACTGACTGATACTTCGGTATGTAATTCCAGTGAACAGTTTTAGTTAATTTTTTTTTATGTTGATGATGCATCCTAGATAATCCACACAGCATCTCCCATAGTGCTTCTGCACATACGCACTTCTATCTACCTTGTCGAAAACAGAGCAAAGCACTGTAGTTTGCATGCATCAGCTTTACTTATGGGTTATCTTTGCTCTTTGGCGTTTTCCTTTGCATGTGCACTACAGTACTTTTGCTCTGCCCTGTGCAGCAAATAGACAAGTGTACCTGTGCAGGAGCATCATGGGGGACACTGTGTGGATGACGTAGGATGATTCATACACAATTCTGTAACAGAGGGCTGAAAGATGCTGGCCATACTTTATATGTGGAAAACCTGGTGACAGGTTCCCTTAAGTAATGGAAAGGCCCTTTAAGGTAATCTAGGATTTATATTCTCTCTAGTCATAACCATGCAAAAAATCTGGAAAGACATCCCTAAAGTTGTTCCTTCAAGGTGTCTTGCAGCTCTTTCTTCTGGCTCTGAAGGAAGTTGACCTCTGTAGCAAATCAGTGGGTGCTGCTGATCCAATTTCTCCACCATTTGAGGAGGAAGCTGTGAGGGATGAGGGAGAATCCATTTTGGATTATAAGTTCCGGACATCTCTGTCGATTCCTGGAATGTGACCCTCCCTTGCGTTCCCCCAGGCCATAAAAGGCAGTGCAATGTTTTCCTTAATTAAAAATCCAAGGACATGCTCGGGTTCCCACCAATTAGCACAAGGGTGCGAACTCATCTGCAGCTGCAGCCAGCTGGCTCTTTTTGTGTGTGACTGAAGCACATGGAGACAGTGCGTAAAACAAGTCACAGAAGGCTCTGAGGTATTGAATCTGGAAAATGACCTATAATAACAGAATGCAATATCTCTGAGACTAGCCGAGCACATTACCAGAATCAGCATTCCTTTCCCATGCACCCATATTATTTAGCCACCTCCAGAACCTTGCATTATGGAGTTATAATGCATAGCTAACAGGAATTACATATGGTAGGCATATTTGGTCTCTATGCGCAGATAAAATCCAGAAGAATCCAGTGGCATTGCTGCTATTTCTTTCAGAGCTTCGGGCGGAAAGTTAAGAACCTCGTCGGTTCTAGGCAGAAAATCATACTCTCCGATGTGGGAGGGGAGAGGCTGCACAAACTCAGGGGTGGGAGCAGAGCGTGGTAGGGAACAGCCTGCGAGATATAAGGCAGTCCCTCATTTTGGACTGAGTTTTTTCTAATGGCCGGAGGATATCTTAGCTGACACAGAAAAACCTGTAACTAAGATTTGGACCTGTGATCCATCAGTGCCTCCCTGTGGTCACATGCTACATAACATGGTAATTGCAACCTATTTATACCCTATCCTTGTACTCCACTTGTGACTGTACACCTGTATACTCTTCTTGTAAATATATACCTATATATATTTCTAGTGCGTCTTTTCGGCGATTAAATATAAAATTAATTTTGGGCTGCTCTTTTATCTCGATTAACAAATCCCCTCATCCGCACGCTTGGTTGGTCAATTGTAAGCTACCCGGGTTGGTTTCTGCCCCGATATAAGCCTGTTGTTGGACAGGGCTTAAGTTGAATGAGGAACTAGTGGTAGAATACCGCATTGTTTTAGTGAGGAACTCTTGACAGTGAAGGCCGCGAGATTTAAGTATGTATCCCCAGCCTGGACTGGTGATATATATCCCTCCTTACTGGGAGCGCCTCACTAACTTGCACCTATAAGGGAAGCTTTTCCGGCAACTATTTGCCCTCGGTGCAGTTCCCTGACTGACCTGAGGGCAAGTGGTGGTGCTAGAGAGCTGATCTCTGCTTGGTCCTTCTCTCCCCTCCCTCGAGGTGAGCGAGGTCAACGCCCCCTTTCCCTGTGAGATCCCTCACAGAAGCCAAGAGACTGAAGGATGTCAGCAGTATGGAGGAGTGGTTGGTGTCCATTATTTATTATTTTTTATGTTAGCTCTAGAGTTGAGCGAAACGGGTCGAAAAAATTCAAAAGTCGCCGACTTTTGGCAAAGTCGGGTTTCATGAAACGAAACCCAACACTAGGATGAGGTCGGCCACGAGGTCGGCGACTTACGCGCCAAAGTCGCGTTTCAAAAGTTTGTTTTGCGCTCTTTTTCAGCCAATCAGGATCCACGGACACTGTGGGCAACGTGATGACATAGGCACGGGTCACCACCATCTTTCAGAAGGGCATGCAAGTGATTGGCTTGCTTTGGTGGGCGTCACAGGGGGTATAAAAGGGCGTGCACGCCGATCGCCATCTTACTTCTGCCGATCTTAGTATAGGGAGAGGTTGCTGCTGATTCTGTAGGGAGAGCGTTAGGCAGGGAAGAAGACAAAAAAACTGCTTCTGCTGCTAGCGATTTGGCCTGCACAACACACCAGTCACTGTGTGTGCAGTGCAAGGGGAGGCTATATAGTGGTGTATCAGTGGTGTTGGTTGTTGGGCTGCCTTCTAAGGCTTCCTGACATTCCTGCATTGCTGTTTACCCACTGCTCCGCAAACTGCTTTTTTAAAAGCAATCCCAATTTTTTTTTTTTGTCCTGCTGAGAAGACAAAAACTGCTTCTGCTGCTAGCAATTTGGCCTGCACAACACACCAGTCACTGTGTGTGCAGTGCAAGGGGAGGCTATATAGTGGTGTATCAGTGGTGTTGGTTGTTGTGCTGCCTAGGCTTCCTGACTGGCTGGCATTGCTGTTTACCCACTGCTCCGCAAACTGCTTTTTTAAAAGCAATCCAATCTCCCTTATCCTCTAGTCACTTTTGTCACAGCTGTGCCATCGAGCCTGTCACATAGCGCTCAGATATGCATTGGGCCTCACACAATCCAAAAGTGTCCAGTGTCCAAAAGTGTGTGCAGAGATTCAAAATCTCCCTTATCCTCTAGTCACTTTTGTCACAGCTGTGCCATCGAGCCTGTCACATAGCGCTCGGATATCAGTGGGCCTCACACAATCCAAAAGTGTCCACTGTCCACAAGTGTGTGCAGAAATTTAAAATCTCCCTTATCCTCTAGTCACTTTTGTCACAGCTGTGCCATCGAGCCTGTCATATAGCGCTCAGATATCAGTGGGCCTCACACAATCCAAAAGTGTCCACTGTCCACAAGTGTGGGCAGAAATTCAAAATCTCCCTTATCCTCTAGTCACTTTTGTCACAGCTGTGCCATCGAGCCTGTCACATAGCGCTCAGATATCAGTGGGCCTCACACAATCAAAAAGTGTCCAGTGTCCAAAAATTGTGTGCAGAGATTCAAAATCTCCCTTATCCTCTAGTCACTTTTGTCACAGCTGTGCCATCGAGCCTGTCACATAGCGCTCAGATATCAGTGGGCCTCACACAATCCAAAAGTGTCCACTGTCCACAAGTGTGTGCAGAAATTCAAAATCTCCCTTATCCTCTAGTCACTTTTGTCACAGCTGTGCCATCGAGCCTGTCACATAGCGCTCAGATATCAGTGGGCCTCACACAATCCAAAAGTGTCCACTGTCCACAAGTGTGTGCAGAAATTCAAAATCTCCCTTATCCTCTAGTCACTTTTGTCACAGCTGTGCCATCGAGCCTGTCACATAGTGCACAGATATCAGTGGGCCTCACACAATCCAAAAGTGTCCAGTGTCCAAAAGTGTGTGCAGAGATTCAAAATCTTCCTTATCCTCTAGTCACTTTTGTCACAGCTGTGCCATCGAGCCTGTCACATAGCGCTCAGATATCAGTGGGCCTCACACAATCCAAAAGTGTCCACTGTCCACAAGTGTGTGCAGAAATTCAAAATCTCCCTTATCCTCTAGTCACTTTTGTCACAGCTGTGCCATCGAGCCTGTCACATAGCGCTCAGATATCAGTGGGCCTCACACAATCCAAAAGTGTCCACTGTCCACAAGTGTGTGCAGAAATTCAAAATCTCCCTTATCCTCTAGTCACTTTTGTCACAGCTGTGCCATCGAGCCTGTCACATAGCGCTCAGATATCAGTGGGCCTCACACAATCCAAAAATGTCCACTGTCCACAAGTGTGTGCAGAAATTCAAAATCTCCCTTATCCTCTAGTCACTTTTGTCACAGCTGTGCCATCGAGCCTGTCACATAGCGCTCAGATATCAGTGGGCCTCACACAATCCAAAAGTGTCCAGTGTCCAAAAGTGTGTGCAGAGATTCAAAATCTCCCTTATCCTCTAGTCACTTTTGTCACAGCTGTGCCATCGAGCCTGTCACATAGCGCTCAGATATCAGTGGGCCTCACACAATCCAAAAGTGTCCACTGTCCACAAGTGTGTGCAGAAATTCAAAATCTCCCTTATCCTCTAGTCACTTTTGTCACAGCTGTGCCATCGAGCCTGTCACATAGCGCTCAGATATCAGTGGGCCTCACACAATCCAAAAGTGTCCAGTGACCAAAAGAGTGTGCAGAGATTCAAAATCTCCCTTATCCTCTAGTCACTTTTGTCACAGCTGTGCCATCGAGCCTGTCACATAGCGCTCAGATATCAGTGGGCCTCACACAATCCAAAAGTGTCCACTGTCCACAAGTGTGTGCAGAAATTCAAAATCTCCCTTATCCTCTAGTCACTTTTGTCACAGCTGTGCCATCGAGCCTTTCACATAGCGCTCAGATATCAGTGGGCCTCACACAATCCAAAAGTGTCCAGTGTCCAAAAGTGTGTGCAGAGATTCAAAATCTCCCTTATCCTCTAGTCACTTTTCTCACAGCTGTGCCATCGAGCCTGTCACATAGCGCTCAGATATCAGTGGGCCTCACACAATCCAAAAGTGTGTGCAGAAATTCAAAATCTCCCCTGTCCTATAGACACCTTGTACCTTGTTTTACATTACTATATAGTTTGTTGGATTTTGTCTACATTTCTACCAAAAATGAGGAAGGCTAGTGGAAGAGGCCGTGGAATTGGGCGGGGGTTGGCAGCTGGTAATGATGGTGTTGGTGGTGGATCTGATGGTAGTGGCAAGAGCAAAATAGGACCGAATGCAGGAGGTGCTGACCCTGCGTCATCGTCTGGCTACATAAGGCCTCGAACGCTTAGTTTTCTAGGAGTTAGCAAACCGCTTTTAAAGCCAGAGCATCAGGAAAAAGTTTTGTCTTACATTGCTGACTCAGCCTCCAGCTCTATCGCCTCCTCTTCTTCAGTTGTAAAAAGTAAAAGCACTGAGTCGTCATTGGAGGCTCATGTTCATGAACCACACCTTTCCTTGTGTCCTTCACCCCAACCAAGATTGAAGGATGACGCAGGCCATACTACTGATTACTCCATGGAGCTGTTTTCACATACCATGCCTGGATTATCAAGTGAAATGGTGAATTACCCAGGCCAAGATGAATCTGACATGGAGTGCACTGATGCACAGCCGCTGATGGATGATTCTGCTGGTACATTCACTCAGAGCACTACATTGTCCTCGCAGTGTACAGAGCCAGATTCTGACCCTGATGAGACTCAGGTGCCCCTTCCCGCACACTATACCACCATACACGGTGACACAGAGGAAGGTGCACATGACATAGAAGAGGAGGTGATGGATGACCCAGTTGTTGACCCAGATTGGCATCCATTGGGGAAAGAGGGTGCTGCTTCCAATAGCTCAGATGAGGAGCATCCACAGCAGACATCGACATCGCAACAACTGTTATCTGGCAGGCCCGGAGCACTCCAAAGACAGGTTCCAAACATCAAAAGAGTTGCTGGACAGCTTGTCCAGAGGGTCAAAAGATCACAGCGTGCTAGGCCGCAAAATGTCTGCCAAAGTAGGAAGAGTGCAGTGTGGCACTTTTTTGAACAAAATCCTCATGATCAGGCCAAGGTTATCTGTAAGAAGTGCGCAAAGACCTTTAGCCGAGGGAAAAATCTGAAAAATTTGAATACCAGTTGCATGCTTAGACATTTAACCAGCATGCACTTGCAAGCGTGGACACAACACCAAACCTCAAGTGCCACATGTGCAACTGATCACAATGAAGGTAGTCAGCAACGCTACATTGTTTCCCCCACTGTAAGCACACCGGTTAGCACAGCAGCAAATGTTGAGGTGTCGTTGCAAGACCACAGCAGTCAGGGAATCCCACTGTTATATCAACGAAAGACTTATTCTAGGCCATCAGAAAGAACACCAACTCCATCACCATCATCAACCCTCTCTCAGTCCGCCCTGTCCACCGCTACTTCCACCATATGCAGCTCTCAAGTCCAGCTCACCCTCCCAGACACTATGAGTAGGTCAAGAAAGTACTCAGTCTCTCATCCGCGTACACTGGGTTTGAACGCCCACATTGCCAAACTAATCTCGTTTGAGATGATGCCCTTTCGGTTGGTGGAAAGCACAGCTTTCCGCGAACTCATGGCCTATGCAGTACCACGCTATGACCTACCCAGTCACCACTTCTTCTCTCGCAAAGCCATCCCAGCCCTCCACCATCATGTGAAAGACCGCATTGTCCATGCACTCAAGCAGTCAGTGAGCGGAAAGGTGCACCTCACAACTGATGCATGGTCCAGTCGGCATGGCCAGGGCCGTTACGTGTCCATCACTGCGCACTGGGTTAATGTGGTGGATGCAGGGTCCACAGGGGACAGCGGTGGTGGGACAGTGCTGCCTAGCCCATGGTATAGGAAACAGTTGGCTGTAGGCATTCGACCCTCCTCCTCCTCCTCCAGAAGAGAAAGCTCGTCCACAGAGCGCAGTCGTACGAGCACTCCATCTGCAGCTGCCACTGTTGCACACGAGGTGTCCCCCTATCGAGCAGCTAGTGGAAAGCGTCAGCAGGCTGTGTTGCAGATGATGTGTTTGGGCGACAGACACACCGCCGAGGTGCTGGCCGAGTACTTGAAGCGACAAACTGAGTCATGGCTGGGCAGTGTACATCTTGAGGCAGGCAAGGTAGTTAGTGATAACGGCCGTAATTTTGTGGCAGCCATAGCCCTTTCAAAACTCAGCCACATACCTTGCTTGGCTCACACCTTGAACCTGGTGGTGCAGTGCTTCCTCAAAAATTATCCGGAGTTAACAGCCCTGCTCCAGAAGGTGCGAAGACTGTGCGCGCACATCCGCCGGTCGCCTGTACACTCCGTTCGTATGCAGAAGCTGCAGCGATTGCTCCACCTTCCCAACCACCGCCTCATTATCGACATTGCAACAAGGTGAAACTCCACCCTGCACATGGTGGAGCGGCTGTGCGAGCAGAGGAAGGCCATAATGCATTTGTGGGAGGATACACGGCCAGGCACTTTGAGAGCAGACATGGAGTTGACAGGTGTGCAGTGGTCGAAGCTGAAAGACCTTTGTAAAGTCCTTCAGTGTTTTGAGGAATGCACACGGCTGGTAAGCGCAGACGATGCCATCCTAAGCATGAGCATCCCACTTATGCGTCTGCTCATGCAAACTTTGACGCACCTTAAGGAGCAGGCGTCTGCAGCCAATGTTGATGAGGAGGAAGAGGAGGAGGGAATCCTTGATGACATTCAGCCATTGTCTGCTCAGGGACCTCTCCTGGACGAGGTGGAGGAAGAAGAGGAGGAGGAGGAGGATGATGGGGATGATTACTTAGGGGAGGAGGATGCATCTCGTGGGGCAAGTGAAAATGTTGGCGTGGCAAGGTCTGGTACAGGGTTTGTGCATGACTGGAGGGATGTGGATTTGCCAGAAAGTGCTCCTCCACCCAGCACTCGCAGTGCATCATTGGCACCGGGAACATTGGCCCACATGTCAGATTATGCCTTGCGGATCCTAAAAAGGGACCCCCGCATTGCCAAAATGATGAACGATGACGACTACTGGTTGGCCAGCATCCTGGATCCACGCTATAAAGGCAAATTACAAAACATCATGCCACAGGAGAACCTTGACCTAATATTGGCTAATAAACAAGCAACTCTGGTAAATCGGTTGCTTGAGGCATTCCCAGCACACAGCAGCGGTGATGGTTCTCACACGAGCCGTACAGGCCGGGGGCAGCTTGGCAGAGGTGTTCGTGGTGCACACAGCAGAAGTGGCGTTGGAGACAGGGGTTTCATGACAATGTTGTGGACTGATTTTTCAAATACCGCTCACACAACTGGTAATACTGCATCGATGGAAAGTGACAGGAGACAGCAGTTGTCAACTATGGTTACAAACTACTTTTCCTCCCATATCGATGTTCTCCCACACAGGTCATTCCCCTTTGACTATTGGGCATCTAAACTGGACACCTGGCCTGAATTGGCCCAATATGCCTTACAGGAGCTCGCTTGCCCAGCTGCAAGTGTGCTATCGGAAAGAGTCTTCAGTGCAGCTGGATCAATCCTGACAGAAAAAAGGACCCGTCTGTCAACCCAAAATGTGGATGATCTAACCTTCATTAAAATGAACCACGCATGGGTTTCCAAGGATTTTGTCCCACCTTCCCCTGATGACACATAGGGTGACAGAAAAATGGCTTGCTTTGGTCCACCTCTTCCTGGTACTTCACCTATTTCGCCTTTTGCATCAGCTGAATGTCCAACATCAACATATGCCACTTTCTAAAACTCCCTAACTGTGCTGCCTCCCCCCCATGGCCGGGGTCGCCACCTACCGCACGACACCGTGCGAGTGCCGTTGCCCTGGACAGGTGGGTAGGCCGACTCTTGGGCGCGGGCACTGGCACAGGGTCCCTCATAGTGCAATCAAGTGTCTCTGACGGTGGTGGTGCACACCCGCCGTCAGACACACCGCTGTACTATGAGGGGCCCAGTGCCAGTACCGACGCCCACGAGTGGGCCCCCCTTGCTTGGGCAGGGCCCCAGCATTTGCAATCTTTACCTCTCCCTGCTCCTCCGCTGTGTAATCTGGGCCGTCAAATCCATACTTTGCCTGACACCGTCTGAGCCTGCCTCCTGAGACATATATTTTGAATGTGTACGCTATCCATACATGTTATCCAGGGATACGGTACCCTTTCTAACCTTTGTGCAATCACGTGCAATCCATACTGGGCCTAACACCGTCTGAGCCTGCCTCATGCTGTATAGACATATATTTTGAATGTGTACGCTATCCATACATGTTATCCAGGGATACGGTACCCTTTCTAACCTTTGTGCAATCACGTGCAATCCATACTGGGCCTAACACCGTCTGAGCCTGCCTCATGCTGTATAGACATATATTTTGAATGTGTACGCTATCCATACATGTTATCCAGGGATACGGTACCCTTTCTAACCTTTGTGCAATCACGTGCAATCCATACTGGGCCTAACACCGTCTGAGCCTGCCTCCTGAGACATATATTTTGAATGTGTACGCTATCCATACATGTTATCCGGGGATACGGTACCCTTTCTAACCTTTGTGCAATCACGTGCAATCCATACTGGGCCTAACACCGTCTGAGCCTGCCTCATGCTGTATAGACATATATTTTGAATGTGTACGCTATCCATACATGTTATCCAGGGATACGGTACCCTTTCTAACCTTTGTGCAATCACGTGCAATCCATACTGGGCCTAACACCGTCTGATCCTGCCTCCTGAGACATATATTTTGAATGTGTACGCTATCCATACATGTTATCCAGGGATACGGTACCCTTTCTAACCTTTGTGCAATCACGTGCAATCCATACTGGGCCTAACACCGTCTGAGCCTGCCTCATGCTGTATAGACATATATTTTGAATGTGTACGCTATCCATACATGTTATCCAGGGATACGGTACCCTTTCTAACCTTTGTGCAATCACGTGCAATCCATACTGGGCCTAACACCGTCTGAGCCTGCCTCATGCTGTATAGACATATATTTTGAATGTGTACGCTATCCATACATGTTATCCAGGGATACGGTACCCTTTCTAACCTTTGTGCAATCACGTGCAATCCATACTGGGCCTAACACCGTCTGAGCCTGCCTCCTGAGACATATATTTTGAATGTGTACGCTATCCATACATGTTATCCGGGGATACGGTACCCTTTCTAACCTTTGTGCAATCACGTGCAATCCATACTGGGCCTAACACCGTCTGAGCCTGCCTCATGCTGTATAGACATATATTTTGAATGTGTACGCTATCCATACATGTTATCCAGGGATACGGTACCCTTTCTAACCTTTGTGCAATCACGTGCAATCCATACTGGGCCTAACACTGTCTGATCCTGCCTCCTGAGACATATATTTTGAATGTGTACGCTATCCATACATGTTATCCAGGGATACGGTACCCTTTCTAACCTTTGTGCAATCACGTGCAATCCATACTGGGCCTAACACCGTCTGAGCCTGCCTCATGCTGTATAGACATATATTTTGAATGTGTACGCTATCCATACATGTTATCCGGGGATACGGTACCCTTTCTAACCTTTGTGCAATCACGTGCAATCCATACTGGGCCTAACACCGTCTGAGCCTGCCTCCTGAGACATATATTTTGAATGTGTACGCTATCCATACATGTTATCTGGGGATACGGTAACCTTTCTAACCTTTGTGCAATCACGTGCAATCCATACTGGGCCTAACACCGTCTGAGCCTGCCTCATGCTGTATAGACATATATTTTGAATGTGTACGCTATCCATACATGTTATCCAGGGATACGGTACCCTTTCTAACCTTTGTGCAATCACGTGCAATCCATACTGGGCCTAACACCGTCTGAGCCTGCCTCCTGAGACATATATTTTGAATGTGTACGCTATCCATACATGTTATCCGGAGATACGGTACCCTTTCTAACCTTTGTGCAATCACGTGCAATCCATACTGGGCCTAACACCGTCTGAGCCTACCTCCTGAGACATATATTTTGAATGTGTACGCTATCCATACATGTTATCCGGGGATACGGTACCCTTTCTAATCTTTGTGCAATCACGTGCAATCCATACTGGGCCTAACACCGTCTGAGCCTGCCTCATGCTGTATAGACATATATTTTGAATGTGTACGCTATCCATACATGTTATCCAGGGATACGGTACCCTTTCTAACCTTTGTGCAATCACGTGCAATCCATACTGGGCCTAACACCGTCTGAGCCTGCCTCCTGAGACATATATTTTGAATGTGTACGCTATCCATACATGTTATCCAGGGATATGGTACCCTTTCTAACCTTTGTGCAATCACGTGCAATCCATACTGGGCCTAACACCGTCTGAGCCTGCCTCATGCTGTATAGACAAATATTTTGAATGTGTACGCTATCCATACATGTTATCCAGGGATACGGTACCCTTTCTAACCTTTGTGCAATCACATGCAATCCATACTGGGCCTAACACCGTCTGAGCCTGCCTCCTGAGACATATATTTTGAATGTGTACGCTATCCATACATGTTATCCGGGGATACGGTACCCTTTCTAACCTTTGTGCAATCACGTGCAATCCATACTGGGCCTAACACCGTCTGAGCCTGCCTCCTGAGACATTTATTTTGAATGTGTACGCTATCCATACATGTTATCCGGGGATACGGTACCCTTTCTAACCTTTGTGCAATCACGTGCAATCCATACTGGGCCTAACACCGTCTGAGCCTGCCTCATGCTGTATAGACATATATTTTGAATGTGTACGCTATCCATACATGTTATCTGGGGATACGGTACCCTTTCTCACCTTAGTGCAATCACGTGTAATCCATACTGGGCGTGAGAACGGCTGGCGAGCTGTTAAGCAAGCTACAGCACCTGTCCAGACAAGTACAGGGATTCCCTAGCGAGGAGACTTATTTGATTGTTTTCAATGTTGGGACAGCAATTTTTGGGGAGCACTATACTCTGGAGAATGATAGATGGGGCCCACCATACACTGGAACATTCCAAAGGTGGACATCAGACACTGGAGCAGCATTTACAGGGCCCATTATACACTAGAGCATTAGAAATGGGGCCCATTATGTTTGGAGCATTATTTGGGCCCATAAGACAGTGGAGCTTCATCCATGGGGACCAACATATACTGTAGCATTATGTGGAGCTCATCATATACTGTTTCAAACATTATATGGGACCAATGATTCTGTATGGAGAAATAGATGGGCCTCGTCATGAGATGTAAAAAGTGAGGTATTTTTCATTGTACTATACCGCTATTTCTCTGCCGTATCGGAGCATGATGAGTTGTGGTATGTGTTAAAGGGGCGCTCTTTCGCCCAGGGCACATGAAAACCTGCAGCCAGCCCTCCCCCCCACAACTTTAGCCAAATAACCCCCATTTTTCAGTGCGTAACTTGTATTATGAAGTTAATTAAGGTTGACAAGCTTAAG
This sequence comes from Dendrobates tinctorius, assembly GCF_039654945.1. NCBI lineage: Eukaryota > Metazoa > Chordata > Amphibia > Anura > Dendrobatidae > Dendrobates > Dendrobates tinctorius. The sequence continues at coordinate 4,924,870 of NW_027361743.1, read as the reverse complement.
AAAGAATTGATGCTTTTGGCATTCAAATGGGCACTGTAGGTGTGTTTCCTGTCCTCCTCTCACTGCCGACTTTTATTCCCCATTGACTTACATTGGGTTTCGTGTTTCGGGACGACCCCGACTTTTCCCTATAATCGGACGATCTTGCTCGACCCGACTTTTGGAAAAGTCGGGTTTCACGAAACGAAACGCGACCCTAAAAAACCAAAAGTCGCTCAACTCTAGTTAGCACCACTATGAGCTAATTTTTATTCTAATATAGAGTAGATGACACCCCTTCAGAAGAAATAATTCATTAAGAGAACTCTTTTTTGTAAACTTTTTTAGTACATATAGATATGGTAATGGAGTACCCTCAGACCCATGTTAGCCAGAGTAAAGAGCAGCTAACACAGATCCGCAGTTATTCTGGCAGATTGGCCACTCCATGTATGTACAAAAGAGTCAGATATTTTTTTCAAGCCACAATTTCTATAAACAAGAACAGTTGTTCTCTGGGGGATTTCACAAGCCAGACATATGCCAATGAACAGCAAGTCCACTTCTCTCCAAAAGGTGAATCCCTAAAATTGTAAGAATGGAGTAAGTTATGCAGTTGTTGAAAGAGGAACTGTCACCAGGATAAAAATGTCCAATTTTTGCTCTTATGTAATTCACACTGCTCCCCTGATTATTCAGGGTTTTTTCTTTTCTAAAATTCACCGTATGGTTCCAGAGATATGGGCTTTTTATTGAATTCTAGTTTTATGGTCTTTATCAAGGGGGAGTGGCTCACATGGTAATTATAAAGAGTGATCTAAAGACGTGCCCCAGAGGCTCCTGTGAAAATCACCCCCCTTCTAAAGACCATAAAAATTAGCACTATATGAAAAATTATAAAGAGCAGTCTAAAGACGCACCCCCGAGGCTCCTGTGAACATCACCCCTTGTAAAGACCATAAAAATTAGCACTAATTGAAAAATTATGAAGAGCGGTCTAAAGACACACCACCGAGGCTCCTATGAACATTACCCCCCTTGTAAAGACCATGAAAATTAGCACTATATGAAAAATTATAAAGAATGGTCTAAGACACACCCCCCAAGGCTCCTGTGAACATTAGCCCCATTGTGATTCACAGCCTCGTGCGTAAATCGGTGGTGGTCCGATCTGTCAGACCTTCACTAGTCCTCAAGCTGTGATGTATCCTGTGGATCAGTGATAACTTTCAATGCCAGGAAAAGCCCCTTAAGCAAATCCATGCTGTTATCTCACCTTTGAAATCCGGACAATTTCTCACTTTTATAAGATGCTGTAGTTTTGTTTTGTTTTTTTACAATACTCTATAAATAATATTCTCTATGTAAGGAGTTTACAAGAAATATGTATAATTACTTCTTTACTGAAGGCTCAGAATTGAAATCTATCTCAGCCATGACAGAGATGGATAAAGCAATGAAATATTTCTTCTTTTAAAAATGTGTCAAATGTGGCTGATTTAGAAAAATGAGCACGGCGGATGAGCAAACAATCCGTTTACCTAGTGACAATCTCGGTGTATAAAGAATGGAAACATTCAAGTTGTTCTAAAAAGTTATTTTGTCAGAAGATTGTAATTGTTTGCACATTCACATGTGCCCTGAATAGAAATGATAATATTAAAAACACAAGGACTAGGAAAAGGTTTCAGAGTAAGAAAAGGTATCCTGGACCGAAATCCGAAATCAACAAGTGATCCGCTACTTGCACGGGGTCCTAGAACTTCCAGTAATGAGGTGTAATCTGCTTGAAACTTGGTAGCAAGTGTTTAGTTTCTCTGCAGCACTCCCAGAGGGAAAATGGAGTATTACATAAAGGTCAATGATATGATAGGGTTATTTGTATAATAAACTGATGTGTTGGGTCCTCCATAGTGAGAGCAAAAGACATAGCGGGATGCTGCTTTTTCTGTGGTCATGAAAATGCGTCCCACCTTTAATAACTCAAAATTCTCTTTTTATGTACCACAATTTCGGAAAGCGCTTTCAGTCTTGCCATATCTCTGCAAATGTATTGTGGTTCTTTCATGGGGGTCCAGACTAAGTGTGTAGGTAATTGGTAATAAAGTTCATCGTTCCTGCTGCCAATGTAGGATAGGCTAGGAGAGTGCTGATCCAACAGGAATGGGAGTGACCCACTGCTTGCCGCCGACAGACACGAGACTGAGACAGGGGTTATATTCAACAGGTCCGTTGTTATTGGCCGCCTCTCTGACGACCACCGCAATTCATCACAGGAATTTCACAGTCCTTTTGTTCACAGACCCGGGTACCTTCACTTCTTATTTTCTCCATCGTGGCATCCTTTCTGGCTCTTCCCACTGTGGCTGCCCTAGGCACATCCACCACAGCGCTTCACCATTCAAAGTACACCGTCCACTTGGTACCCCCAGAACTTCTCCGTCTGCAGCTACTGTCCTTTGGGCCACCCCCCCGTGACTCTCTCAACTGTCAGTTTCTCTCTGAAGGCTTTTTACCGTCTTTCTCTCTACGGCAGATCCTCCTATCTAGTGAGCTCCCCTGGCTGACTGGTCCTTCCAGAACCTTCCCTCAGCCTTTATATTCCCATTCCTTGTAGCTCCACCCACTTTCACCTGACAGTTACCTTGACCAATGGCAGTTACACAGTCACTCTCCTACACTCCCCACTGCCCTCTAATGGTCAAACTGCAACAAGGCACCCCTTTCTCTTTATCTAGGTGCCCCTGTACCTACACTGCGCTGTCCTTCTGCCTCTCACCACAGGCAGACCTGTCCATCAGTTCAACCTCCCCACATTCTCCTTTCCTTTGTCCATTGTCGCCCTTGACAATCTTGTTCTGGAGATACATGGTACTGGGGCCTGACTCACGGACCACTGTCTGTCTACACTCTTCCTGTCTCGTCATCCTGCCTACTTAAATACGTCATGGTCGGCATACTCCAAGCACCTGGGACCTGTTGAACACACATTTTTTTTATAACATTTCAACATGTCAAATTTACTACACACTTTACCATATTTACTACAATACTTTTTTATCAAAACTTTTTTTTTAGCCTTTTACTTTTTTTTTAACAATAACAATACACTCCAAACAAACAAACAAACAAAAATAAAAATATTAACCAATTGAGGACAGGGGTGCTCCCCCTTCCTTTAAGAAAAACACTCCCATTAGGCATCCCTGCTGCACCAAGAGGAGGATATGCTTCCTATGAGGACGCGGAACAGTCCCCTCTGTTGTGAGTTCATTTTCCCCTTTACCATTGGGGTCTGATGAACTCCCTGTTCTGGTGAAGGAAGGTAGTGAGGCTGATTACCAAGCACCTGGGCAGGATGATGATGACTGGGTGACGGGAATTGCTGACTGGATATAAGGCAGCCGACGCCCTTCTGCCTTGCTGGTGACCTCTCTGAGGGATTCTAGGAGACCAGTCTGATTCCTGCTCCTCAAAAGCTAAGTTTTCTGCTCTGCTTTTTGTATTTGTGTTTTGGTTTTGTTTTGCCTTGTTTTTCTGGATTTCTGCCATTCCTTGCTGGGGTGTGCTGAATTCCTTTTTGCTCTGTCTTCAGAAAAAACCTGAGTACTGATAGTCTTTTTGAAGCCTAGCGTCTTCAGGGCTTTTTTCCCTATCAGCCTGTTGGCTCTTGTTTTGATAGGGTTTTGGCAGATTGCAGACAGCAGCTTTTCTATCCTGTCCTATTAGTTAGCTTGGGCCCCATCATTTGCTCAGCCTATCTTTCTATCTGTGTGAGTGTTTTTTCATCTTGCTTCACCGTCATTATATGTTGGGGGCTGCCTATTGCTTTGGGGTCTGCTCTGGGGCAGTTTAGATTTCCCTTTCTGTCTTTAGGCTATTTAGTTCTCCGGCTGTGATCGAGGGGTCTAGGGCACCGTAGGAACCCCCCACGGCTACTGCTAGTTGTTGTTGATAGGTTCAGGGGTCTGCAATCCGATAGCTGCCAACTTCTCTGGTTTTCTTGACTTAGCTAGTATTTCTGTTTTTGCCTCCTACGGTGACTCATTCATAACACCCCTCATTGTGCAACGGTGCACTGCAGTCCTGGCAGTCCATTGTATAGGTGCTCTGGGCCACCTCCTGGCGGCCGATGTTTCGCCAAAACAGGGGACTCCACAGCTGTAGAGTCTCTGGAATGCCAGCAGTATCTCTGGGCCTTGAGTGTCCCTGATGCTCGAGACCCAGGAGTCATCGTTTCTTTATGGAGGCTTGTACCCTTCAGGGTAGGCGATGACGGCCACCGCGTAGTAGCCGCGGGGGCAATACTCCTTGTAATAGGAGACTAGATTTCCCAGTTGTGGAATCCGGCTGTGTTTGATGGAGACCATGTTTAAATAAATTTTATAACCGGTGGTAAGATCTCTAATGAAACCGTAGCCCTTGCCGATGTCCATATGTACCAGCCGCCCGTATGACCGTGAAACAGACATGGCTGCCTCCCCCTTCTCATGGAGTAACGCCCACACCTCCCGTTTCTTGGCCTTCTTCTTTTCAATAATTTCCGCAACCCAAGCAGAGGGTCCTGTATAGGTCGCAGAGTCCGGTGGGCGGGCCGCAGCCGAGAGTGGAGTAGAGGCGGCCGCAGACATTGGGGAGCAGGCCACAACCGGAGTGGCGGATGGGGCAGAAACGGCCACAGGTGTCATCGGGTAGGCTGTGTAGCCGGCTGCAGCCAGAATCAAGGCGGCCGTGGGCTCCGATGAGTAGGCCGCAGCCATGGCTGCAGATGGGACAGCGGCGGCCGCGGGAGTCGATAAGTAGGCTGCGGTGACCTGCGGCGGGCCCGAAGTGGCAGCAGGGCCCGGTGAACAAGCCGGAAGACAGATCATGGCAGGGACAGACGCAGGTTGGCTCCGCACCGGCGTTGCCGAGTGGGGTGGCTCAGAATGTTTGTCAGGAGGCATAACATCATCCAGGGCCGTAGTTGCTGGAGAGTGGGAGGTCGGCCGGAGGGGCCGATGGCTGGCGTCAGTGCCCGGGGACTTGTCTGGTGCACTGGGCATGGGGGCGGGTTCTTTCTGTCGTACCGCCAGCTGGGCCGGAGGAACGCTCTCCTTTTCCTGGCGTCGCGGCTCCCAGCAGGCTTTCCCGCAGCTCCTCCAGATCGACACGGATCTTTACTCTGCTGTCCGGCAGGGTCGGCCTCCAGGCCAGATGGCTCCACGGAAGATACTTGTCCAGCTTCTTCCACCAGCGGTTGCATCGGGGTACGGGGCACCGAGAATGGCTCCCAGGGGAAGGTCGCTCGGCGGGTTTCAACTTCCTGATGCCATTTATACTCCAAGCGTCTGAGGCCAAAGCAACTGCAGCGTCGCATATCGCCTGAGTTCCTGAGACTCAATGGCGCCAAGCAGCTACACTCAGTCTCTTCACCAGAGCCACTCCCGCCCGGGGGTGGGGCGTTGGTCGGCCTCTCCACGCATTTTCCAAGGTCCATCATGGGAGGGCGGCTGTCTCCTGATGTAAGACGCTCCCCCCAGGGGCGGATGCCGCACAGTCCTAGGTTGTCCGTTATGACTGCAAACTCCTGTGTCTCTTCCTGATGCTGAAATGCCACAGCCATTTTAACAGTACACTTTCCTGCTCCGGTTTTACTTATTGGCAGCCAGCAATCCAAAGCGCAGGTCTAAATTGTAATCCACAGGAAAAGAAGGCGAGAAAAAAAAAAATAAAATTCTTCACCCCGCACAGCTTGGGGGGCCAGAGGTACTTGGGAGCAGGCTTGCCACTGAAGGTGTTGTATTTGTGGCAAATGATCTTGCCGACTACGCCAAATGTAGGATAGGCGAGGAGAGTGCTGATCCAACAGGAATGGGGGGTGACCCACTGCTTGCCACCGAAAGACTCGAGACTGAGACAGGAGTTATATTCAACAGGTCCATTTTTATTGGCCGCCTCTCTGACGTCCACCGCAATTCATCAAAGGAATTTCACAGTCATTTTGTTCACAGACCCGGGTACCTTCACTTCTTATTTTATCCATCACGGCGTCCTTTGTGGCTCTTCCCACTGTGGCTGCCCTAGGCACATCCATCACAGCGCTTCACCATTCAAAGTACACCGTTCACTTGGTACCCCCAGACCGTCTCCGTCTGCAGCTACTGTCCTTTGGGCCACTCCCCGTGACCGTCTCAACTGTCAGTTTCTCTCTGAAGGCTTTTTACCGTCTTTCTCTCTACGGCAGATCCTCCTATCTAGTGAGCTCCCCTGGCTGACTGGACCTTCCAGAACTTTCCCTCAGCCTTTATACTCCCAGTCCTGTTAGCTCCACCCACTATTACCTGACAGTTACCTTGACCAATGGCAGTTACACAGTCACTCTCCTACACTTCCCACTGCCCTCTAATGGTCAAACTGCAACACGGCACCCCTTTCTCTTTATCTCAGCGCCTCTGTACCTACACTGCGCTGTCCCTCTGCCTCTCACCACAGGCATGTGGGATGGGGGCATTGCTCTAGATCACTGCGTTGAGAAACATGTGATGGTGTCTCCGCAGTGTTGGATGTTGATCTCCATGAGGTCACTCATCCTTATGTTCTCACCACAGGCAGACCTGTCCATCAGTTCAAACTCCCTACACCAGGTCCAGTCATTTTCTATGCCGGAAATGCCTCTGAAGATGGGTACTGACTAGCGTTGAACGATACCATCCGATATTGAGAAATATCAGATCGGATTGGATCGGCCGATATCCAAAAAGTATCGGGTATCGACGACTCCGATCCCGGAAGTCCCATTCAAGTCAATGGGACCGAAATATCGGAATTAAAAAAAAAAACCCTTTCTTTCCTTGTAGGTTAATTCTACATGAAGAAAAACTAAGAATAATGTAGAATGTATTGGGAGAGGTGGAGGAGACGTTAAAGGCATAGAGGTTTAGCCCAATCAAATGGAATAGCAGGAATATTTTTTTTTTTTTAAGACGCTCGGAGTTACAAAGATATTGACTATGTTAACCTCTTTAATATTTTGTCAGATATGTATGTTTCACTACTTACCTGCTCTTCACCTTCTTTTTTACTTCTCTCACACTTTCTCCTTCATGATCCTCAGCAGCAGCATCTTTTTCATCAACTTCTTCTTCACCTTATTCATCTTCTTCTTCTTCACCTTCTTCCTATTATTCTTTTTTTTACATTCTTCATATTCTTCTTATTCAACTATTATTCTTCTTCATATTCTACTTCTTCATCTTCTTCCTATTCTTCTTCTTCATCATATTCTTATTTTCCACAGTCGTTTCTGTAGTTGTTATCTATAAAAGTTTGAAGATTACACCTTCCGTTCTGCGTGTCACAAAAGATTTACAACAGGATTTGTCCACGTTCAGTTTGGCCTGCAGCAGCAGGCATTTTCCTGGGGCACCACGAGGAGGAACGGACTCACCCCCATACACTGCTTAGTCTCCTTCTGCTTATAATTTAGATAATATCATTTGCTCTGATTTTTAAGTCTTAGGCTGGAGTCACACACAACCATTAAAAAAATCGGTCCGATTTTTACGGTACGAAATCGCACAAAGATTTCTTGTCCAGGGATCCGTCTGTCATCCGAATTTCCGGTGATGAACCGATTTTATTCGCATCTAAGCATCAAATTGACATCCAATGCCAATGCCTGATGCTCTTTCCTGTTGACCTGGAAAAGTCTTGCAATTTTAGTGCAAGTCACACGTGTGGTGCATTTTCAATGCGATTTTTAATCGCATCCATAGACTTGCATTGGTGAATCCGATCCGAAAATCGGTGACAATCGCAGCATGCTGCGATTGTCTCGGTCCGAGGAACGGATCCAATAAAAAAACGGATGATGGGAGTAGCACCATAGAATAACATAGGGACGACTGCAATGCGATTTTTTATCGCATTGCATTCATCCGATTTATTCGCTAGTGTGACTCCGGCCTAATGCTTAATGTTCTTTTGCTTTTGGTTTTTCTGCTTCTTGGTCTTCTGTCTCTTTTTGTTCTGCATCTTGGTGGTTGTCTTCATGTTCTTTGTCCTCTTGGTCTTCTTCTTCAGGGTCATCTTTTTGGTCTTCTTCGGTGTGGTCTTCAGGGTCGTCGTCTTCAGGGTCATCGTCAGGGAGATCCAGAGTGAGAATCAAAAACCATTTCCACAAGCTCGAACTTGGAAAAGTAGCAGAAGGTACAAGAAGGCTGAGGAACTGCTGAGAACCAGCTGACGGTACTGGAACCCAGATGGTTAGCAGAAGGAACAAGAGCAAATGGAACTAGCGAGGACCAGCTGATGGTGCTGGAACCCGGAGGGGCAGCATAAGGAACAAGAGCCAGTGGCACAACCGTGGACCAGCTGACGGTGCTGGAAGACGGTTACTAAGCAGGAGGTACCTGTGCTAGAAAGCACTACCAAGGTCCAGCAGACGTTGCTGGAACTCGGATACCGAGAAGAAGGCACCTAGGCCAAAGGCACTGCTGAGAACCAGCTGACGGTGATGGAACCCGGATGGGTAGCATAAGCTGCAAGAGAAAATGGAACTAGCGAGGACCAGCTGACGGTGCTGGAACCCAGAGGAGCAGCAGAAGGAACAAGAGCCAATGGCACAACCGTGGACCAGCTGACAGTGCTGGAACACGGTTACTAAGCAGGAGATACCTGTGCTAGAAAGCACTACCAAGGACCAGCAGACGTTGCAGGAACTCGGATACCGAGAAGCAGGCACCTAGGCCAAAGGCACTGCCGAGAACCAGCTAACGGTGCTGGAACCCGGATGGGTAGCAGAAGCTACAAGAGTCAATGGAACTAGCAAGGACCAGCTGACAGTGCTGGAACCCGGAGGCGCAGCATAAGGAACAAGAGCCAACGGCACAACCGTGGACCAGCTGATGGTGCTGGAACACAGTTACTAAGCAGGAGATACCTGTGCTAGAAAGCACTACCAAGTAAGAGCAGACATTGCTGGAACTCGGATACCGAGAAGAAGGCACCTAGGCCAAAGGCACTGCCGAGAACCAGCTGATGGTGCTGGAACCCGGATGGGTAGCAGAAGTTAGAAGAGTCAATGGAACTACCAAGAACCAGCTGGCGGTGCTGGAACCCAGAGTGGCAGCTGAAGGAACTAGAGCCAAATGGCACAACCGTGGACCAGCAGACGGTGCTGAAACACGGTTACTAAGCAGGAGGTACCTGAGCTGCAAAGCACTACCAAGGACCAGCAGACGTTGCTGTAACTCAGATAACGAGAAGGAGGCACCTCGGCCAAAGGCACTGCCGAGAACCAGCTGACGGTGCTGGAACCCGGATGGGTTGCAGAAGGTACCCATGATAAACAAAGTTGCAAGGCCGCGAGCCGGCCGCAGTTACCGAAACCCTCAGTCCTACAGGGGGTGCTTGTTCTATTGGCACTACGGAACCAGCCTTTATTACCAGAACCCGCAGCCCACATAGAAAGCACCTAAACTGCAGGCACCATAGGCTCGGCTAACCCGACCACAACACGACAGGACAACGTATTGGTGGCAAAGTGACGTTGACACTTCCCGGAAACAGCAGGCGTGCTGGAACCAGGATGGGCAGGAGGGAGTACCCGTGCCAAAGACATTGCCGAGAACCAGCTGACGGTGCTGGAACCCAGGGTCAATCAGGGAATCAGGGTGTAGGCTGAGGCCTAATTTCATAAAGTTAAATATCTGTTGTACTGTAGACTACTACTGATTTCAAACTTGTTCTAACTAGGCCTCTGGCTCCACTCTGTCTCTAGTATTTCCCCTGGCCTCCAACCCCGCCAGTTGCTGCTCATAAGTGGTGTCTGCACAATCAACACTTGTTCCTGTGTTACTGGGGTTCAGTAACATCAGATGAACCCCTGATATGTGTTCGGCAATGTCTCCTGCTCTGTCCACATTCCCACTACTAGTAATGGGAATGTGGACAGAGCAGGAGACATTGCTGGACAGACTTCAGGGGTTCAGCTGACGTTACTGGACCCCAGTAACACAGGAGAAAGTGTTGATTGTGCAGACGCCACTTCTGAGCAGCAACTGGCGGGGTTGGAGGCCAGGGGGAAAAACTAGAGACAGAGTGGAGCCAGAGGCCTAGTTGGAGCAAGTTTGAAATCAGTAGTAGTGTGAATGTGGAGGCAGCAGAAGACATTGCCGTCCACACAGCAGGGGAGCAGCTGGCATTACTGAACCCCACTAACACTGGAGCATGTGTTTTTCTCTGTGCAGATGGCACTTCTGAGCAACAACTGGCTGTGTTGAAGCCCAGGATCAGTCATGGAGCAGGCTGAGGCCTAATTGCAGCAAGTTTTAGAGGTGATGTAGTTTGAATGTGGAGGCAGCAGGAGATATTGCCGTCCACACAGCAGGGGAGCAGCTGACATTACTGAACCCCACTAACACAGGAGCTAGTGTTTTTCTCTGTGCGGACGGCACTTCCGAGCGACAATTGGCTGTGTTGAAGCCCAGGATCAATCATGCAGCAGGCTGAGGCCTAATTGCAGCAAGTTTTATATAGGTTGTAGACTACTACTGATTGTAACCATGCTCCACTTAGGCCTCTGGCTCCACTGTCTCTAGTATTTCCCCTGGCCTCCAGCCCCGCCAGTTGCTGCTCAGAAGTGGCGTCTGCACAATCCACACTTGTTCCTGTGTTACTGGAGCTCAGTCACGTCAGTTGATCCCCTGATGTGTGTCCGGCAATGTCTCCTGCTCTGTCCACAATTCCCACTACTAGTACTAGTACTAGTACAGACCCTTATTATTACTACCTTTATGCATTATTTGCAGTATATTTTTTTACTTTTTAGTTCAGGATATTTGTGTTTTTTGCTTTTTGTTTTCTCTGGTTAATGGTCATGTGTTAATATGCACTTACAATGTGCATACACATTAACTTACTTTCTCAGTTCAGATTTGTTTTTTATTCATTTCATTGTGCATTCAGTGCATATATGAGTGTGACCGCCCTTTTTCTGAGCTGGGAAAGCCATCCAGTCTGGCCTAAGCTGTTACTAGTGGTTCAGCTGCTCGATCCTTATTCACATTCACGTCACTTGGCAAGTAGTGTTGAGCTTTCCGATACCGCAAGTATCGGGTATCGGCCGATATTTGCCGTATCGGAATTCCGATACCGAGCACCGATACTTTTTTCGTATCGGATACCGGAATCGGAAGTCCAAAATGCAATGAGCCACTTTTGTGGCTCTGATTGGCTGCCGAAATGATGTCATCATGATGCGCTGTCTGTGCGCATCATGATGCGCCTTCAGTTCGGGCCTTCGGGGGGGCTGTGCCGACTGTCCGGGGGTCTGTACCGGCCTGCCGGTGGTCTGTGCAGGCTCCGGTGGTCTGTGCCGGCCTGCCGGTGGTCTGTGCCGGCCTGCCGGGGGGCTGTGCCGGCCTGCCGGTGGTCTGTGCAAGCTCCGGTGGTCTGTGCGGGCCTGCCGGGGGGCTGTGCCGGCCTGCCGGTGGTCTGTGCAGGCTCCGGGGGTCTGTGCAGGCATCGTCCGATGGGACTACAAGTCCCATCGGGCGATGCCTGCTACCATGACAGTGATTGACACATTAGCCAATAATGGGACAGTAGTAGTCCCATCATCCGGCTAATGTGTTGAATGTAAAAAAAAAAAAAAAAAAATTACATGCTACATACATGCTACATACATACAACATGCATACTACATTTTTACTACATGTAACATACATACTACATATATACTGCATACTACATGCATACTACATACATGCTACATACATGCTACATACTACATACATGCTACATATATACTACATACATAATACATATATATTACATGCATGCAACATACATACAACATATATACTACATGCATGCAACATGCATACTACATATATACTACATGTAACATACATACTACATATATACTACATGCTACATACATGCTACATACTACATACATGCTACATACTACATACATAATACATATATACTACATGCATGCAACATACATACAACATATATACTACATATATACTATATATACTACATGTATCATACATACTACATATATACTACATGCTACATACATGCAACATACACACTACATGCTACATACATGTAACATACATACTACATACATGATACATACATACTACATACATACACTACATGCATGCAACATACATACTACATATATACTGCATATATACTACATGCATACTACATATATACCACATGCATGCAACATGCATACTACATATATACTGCATATATACTACATACATACTACATATATACCACATGCATGCAACATGCATACTACATATATACTGCATATATACTACATGCATGCAACATACATATATACTACATACAATACATACATATAGACATACAGTACATATAACATAGAGTACATACTCACCGTCACTTGTCACTTTGATCCCCGAAGCCATTGTCGCCTGAGGAATAAATATCAAAATAAAAAAACACCAATATACTTACCCCGATCCGCAGAAGTCCACGAGGGTCCCACGTCCATCTTGCGTGGAGAACAGCAGCATCAGCTGATGCTACCGTTCTCTACCAGCTCCAGGAATACAATGACGGAAGGTAGGTATCCTTCCGCACTGTATTCCTCCACCACTGTAAAAAAAAAGTCCCTAGTCTCACTTTATGCCATTGCTGCGTGGGAATTTCCAATATGTATGTATGTTGTATGTATGTTGTATATATGTAGCATGTATGCTGTAAGAATGTAGTATATATGTAGTATGCACTATGCATGTATGTATGTTGTAGGAATGTAGTATGTATGTAGTATGTACTATGCATGTATGTATGTTGTATGAATGTAGTATATATGAAGCATGTAATTAGTATGTATGTAGTTTTTTTTTTTTTTTTACATTCAACACATTAGCCGGATGATGGGACTACTACTGTCCCATCATTGGCTAATGTGTCAATCACTGTCATTGTAGCAGGCATAGCCCGATGGGACTTGTAGTCCCATCGGACGATGCCTGCACACACACACAACCCCCGGCAGGCCCGCACAGACCCCCGGCAGGCCCACACAGACCCCCGGCAGGCCCACACAGACCCCCGGCAGGCCCACACAGACCCCCGGCAGGCCCACAAAGACCCCCGGCAGCTGGCACAGACCCCTGGCAGGCCCGTACAGACCCCCGACAGGCCCACACAGACCCCCGGCAGGCCCGTACAGACCCCCGGAAGGCCCGCACAGACCCCGCCTGCACACACAGACATGCACAGTGTCCGCCCACGCACCGCCCACACTCTTCCCCACTCCTGAACAGGATGTGAAAGTAAAGAAAGGGGTTTTTTTTAATTCCAATATTTCTGTCCCATTAACTTGAATGGGACTTCCGTTATCGGAATCGGCGATACCCGATACTTTTTGGGTATCGGCCGATCCAATCCGATCCGATATTTCGCAATATCAGATGGTATCGCTCAACACTAGTGACTATAGTTTTTAATGTTTTACTTTATAATACTACAAAATGACAGCTGGACGGTCACCGACCTTATGAATTTGCCGAAAACAAATCGGAAAAAGTTTGTGGTCTGCTGTATTCCAGAACATGAGGTGCTCATCATTAGTGGGAAATACAAAAAGAAGTGTTCAATAAACTGTGCAGCACCCCCAAATGGGAAAAGGAGTATTAGAAAGTGCTCATTCAAATGAATGTCCTTCCTTATAAAGTTGGGAAATGCCAGATCCTCTGGATCTTTGTAGCATCTCTTATAGATCTTGATGAGCGAGTATACTCGCTGCTCGTGTCTCCCTGAGCATGCTCGGGTGTCCTCCGAGTACTTTGTCATGCTCGGAGATTTAGTTTTCCTGATCTTATCTGCAATCTGCAACTTGTAGACAGGCTGAATACATGTGGGAATTCCCTAACAAACAGGCATTCCACACATGTATTCAAGCTTTCTAGCAGTCACAAATCATGCAGCTGAGACAACGAAAACTAAATCTCTGAGCATGCCAAAATACTCAGAGGACACCCGATCATGCTTGGGAAAACCTGGACAACGAGTATACTCACTCATCACTAATCTCTTACCATTTCTTAACCCCTTAACCCCCAAGGGTGGTTTGCACGTTAATTTTTACAATTCTGACCACTGTCCTTTTATGAGGTAATAACTCTGAAACGCTTCCATGGATCCCGGTGATTCTGACAATGTTTTCTCGTGACATATTGTACTTCATGATAGTCATAAAATTTAATTCATATAACTTGCGTTTATTTGTGAAAAAATGGAAATTTGGCAAAAATTTTGAAAATTTCGCAATTTTCCAACTTTGAATTTTTATGCCCTTAAATCACAGAGATACGGCACACAAAAAAACTTAACAAGTAACATTTCCCACATGTTTACTTTACATCAGCACTATCTTGGAACCAAAATTTTTTTTTGTTAGGAAGTTATAAGGGTTAAAAGTTGACCAGCGATTTCTCATTTTTGCAACACCATTTTATTTTTAGGGACCACATCACATTTGAAGTCACTTTAAGGGGTCTATATGATAGAAAATACCCAAAAGTGACACCATTCTAAAAACTGCAACCCTTAAGGTGCTCAAAACCGCATTCAAGAAGTTTATTAACCCTTCAGGTGCTTCACAAGAATTTTTTGAATGTTTTAAAAAAAAAATGAACATTTAACTTTTTTTCACAAAAAAAATACTTCAGGTTCAATTTGTTTATTTTACCAAGGGTAACAGGAGAAATTGGACTGGAAAAGTTATTGTGCAATTTGTCCTGAGTACGCTGATACCTGTGGGGGGGAACCACTGTTTCGGCGCATGACAGAGCTTAGAAGGGAAGGAGCGCCGTTTGACTTTTTCAGTGCAAAATTGACTGGAATTCAGATCGGATGCCATGTCACGTTTGGAGAGCCCCTGATGTACCTAAACAGTGGAAACCCCCCCACAAGTGACCCCATTTTGGAAACTAGATCCCCCAAGGAACTTATCTAGATATGTGGTGAGAACTTTGAACCCACAAGGGCTTCACAGAAGTTTATAACGTACAGCAGTACAATTAAAAAATCATATTTTTCCACAAAAATGATCTTTTCACCCCCAATTTTTATTTTCCCAAGGGTATAACAGGACCCTAAAGTTATTGTGCAATTTGTCTTGAGTACGCTGATACCCCATATGTGGGTGTAAATGACTATTTAGGCACATGGCAGAGCTCGGAAGGGAAGCAGCACCATTTGACGTTTTTGGCTGGAATTGAGATCGGACACCATGTCACATTTGGAAAGCCCCTGACATACCAAAACAGTGGAAACACCCCACAAATGACACCATTTTGGAAACTAGACCCACCAATGAACTTATCTAGATGTGTGGTGAGAACTTTGAACCCCCAAGGGCTTCACAGAAGTTTATAACGTACAGCCGTACAATTAAAAAATCGTATTTTTTCCACAAAAATGATCTTTTCACCCTCAATTCTTACCTTTCCAAGGGTAAAATGACCCTTAACATTATTGTGCAATTTGTCCCGAGTACGCTTATACCCCATATGTGGGTGTAAACGACTAGGCGCATGGCAGAGCTCGGAAGGGAAGCAGCGCCATTTGACGTTTTTGGCTGGAATTGAGATTGGACACCATGTCGCGTTTGGAAAGCCCCTAATGTACCTAAACAGTGGAATCCCCCAACAAGTGACCACATTTTGAAAACTATACCCCCTAAGGAACTTATCTAGATGTGTGGTGAGCACTTTGAACCCCCCCAGTGCTTCACAAAAGATTATAACGCCTGGGCGTGAAAATAAAAAAATTGTATTTTTTCCACAAACATGATCATTTAGTCCCCAATTTTTTTATTTTCCCAAGGGTACCAGGAGAAATTGGACCCCAAAAGTTGTTGTCCAATTTGTCCTGAGTACAATCATACCCCATATGTGGGAGAAAACTGCTGTATAGGCACATGTTTGGGCTCGGAAGGGAAGTAGTGACGTTTTGGAATGCAGACTTTGATGGAATGGTCTGCGGGTGTCATGTTGCCTTTGGAGAGCCCCTGATGTACCTAAACAGTGGAAACCCCCCACTAGTGACACCATTTTGAAAATTTGACCCCCTAAGGAACTTATCTAGTTGTGTTTTGAGCACTTTGAACCCCCAAGGGCTTCACACAAGTTTATAATGCCCGGGCGTGAAAATAAAAAAATCGTAGTTTTCCACAAACATGATCATTTAGTCCCCAATTTTTTTATTTTCCCAAGGGTACCAGGAGAAATTGGACCCCAAAAGTTGTTGTCCAATTTGTCCTGAGTACGCTGATACCTCACACGTGGGAGTAAACTACTGTATAGGCACACGTTGGGGCTCGGAAGGGAAGTAGTGACGTTTTGGAATGCAGACTTTGATGGAATGGTCTGCGGGTGTCATGTGCGTTTGGAGAGCCTCTGATGTGCCTAAACTGTTGAAACTCCCCACAAGTGACCTCATTTTGGAAAGTAGACCCCCCACGGAACTTATCTAGATGTGTGATGAGCACTTTGAACCCCCAACTGCTTCACAGAAGTGTATAACGCCCAGATTTTTTTTCCACAAAAATGATATTTTTGCCCCCAATTTTTTATTTTCCTAAGGGCAACTGGAGAAATAGGACCCCAAAAGCTGTTTTGCAATTTGTCCTGAGTAGGCTGATACCCCATATGTGGGGGTAAAACACTGTTTGGGTGCATGGCAGAGCTTGGAAGGGAAGGAGCACCATTTGACTTTTTCAACGCAGAATTGGCTGGAATTGAGATCAGATGCCATGTTGCGTTTGGAGAGCACCTGATGTGCCCAAACAGTGGAAACCCCCAATTCTAACTCTAACCCTAACCCCAACTCACCCCTAACCCTAATCTCAGCCCTAACCCTAGCCCTAACCCTAACCCTAATGGGAAAATGGAAATAAATACATTTTTTTAATTTTATTATTTTTCCCTAACTAAGGGGGTGATAACGGGGGGGTTTGATTTATTATTTATGGCGGTTTTTATTTTTGGCAGCTGTCCCACGCTAAAGACGCTTTTTATTGTAAAAAATAGTTTTTGCATCACCACATATTGAGAGCTATAATTTTTCCATATTTTGACCCACTGAGTCATGTGAGGTCTTATTTTTTGCAGGAAGAGTTGACGCTTTTATTGGTATCATGTTTGGTCACGTGACATTTTTTGATCGCTTTTTATTCCGATTTTTGGGACGCAGAATGAACAAAAACCAGAGAAAATTTCTTTTAGGTGGTGCATTTACACCGTTCCGCCTGCAGTAAAATTGATAAGGCGGTTTTATTCTTCGGGTCAGTACAGTTACAGCGATACCTCATTTATGTCTTTTTTTATGTTTTGGCACTTTTATGCAATAAAAATAATTTTATATAAAAAATGATTATTTTTACATCGCTTTATTCTGCGAGCTATAACTTTTTTATGTTTTCGCTGATGATGCTGTGTGGTGGCTGGTTTTTTTGCGGGACAAGATGATGTTTTCAGCGGTACCATGGATATTTATATGCGTCTTTTTGATCGCACGTTATTGCACTTTTTGTTCGGCGGTATGATAATAAAACATTATTTTTTGCTTCGTTTTTTACTTTTATTTTTTAAGGAGTTCGCTAAAGGGGTTAACTAATGGGACAGTTTTATAGGGCAGGTCGTTACGGACACAGCAATACCAAATATGTGTACTTTTATTGTTTGTTTTTTTATTTCCAAAAAATGAATTTATTAGGGAATATTTTTTTTTTAATTTATTTAGCGATTTTTTTAAAAATGTTTACACTTTTTTTTAACTTTATTAGGTTGTCCCAGGGAGGATATCACTGTCCTGTAACAGATCAGCGATCTGTCAAAGGCATTGAAGCAGACTTCCTCTTGCCTGCGCTTTGCAGGCACTGAGGAAGCCAGCTCCCTGCAGGCCCCCGAAGGTCCCCGTCGCCATATTGGATCCGGGGACCTGCAGGGAAGGAGACTGTTATGAGTGGGTCACCGAGGAGGAAAAAACCTAAACATGCTAAGCCCAGAAAAACCAGAGAGGTTGGTAACTATGCAGATTGCAGATCCCTGATCCTACCACACAACTAGCAGCAGCCGTGGAGCGTGCCTATGATGAACCTAGATGCCTCGTCATGGCCGGGGGACTAAATAAGCCTAAAGCAAGAAAAGGGAAAACTAACTGCCCCAGAGTAGACCCCAAAGGAATAGACAGCCCCCACACATGTACTCACGGTGAAACAAGATGAAAACAAAAACATAGGTAGGAAAATAGGCTGAACAAACGATGGGGCCCAAACTAACTAGAGAGGAAAGGAAAGACACTGTCTGCAATCTGCAAAAAACCCTTCAAAAATAATGTCCAACACTTCTGATGGCAAAATTAACCCTGAAGTCACTAGACTTCTCCCACTATATTAGCACTCTGAAATATTCTGAGACAGAGCAAAAAAGAGGCCAATCTAATAAGGGACAAAAAGCAAATTGGCAAATACAGATAAATAAGAGTGGAAATTAAGCACAGCCCAAGCTGGGGCTGGCTGACCACAGAAAACTGAATAGACCAACAAAATCAAGTGTGGACATTAACAGAGAAACTTAGCTTGAGCTGACTGGAACAGAGCTGAGAACCAAGACCTGACAAGCAGAAGGAATCACCAGCAACTGAATAGGGCGTCGACTGTCTTAAATCCAATCTAAGACTCCTGAGGTCCAATCGTCATCCTCATTCTCAGGTGGCAGATCTCCACCGATCAAATCAGCCTCACTACCTCCTGTTACCACCAGAGGGAGTCTGGAAGGAGAACTCACAGCTGGTGAACCAGAGAATCAACTCACAACAGGAGACCCCCGCAGTAGTGCTGCACATTGCGCTGCTGTGGGGGGCTCAGGGAAGCACGGAGGGAGCCCCCTCCCTGCCGATGCTTCCCTTTAACCCCCGGTACACCGCGATTGTGTTTGATCGCGGTGCTCAAGGGGTTATCGTGTCGGGGGCGGTCCGTGACTGCCCTTTACACATTGTTCCGGGTGTCAGCTGTGATAATTAGCTGACACCCGGCCGCGATCAGCGGAGCTCACCACGTGGGCGCCGCTTATCGCTGTGACGTACTATCCCGTCCCAGGGAATTAAGTTCCAGGGCACATGGACGGGATAGTACGTTACATGGCAGAGAGGGGTTAAATAGCATATATCTTATAAATAAGAGTGATGCTTGTCAAATAAGTTTATTATGCTCTATTAAGGTATTTAAGAGTATTTTTTTTTCTATATCAGACATTAGAGAACTGCCTAAATTAAAATATTAAGTAAACTATTTTTAATTCTTTATTTCCAGAAAGGAAATTTGGCATTCACTTTATTAATTCTGTAAAAAAAAAATGCATGCAAGCAACTTCCAACCCACTACTTTACTCTAGTTTATTTATCCATCTTTATATCAGAAGGTACCTCTTTTGGAGTACATATGATGGCAGTGATGGGTCAGCTCTGCTCCTGTGTCTCACTAACTCTGGGAATAAAATGCTGCAGGAGATTGTTCTGATAAGTAGAGCACTCAGAGGGGGACACAGGTGCTGACTAGTGAGGAGTGCACGTGCTTGGATAAAGTGTTATCTGAGTGTCTTTGGCGTGCTTGAAAAATATTTTCGAGTCCCTGCGGTTGCATGTCTTGCAGCTGTTCAAGAGCCACTGCATATGCAGGGATAGCCTGTTTGTTAGACAATCCCTGCATGAGTTGCAGCTGTCAAACACCCATGAGACAAGCAGCCGCGGGGACTCAAACATATTTTTTGAGCACGCCAAAGTCACTCGGTTAGCACCTGGGCATGGAGGATAACACCTTATCCGAGCACGTTCGCTCATCACTAGTGCTGACCCATCACTGCAAGCATCAGTACTCCAAGTGAGTATGTTCGGATATCATAAATAGACTGGGAAAAAGACAAGGTTTTGGAAGTCACTAACATGCAAATTTTTTACAGAAATGAAGACAAATTCCCTAATAAAGGAATTTACAAATTTTCATAACTAGAGAAAGTTATATAAAAAAAGTTTGATTACTCTTTAATGGTAATTGCTTAATAAGTTTGTTTGGTCAAGTCAACAACTGCTTGGTGGTCAGTTGGCCAGATTTCCCCTCAATTTGCCAGTGGAGACAATTCTTGCTAATGGGAGAAAAGACAATGGAGAAACATATCCTTTTAGGTCAGTGTCCATTAGGGTGACCGCAATAAATCGATGTCGGAATTTTGTCCGTCTGGACCCCACAAAACGATTCCCCTTTCCAGATATTGAGATAGCCAAAATTTGAGCTCGATCAAACGACGTTAACCCGTGCCGCTCGTCGCTCAAAGTTTGAAAAAATCCAAATTGAGGTATTTTAAGATTTAGGTATTTTGCATAGTCTGTTAGACTATAAAGAATGTGACAACAACATTGCAGAAATAGCCCTGACCAAATTTTCGAACCATTTGTGGTATTTGAATGCAGAGTTGGTGGGATTATCGTTTTTTGATCCCACCATTACAGACAATGAAAAGTTGTTAATGGCTAATAAATTGCTCAGTAGCACAGATGAACCATCAGAGCACGCTAGGGTTGTAAATCCAAAAGTTAGGAAAGAAAAATTAAGAGGTAGGAAGTAACCGACTTTAACGACCTTCTGACAAAAGATGAAGAACAAAAGCAATATGTCCTGCAAGTTGTAAGCAAATGCCGAGCATTATATTCTGACGTTTCAAAAACTACTTTAACAAAAGCTCTAGAATAGATTAGATAACTATGTAAAATTATCAACTCATGTAGGTTAGCGTGCTCTGATGGTTCATCTGTGCTACTGAGCAATTTATTAGCCATTAACAACTTTTCATTGTCTGTAATGGTGGGATCAAAAAACGATAATCCCACCAACTCTGCATTTAAATACCACAAATTGTTCGAAAATTTGGTCAGGGCTATTTCTGCAATGTTGTTGTCACATTCTTTATAGTCTAACAGACTATGCAAAATACCTAAATCTTAAAATACCTCAATTTGGATTTTTTCAAACTTTGAGCAACGAGCGGCACGGGTTAACGTCGTTTGATCGAGCTCAAATTTTGGCTCTCTCAATATCTGGAAAGGGGAATTGTTTTGTGGGGTCCAGATGAACAAGATTCTGACATTTTTTCCCCCCCATATGAGATCCGGTCACCCTAGTGTCCATGAATTTGGGCTCTCCAAGTAGATAAATCTAATAGATAATGGGATCCCTATGATCAGTTGGGTGTCAGATCATGGATAACTGGAGAGACACTTTACACCAGTATATACAGTCGGTAAGGAAAGTATTCAGACCCCCTTAAATTTTTCACTCTTTGTTTCATTGCAGCCATTTGGTAAATTCAAAAAAGTTCATTTCTTGTCATTAATGTACACTCTGCACCCCATCTTGACTGAAAAAAAAACAAATGTAGAAATGTTTGCAAATTTATTAAAAAACAAAAAACTGAAATATGACATGGTCATAAGTATTCAGACCCTTTGCTCAGACACTCATATTTAAGTCACATGCTGTCCATTTCCTTTTAATTAAACTGATTGGACTTGATTTGTAAAGGCACACACCTGTCTGTATAAGACCTCACAGCTCACAGTGCATGTCAGACCAAATGAGAATCATGAGGTCAAAGGAACTGGCCAAGGAGCTCAGAGACAGAATTGTGGCAAGGCACACATCTGGCCAAGGTTATAAAAGAATTTCTGCAGTACTCAAGGTTCCTAAGAGCACAGTGGCCTCCATAATCCTTAAATGGAAGAAGTTTGGGACCACCAGAAGTCTTCCTAGACCTGGCTGTCCAGCAAAACTGAACAATTGTGGGAGAAGAGTCTTGGTGAGAGAGGTAACGATGAACCCCAAGATTACTGCGGCTGAGCTCCACAGATGCAGTATGGAGATGGGAGAAAGTTCCACAAAGTCAACTATCACTGCAGCCCTTCACTAGTCAGGCCTTTATGGCAGAGTGGCCCAACGGAAGCCTTTCCTCAAGGCCAGACATATGAAAGCCCGCATAGAATTTACTAAAAAAACACATGAAGGACTCCAAGACTATGAGAAATAAGATTCTCTGGTCTGATGAGACGAAGATAGAACTTTTTGGTGATAATTCTAAGCTGTAAGTGTGGAGAAAACCAGGCACTGCTCATCACCTGCCCAATGCCATCCCAACAGTGAAACATGGTGGTGGCAGCATCATGCTATTGGGGTGTTTTCAGCTGCTGGGACAGGATGACAGATTGCAATTGAAGGAAACATGAATGCTGCCAAGTACAGAGATATGATGGATGAAGACCTCTTCCAGAGTGCTCTGGACCTCAGACTTGGCTGAAGGTTCACCTTCCAACAAGGCAATGACCTTAAGCACACAGCTAAAATAACAAAGGAGTGGCTGCAGAATAACTCTGTGACCAATCTTGACTGGCCCAGCTAGAGCCCTGACCTAAACCCAATTGGGCATCTCTGGAGAGACATGAAAATGGCTGTCCACCAACGTTCCCCATCCAACCTGACGGAACTGGAGAGGATCTGCACGGAAGAATGTCAGAGGATCCATAAATCCAGGTTTGATAAAATTGTTGCATCATTCCCAAGAAGACTCATGGCTGTACTAGCGCAAAAGGTGCTTCTACTCAATACTGAGCAAAGGGCCTGAATACTTATAACCATGTGATAGTTCAGTTTTTCTTTTTTAATAAATTTGCAAAAATTTCTACATTTCTGTTTTTTTCTGTCAATATGGGGTGCGGAGTGTACAGTTGTGGCCAAAAGTATAGACACCCCTGCAATTCTGTTAGATAATACTCAGTTTCTTCCTGAAAATGATTGCAAACATAAATTCTTTGGTATTATTATCTTCATTTAATTTGTCTTAAATGAAAAAACACAAAAAGAAATGTCCTAAAGCCAAATTGGATATAATTCCACACCAAACATAAAAAAGAGGGTGGACAAAAGTATTGGCACTGTTCGAAAAATCATGTGATGTGGCTTCTCTAATTTGTGTAATTAACAGCACCTGTAACTTACCTGTGGCACCTAACAGGTGTTGGCAATAACTAAATCACACTTGCAGCCAGTTGACATGGATTAAAGTTGACTCAACCTCTGTCTTGTGTCCTTGTGTGTACCACATTGAGCATGGAGAAAAGAAAGAAGAACAAAGAACTGTCTGAGGACTTGAGAAACCAAATTGTGAGGAAGCATGAGCAATATCAAGGCTACAAGTCCATCTCCAAAGACCTGAATGTTCCTGTGTCTACCGTGCGCAGTGTCATCAAGAAGTTTAAAGCCCCTGGCACTGTGGCTAACCTCCCTAGATGTGGACGGAAAAGAAAAATTGACAAGAGATTTCAACGCAAGATTGTGCGGATGTTGGATAAAGAACCTCCACTAACATCCAAACAAGTTCAAGCTGCCCTGCAGTCCGAGGGTACAACATTGTCAACCCGTACTATCCGTCGGTGTCTGAATGAAAAGGGACTGTATGGTAGGAGACCCAGGAAGACCCCACTTCTTACACCGAGACATAAAAAAGTCAGGCTGGAGTTTGCCAAAACTTACCTGAAAAAGCCTAAAACATTTTGGAAGAATGTTCTCTGGTCAGATGAGACAAAAGTAGAGCTTTTTGGGCAAAGGCATCAACATAGAGTTTACATGAGAAAAAAAGAGGCATTCAAAGAAAAAAACACGGTCCCTACAGTCAAACATGGCAGAGGTTCCCTGATGTTTCGGGGTTGCTTTGCTGCCTCTGGCACTTGACTGCTTGACCGTGTGCATGGCATTATGAAGTCTGAAGACTACCAACAAATTTTGCAGCATAATGTAGGGTCCAGTGTGAGAAAGCTGGGTCTCCCTCAGAGGTCATGGGTCTTCCAGCAGGACAATGACCCAAAACACACTTCAAAAAGCACTAGAAAATGGTTTGAGAGAAAGCACTGGAGACTTCTAATGTGGCCAGCAATGAGTCCAGACCTGAATCCCATAGAACACCTGTGGAGAGATCTAAAAATGGCAGTTTGGAGAAGGCACCCTTCTAATATCAGGGACCTGGAGCAGTTTGCCAAAGAAGAATGGTCTAAAATTCCAGCAGAGCATTGTAAGAAACACATTGATGGTTACCGGAAGCGGTTGGTCGCAGTTATTTTGGCTAAAAGTTGTGCAACCAAGTATTAGGCTGAGGGTGCCACGGTACTTTTGACTGACCCATTTTTGGAGTTTTATGTGAAATGATCAATGTTTTGCTTTTTGCTTCATTCTCTTTTGTGTTTTTTCATTTAAGACAAATTAATTGAAGATAATAATACCAAAGAATTTGTGTTTGCAATCATTTTCAGGAAGAAACTGAGTATTATCTGACAGAATTGCAGGGGTGTCAATACTTTTGGCCACAACTGTACATTAATGAGAAAAAAAATGAACATGTTTGAATTTACCAAATGGCTGCAATGAAACAAAGTGTGAAAAGTTTAAAGGGGTCTGAATACTTTCCGTACCCACTGTACTACAGTAATCATGGGAAATCATCTTGTATTTCGTACCAAGAATTTACAAAAAGCTTCATTTTACATCTCTCATCCTATATTACACAACTGAGCTAATCAGGGTGGCACGTTGTCATCTGGTGACATCACTGAGTGTATATTCACTTATCACACTATATGGAGGTAGCTATTAGTGATCCCTTTCCCCGGCTTTCAACAAGATGAGTCAGCTTGGCCATTAACATTGCAAATCCCTAAGAAGGGAAGCTCAGATTACTGTGACAATGTAATGTAGATATTGAATACATAATTATATACCATTTTAATTCTTGGTTCATGTAGAATATTATCATTTTTTGTAGACTTGTGACACCTTGGGCAGTAGCATAAGCCAAGGGAACAAGGTTGCTGAGAACTTTTTTTTTTCTGCTGTAGTCCCTGCACGGGGAGTGGCAGGCAGCATCGCTGCAGGAAAAATGAGTGAAGCAGCCGCAGCTACTAAAGGGATAATGCCACCGAGATTTCTCATTCATGATACATTATTTCATGTATGTGATCTATCTGTAATCACAGCTGTTCACCAATTCCTGTTCCAGTCCCACCCATCCTCCACAATCCCCCCAATCCCTCACACTTATAATTGAATTTTTTGTGTACTTTTTTGCTCTTTTTGCATGTGCACAGCGTCCTGCACTGAGCATTTGTGCTCTTCCCGTGGCCCGTCAGCTCACACATTTGAAACCCATCGCACGGATACCAGTAGTGGCACGTGGAAATATGTTCAGAAAGGAGGAGCAATCCAGCAAAGGGGTCTTCAGTAAACTGTAAACTTTAATTAGTAGAAAAGCATAAAATTGATAATCCAATGTCGTAACCGCACCAGGGAGTTATGGACAAACGCGTTTCAGATAGCGATCCTCATTCATTGCTCATTGCTGCATTGCTCCACCTTTCTGAACACATCCATGAGTGTATCAAGAAAGGCATATCCAGCCCATAAACGGCAGCGCTTCCTAGGACTCACATCCAAAGATGATATTTCACATTTTTTTCTTTCATTGTGAGTCCTGGGAAGCGCTGCCGTTTATGGGCTGGATGTGCCTTTCTTGATTTACTCATCCTGTGTGAGCCTGAACCTGGCTCTTTCACTTGGATCCACCCGAGGCAAGCTGCAAGCCCTGTCCACTGAGAAGTATCCCAAAAGGAAGGATTTTTGAGGATACACAATCTAAAGCTATATTAGTCTTCTATCAGGTGAGTGCATAAAGTTGTGCACCCTTTAAAGACTACAATATTGTGTTTACGCACTTAGGGCACCGCGATTTGTCTGTTCTCTCCCAAACAGGGTTTTTTTTGCACATCCATGAGTGTGAAGAACTGGAGGAAAAGGAGTATCAAGTGAATATGAAAAAGTTTAATAAAAAATACACATTAGAAATAGCAAATGGTGCAGAACAAAGATAGACAAATGAAATGCCAGCCATAAGTCATTCCATCATCTTAGGTAAGATCGTGAGAGAGTATAAGGCACATCTATAAAAGAATAATCAGCGTCTATATGCCAAGTGGAACTGCTAGTGCTTAAACACTAACAAGATTAGGCACAAACACATGGGCCCTGCACACAGTGAACAAGTCTGTGAGAGTGTTCACACCAACTTAATTTCCTTCTATGACGGTATCACTGATTGGGTGGATCAAGGAAATGCTGTAGATATAGTATATCTTGACTTCAGCAAAGCATTTGACAAAGTCTCTCATACAATCCTTATTGAAAAAATGACTAAGTATGGAATGGACAAGGCAACTGTTAGGTGGATTCATAACTGGCTTAGTAATCGGACCCAAAGAGTGGTCGTAAATGGCTGCACATCCAGTTGGAAGAATGTCTCAAGTGGGGTACCACAGGGCTCTGTCCTGGGCCCTGTATTGTTCAACATCTTTATCAACGATTTAGATGAAGGAATTGAGGGTAAACTGATTAAATTTGCTGATGACACAAAGCTAGGAGGGATAGCTAATACTAGAGAGGAGAGAGGATTCAAAAAGATTTAAATAAACTGGAGAAGTGGGCAGCAACTAACAGAATGTTTTTTAACAGGGAGAAATGCAAAGTACTACATCTGGGCAATAAAAATGAAAAAAGCATATATAGAATGGGAGGAATAGGGCTAAGTGACAGCACATGTGAAAAAGACTTGGGTATACTAATAGATCACAGACTGAATATGAGTCAACAGTGTGATGCAGCAGCAAAAAAGGCAAATGCAATTCTAGGATGTATTAACAGAAGCATACAGTCTAGATCACGTGAAGTCATTATTTCCCTCTACTCCTCTTTGGTCAGACCTCATCTGGAATATTGTGTCCAGTTTTGGGCACCACATTTTAAAAAAGACATCAACAAACTGGAGCAAGTTCAGAAAAGAGCGACCAGAATGGTGACCGGTCTGCAAACCCTGTCTTATGAGGAAAGGTTGCAGGATTTGGGAATGTTTAGTTTGCAAAAGAGAAGACTGAGAGGAGACTTAATAGCTGTCTACAAATATCTAAAGGGCTGTCACATTGTAGAAGGATCAACTTTATTCTCATTTGCACAAGGAAAGACTAGAAGCAATGGGATGAAACTGAATGGGAAGAGACACAGATTAGATATTATAAAAAACTTTTTGACAGTTAGAGTGATCAATGAGTGGAACAGGCTGCCACGAGAAGTGGTGAGTTCTCCTTCAATGGAAGTCTTCAAACAGAGGCTGGACAGACATCTGACTGGGATGATTTAGCGAATCCTGCTTTGAGCAGGGGGTTGGACCAGATGGCCCAGGAGGTCCCTTCCAACTCTACGATTCTATGATTCTATGATTCTATGATTCTACCACCAAAAGACTGGAACACAGTAAAACAAATGGATAAAAAAACTGTTGTAAAAAAGTAGCTAATAAAAAGATGATAACAAAACAGAATATTCGGTTGATACGTTTTTTGCAAAAAAATGTATACTAAGCCGCTCTACCAAATGTCAAGGTATACCCATCAGAGCAGTCCCTAACCGATGTATTTAAAACCTGACCATGTGAATAGTGCCTATATGAGCAGGATTCAGGCAGGTAATGTCCAATGTGGACACGCCATGGAAGGCTAGTTTCATACTAGCGTTTATTCCACGCAGAGCACGGCATCGCTAAGCCCCGCCCCCTGCCGCACTTTTGAAGGTGCGCCCGTGTGCGCCAAATGCAGCATGTTGCATTTCGGCACGCTCGGCGCACCTTCAAAAATGCCCAACGCACGCCAAAATCCTACTAGCGCATGGCCAGCGCACGATCTGCGCACCCTATGCTAAAGCATCCATGTGCGATAGTAGGCGGCGATGACCGGATGGGGCGGGCAGGGAGCTGGCAGGGGGCAGGGCTTAGCGGCACCATGCGCTGCGTGGAATAAATGCTAGTGTGAAACTAGCCGAAAACGGCTTTTTTTGTGCATGGCCCACAAGGGAGCGGTGAAACCTCCCCAGTCTTGCAAAAACAATAAACCAATTTGACACAAACACATGGGCCATGCACACAGCGAACAAGTCTGCATGACAGTGTTCACACCACCAAAAAGTGTGCATTGCCCATGTGTTTGTGTCTGATTGGTTTCTTGTTTTTGCAAGACTGGGGAGGTTCCACCCCTCCCTTATAGGCCATGCACACAAAAAGCCATATTCCATGGCGTGTCCACATCGGACATTACCTGCTTGAATCCTGCTCATATAGGTACTATTCACATGGTCAGGTTTTAAATACATCGGTTAGGGACTGCTCTGATGGGTATACCTTGACGTTTGGTAGAGCGGCTTAGTATACATTTTTTGCAAAAAATGTATCAACCAAATACCCTGTTTTGTTATCATCTTTTTATTAGCTACTTTTTTACAACAGAGTTTTTTTATCCGTTTGGTTGACTCTCCTAGTGCTGCAGTTGCCTCTTGGTGCTGCAGTTGTCTCCTGGTGCTGCCATCTGTCCCTGGCCTGTGCTGACTGCTTTGCTGTTGGACTACTGCCTGTGATGTAAGCATTGGTGTCCATATATTTGTCAACATTGTGTTTGGATCTTAACAAGTTTAATTTTTCTTCTCTGTTCTTTTCTGTAGTGTTTCACTTGACTGCTGCCTGCTCTTCAAACATGTCATCAAGCGAAAAACTGACTTCTTCCCAGGGTGGACCTGACAAAGATTATGTAATCACATTTGCTATACTGATTGGAATGTATTGACTGGCAATACTACACGTGTTAAATCATGTAATGTGGGCAGCACGGTGGCTCAGTGGTTATCGCTGCAGCCTTGCAGCGCTGGAGTCCTGGGTTTGAATCCCACCAAGGACATCTGCAAGGAGTTTGTATGCCTTCCCTGTGTTTGCATGGGTTTCCTATGGGTACTCTGGTTTCCTCCCACATTCTAAAGACATACTGATAGGGAATTTAGATTGTGAGCCCCATCGGGAACAGTGATGATAATGTGTGCAAACTGTAAAGTGCTGCGGAATATGTTAGCGCTATATAAAGATTATTATTATTATGTAAATTTTACAGGTACCTTCCAGTGATGAAGAGCAGGAGCAGTCAAGTGGAAATAAAGCTTCCCAGGATCATCAGGCTCATGTGTCTCAGGAGGAAAGACAGGGTGTAAGTAGTCTTTTCATCAGAGTTGTACTAGAATTTTTTTTAAGTTTTACTTAAAATTCTTTTATTCTATTTTATCTATAGGTTTCACAGTGGTAAGAAGCCACACTGGATATAGATAATGAGCAACTAATCCACCTTGTGCAAGAGCGAGTACTGTTGTGGGACACCCGTGACTGTCAGCACTCCGACAATGTGGTGATTCAACGTCTCTGGGAAGCAGTGGCAACATCGCTGCTGGCTGATTGGGATCATGCCACGCCACGTGCCAGAAATGATTTTGGTAAGCATTGCAATGTGGTCTGACACAGCAGTGAACCCATACTTCCCTACTTTTGAAGAAGGGAAAGAGGGACAAAGGTTACGGCGCATGCAGCACAGAGTGGTAAATTTTGGACCACACCCCAACCACACCCATTTCACAACTAGTCACACCCATGTCCATGCCCCACCCGCACCCATTTAGCACTGCTGATCACACTGACTGGTACTGAAGGCACAGTGGCTGGCATTATGGGCACAGTGGCTGGTACTGTTGGCACATTGAATAGTACTGAGGAAAAGGAGAACAGAGAAAGCGAAAGAAAAAGATTAGAGAAAAAAGAAAGAAAGAGGGGAAGAAAGAAAAAGAAAGAACAGAGAGAAAGAAAGGGGACAGAAAAACGAACAGAGAGAATAAAAAAAGAAGGGAAAATAGAAAGAACAGAGAGGGAGAGAGAAAGATGGGAAAGAAAGAGCAGAGAGAGAGATAAAGAGGAGAAAGAAAGAAAGAACAGAGAGAGAAATAAAGAAAGATTAGAGAGAGAAAGAAAGATGGGAAAGAAAGAGCAGAGAGAGAAAGAAAGAAAGAACAGAGAAAGAAAGAACAGAGAGAGAAAGAACAGAGAGAGAGAAAGAAAGAACAGAGAAAGAGGGGAAAGAAAGAACAGAGAAAGAAAGAAAGAGGGGAAAGAAAGAAACAGAGAGAGAAAGAAAAGAAAGAGAATAGATAGAAAGAGGGGACAGAAAAAAGAGAGAAAAAAGAAAGAGGTAAAAGAAAGGACAGAGAGGGAGAGAGAAAGAACAGAGAGAAAGAAAGAAGAAATAAAGAAAAAGAACAGAGAGAAAGAAAGAGTGGACAGAAAAAAAGAACAGAGAGAGAGAAAAAAAGAAAGGGGAAAGAAAGAACAGAGAGGGAGAGAGAAAGAAAGAGGGGAAAGAAATAAAGAACAGAGAGAGAAAGAAAAAAAGAGGGGAATGAAAGAAAGACCAGAGAGAGAGAAAGAAAGGGGAAAGAAAGAAAGAACAGAGAGAAAGAAAGAGGGGAAAGAATAGAGAAAAAGAAAGAGAAAGAAAGAACAAGCACAGAGAGAAAAGAAAGAGGGGACAGAAAAACAGAACAGAGAGAGAAAAAAGAAAGAGGGGAGAGAAAGAACACAGAGAAAAAAAGAGAAAGAACAGAGAAAGAAAGAACAGAGACAAAAAGAGAGAAAGGAAGAACGGAGAGAGAAAGAAAGAGGGGAAAGAAAGAAATAACAGAGAGAGAGAAAGGAAGAAAGAGGGGAAAAAGAAACAGAGAGAAAGAAGGGAAGAACAGATAGAAAGAAAGAGGAGACAGAAAAAAAGAGGGAGAAAAAAAGAAAGGGGAAAGAAAGAACAGAGAGGGAGAGAGAAAGAAAGAACAGAGAGAGAAAGAAAGAACAACGAGAGAGAGAAAGAACAGAGAGAGAAAGAAAGAATGGAGAGAGAGAGAAAGAAAGGGGGGAAAGAAATAGAACAGAGAGAAAGAAAGAACAGCGAGAGAGAGAAAGGAAAAACAGAGAGAGAGATAAAGAAAAAAAGATTAGAGACAGAAAGAAAGATGGAAAAGAAAGAACAGAGAGAGAGAAAGGAAGAGGGGAAAGAAACAGAGAGAGAAAGAAATAAAGAATCTATAAAGATACTATAGCAGCCCGGCTCACATTGTAGTGCCCACCTGAGGCTCCTGATGCAGAACATATCATGAATGATCCGCTCACATGGCCAACATCCCCGAGTCCAAGGCGATCCTGCTGTCTGCGCTGTCGGAGGACACGGCGATGGATCTGAATAATTCCCTGAAGTGCCTCCATGGTTCCATCTTTCTCCTCCCGAAATTACCTCATTTCTGGTCAGCTTCCAGCACATACATCACTTCCGGTGGAACATCACGTGCGAATTTCAAAGTGCTCCTTGGGGCTCCGCCATGTACTCCTGTGTCCGTGGGAAAAATAACCTCCTGGCCAGGGCAGTGGGGCAGACTCAAAATCGGGACTGTCCTGCTGGATCCGGGACGGTTGGGAGGTATGAATGCTCCCCACCATACACCTTGTACACGCATGGCTCCGCACACCTCATACACAAACGGTTCGGCTTTGTATGCCTCGTACACACATGGTTTTGCTCCACACACCTCGCGCACACACATGGCTCCACTCCGTAAACCTCGTACACATGTGGCTCTGCTCCGTACACTTTGTACACATGCAGCCACGCTCTGTACACATACACACATGACTCCACTACGTAAACCTTGTACACATGAAAACTCTGTTCTCGACCCTCTCCAATCCGGTTTCCGCTCTTTACACTCCACTGAAACTGCCCTCACTAAAGTCTCTAATGATCTGCTAACAGCTAAAACAAATGGTCATTACTCCATGCTAATTCTCTTGGATCTCTCTGCAGCATTCGACACTGTGGATCATCAGCTCCTCCTCACTATGCTCCATTCCATTGGCCTCAAGGACACCGTTCTCTCCTGGTTCTCCTCCTATCTCTCCGACCGCTCCTTTACTGTTTCTTTTGCCGGTTCCTCCTCCTCTCACCTTCCCCTTACTGTTGGGGTTCCTCAAGGATCGGTTCTAGGCCCCCTCCTCTTCTCCTTGTACACTGCCCCTATTGGTCAAACAATCAGTAGATTTGGTTTCCATTACCATCTCTATGCTGATGACACCCAATTATACGCTTCTTCTCCTGACATCACGCCAGCCTTTCTAGAAAACACTGGCGATTGTCTAAACACTGTGTCTAATATCATGTCCTCACTATATCTGAAACTGAACCTGTCAAAGACTGAACTCCTTGTGTTTCCTCTCGCTACTAATGTACCTACACCCGACATTGCCATTTCCGTCTGTGGTTCCACTATTACTCCCCAGCAACATGCCTGCTGTCTTGGGGTCATACTTGATTCCGAGCTTTCCTTTGCCCCCCACATTCGATCACTGGCTCGCTCTTGTCATCTGCACCTCAAAAACATTTCTAGAATTCGACCTTTTCTTACTTTTGACTCTGCAAAAACTCTTACTGTTTCTCTTATTCATTCTCGTCTCGACTATTGTAACTCTCTTCTAATCAGTCTCCCTCTTACAAAACTCTCCCCTCTCCAATCTGTCTTGAATGCTGCAGCCAGGATCATATTCCTCACCAATCGTTACACCGATGCCTCTACCTTGTGCCAGTCATTACACTGGCTACCCATCCACTCCAGAATTCAGTATAAACTTATTACCCTCACCCACAAAGCCCTCCATGGCTCAGCACCACCCTACATCTCCTCCCTTGTTTCAGTATACCACCCTACCCGCGCCCTCCGTTCTGCTGATGACCTGAGGTTAGTATCCTCAATAGTCAGAACCTCCCACTCCCGTCTCCAAGACTTTACACGTGCCGCGCCAATTCTTTGGAATGCACTTCCCAGGTCAATACGATTAGTCCCCAATCCCCACAATTTTAAGCGTGTCCTGAAAACGCATTTATTCAGACTGGCCTATCGCCTCAACACATTAACCTAACCTATCCCTGTGTGGCAGAGCCAAAAGTTTTACCATAACCAGGTTCCCAGCATCATGTTCCCACATGCTTTATGCATCCATTAGCCCTTTGTGTCTGTACTGTTACACACTTAACATTATGGCTGGTCCATACAATCAGGGCAACTGTTACCACCCACCTTTCGTGTCTACCTCTTTCCTCATAGACTGTAAGCTTGCGAGCAGGGCCCTCATTCCTCTTGGTATTTGTTATAATCTACTGTATGTGATTATTGTTATGCTGTAATGTCTATTGTCTGTACAAATCCCCTCTGAAATGTAAAGTGCTGCGGAATATGTCGGCGCTATAAAAATAAAATTTATTATTATTATTATTATTATCTTTCTCCTCCCGAAATTACCTCATTTCTGGTCAGCTTCCAGCACATACATCACTTCCGGTGGAACATCACGTGCGAATTTCAAAGTGCTCCTTGGGGCTCCGCCATGTACTCCTGTGTCCGTGGGAAAAATAACCTCCTGGCCAGGGCAGTGGGGCAGACTCAAAATCGGGACTGTCCTGCTGGATCCGGGACGGTTGGGAGGTATGAATGCTCCCCACCATACACCTTGTACACGCATGGCTCCGCACACCTCATACACAAACGGTTCGGCTTTGTATGCCTCGTACACACATGGTTTTGCTCCGCACACCTCGCGCACACACATGGCTCCACTCCGTAAACCTCGTACACATGTGGCTCTGCTCCGTACACTTTGTACACATGCAGCCACGCTCTGTACACATACACACATGACTCCACTACGTAAACCTTGTACACATGTGGCTTTGCTCCATACACCTCGTACACACGCAGCTCTGCTCCATACACATGCAGCTCCACTCCGTACAGCGCATACACACACGGATCCTCTCCATACACACGCGGCTCCGCATCTTATACCTCGTACACATGCGGCTCCGCTCTGTACACCTCATACACATGTGGCTCCGCTGCATATATCTCGCACACATGCGGCTCCGCTCTGTGCACCTCGCACCATGTGGCTTTGCTCTGTACACCTCGCAAACATGTGGCTTTGCTCCGTACACCTCGCACACACGCGGCTCCGCTCCGTACACCGCGTACACACGTGGCTCCACTCCGTGCACCTAGTACACAAGCTGCTCCGCTCCCTAAACATCGTACACATGCGGCTTTGCTCCGTACACCTCGTACATGCGTGGCTCTGCTCTGTACACCTTGTGCACGCGCGGCTCCTCTCCGTACACCTTGTAGACACGTGGCTCTGCTCTGTCCATCTCGTACACACACAGCTCCGCTCCATACACCTCGTACACACGTGGCTCCATACACCTTGTAAATACGCGGCTCCGCTCTGTACACCTCGTACACACGTGGCTCGTACACCTCGTACACACACAGCTCTGCTTTGTACGACTTATACACACATGGCTCCGTACACCTCGCACACACACGGCTCCGCTCCGTAGACCTTTTACACACATGGCTCCCCTCCGCACACCTCGTACACACACGGCTCCGCTCCGTACACCTCATACACACATGGCTCCGCTCCATACACCTCGTACACACACGGCTCCGCTCTGAACACCTCATACACTTGCGGCTCAGCTCTGTACACCTCGTACACACGCGGCTCCGGACACCTCGTACACCTCGTGCACACGTGGCTCCACTCTGCACACCTCGCACACACACAGCTCCGCTCCGTACACCTCGTACACACACGGCTCCACTCCATACACACTCGGCTCTGCTCCATACACCTCGTACACATGCGGCTCCGCTCCGTACAACTCATACACACGTGGTTCCACTGCGTACACCTCGCACACATGCGGCTCCACTCTATACACCTCGCACACATGTGGCTTCGCTCCGTACACCTCGCACATAAGTGGCTCCACTCTATAAACCTCTTACACATACGGCTCCGCTCTGTACACCTCGTACATGCGTGGCTTCGCTCCGTACACCTTGTGCACTCGCGGCTCCTCTCCGTACACCTCGTACACACGTGGCTCTGCTCTGTACATCTCGTACACACATGGCTCCGCTCCGTACACCTCGTACACACGTGGCTCCATACACCTCGTACACACACAGCTCCGCTTTGTACAACTCATACAGACATGGCTCCGTACCTCTCGCACACGGCTCCGCTCCGTGCACCTCGTACACAAGTGGCTCCGCTCCATAAACCTCGTAGACACACGGCTCCGCTCTGTACACCTCTTACACACATGGCTCCCCTCCGCACACCTCATACACACATGACTCTGCTCTGTACACCTCATACACTCATGGCTCCGCTCCGTACACCTCGTACACACACGGCTCCGCTCTGTACACCTCGTACACACGCGGCTCCACTCTGTACACCTCGTACACATGCGGCTCCGTACACCTCGTACACACACGGCTCCACTCTGTACACCTCCTACACACGTGGCTCCGTACACCTTGTACACACACAGCTCTGCTCTGTACACCTCGTACACACACGGCTCCACTCGGCACACCTCGTACACACACGGCTCCGCTCCGTACACCTCATACATACACAGCTATGCTCTGTACACCTCGTACACACACGGCTCCATACACCTCGTACACATACGGCTCCGGTCTGTACACCTTGTACACACGCAGCTCTGCTACATCCACACTGTAAACCCCTCCTGCACCACACAGAAACCTCACCTCATCCAGCCAGCACAATGACAACCAGCACAGCAGAGTCCGGCAGACACGAGGCTCCAGATCATTTGACCCCTGACTCCTCAACTCCTGTGACCTCATCACAGGTCCTGTGCCACAGAAGAAAACACAGCCTAGTGACATTGTTGCAGGCTGTGAGGGCTGCGGTGGGTCTCCGGGAGGGCGAGGATGGGGTGCATGGGGGGTGCGGCTTACCTCCCTGCAGTGCGGGACAAATAGTGTCCCAGGCGGGACAGCAGGTTGGCGGAGCAAAAACGGGACTGTCCCGTGGAAAACGGGACACTTGGGAGCAATGGTGAACCTGTTAATATAAATGGTTTTCCAATTAATTGTTTCTTTTTTTTCCCCCTGCACAGTGAAGAGAATTAAAATTCGTTGGTGCTCGATGAAGGACCTCTTCAACAAGGACATGAGAGAGGAGATTCGGGTTGAAAGTGGTGCTGCTCAAAGGTTCCGGAAATACAAATACCACCGGAACCTTGCATTTCTGAGGCCTGCGGTTGCTCAGCGAACCAAAGTATATATATATTTTTATTTTCTTTTTAATAATGTTTTATTTTTTTCCCACACATGACCCTGTAGCAGCACAACACAACCAGGATTTTTCACTAATGTTTTCTCTTTTCCACACAGAACCTGGTGCAGCACAACACAACCCGGATCATGCTGTGTTGAAGCAGCCCCTCATCTACCTGCCACGGAACAGATGCAGTCCCCTTGTGGGACACCAGTGATGGAGCAACCTTGCAGTCTTCACAGGCTTGGGAACAGGCAGCCGGTCCATCAGGTTTTCCCCTCTCCCAGCCCTCTGCCTCTGCTTTTGTTGGGTCTTCTCGTCAGCGGCAGAGGGCCTGGGAGAGATCAGGCATGCCCGAGTTTATGCACTTAAGCTCGGTCTTCCAGGTTGGTATTAGATTGATTGCTGACAGAGTGAAGAGTGGGTTCAAGGATGTCAATAAACGCCTTTAAAGCCTGGAAGCCAACCTTGAGAGACCGACGCAACTTTTTTTTTCTGCAATAGAGTGGAGCGTGTCAGAAAACCTTATGCCTCAACTCCAGCTGAACGTCATGCAGGCCTGCTAGGCTGCTTACAGCCACGCATTGCAGCAGCAGCCACAAAGCTACAATCAACAGGCCAGAGGATATTACCAGCAGCTTATTTTCCAACTCCCACAGCACCGAACTATCCTCCACCACCACCAGCCTTTAGTTCACAGAGCAATCACGCTGCCGAGTTCATCAACCATGCAGCCGGCAGCATCCACCATGCTCCAGAGTCCAGCACCCATGCAGCCAGCAGTATCCACAATGCTGCCCACTCCAGTGTAGGGGGTGGTGCTGTTATGGACAGTAAGAAACACGCTGCCACTTTAAGAGACAGCACCCCCTTGTTTGCTGTGATGGAATGTTCTGCTCCCCCCTGCAAAAGACAGTGCTAATGAGCTGCCCCAGGCTGATGAGAGGAGTTAAGCCTGCGTGAGGTAAAAAACTGGAAGCTTCTGGAAAGAACGGCTGTGCATGTAGCTGTCTAAAAGGTCGCGCAGCCTGAGACTTAGTGGACTTGTGAAATTGAACAGACTCTTCAGGTGTAGCAAAAGTAGCTGTCCTGTGCTATTTTGAGAAGCCACGAAGAGACCGAGAAAGGGATTTACAGTTTCCAGGAGCACCTCCCTGACCCTGAAGCAAGGAGAAGACCACGCTTCATCAATCTGCAAGACAGCCGTGCGCACCACCGTACAGTACTGTTGCGGGCCCCCAGAACAGACCTAAGTCCCCAACATTACCGTGAGTTTGTTCCCATTTATGCACATGTCAGGGCGTAGTGTAGGCTTTAATAGACAGAACATGGCAGCCATGTGGCCTGGTTAGTAGAGGCCATAGAGGTTATATGTAGAGTAGCATCATCCTTTGTTTGTTTGGATTTGCCTGTTTGAAATATATTGATCCTGTAATAGTTGGAGCTCCGTGCTATTTGATGGCCAAGCTAAAGAATACAAACTCTTGCAAATTATCTTTTGCCGCTGCATACCCCTGTTTGAACCTTCCTTATCCACTTCATTCCTTGCCTTCCAATAAATTTGCCCTTTGTTGTTTGCACCTCATCTTGTGTACCGTAGTCTCCCTGCACTGGGTGGTTCTCAGGCCATCTCTTCACCAGCACCCACATCACAGGTACATTTAAACATGACAGGTATGCAATTTTTACATTACAGGTAAATTTAAACATAACAGGTACATTTAACTTAGCAGCTTAAATCATTTCATCTTGCCATGCCACACATCCATTATCTGAAACAAAGTAAGCAGCAAACTTATCCCTCATCTGGGCAACTTCCACTGTGGTTCTCAGAGGGTGAAATTGGTAATCATGCAATGTAACAGATTCCTCAGGTTGTAAGTTTGGTCACTCTTTTACCAGGATGTAGTTGGGCAGAACAACACATGCTTTCACAACCTTATCAATAGTGTCAATTTTTAGATTAATGGATGTGTACAAAATGTGCCATTTAGATACCAGCAATCCAAATGCACACTCCACGGTTCTTCCTGCTCTTGTCAGTCGGTACTTGTAAATTTTTTTCTGTGATTTAAGTTTCGACTTGAGTATGGTTTAATGAGGTTGGCACACATTTGGAACACCTCATCCCCAACAACAACAAAAGGCATTGGCGGTCCATCAGTGTTGGGAAGAGGTCGTGGCTGTGGAAAATTAAAATCATTCCCATACAGACGTTGGCCCATGTCAAAGTTTTTGAAAGTCTGCGAGTCATTTCCTCGTCCAAATGAGCCAATGTCCACGGCAACAAATCTACACCCGGCATCCACAATAGCCATTAGGACAATGGAAAAATATTTTTTATAATTGAAGTACTCTGTTCCACTTCCAGCAGGTTTCATAATCCTAATGTGATTGCCATCCACAGCCCCCACATAGTTAGGAAAATTACACATTTCCTGGAATTTGGAAGCATTTTCATGCCGGAGTTCAGTTGTGGGTTGGGGGAGGAATTCTTGCCACAGAATGTCAACCAAAGGACGACAGGTGTCTCCAATAATCCCAGAAAGTGTGGACACTCCAATCCTGAACTGAAAATGGAGTGATGATAATGTCTCTCCGGTAGCCAGGAATCTGCGGAACAGAAAATGAGAAAAAAAAGTCAGTACATGGCTTTTATAGCAATCATATTAATGCCAGGTGTCTCTTTTTCCATATTACATACCTCAGGGTGTTCCTCAGCAGGAATTGCTCAATGGAGCTGTGTGTCCTGCCTGGTGATGGAACCTTAGACATGTAGCAGCAAGTCATGAAAGCTCTGTTCTGACATCCCTGTGTAGTCAAAAAACTGTGTACAAAGAGTGGTAGGCTCCACGGCTCTCTCGGAGTTCAAGGATGGGGTGTTGCCAATAGCGACGACGACGTCTTCTCCGTCTTTCTCTTCTTTGTTCTTGACAAGCAAAAGCCAAGGCAGTAGCCAATTTCAGTTGTAAATCCAGATCTTCATAGAAGCTGTCCAGGTCAAGATCCATCTTGCAGCTAGATACAGCAGCCAAAGACGAGGATTTCATCAGTGCAGTGTGTCTATATATATAGAAATACCATGAGACACGCCTACTGGATGTTTGATGTCAAGGAAAAGCTACTGGAAACCATTGGAAATTTCTAACGCATGCGCATAAACGCAAACGCATGCAAAAACGCATTTTGGCGTCATGCGTAAGATGATGCGGATGAAAAACGCTGCAAAACATGCATTTGCGCATGCAGATGATAGGCTGTGCACAGAAACGCTAATGTGAACCTAGCCTTAACTGGACTTTTTTCACCAGACACCTAGCTTTGCGGTGATAATATCCTGCTGATAAAAGACTGATTGTATTGAAACTACAGCAGACAGCCTAATAAGTGATACATCCATGGAATCCAACTCTCAGCCTCTACATTGTTCTGTTCTCAGATTAAACAGCAAATACCTACTCACAGATCCCCTTTAAGATGTTCGTAATAAAGGCTGAAAGATTTGAACTCTCCCAAAATAAAATTGCTGGATCATGTTTCCTTTTCCATTATAATTAGGTATAGTTTCAGTATATACCTATGCCGCTCTACGGGGTCACACTTGCGAGTGTGATGCAAGAAACTCGCGCGACCGCTGGCACTCGGACCGGAATGTGCGGCTGCATAGAATCACATCAATCCCCGGCGGCAGTGTCGGGTATTGATAGGAGTTTCTCACATCACACTCGCAAGTGTGATCCAGGCCTAATACTATATTCAGTGATGACAGGTTAGTTGTCTTTACTGTCATCCCTCGAGTTTCAGAAGCATACAGAATCTTATGGCTGCAGCCCTCATATACAGAACATTGCGCGTGCCGCTGTAGA
Source organism: Dendrobates tinctorius (assembly GCF_039654945.1). Taxonomy (NCBI): domain Eukaryota; kingdom Metazoa; phylum Chordata; class Amphibia; order Anura; family Dendrobatidae; genus Dendrobates; species Dendrobates tinctorius. The sequence continues at coordinate 4,884,783 of NW_027361743.1, read as the reverse complement.
ACTTCTAGTAGCCAATCATTTTCTATATTACGCCATTTACTAGGTTGGAAATGCCTCCCTAACAGCAAATCTGTGAGCACAGTAGTCTCTAAATATCAGTTCCTGATTTATAGGACATCTGATATTGGGTTTATTATCTGACAGTATCATCAGCATTACTATTGTACATACTGGGTTCTAAAGGGTAACTTTTCTCCCTGTGGAGAGTGACATACCGGCTTTGGCATGCCAATGTAAGGAGGTTTATTTGCCGTGCAATGCTCCTCTGGGAAATTTAATATGCAAATTGCCTCTACAGAAAAGAGAAGGTCTAGCACTCTATAGCGCCACCTGTGGAAAGCAGCGATCTTACAAGTCGCTATCATCCCTTTAACGAGCCTTGTAATATGACTTAGGATAAAATCTTGCTTCATTATGCAAGATTTCTATCACTCGGATGCTATGTACTATGCAGCCAGAGTCCTGTGAAAAAAAAAAAATGAAAAAAAAAACCTGCACCACGGACAGGAATACTGTATTCCACCATGTCGATTAGCATCTACCTATTATTCTCCTGGAAGGAACACCAAATGTTTTATGTATTGAATCCCATTTATTTCTATTCTGTGATTTGAAGTGGGTGATGAAATGTCTCCGCCAAAGTCATACGTCCCTCAACCTCCACCACGTTCGTCTTGGAGGAGAAGACCTATTTGTAAGAATAAAAAACAAATCACTTCTCTGCTTCAAATATCCCAGGAGCCGTTGCCCTCAGATGCCTCTTCCCTGGAGTTTACTAAATTGATTTCGCTTTAGCTTCTGCTTTTGAAATGTAGATTTTTAGATCAACTTTGTCTCTTAAAGGGAAACTCTGGTTTCAACTGTCACTGTCATTTCTTCAAACAGAGGCAGGACAGGCATCTGTCTGGGATGATTTAGCGAATCCTGCTTTGAGCAGGGGGTTGGACCAGATGGCCCAGGAGGTCCCTTCCAACTCTACCATTCTATGATTCTATGATTCCATGATTCAGCAAAAGTAAATTCATGGATTAATTATACTAGCGAATGTAGACCCCTGTTCTTTCTGGGATTTTTACTACATGAATAATGAATAACAGTGCAAGTTGCGCACAATTTCCCTTCAAATATGACAGAAAGCACCTATAAAAGTGTGAACATAGCTTAGCTCTTTCACTTTTCCTAAAGGGTTTTTCCACTACAATTGGAAAATTGGTGTTCATGGTAGTCCATAATCTTTACTACACACTACAATACTTTCTGTGACCAGAGCCACTAATAGCAGCAGACCATGCGGCTGATATATGGCCCCGGAATCAGGGAGCCCTAGTACCAGCACCAGCTCCGGACGCCCCCCCAGCTGCCATTGCACTCTTAACCATGTTGCTATCCTGGATGCCAATACAATTGAAAACAATGATGGAAGAGGGAGCTGTCACTATATCCCACTTACAGATATGGGAGCTGCAGGGAAACTGAGAGAGGTGTTTTAATTTCTTTCTTTTAATCAGTGGGGCCCATCATGTGGTTTGCAGGGCTTTGTGTGGGCCATTATACAGTTTAGAAGGTTGCATGGGGCCATTATACTATTTTGAGGGCTACAGTGAAGGAAATAAGTGTTTGATCCCTTGCTGATTTTGTAAGTTTGCCCACTGACAAAGACATGAAGAGTTTATAATTTTAAGGGTACGTTAATTTTAACCCCTTTACCCCCAAGGGTGGTTTGCATGTTATTTACCGGGCCAATTTTTACAATTCTGACCACTGTCCCTTTATGAGGTAATAACTCTGGAACGCTTCGATGGATCCCGGTTATTCTGACATTTTCTGACATTGTTTTCTCATGACATATTGTACTTCATGTTAGTGGTAAAATTTCATTCAGATAACTTGCTTCTATTTGTGAAAAAAAACAGAAATTTGGCATAAATGTGGAAAATTTTGCAACTTTCCATCTTTGAATTTTTTATGCCCTTAAATCACAGAGATACGGCACACAAAAAACTTGATAAGTAACATTTTCCACATGTTTACTTTACATTAGCACAATTTTGGAACAATATTTTTTTTGCTAGGAAGTTATAAGGTTTAAAAGTTGACCAGCGATTTCTCATTTTTGCAACACCATTTTATTTTTACGGACCACATCACATTTGAAGTCACTTTGAGGGGTCTATATGATAGAAAATACCCAAAAGTGATACCATTCTAAAAACTGCACCCCTCAAGGTGCTCAAAACCACATTCAAGAAGTTTTTAACCCTTCAGGTGCTTCACAGGAATTTTTTGAATGTTTAAACAAAAATGAACATTTAACTTTTTTTCACAAAAAAATTATTTCTGGTCAAATTTTTTTTATTTTACCAAGGGTAACAGGAGAAATTGGACTGCAAAAGTTATTTTGCAATTTGTCCTGAGTACTCTGATTTCTGATATGTGGAGGGGAACGACTGTTTCGGTGCATGGCAGAGCTCAGAAGGGAAGGAGCGCCGTTTGACTTTTTTCAATGCAAAATTGGCTGGAATTGAGATCGGACGCCATGTCACGTTTGGAGAGCCCCTGATATGCCTAAACAGTGGAAACCCCCCACAAGTGACCCCATTTTGGAAACTAGACCCCCCATGGAACTTATCTAGATATGTGGTGAGAACTTTGAACCCCCAAGGGCTTCACAGAAGTTTATAACATACAGCTGTAAAATTAAAAAATCATATTTTTTCCACAAAAATGATCTTTTCACCCCCAATTTTTACTTTTCCAAGGGTAACAGGACCCCAATGGTTATTGTGCAATTTGTCCTGAGTATGCTGATACCCCAAATGTGGGGATAAACCACTATTTGGGCGCATGGCAGAGCTCGGAAGAGAAGCAGCGCCATTTGACTTTTTTGGCTGGAATTGGGATTTGACGCCCATCCACGTTTGGAAAGCCCCTGATATTCCTAAACAGTGGAAACCCCCACAAATTACACCATTTTGGAAACTAGACCCCCCAAGGAACTTATCTAGATGCGTGGTGAGTACTTTGAACCACCAAGGGCTTCACAGAAGTTTATAACGCCCAGGCGTGAAAATAATAAAATCATATTTTTTCCACAAACATGATCTTTTAGTCCCCAATTTTTTTATTTTGTCAAGGGTAACAGGAGAAATTGGACCCCAAATGTTGTTGTCCAATTTGTCCGGAGTACGCTGATACCCCAAATGTGGGAGAAAACTACTGTATGGGCACACGTCGGGGCTCGGAAGGGAAGTAGTGACGTTTTGGAATGCAGACTTTGATGGACTGGTCTGTGGGTATATGTTGCCTTTGGAGAGCCCCTGATGTACCTAAACTGCGGAAATGACCCCATTCTGGAAACTAGACCCCCCAAGGAACTTATCTAGATGTGTGGTGAGCACTTTGAATCCCCAAGTGCTTCATAGAAGTTTATAATGCCCGGGCGTGAAAATAAAAAAATCATAATTTTTTCCACAAAAATTATATTTTTGCCCCCTATTTTTTATTTTCCTAAGGGTAACAGGAGAAATTGGACCCCAAAAGTTGTTTTGCAATTTTTCCTGAGTAGGCTGATACCCCATATGTGGGGGTAAAAAACTGGGCAGAGCTTGGAAGGAAGGAGCACCATTTGTCTTTTTCAACGCAGAATTGGCTGGAATTGAGATCAGGCGCCATGTTGCGTTTGGAGAGCCCCTGATGTGCCCAAACAGTGGAAACCCCCCAATCTAACTCCAACTCTAACCCCAACACACCCCTAACCCTAATCTCAGCCCTAACCTTAGCTCTAACCCTAGCCCTAATGGGAAAATGGAAATAAATACATTTTTTTTATTTTATTATTTTTCCCTAACTCAGGGGGTGATAACCGGAGGTTTGATTTACTATTTATGGCGGTTTTTATGTTTGGCAGCTGTCACACGCTAAAAGACGCTTTTTATTGTAAAAATACTTTTTGCATCACCACATATTGAGAGCTATAATTTTTCCGTATTTTGACCCACCGAGTCATGTGAGGTCTTATTTTTTGAGGGATGAGTTGACGTTTTTATTGGTATCATTTTCGGGCACGTGACATTTTTGATCGCTTTTTATTCTGATTTTTGGGACTCAGAATGAACAAAAACTAGCGTTTCATGAATTTCTTTTGGGGGATGTGTTTACACTGTTCTGTGTGTGGTAAAATTGATAAAGGGGTTGATAATAAAGCATTACTTTTTGCTTTGTTTTCTATTTTTTTAGGGGCTCGCTAAAGGGGTTAACTAATGGGACAGTTTCATAGGGCGGGTCGGTACGGATGCAGCAATACTAAATATGTGTACTTTTATTGTTTTTTTTTTTATTTCCAAAAAATGAATTTATTAGGGAATATTTTTTTTTTATTTTTATTTTTAACTTTATTACATTGTCCCGGGGGGGACATCACTGTCATGTGTCAGATCGCTGATCTGACACATCACACAGCGCTGTGTCAGATCAGTGAGGCACTGAGGAAGCTGCCTCTCTGCAGGGAAGGAGGCCCCCAGAGAAGCGCAGCACATCGCGCTGCGTTGGGGGTCTCAGGGAAGCACGGAGGGAGACCCCTCCCTGCCGATGCCTTTCTAAACCACGGTACACTGCGATTGTGTTTGATCGCAATTTGCCAGGAGTTAATGTGCAGGGAGTGGTCCGTGACCGCCCCATACACATAGTGCCCGGTGTCAGCTGTGATAATCAGCTGACACCCGGCCACGATCAGCGGTGCTCCCCCCGTGGGCGCCGCTGATCACTATGATGTACTATCCCGTCCATGGGCATTAAGTCCCAGGGCACATGGATAGGATAGTACGTCTAATGGCAGAAAGGGGTTAACATTGAGAGATAGAGTATCAAAAACAAAATCCAGAAAATCACACTGTATAAATTATATACATTTATTTGCATTTTGCAGTGAGAAAAAAGTATTTGATCCCTCTGGCAAACAAGACTTAATACTTGGTGGCAAAACCCTTGTTGGCAAGCACAGCAGTCAGATGTTTTTTGTAGTTGATGAGTTTTGTGCACGTGTCAGGAGGAATTTTGGCCCACTCTTCTCTGCAGATCATCTCTAAATAATTAAGATTTTAAGGGTGTCGCTTGGCTACTCGGAGCTTCAACTCCCTCCATAAGTTTTCTATGGGATTAAGGTCTGGAGTGTCAGGAACACCGCACTGAACTTGCTCACTGAGCCAGTGCGCGTGTCCTGAGTAAAGCAAACTGTTCTCAAAGATACCTGTGGAGCGGCCAGCAGCCGAGTAGATGCGTACTTCAGAGCAGCAGGACCTGAAGCATGTGACTGCTAGGGGCGTGGCCTAAACTCCAGAGAGCTAGGAGCTGCAAGAGAACTCCTAGCAGGGTAACTGCGAGACAAAGTTACCAAGGGGCATAGACAGGGAGGATGGTCAGGACGTAGCCAATGAGTCATACACAGAGATAGCTGCAAGGTACAAGAGGGGCGAGCAGAGAGTAGTCAGATCACAGGCAACGAGTCATACACAGGGAGGGTAGCGCAGTACAGAATCAACAGGCAAACTCACAAAGGGAAACAGACCTGGGTCAGAACCATATAAACAAGCTATAACAACGAACAGGCACAGGCACACAGAGGTTAGCACACTCGGCCAAAGGCAAAAGTACAACTGGCAGGGATTGGAGCTTCCCAGGGGTTTAAGAAGCTCTCCCAGAACCAAAAAGAGTCCACAATAATTAACCCCAGGTGTGCAGGTCAAAACCTGCACTGAGCTCCAGACATTAACCCCTGACGTGCAGCTCAAAAACCTGCACTGGGATCATGACAGTACCCCCCCTCAATGGGGGGCCTCTGGACCCCCAGGCTTCCCCGGGTACTTGGCATGGAAAGCCCGAACCAGGCGATCTGCATGTACAGAGTGAGCAGGGACCCATGAGTGCTCCTCTGGTCCATATCCCTTCCAGTGGACCAGGTACTGCAAAGAGCGGCACACCCGCCGAGAGTCCACAATATGTTCGACCTCATACTCCAATTGACCCTCCACCAGCACTGGAGGAACAACAGGCTCGGAGTCCTCTTTGACAGACCCTACGGATTTCAACAGAGATTTATGGAACACATTGGATATTTTTAAGGAGGCGGGGAGATGCAACCTATATGCCACAGGGTTGACTATCTCCATAATCTCGTACGGACCAATGAACTTTGGTCCCAACTAAGCTGATGGTACCTTTAAGTTGATGTTACGTGTGGAAAGCCAAACCTTCTCTCCCACCTGAAACATGTCTCCAGAGGCTCTCTTTTTGTCAGCAAAATATTTGTACCTCCCCTGGGCCCGAGAGATATTACGCTGGACTTCAGCCCAGAGATTTTTTAACCATTGAACGGACCCCTCTACCCCTGGACAACCGGAATCCACACATGAAAACTCCCCAAAATGAGGATTAAACCCATAGTTAATCAGGAATGGGGACATGTTGGTGGACTGACTCACCCAGCTATTAAAAGCGAATTCCGCCAACGGTAACGCATCACACCAATCCTCCTGTCTGGCGGAGGTCAGACACCTGAGAATTTGTTCCAGGGATTGATTGGTGCGTTCTTTCTGACCATTACTCTCCGGGTGATATGCCGACGAGAAGGAGAGTGAGATGCCCAATTTCATACAGAACACCCTCCAAAATGTGGCCACAAACTGCACACCTCTGTCAGACACAACATTCAGGGGTACCCCATGCAATCGGACCACATGCTGCACAAACAACCTTGACAATGTTTCTGCTGAGGGTAAAGCTGCTAAGGGAATGAAATGGGCCTGTTTAGGAAACCTATCCACCACCACCAAGATCACGGTATTGCCCCTGGAAGGTGGAAGGCCGGTAATAAAATCTATGGAAAGATGAGTCTATGGCCTATCAGGAATCGGTAAAGGTATGAGTTCCCCAGCCGGCTGGTTATGCAAGCTTTTGGAACGGGCACACACGCCACAAGCAGAAACAAATTTCTTGACATCGGACCTTAGTGAAAGCCACCAAAAACCCCTGGCTACTGCCTCTCTAGTGGCCGTGATACCTGGAAGAGCACTCAGCCTAGACTCATGAAACTCCTGCAGAAGTCTAGGCCGCAATGTATCTGGAATAAACAGTTTATCCCCTGGCCTGGTTGCCGGAGCTAGGGCCTGAGCCCTTAGAATTTCTTGTTCCAACTCAGTTGAGACCTCCGCCACTACCACCCCTGGGGGAAGAATGGAGGACGGCGGCTCAGGGGGAGACACTGGGTCAAAGCTTCTGGACAGGGCATCCGCTTTAACATTTTTGGACCCCGGTCGAAAAGTAATGGAGAACTGAAATCAAGAAAAAAAAAAGTGACCAACGGGCTTGTCTAGGAGTAAGCCTCTTAGCAGATTCAAGGTATGCCAAATTTTTGTGATCCGTGACAACCGTGATAGGGTGAGCCGCCCCTTCCAAAAAGTGCCTCCATTCCTCAAACGCCAGCTTGACCGCAAGAAGTTCTCTATTGCCTACATCATAGTTTTTCTCGGCTGAAGAGAACTTCTTGGAGAAGGCACAGGGTTTGAGATTGGTAAGGGTGGCTGGACCCTGGAACAGCACAGCCCCCACCCCCACTTCAGAAGCATCCACCTCCACAATGAATGGTTTGGACAGGTCTGGTTGTACCAACACCGGGGCAGACATGAAACATTTCTTAATAGCTGAGAAGGACTTCTTAGCGAGTACAGACCAATTTTTTACATCAGCGCCCTTCTGGGTAAGATCCGTGAGTGGTTTAACCACTTGTGAGAAACCTTAAATGAATCTTCGATAATAGTTCGCAAATCCTAAGAAGCGCTGGAGCTCCTTGAGATCTTGAGGCTGAACCCAGTCAGTGATCGCCAGCACCTTCTTAGGATCCATACGAAACCCCTCACAGGACACAATCAACCCCAAAAAAGACAGTTCCTGTACAAAAAACGAACATTTTTCCAATTTAGCGAACAATTGGTTCTCCCTGATTCTCTGGAGAACTGTCTGTAGATGTTGCAAGTGAGATTGGCTGTCCAGGGAATACACCAAAATGTCATCCAAATAAATAATAACAAAACGGCCTATCAGGTCAGAAAACACAACATTGATGAAACTCTGGAAAATAGCAGGTGCATTAGTTAACCCAAACGGCATTATCAGGTTTTCAAAGAGTCCTTCTGATGTGAGGAACGCAGTTTTCCACTCACCCCCTTCCCGAACCCTTATCAGATTGTAGTCCCCCCGGAGATCTAACTTGGAGAACCATTGGGCCCCAGCTAACTGGTTACATAAGTCTGGGATGAGGGGAAGCAGGTAAGTGTTCCTAACCATTATCTTGTTCAGTTCCCGAAAGTCAAGGCACAGCCACCAACCACCATCTTTCTTCTTCACAAAGAAGAATCCTGCTGCCACAGGTGACACAGAAGGCCTGATATGCCCTTTGTGGAGACTCTCAGCTATGTACTCTTTCATGGCTTGGCGCTCAGGCCCAGACAAATTGAACAATCGAGCCTTAGGTAACTTGGCTCCGGGTACTAAATCAATGGCACAATCGTAGGGTCTATGTGGTGGCAGCGCCTCAGCCTCACTTTCGGAAAAAACGTCTTCGAAATCCTTCAGGTACTCAGGAATACCTTCCAGACCGACAGACGACACAGATACGGATTTAACAGCGTTAACAAGATGTCCCAGGTTACCACATTTATCCTTGCATCCCCATTGAGTGATCTCCCCTGTAACCCAATCAATGGTAGGATTATGGCTTTGAAGCCAAGGCATCCCCAGTACCAGTCCTGCAGGCAAGTTATCTAGCACAAGACAACTTAGTTTTTCCACATGAGTGGAACCCACTTTTAGAGAAAAAAGTTCAGACCTGCAACAGATGCCGTCCTGGGTAAGAGGGGATGAGTCAATTGCCACAAGTTTAACAGGATCCTGAAGCCTGACTGTCCCTATCTTATTAAGAGTCATAATTTTGGTATCAATCAGGTTCACAGCAGAACCACAGTCAACAAAAGCAGTAGTCTGAACCGGACCATTACCAAGTTCCAGTTCCACCTGCAGCACCATTTTAGCACGTGAGGAAAATTGTACCTGAAGGTCTGGGTAGCCTCCTCGACCACTACCCAGACCTAGTTGTTTCCCGCCATCTTGGAGGATGACGGACAGGAGGGGCAGTCCTTCTTCCAATGTCCAGATTCCCCACAATAGAAGCACAACTGCTTCTCCCGGCGGCGTCTTCTTTCCTTTTCCTCACAGGTGACAGCGCTCACCTCCATAGCCACAGGAAGAGTCCGGGTCTCATCTCCACTGAAGAATAATGGTGTTTCCAGTTGCATAACGCCTCTAGCCCGCAGTCTGCGATCCATACGAACCGCTTGGGTCATGGCATCCTCCAGGGAGTCAGGCGGAGGATGGAGTGCCAAGGCATCCTTCAGACGTTCACACAGGCCTCTATGGAACAGCCCCCGAAGGGTGGCATCACTGCAAGAAATCTCCGCTGCCCAACATCTGAATTCAGTACAGAACCACTCGGCCGAGTGCTCCCCCTGACAGACATTCATCACCTTGTCCTCAGCCCAACGCACTCTATCAGGCTCATCATAAATAAGCCCTAAGGCTTCAAAAAATGCATCCACAGACATTCTCTAAGGGGCTGAAGAGGAAAGCAAAAATGCCCAGGCTTGTGGGGACCCCCTAAGCAGGGACATAACCACCCCCACCCTCTGTTTTTCATCCCCAGAGGAGCGGGGTCTCAAAGAGAAAAAGTGCTTACAGCCCTCAAGTGCTCTGAATTCATCTTTGTTACCAGAAAGCATATCTGGCCATTTAACCGGGGATTCGGGTGGGACTAAAATGACATCTCTATTCCCCACCTGCTGGAAGCCTGCGGAAAGTACCCCCTGAACTGAGTCCTCAACCCACCGTTGGGACTGGGCCAGAGCTTGGTGTTCCAAACTAAGCTTCTGCAGTGACTGAGTCAAGCATTTCACCTGCTCAGATAAAGCACACATTGGGTCCATGCTGCAGAAGTGAGGAGAGAAAAAAAAAATTGCGGGCCAGTTATAATGTCAGGAACACCGCACTGAACTTGCTCACTGAGCCAGTACGCGTGTCCTGAGAAAAGCGAACTGTGCTCAAAGATACCTGTGGAGTGGGCAGCAGCCGAGTAGATGTGTACTTCAGAGCAGCAGGACCTGAAGCACGTGACTGCTAGGGGCGTGGCCTAAACTCCAGAGAGCTAGGAGCTGCAAGAGAACTCCTAGCAGGGTAACTGCGAGACAAAGTTACCAAGGGGCATAGACAGAGAGGATAGTCAGGACGTAGCCAATGAGTCATACACAGAGATAGCTGCAAGGTACAAGAAGGGTGAGCAGAGAGTAGTCAGGTCACCGGCAATGAGTCATACGCAGTACAAAATCAACAGGCAAACTCACAACGGGAAACAGACCTGGGTCAGAACCATATAAACAAGCTATAGCAACAAACAGGCACACAGGGGTCAGCACACTAGGCCAAAGGCAAAAGTATAACTGGCAGGGATTGGAGCTTCCCAGGGGTTTACGAAGCTCTCCCAGAACCAAAAAGAGGCCACAATAATTAACCCCAGGTGTGCAGGTCAAAACCTGCACTGAGCTCCAGACATTAACCCCTGACGTGCAGCTCAAAAACCTGCACTGGGATCATGACATAGAGACTGGCTAGGCCACTCCTTGACCTTAATGTGCTTCTTTTTGAACCACTCCTTTGTTACCTTGGCTGTATGTCTTGGGTCATTGTCTTGCTGGAAGACGCAGCCACGACCCATTTTTAATGTCCTGGCTTAAGGAAGGAGGTAGTCACTCAGGATTTTACGGTAGATGACTCCATCCATTCTTCCATTGATGCGGTGAAGTAGTCTTGTGCCCTTAGCAGGGAAAAACCCTCAAAACATAATGTTTCCACCTCCATGCTTGACAGTGGGGAAGGTGTTCTTTGGGTTATAGGCAGCATTTCTCTTCCTCCAAACATGGCGAGTTGAGTTAATGCTAAAAACCTCAATTTTAGTCTCATCTGACCACAGCAGCTTCTCCCAATCACTCACAGAATCATCCAGATGTTCATTGGCAAACTTCAGACGGGGCCTGCACATGTGCCTTCTTGAGCAGGGGGACCTTGCGGGCACTGTAAGATTTTGAATCTTTACGGCGTAATGTGTTAGCAATGGTTTTTTTGGTGACTGTGGTCCCAGCTGCCTTGAGATCATTAACAATTTCCCCCGTGTAGTCTTAGGCTGATCTCTCACCTTCCTCATGATCAAGGATACCCCACGAGGTGAGATTTTCTATGGTGTCCCAGATCGATGTTGATTGACAGTTATTTTGTATTTCTTCCATTTTCTTACTATTGCACCAATAGTTATCTCCTTGTCACCCAGCGTCTTACTTATGGTCTTGCAGCCCATGCCAGCTTTGTGCAATTCTATGATCTTGTCCCTGACATCCTTATAAGACTCTTTGGTCTTGCCCATTTTGTAGAGGTTAGAGTCTGACTGATTAATTGAGTCTGTGGACAGGAGTCTTTTATAAAGGTGACTGTGTAAGACAGCTGTCTTTAATGCTGGTAACAAGTCGATTAGGAGTGTTTAACTGGTCTGTAGGAGCCAGAACTCTTAATGGTTTGTAGGGGATTAAATACTACTTTCATACTGCAAGATGTAAATAAATTTATATAATTTATACAATGTGATTTTCTGGATTTTGTTTTTGATATTCTATCTCTCAATGTTATAATTAACCTACCCTTAAAATGATAGACTGCTCATGTCTTTGTCAGTGGGCAAACTTACAAAATCAGCAAGGGATCAAATAATTATTTCCTTCACTGTATGTGTCGGAGCTTGTACAGTTTGCAGGGCTATGTGAGGCTATTATATATTTTGGAGGGCTGTATGGGGTTATTGTACTATTTTGAGAGCTATGTGTGGCCCCTTGCATAGTTTACAGGGATATATGGGACCATTATACTATTTGATAGGCCACTTCAGAGGCTATTATACTGTTTACAGAGCTTTGTGGGTGCTGTTATACTATTTGGAGGACTATGTGGAGGTCATTATACTGTTTGGAGGGCTAGTGAGGGCCATTATACTATGTGGAAGGTTGTGTTGGGGCCACCATACAGTGCAGAGGACTGTGTGGGGGCCATTATACTGCATGGAGGGTCGTTATACTGTATGGACCATCATAATATTTTACGGTCACTTTGGTGGTAACATACTTTGGGGGAGTAGGGGGTTACAGTGGGGTCATCATACTGTGCGTGCAGAAAATACTGTATAGGAATTCACTATGGTGGTTCTTTACTGTGTTTGGGGTCAATTTTGTGGGCACCGTACATTAGCGAGGCTATGAAACTCTAAAGGGCTTAAATAGGAGGAAATGTACTTTGTAAGGGCTGCAAAATTGTGAAATATGCTCTTCCGTGACACCGCAGAATATTATTTTATTTTTTTGGGGGGAGGGGGCAATTTGGACTTCTGCTATACGGCCCCATAATTCATGTGCATGCCCCTGACTGTAGTATTGCATAATGTAGTATAATCGATCAGGCAATGACAAGTTCAGTCCCCTTTAGGAAACTAAAAAAAAAGTCAAAAAGAAAAAAAAAGTTAAAAAAAAAACATTAAAAACTCTAATCACCTCTTTTTTACCCCAATTAAAAAATAATGATATTAATACAAAAATAAATATATTTGATAATCCAGTGTCTGTAAACTTCTGATCTATCAAAATATAAAATGAAATAACCCAATCGGTAAAAATTATAAGGTGAATAAAAATAAAAACGCCAGAATTGCAGTTTTTAAGTTGAGGCAACTCTACAAAAAAATGCAGTAAAACACAATAAAAATGTTTTATATATCCCAAAATATTAGTATATCATAGCAAATAAAATGTGATATCAATAAAAACATCAGATTAGGGTGCAAAAAAACAAAACCCTCACAAAACTCGACCAAATAATGAAAATGTTACAAGTCTCAGAATATCGTGACAAAGGCATTTTTTTTTTCAAGTTTCCAATTTTTTCTTCACCCTGTAAAAAAAATGCAAATCCTACTGGCCATGAATAATCATATTGCCAGATGATTTTTTGCTGTACAATAAACACCATAAAAATTGATAGTGTCAAAGTACAACTCGTCTTGCAAAAGGCAAGGCTTCTTAAGGGTGTGTCGGCAGAAAAACAAAAAAAACTTTAAGGCTCTGGGATGGAGGCAAAGGAAAAAAGAAAGGGCAAAAATGAAAAAGTCATCTGGTTCTTTAGGGCTTAAAGAAAATATATGCAAAAATGATAAACTTTATTAATAACACATGATTATAATACAGAAAACAACCAGACATATTAAGAACATCTAAAAAAAAGTACAAGGGTACATTAAAAAAAAACACATTTCTGTTATGAGGCCAATATGTTACCACATGGACCAATAATATACATATAGATAGACTGGCAGTATTCACAACAAAAATTGTCCTATGACCTATAATTTATCCCATAAAAAAAATCCTAAAAACAAATATTAATCCAAATAATCAAATATACCCAAAAGAAGTAGCAAAATATATTCTACTGTAAAAAATGATCATGGGAAGAATCACAGTATAAGGCCGGTGTCACACTAGAGGAATACGGACGAGTGAGAGGCGTTAAAAAAACGCATTGCACACGGACCAATGATTCTCTATGGGGTAGCTCCCATCAGCCGTATTTTTCTCTTGTATTTTCTACGGTCCGTGCCAATCGCAGTATGCTGCGATTGTCAGCGTATTACGACCGTAGTACGCCAATGCAAGTCTATTGGTGCGCAAAAAAAATGCATTACACACAGACCACCCGTGTGACTTGCGAGAAATACGCAAGACTTTTCCTGGTTGCAGGAAATGGGCCAATCCATCATCAGGAAACTTAGACATGCAAATTAGATCAAAAAGCGCTCCAGACATCCAAGAAGTACGCCTCCACGGAGTACAGCATCATGGCACCCTACCAGAATCTGAATGTGGAGCTGCTAATTGTTCTTGTGCAGGATCGCCTGGAATTATGGGACCAACAGGATGCACATTATGCCGACCGGGCAAGAAAGGAGGCTGCATGGAGGCGCATAAGTCGCAAAATGTTCCCTGATTTTGGTGATCGGCCACGTGAGGAGCAGCAGCACATAAGTATGTGCACATAAATTATGTATGTCAAATTACCTGCCATCAAAAAAATTATTTTACAAGTAGGCCCCCCCACATTCTGTGCTTCTGATATTGGGCTCTTGTGGCTTGTAAATTATTTTTGGACCCACTGTTTGACCCTGAGAGAATGTTACCCTGTCCCCAAGCTCCCAATAATGCCTAGCAAAAACAGTTTAAAGAGTTGCTAATTGCCACATGAGCTACTGTGACCCTGTGCATCTGGCCTGGTTGCACCAATGCTATATGCCACCCTGGGTAGAACTCACACCCTAGTAGGCCACATGACTTTGATACTAGTTCAAAAACTTGTTTTAGGCAAATTGTAATTTTTCAATCTTTTATGTCACTTTGCAGTTGAAGATGTGATGAGATGCTGGCGCAGCATCCGTGACCAGTATCGCCGTGAGCGCCAGCAGCGGGCAAGAAGTGGTTCTGGGGCCCACAAAAAGCGGAAATATGTTTATTTTGACCGCCTCTCGTTCCTCGCTCCAATTATGGATCTCAGACCGTAAGTATACCAAAAATACCACATGACACAAATGCTTTATAGGGCCCGATCAAAAATTTCCTTTTTCTACTTTTTATATTTAATCACAGAACTCAGTCTAACATCACTGAAAGGGAGACAGGGTCTGAATCAGAGGTCATCATTGATCCTGTAGGTGGAGGGGTTGAGGTGTCTGGCACATCTTGTGACCTTCCAAGGAGCCAGGCCCAAGTGACTTCTCCTGCTCAACCTGATCCTGCCCTAGAACCTGGCCCGCCACCAGAAACACCACCACCAGGAACCGAGCCACTACAAGGACCGTCAGCTGCATCACTACCCGACATGCAGGATGAACAGGGCATCAGCAGCCCAACTGCTCGGTTAGAGGGCTCCCCCCAGCCTGCTGTGCCATCCAGGCGATGTAGACAAAGGCGCCATATCCCTGCCACTGATACCAGGACCAATGTGGATACAGGGGACCAAAATTCTCATACCAGAGTTGGCACTGATGATGGGGAGGAGGAGTACTCCAGCAGCCTTGCCCATTATCTTCATTGCCTTCCCCGTGAGGTATGGCTACGTGTGCGAGGATTCATTCAGATCCTAATTGACGCAAGCACACCCCCCCAATACCCCTTATGAGGTGTTTGAGTTTCTGGAGAGGTGGCAGCTGTCACCCAGGAATCTCATGTGTCTTGGCCCACACCCCCAAGTGCTTGCTCAATCAGGGTCTGAGGATCCTCCTACACGTGAGCCTACACCTCACACCCTTCCCCCCCTACCCAACATTGGCAATATCATTCGCAAATGTCAGGGTTAGAGTTGAGCGACTTTTGGTTTTTTAGGGTCGCGTTTCGTTTCGTGAAACCCGACTTTTCCAAAAGTCGGGTCGAGCAAGATCGTCCGATTATAGGGAAAAGTCGGGGTCGTCCCAAAACACGAAACCTAATGTAAGTCAATGGGGAATAAAAGTCGGCAGTGAGAGGAGGACAGGAAACACACCAACAGTGCCCATTTGAATGCCAAAAGCATCAATTCTTCTTACTTAAGCTTGTCAACCTTAATTAACTTCATAATACAAGTTACGCACTGAAAAATGGGGGTTATTTGGCTACAGACTGTGGGGGGGGAGGGCTGGCTCCAGGTTTTCATGTGCCCTGGGCGAAAGAGCGCCCCTTTAACACATACCACAACTCATCATGCTCCGATACGGCAGAGAAATAGCGGTATAGTACAATGAAAAATACCTCACTTTTTACATCTCATGACGAGGCCCATCTATTTCTCCATACAGAATCATTGGTCCCATATAATGTTTGAAACAGTATATGATGAGCTCCACATAATGCTACAGTATATGTTGGTCCCCATGGATGAAGCTCTACTGTCTTATGGGCCCAAATAATGCTCCAAACATAATGGGCCCCATTTCTAATGCTCTAGTGTATAATGGGCCCTGTAAATGCTGCTCCAGTGTCTGTTGTCCACCTTTGGAATGTTCCAGTGTATTGTGGGCCCCATCTATCATTCTCAGATGGTGTTAGGCCCAGTATGGATTGCACGTGATTGCACAAAGGTGAGAAAGGGTACCGTATCCCCAGATAACATGTATGGATAGCGTACACATTCAAAATATATGTCTCAGGAGGCAGGCTCAGACGGTGTTAGGCCCAGTATGGATTGCACGTGATTGCACAAAGGTTAGAAAGGGTACCGTATCCCCAGATAACATGTATGGATAGCGTACACATTCAAAATATATGTCTCAGGAGGCAGGCTCAGACGGTGTTAGGCCCAGTATGGATTGCACGTGATTGCACAAAGGTTAGAAAGGGTACCGTTTCCCCAGATAACATGTATGGATAGCGTACACATTCAAAATATATGTCTCAGGAGGCAGGCTCAGACGGTGTTAGGCCCAGTATGGATTGCACGTGATTGCACAAAGGTTAGAAAGGGTACCGTTTCCCCAGATAACATGTATGGATAGCATACACATTCAAAATATATGTCTCAGGAGGCAGGCTCAGACGGTGTTAGGCCCAGTATGGATTGCACGTGATTGCACAAAGGTTAGAAAGGGTAGCGTTTCCCCAGATAACATGTATGGATAGCGTACACATTCAAAATATATGTCTCAGGAGGCAGGCTCAGACGGTGTTAGGCCCAGTATGGATTGCACGTGATTGCACAAAGGTTAGAAAGGGTACCGTATCCCCAGATAACATGTATGGATAGCGTACACATTCAAAATATATGTCTCAGGAGGCAGGCTCAGACGGTGTTAGGCCCAATATGGATTGCACGTGATTGCACAAAGGTTAGAAAGGGTACCGTTTCCCCAGATAACATGTATGGATAGCATACACATTCAAAATATATGTCTCAGGAGGCAGGCTCAGACGGTGTTAGGCTCAGTATGGATTGCACGTGATTGCACAAAGGTTAGAAAGGGTACCGTTTCCCCAGATAACATGTATGGATAGCGTACACATTCAAAATATATGTCTCAGGAGGCAGGCTCAGACGGTGTCAGGCACAGTATGGATTTGACGGCCCAGATTACACAGCGGAGGAGCAGGGAGAGGTAAAGATTGCAAATGCTGGGGCCCTGCCCAAGCAAGGGGGGCCCACTCGTGGGCGTCGGTACTGGCACTGGGCCCCTCATAGTACAGCGGTGTGTCTGACGGCGGGTGTGCACCACCACCGTCAGAGACACTTGATTGCACTATGAGGGACCCTGTGCCAGTGCCCGCGCCCAAGAGTCGGCCTACCCACCTGTCCAGGGCAACGGCACTCGCACGGTGCCGTGCGCTAGGTGGTGACCCCGGCCATGGGGGGGGAGGCAGCACAGTTAGGGAGTTTTAGAAAGTGGCATATGTTGATGTTGGACATTCAGCTGATGCAAAAGGCGAAATAGGTGAAGTCCCAGGAAGAGGTGGACCAAAGCAAGCCATTTTTCTGTCACCCTATGTGTCATCAGGGGAAGGTGGGACAAAATCCTTGGAAACCCATGCATGGTTCATTTTAATGAAGGTTAGATCATCCACATTTTGGGTTGACAGACGGGTCCTTTTTTCTGTCAGGATTGATCCAGCTGCACTGAAGACTCTTTCCGATAGCACACTTGCAGCTGGGCAAGCGAGCTCCTGTAAGGCATATTGGGCCAATTCAGGCCAGGTGTCCAGTTTAGCGGCCCAATAGTCAAAGGGGAATGACCTGTGTGGGAGAACATCGATATGGGAGGAAAAGTAGTTTGTAACCATAGTTGACAACTGCTGTCTCCTGTCACTTTCCATCGATGCAGTATTACCAGTTGTGTGAGCGGCATTTGAAAAACAGTCCACAACATTGTCATGAAACCCCTGTCTCCAACGCCACTTCTGCTGTGTGCACCACGAACACCTCTGCCAAGCTGCCCCCGGCCCGTACGGCTCGTGTGAGAACCATCACCGCTGCTGTGTGCTGGGAATGCCTCAAGCAACCGATTTACCAGAGTTGCTTGTTTATTAGCCAATATTAGGTCAAGGTTCTCCTGTGGCATGATGTTTTGTAATTTGCCTTTATAGCGTGGATCCAGGATGCTGGCCAACCAGTAGTCGTCATCGTTCATCATTTTGGCAATGCGGGGGTCCCTTTTTAGGATCCGCAAGGCATAATCTGACATGTGGGCCAATGTTCCCGGTGTCAATGATGCACTGCGAGTGCTGGGTGGAGGAGCACTTTCTGGCAAATCCACATCCCTCCAGTCACGCACAAACCCTGTACCAGACCTTGCCACGCCAACATTTTCACTTGCCCCACGAGATGCATTCTCCTCCCCTAAGTAATCATCCCCTTCATCATCCTCCTCCTCCTCTTCTTCCTCCACCTCGTCCAGGAGAGGTCCCTGAGCAGACAATGGCTGAATGTCATCAAGGATTCCCTCCTCCTCTTCCTCCTCATCAACTTTGGCTGCAGACGCCTGCTCCTTAAGGTGCGTCAAAGTTTGCATGAGCAGACGCATAAGTGGGATGCTCATGCTTAGGATGGCGTCGTCTGCGCTTACCAGCCGTGTGCATTCCTCAAAACACTGAAGGACTTTACAGAGGTCTTTCAGCTTCGACCACTGCACACCTGTCAACTCCATGTATGCTCTCAAAGTGCCTGGCCGTGTATCCTCCCACAAATGCATTATGGCCTGCCTCTGCTCGCACAGCCGCTCCACCATGTGCAGGGTGGAGTTCCACGTTGTTGCAATGTCGATAATGAGGCGGTGGTTGGGAAGGTGGAGCAATCGCTGCAGCTTCTGCATACGAACGGAGTGTACAGGCGACCGGCGGATGTGCGCGCACAGTCTTCGCACCTTCTGGAGCAGGGCTGTTAACTCCGGATAATTTTTGAGGAAGCACTGCACCACCAGGTTCAAGGTGTGAGCCAAGCAAGGTATGTGGCTGAGTTTTGAAAGGGCTATGGCTGCCACAAAATTACGGCCGTTATCACTAACTACCTTGCCTGCCTCAAGATGTACACTGCCCAGCCATGACTCAGTTTGTCGCTTCAAGTACTCGGCCAGCACCTCGGCGGTGTGTCTGTCGCCCAAACACATCATCTGCAACACAGCCTGCTGACGCTTTCCACTAGCTGCTCGATAGGGGGACACATCGTGTGCAACAGTGGCAGCTGCAGATGGAGTGCTCGTACGACTGCGCTCTGTGGACTAGCTTTCGCTTCTGGAGGAGGAGGAGGAGGAGGAGGAGAGTCGAACGCCTACAGCCAACTGTTTCCTATACCGTGGGCTAGGCAGCACTGTCCCACCACCGCTGTCCCCTGTGGACCCTGCATCCACCACATTAACCCAGTGTGCAGTGATGGACACGTAACGGCCCTGGCCATGCCGACTGGACCATGCATCAGTTGTGAGGTGCACCTTTCCGCTCACTGACTGCTTGAGTGCATGGACAATGCGGTCTTTCACATGATGGTGGAGGGCTGGGATGGCTTTGCGAGAGAAGAAGTGGCGACTGGGTAGGTCATAGCGTGGTACTGCATAGGCCATGAGTTCGCGGAAAGCTGTGCTTTCCACCAACCGAAAGGGCATCATCTCAAACGAGATTAGTTTGGCAATGTGGGCGTTCAAACCCAGTGTACGCGGATGAGAGACTGAGTACTTTCTTGACCTACTCATAGTGTCTGGGAGGGTGAGCTGGACTTGAGAGCTGCATATGGTGGAAGTAGCGGTGGACAGGGCGGACTGAGAGAGGGTTGATGATGGTGATGGAGTTGGTGTTCTTTCTGATGGCCTAGAATCAGTCTTTCGTTGATATAACAGTGGGATTTCCTGACTGCTGTGGCCTTGCAACGACACCTCAACATTTGCTGCTGTGCTAACCGGTGGGCTTACAGTGGGGGAAACAATGTAGCATTGCTGACTACCTTCGTTGTGATCAGTTGCACATGTGGCACTTGAGGTTTGGTGTTGTGTCCACGCTTGCAAGTGCATGCTGGATAAATGTCTAAGCATGCAACTGGTATTCAAATTTTTCAGATTTTTCCCTCGGCTAAAGGTCTTTGCGCACTTCTTACAGATAACCTTGGCCTGATCATGAGGATTTTGTTCAAAAAAGTGCCACACTGCACTCTTCCTACTTTGGCAGACATTTTGCGGCCTAGCATGCTGTGATCTTTTGACCCTCTGGACAAGCTGTCCAGCAACTCTTTTGATGTTTGGAACCTGTCTTTGGAGTGCTCCGGTCCTGCCAGATAACAGCTGTTGCGATGTCGATGTCTGCTGTGGATGCTCCTCATCTGAGCTATTGGAAGCAGCACCCTCTTCCCCCAATGGATGCCAATCTGGGTCAACAACTGGGTCATCCATCACCTCCTCTTCTATGTCATGTGCACCTTCCTCTGTGTCACCGTGTATGGTGGTATAGTGTGCGGGAAGGGGCACCTGAGTCTCATCAGGGTCAGAATCTGGCTCTGTACACTGCGAGGACAATGTAGTGCTCTGAGTGAATGTACCAGCAGAATCATCCATCAGCGGCTGTACATCAGTGCACTCCATGTCAGATTCATCTTGGCCTGGGTAATTCACCATTTCACTTGATAATCCAGGCATGGTATGTGAAAACAGCTCCATGGAGTAATCAGTAGTATGGCCTGCGTCATCCTTCAATCTTGGTTGGGGTGAAGGACACAAGGAAAGGTGTGGTTCATGAACATGAGCCTCCAATGACGACTCAGTGCTTTTACTTTTTACAACTGAAGAAGAGGAGGCGATAGAGCTGGAGGCTGAGTCAGCAATGTAAGACAAAACTTTTTCCTGATGCTCTGGCTTTAAAACCGGTTTGCCAACTCCTAGAAAACTAAGCGTTCGAGGCCTTATGTAGCCAGACGATGACGCAGGCTCAACACCTCCTGCATTCGGTCCTATTTTGCTCTTGCCACTACCATCAGATCCACCACCAACACCATCATTACCAGCTGCCAACCCCCACCCAATTCCACGGCCTCTTCCACCAGCCTTCCTCATTTTTGGTAGAAATGTAGACAAAATCCAACAAACTATATAGTAATGTAAAACAAGGTACAAGGTGTCTATAGGACAGGGGAGATTTTGAATTTCTGCAGACACTTGTGGACAGTTTTGGATTGTGTGAGGCCCACTGATATCTGAGCGCTATGTGACAGGCTCGATGGCACAGCTGTGACAAAAGTGACGAGAGGATAAGGGAGATTTTGAATTTCTGCAGACACTTGTGGACAGTTTTGGATTGTGTGAGGCCCACTGATATCTGAGCGCTATGTCACAGGCTCGATGGCACAGCTGTGACAAAAGTGACGAGAGGATAAGGGAGATTTTGAATTTCTGCAGACACTTGTGGACAGTTTTGGATTGTGTGAGTCCCACTGATATCTGAACGCTATGTGACAGGCTCGATGGCACAGCTGTGACAAAAGTGACGAGAGGATAAGGGAGATTTTGAATTTCTGCAGACATTTGTGGACAGTTTTGGATTGTGTGAGGCCCACTGATATCTGAGCGCTATGTGACAGGCTCGATGGCACAGCTGTGACAAAAGTGACGAGAGGATAAGGGAGATTTTGAATTTCTGCAGACACTTGTGGACAGTTTTGTATTGTGTGAGGCCCACTGATATCTGAGCGCTATGTCACAGGCTCGATGGCACAGCTGTGACAAAAGTGACGAGAGGATAAGGGAGATTTTGAATTTCTGCAGACACTTGTGGACAGTTTTGGATTGTGTGAGGCCCACTGATATCTGAGCGCTATGTGACAGGCTCGATGGCACAGCTGTGACAAAAGTGACGAGAGGATAAGGGAGATTTTGAATTTCTGCAGAAACTTGTGGACAGTTTTGTATTGTGTGAGGCCCACTGATATCTGAGCGCTATGTCACAGGCTCGATGGCACAGCTGTGACAAAAGTGACGAGAGGATAAGGGAGATTTTGAATTTCTGCAGACACTTGTGGACAGTTTTGGATTGTGTGAGGCCCACTGATATCTGAGCGCTATGTGACAGGCTCGATGGCACAGCTGTGACAAAAGTGACGAGAGGATAAGGGGGATTTTGAATTTCTGCAGACACTTGTGGACAGTTTTTTATATTGTGTGAGGCCCACTGATATCTGAGCGCTATGTGACAGGATCGATGGCACAGCTGTGACAAAAGTGACGAGAGGATAAGGGAGATTTTGAATTTCTGCAGACACTTGTGGACAGTTTTGGATTGTGTGAGGCCCACTGATATCTGAGCGCTATGTGACAGGCTCGATGGCACAGCTGTGACAAAAGTGACGAGAGGATGAGGGAGATTTTGAATTTCTGCAGACACTTGTGGACAGTTTTGTATTGTGTGAGGCCCACTGATATCTGAGCGCTATGTCACAGGCTCGATGGCACAGCTGTGACAAAAGTGACGAGAGGATAAGGGAGATTTTGAATTTCTGCAGACACTTTTGGACAGTTTTGGATTGTGTGAGGCCCACTGATATCTGAGCGCTATGTGACAGGCTCGATGGCACAGCTGTGACAAAAGTGACGAGAGGATAAGGGAGATTTTGAATTTCTGCAGACACTTGTGGACAGTTTTGGATTGTGTGAGGCCCACTGATATCTGAGCGCTATGTCACAGGCTCGATGGCACAGCTGTGACAAAAGTGACGAGAGGATAAGGGAGATTTTGAATTTCTGCAGACACTTGTGGACAGTTTTGGATTGTGTGAGGCCCACTGATATCTGAGCGCTATGTGACAGGCTCGATGGCACAGCTGTGACAAAAGTGACGAGAGGATAAGGGAGATTTTGAATTTCTGCAGACACTTGTGGACAGTTTTGTATTGTGTGAGGCCCACTGATATCTGAGCGCTATGTCACAGGCTCGATGGCACAGCTGTGACAAAAGTGACGAGAGGATAAGGGAGATTTTGAATTTCTGCAGACACTTGTGGACAGTTTTGGATTGTGTGAGGCCCACTGATATCTGAGCGCTATGTGACAGGCTCGATGGCACAGCTGTGACAAAAGGGACTAGAGGATAAGGGAGATTGGATTGCTTTTAAAAAAGCAGTTTGTGGAGCAGTGGGTAAACAGCAATGCCAGCCTGTCAGGAAGCCTTAAAAGGCAGCACAACAACCAACACCACTGATACACCACAATATAGCCTCCCCTTGCACTGCACACACAGTGGCTGGTGTGTTGTGCAGGCCAAATTGCTAGCAGCAGAAGCAGTTTTTTTTTCTTCTCAGGACAAAAAAAAAAATTGGGATTGCTTTTAAAAAAGCAGTTTGCGGAGCAGTGGGTAAACAGCAATGCAGGAATGTCAGGAAGCCTTAGAAGGCAGCCCAACAACCAACACCACTGATACACCACTATATAGCCTCCCCTTGCACTGCACACACAGTGACTGGTGTGTTGTGCAGGCCAAATCGCTAGCAGCAGAAGCAGTTTTTTTGTCTTCTTCCCTGCCTAACGCTCTCCCTACAGAATCAGCAGCAACCTCTCCCTATACTGAGATCGGCAGAAGTAAGATGGTGGTCGGCGTGCACGCCCTTTTATACCCCCTGTGACGCCCACCAAAGCAAGCCAATCACTTGCATGCCCTTCTGAAAGATGGTGGTGACCCCTGCCTATGTCATCACGTTGCCCACAGTGTCCGTGGATCCTGATTGGCTGAAAAAGAGCGCAAAACAAGCTTTTGAAACTCGACTTTGGCGCGTAAGTCGCCGACCTCGTGGCCGACCTCATCCTAGGGTCGGGTTTCGTTTCATGAAACCCGACTTTGCCAAAAGTCGGCAACTTTTGAAATTTTTCGACCCATTTCGCTCAACTCTAGTCAGGGTATAACCCAGCACTCCAATATGGCCACTTGTTCCCAGCCAATGTTGGAGGCTGGTCCCAATCTGGTTGGGGACGACATGGCCATTTTGGTGGTTTAGACTCACGGCCCTACCAGCCTCAACAGGAGAGTCATCTCCAATATCATAGTGCCCAGTATCCACCTCAAGACCATGAGCCGGCCCACTACCTCCATCATGGGCAAGAGTATGCCCCCACACAGGCAGAGGGCCAAGGTGGCCAAACTAGCCATCAGGCAACACAGGCTGGGCTGCCACTTTCTCCACCCCCTACATACTACAATTTATAAGTTTGTGTGTTTTTTTTGTGGTTAAATGCTGTATTGTAACATTTTAACAATTTTTTGGGGTTCTAAGGTCAATTATAGCCATTTTGCTAAATAACATATGGCTTCACAAGGCCCTTCAAAAAAGGATACATAAAAAGTTTTAACTTTCAATTGTTGTTGTCTTTATCAATGATGCACTTACATCATGACATGCTGCCATATGCTTACACATTGATTTAGAAACAGAGAAAAGACATAAGGGGTTGTAATATATATAGTTTCCCAAAGGCCAAAAAGAAAAATTTACAATATAGACACAGCATGCTCTTGCCAAGAAGTTTCCCCCTCAGGTGACATAAAGTAATTTGTGAAAATATCACGCACTTTGAGCCCAGAGAGCGGTCTATGTTGAGGGTTGATAGGTGGTCTCGCCCTACGTACATTGTCTGACCCACGCACAACACCAGCAGAGGAGGAACAATCATGTATCCTGGAGAAGTTATGGCGAACGCCACATGCTTTAATTACTTCATTTACATTTTGTTCACTCAGCTGAATGGCAGGCTGTAGGACCCGCCATTTGGCCCAATGAATGGCAAAGGAACACTCCACCAGTCGCCGAGCATGTGATAGGCGCAAGTTACAAATTCAGCACCGGTTGCGCCGGGGATATGGCCTCATGACATTGCGCGTTAACTGAAACGCCTCATCTGTCACAAGGACATAAGGGACTAATTCTTGAGCAGATCCTGGTAGCTGGCATGGTGGTGGTAGATCCAACTGGTTGGTGTGTAGCCGCCGACTCATAATGGAAGTATTGAGAACTCTACAGTCTCCCGTCCTTCCATAGGCCCCAATGTTAACAATTATAAACTTGTATTGAGGGACGGCCAGAGACAACAATACAACAGAAAAGTATTGCTTATAATTGAAGAATTGGGAGCCAGAGTTCGGCAGCTTACGCACCCGGATATGTTTGCCATTAAGGGCCCCAATACAATTAGGAAACTGGCATTCCTCCTCAAAGTCCCTTGATATCCTCAACAAGTCTTCCATCCAGGGCTGGGGCATGACGAGTTGATGTAGTCTTGACCTTATTTGACTACATGTCGACCTGACTATGCTAGAAATGGTAGATCTTCCAATGAGAAACTCATGGTGGAGGGCGGCATAAGACAGGCCAGTGGACAGGAAGCTGAAGAATAACAGAAATGGAACATTTTAGAATGCACAAATTAACATAACACCAGGTACATACATACCAAACTTGTTAGTGATTCATATCTACTAACACACATATATTTGGTCGCACAATCACTACGTGATATTCAGTACATATTACACATAACATTCTGGTCTGTAAGTTTATGTATATCTGGAATAAGATGAGGGCATTAAACTTAGGACAAAATAAAAAACATACTTTGGGCAACACATCATGAACATAGAGAATGTGGTTGTGTAGTACATACCGTAATGTGAGTAGAAGTTGCTCCTCTGCAGATATAGCTTTGCGCATCCTTGTGTCCTGAAAGGTTATCCCAGGGCGCACTGTCTCCAAGAGTAGATCAAATGTTGCAAGGCTCATGCGACAGTATTGGTAAAATTTTTCCAGATGATCCCGCAGAGAAGAATAGAGGGGGTGAAAATGACCTTTTGTGAGTCGTTGCCTCAAAAGTGGATGGACTCACATGCGTCTCCTCCTCCTCGGATCCACAATCACTGGGTATGGCTGGCCAAAGCGCCTGGACAAAACCCAGTTGAAGAGAACACAGTCAGTTGGGGTGAACTGAAGTGTGTCAGACATGTTTGCTAACAACCAGCAGATTGGAGGCTGCCACCTGATGTTGAGGCAATAAATAGGATTGGTGCTGATGATTTAAATTATGTGCAGGCCTCAAAACCGTTAAATGTCCATTTTGCAAGGTTGCGAGAAAAAAACGGTATACATTGTGATCCGTTCACATACGGATTACATACGGATGCTTACATGAGAAAAATACGCGCCCACACCCTGACAATGGATGACATATGGAGCACTATTTAGGGACCATTTATGTGTATTACAGACGTAAAATACGGTCCGTATTTTTCTACCTTGTGTGTGACTCCAGCCTAACCTAGTGAATCAGATTATTCCACAATTGAAGTTCCAAAAGAAGAAAAGTCCCCCAAGGTATCCTCAGGTTGTTTCCTTGGCTGACAAATGAGAATATGATTCTGAACATTGCCCAGATAGTTATCCATCATACGATACCATCAAGAAGGTATCACATTGGCTCCAAATTTATTCTGCAGCAGGACGACAATCCCAAAGAAACACCGAGTTCCAGTTGCATAACTGATTCCACTGGGCTTCAGTGTAAAGGGGTGAAGTACAGGAAGAGCCAGCGGAGGGTTGCCTCCTCTCCTCCATGCCCGGAACGATTGAGCAGTACAGCAGGTTCCGCAGAGCTGGAAAAGTGCGCGCGCTTCCCTCAGTACAGCCTGGGCAGCAGACAGGAGGGACGCTGACGCAGACCGGGAGAGAGACAGAATTCCTGTTCAGGAGGCAAAGACCGGGGAGCCACACACAGAGACTGCAGTCCGTGAGTACGTAGATCCGGAGACTGCAGTGACAGCTAAGGTGTGTTCTGATCTCCGTGGAAAGACTGAGACCCGAGCAGAGGCAGATGCCTGTATTGAGACTGTGGCCCGTATAGATACTGAGGCCAGTGTAGAGACCGAGGCCTGTGTTGAGGCTGTGCCCTGTGTTGAGACTGTGACCTTTCTGGAGATAGTGACCCCCGCCCGAAGCCCCGGTACCCGCGGTGTAAGTGCAGAGCACCTGATTCCTGTGGAGAGGCTTCACTGTAGTGCTGGACAGAAGGACTCGGGGCAGAGGGGATCCCATTTGTCTCATACCTCTCTTGCTCCCTCAGTAACCCCTTGGATCCCAGCTGGAAGATGATAAGGACCATAGAGTACAGAGAGACTTCAGACTACAAGCGCCGCTGGTGATTCGGTGCCAACGTGGGAGAAGTCCGACCCTTCAAGCAAGTTCCCTTCAGACTGATATGTTCTTTCATAAGAAAACCCCTTATAATACTGTTTATTTCTGTTTATGCCTTTTTGACTGCTTTTACTACCCATTTCCATATTATCAATATTCGCACTGTTATTTTGCCCATGTTAATCCCTTTAAATAAACCTCCCCTTTAACTGTTGGTCCGTCTGCTCCGTGGTGGCATACCCAACACCTGCACTTTATTACACCAGCACAAAATTCGGACCTGGGCAACCACTTGCATGTTGGTCAGATGTATGGGCCCTTGTAGCATCCTAGATCCTATAAAAACATACATGTTCGCCCCCCCATGTAATACTGTGCCCTGTCCTGGCTCCTGCTTGTAATTATCTTTCCCATCCTGGGCCCCATGCTACAATATTTTCCCCCTTCCTTGTATAATGTCCTCCCCATACTTATATAATGTCACCCATTCTAATTTAATTATCCCCCCATCCTGGTATAATGTCACCTATCCTAATGTAATGTCCCCATCTTAGTACATTGCCCCCTTGCTGGTATAATGTCTTCCTTCTATTGTAATGTCCCCATTCTGTTATTTTGTCCCGATACTGATATAATGCCCCCAATTCTGGTATAATATCCCCATTCTGTTTTAATGTCCCTATTATTATTATTATTATTATTTATTTATTTATATACCGCCATTAAATGCATGGTGCTGTACATGAGAAGGGGGGTTACATACAAAGTTACAGATATCGTTAACAGTAAACAAATTTACATTGACAGACTGGTACAGAGGGGAGAGGACCCTGTCCTTGCGGACTTACATTCTACTACGGGATAGTGGGGAAGAGACAGAAGGTCGGGGGTGCAGCAGCTCTGGTGGTTTTGAGGCGGCAGCTCGGGCGGTGGTGAGGTATAATGTCTACATCATGTTGCAATGTCGCCATTCTGGTATTATGTCCCCCATGCTGGTATAATATCTTATATCCTGGTATAATATCCCCTTTCTGTTATAATATCAACATCCTGGTGTAATTACTTGGCCTCTTCTATTCTTCTCCAGCACATTTTAAAAAGGTACAAATGAATATTCATTCCTTCCCCTGCTCCCATGCCATGATAGATTCTCTTCTGTAGTTGGAGCCAGAAGCTGACTTCAGTGTACCAGCAAAGGCAGTGATTGACGTCACTGCTGTGCACCGCACATCACTGGCGAGCTGACGTCAGCTACTGGCTTCTAATAGGCAGGCGGCATGTATAGCAGCACAGGAAGCCGGTAAGTTTCTGCTCCACAATACATTTCACCTGAATGTGCGTCCAAGGACACTCATCCAGGTTTTCACATTTAGCATTGGCGTGCCACCCGTCCTTATGGGCCTGGTCGGTCGGGCCGCACCCTCTACAACTGATAACGTTACGCTCCTGTTGAGTTCCTTCAAAACTGTGTGCATGTGACAAGTTGACCTAAGAGAACTGATGCACCGTATATTGATTTGATTTAGATTTTTTATTTGTTCATTCAGATTATGTGAACAATGTATACTTGTGGTACTGCTACACTCATGAAAGCTCTGCACACAGTGCAAAGCCTGATAAAAATTACAAGCAGGGCCATCCACACACCCTTGAAAGCACCAACTGGAGTACTTCATTCAAATATTAAAAAAGTGTAGAGCGATTGGTATTTGTCAGAGAACACCAAGATTGCCAGATTCGACATTGGTGCCCTGTGCTCTTCACGGATGAGAGCAGGTTCACACTGAGCACATGTAACAGACATGACGGAGTCTGGAGACGCCATGGTGAACATTCTGCTGCCTGCAACTTCCTCCAGCATGAGTGGCTTGGCAGTTGGTCAGTAATAGTGTGGGGAGGCATTTCTTTGGATGGCCGCACAGCCCTCCATGTGCTAGCCAGAGATATCTTGACTGCCATTAGGCACTGAGATGAGATCCTCAGACCCATTGTGAGACCATATGCTGGTGCACATGGCTCTGGGTTTCTTCTGATGCATGTGTGGCGCCCCTGAGGCTCAGTCGCCACAAAGTTACTGCACCTTCTCCTAAGGTGTGGTGCCCCACCATCCAGGTACGTTGGGGGCTCCTGACCACGCTCCAACACTCGCACCCCACACAATAGAGTATTTCAGCAAAACCACATTGCGGCTCCATGCTTAGAGAGAAGCAGAGCACCTTTGGTGGTTCCCTGCTTGGAACACTAAACGTGCTGGGAGGTGGGCGGAGTTGAGAATACACATAAAAGAGCGGGAAGGTTTTAGGATTAGGAGGTCAGTCAGACGGTGAGTCGGAGAGAGGAAGCTACTTGCAGAGGAGTGGGGATCCCTGGAAGAGGGATGGAGGAAGGAGTGCTGCAGCTGCCTCAGTGATCTGAGCCAGCTGGCACGGGAAAGGAAAGAATGAGAAAGACATTGAACCGAAGCCTGAGCTTCCATAGGAGGGAAAGGCAAGTACGGAACATAGGAGTGAAAGGGAACACAGAGGACGTGGGTTAGAGGAAGAACCCTGCCTAGAAGTTCTAAGCGCAAGGCCGGGGCCCGGTCCCCGAGGTTGTATGGACACTAATGGTTCTGCAGCAGACACCGGTGGAGTAGTGGGCTGTAAATGCACTACTCCCATCTAAGACTTGGGGGCACAACAGCAATTTGGATAGAGAGCCGGGACTCAGGAGTAGAGAGTCCCCGAAGCAGGCTACAGCTGTCTGCCGTACAAGTAGAGTTCTTGGGAACATCTGTCAGGAGAAACTCCAGTGTAACTCAGTACTAGGAGATCTTCACACTTAAAGGCACTATAGAGGAGATGTTCAGAAAAGGCACATAAGTTGGCGGAGTGTGGAAGTGAGCGTTCCATCTTGCCTGGAGGTTGACTGAGTCCCTGACTCGGAGGACACGCCACAGAAGCGGGCACTACAGACTGTGAGTAACGCTTTGGAACTATATGCCCTGGTGTCCTCCATTCCTTCCTGCGTCCGTCCGCCTGGCACTGTTACATCCCCTGCGCCAAACACTACACCATCTAGGTATCTCTTCACCTATCCTGCCCTGGGACAACAGCCCTGCCTGTGGAGGGCTATAACATCATTGCTGCACCACACCATCTGTCCCGGAGGATCTGTCTACAGCGTCGGCTTAACAACTCCCTTGCCGAACACCACAGGTGGCGTCACAAACTATTCCATTAACTATAATCCACCATTTCTACTCCCGCCATTGCTTGGGCGCCCGGGGCCACGGACTGGGTCACCGCTGCTGTGACACATCCCGCTGACACCGGCCCGATACTGAGTACCCCACGGCCCTGGGAGGGCGACCCAATTTGGCGTCACGAACAGGATGACGAGACCCGATGCCATTGGGTTCTGTGTGCCTAAGATTTGTTGGACTTAAAACTTTTGAGAATGTGCAGAAGACCCAATTTAATAGACTGTAAAATGAACATTAAAAATGGCCGTTGGCGTGGAGATGAAGGGCGGGACGAGATTGGAGGTCCTAGGAAAAGACCGCGAACAGTCTTGGGCCTCCACTGCCTGAATTACTATGTGACAGCAACATGGCCCACCCCCCGAGGGGTTCGTATACTGGCTTTGTATGGAGGCGCTGGAAGAAGATGCCGCCCCAAGAAGGAGGGGCAGAAGCCAGTGGCGGGAAAGGGGCCGAGAGAGGAGGGAGAAGAACGCCAGAACGCCTTGATGGAAAGAGAAAAGAAGACAGAAGAACGGGGGGAGGAGAAGCCACTCGCCCCCAGGCCGCCTCTGCGGAGGCTACGACCGTTGATACACCCTTTGCAGCGGTCGCCACCACCTCACAACCAATATGGCCATTGGATGAGTCCCATCCGGAGGAGCTATATGAGGGCTCTGGAGCAGAATGGAGGGCCGGGACCGCGTCCCCGTCTGGACCGGGCGCAGTTGCACCGGCCTCCACCGACGACCCTGGCCGAAACTGGCCTTGCCCCTGCCCGAATCCAACTGTGGTCCACCCCATCAACAACTCCGGGAGTTGCGGCTGCCGCTGTCCACTACGAGGTGCCGGGACTGGAACCCCACCTGGAGGCACAAGGTACGACCACCGCCCCCGACCTGACCCTAGTCTTGGGAACAGAACCCACAAATAGAAATGGTCCAATTGACCTCCGCCGGCAGCCCCAGGCTGCAGTGCTGCCAGCCGAGGTCCCGATGGACACTGAAGAATCGGATTCTGAGGAACCAGTGACAGCGCTGGCTGAGTCACCAACAGCAGCAGAAGTGCCATCAGTGGTAGCGGATATGCCGTCCCCGCAGGCAGTAGACATTTCCATGGCCCTTTCAATTACCCCGACTAGTCCCTATCTCTCCCTGTGGGAGGCAGAGTACATGCGCTTAGCTAGCAACCAGCAACAGGATGAAGACACCCAAAGTATCACATCTGGTAACAGTTCCAAATCATCAGCTTTCAGAACCCCTGGAGGGGCCCACCAACATTAAAAGAAGTACCTACAACATAACTCTCATTACCCAGGAGGGTATTTGCACAGTTGTGCCATTGTTTTCTATTTTTGTACCAGTTTTCCTATTTTTGGTTATCATGCCCTAGTTTACTTTTCCAGTGTTGCCCTGTTTTGTTGGCAGCCTTTCCATTGAACTAAGGAGATCATGAATGCTGAATGGTCCAGAACTGCAGTTGTAAATAGTTGCACCTCTTTAGGTGCCCTCTCTTGGTTTTACATAAGACACTTTGCGAAGATAACGTCTACCTCATTTGGAGCATGACTCCAATCAAAGGACACCGCAAGAGATCCCGGCTGGGAGCAGTGTCCAGCACTTACAAGAATTATTGAAAAGTTTAATGTGAAGTATTTGATAATGATGTGTCTTATGAGAGTAAATGGCTTTTATATATGGAATGTTTAAATAAAGAGATAAGAGATTTGGATATAGAATAGTAAAGAATTGAAAATGTAGATGATGAACCAGGCACCATGGTTGTCACTCAGAGTTAAGAGAAAAAAATGTGTTGATGAGGAATACTGAAGTGGTAGCGAGTAACAGACAATAGCACTTTAAATTAAGTATTGTATAGAAAATTGCACTTTTGACTTAGCATTTTAGATAGTTAATTAAGAATTGTTTGCAACGTTCAAGAATGAGTGCCTCTCACATTGGGAAGTTTAGTATAAAAAATGTTTATTCAGCATTACAAAAATGTGTATGTTCCTGTATTGTCAACTTTGTTTACCTTTCAGCCTGCGGACGTGCTGTGTTTAACAGGGGGGTATGTGGTGCCCCTGAGGCTCAGTCGCCACAGAGGTACTGCACCTTCTCCTAAGGTGTGGTGCCCCACATCCAGGTAAGTTGGGGGCTCCTGACCATGCTCCAACACTCGCACCCCACACAATAGAGTAGTTCAGCAAAACCACATTGCGGCTCCTTGCTTAGAGAGAAGCAGAGCACCTTTGGTGGTTCCCTGCTTGGAACACTAAATGTGCTGGGAGGTGGGTGGAGTTGAGAATACACATAAAAGAGCGGGAAGGTTTTAGGATTAGGTCAGTCAGTCAGACGGTGAGTCGGAGAGAGGAAGAAACTCGGAGAGGAGTGGGGATCCCTGGAAGAGGGATGGAGGAAGGAGTGCTGCAGCTGCCTCAGTGATCTGAGCCAGCTGGCATGGGAAAGGAAAGAATGAGAAAGACATTGAACCGAAGCCTGAGCTTCCATAGGAGGGAAAGACAAGTACGGAACGTAGGAGTGAAAGGGAACACAGAGGACGGGGGTTAGAGGAAGAACCCTGCCTCGAAGTTCTAAGCGCAAGGCCGGGGTCCGGTCCTGGAGGTTGTATGGACACTAATGGTTCTGCAGCAGACACCAGTGGAGTAGTGGGCTGTAAATGCACTACTCCCATCTAAGACTTGGGGGCACAACAGCAATTTGGATAGAGAGCCGGGACTCAGGAGTAGAGACTCCCCAAAGCAGGCTACAGCTGTCTACCATACAAATAGAATTCTTGGGAACATCTGTCAGGAGGAACTCCAGTGTAACTCAGTGCTAGGAGATGTTCAGAAAAGGCACATAAGTTGGCGGAGTGTGGAAGGGAGCGTTCCATCTTGCCTGGAGGTTGACTGAGTCCCTGACCCGGAGGACGCGGCACAGAAGCGGGCACTACAGACTGTGAGTAAAGCTTTGGAACTACATGCCCTGGTGTCCTCCATTCCTTCCTGTGTCCGTCCGCCTGGCACTGCTACATCCCCTGCTACAAACACTACACCATCTAGGTGTCTCTTCTATCCTGCCCTGGGACAACAGCCCTGCCTGTGGAGGGCTATAACATCATTGCTGCACCACACCATCTGTCCCAGAGGATCTGTCTGCAGCGTCGGCTTAACACCTCCCTTGCCGAACACCACAGGTGGCGTCACAAACTATTCCATTAACTATAATCCACCATTTCTACTCCTGCCATTGCTTGGGCGCCCGGGGCCACGGACCGGGTCACCGCTGCTGTGATACAAACCGCTGACACCGGCCCGGTACCAAGTACCCCACGGCCCTGGGAGGGCAACCCACATGACAATGCTAAGCCTCATGTGGCTGAAGTGTGTCAGCAGTTCCTGCAAGATGATTGTATGGATGTTATGGACTGGCCTGCCCATTCCCCAGACCAGAATCCAATCAAACACATCTGGGACATCATGTCTCATTCCATCCGCCAAAAGCCACATTGCACCACACACTGTCCAGGAGTTGACTGATGCTTTAATCTAAGCCTGGAAGGAAATCCATCAGGAGAACATCCACCCCCTCATTAGGAGCATTCCTAGGTGTTGTAGAGAGGTCATACAGGCAAGTGGAGGCCACACACACTACTAAGCATCATTTCATTATGTTGAGACATTTCCCCTGAAGTTGGATCAACCTGTAATTTTATTTTCCACTTTGATTTTGAGTATCATTCCAAATCAAGACCACCATGGGATATTAATTTTGATTTACATTGATCATTTATGGTTTATTGTTCTCAATACATTCCATTATGTAATGAATAAAGATTTGCAACTGGAATATTTCATTCAGTGATATGAAGGATGTGGAATTATAGTGTTCCTTTTATTTTTTTGAGCAGTGTATATATATACATATACATACATGACTGACCCTCTGACTCTATATATATAGTTGGAGAGTCAGTATAAATATGTATGCAATTTGACCATTTAATGGCATTGTTTACTTTTACCAAACCTGTGTCATACTGGATTGTAAGATTATACAAAGGAAAAAAGAAAGCAGCGATTACTTATTTAATGCATAAACAGATGACCTAATTACTAGAGAGAATAAAGGAAAAAAGGAAAAATAAAAGACATGCCGCCTGTAGGAGCATTAACCATAAAAAAAAGTGTTTGGAAGAGAGGAACAAACAAAAAAGGCAATGAAATCAACCAAATTCCTGAGGGTAGCCATTAAAATCACATAGTGCGTGCATTAGGTATATGGATGGATAGAAGTTAAAGAAGAAACATTTAAAGGAAAACATAAAAAGATCTCATTCGGGTTTGCAGAAATGAAGCTATACAAAACATATCTTGTTGACACCGAAATGCTTCAAGGAAAAAAAAATTCATGCGGTATAATGCTTCCTCTGCCAATTAGACCAAGTCCAAACACCATCTTGAGGATAACTGAGCCTGAAGTCGCAAGTGCCGTGCCCTGCGAGACAGGAGTTAGTCAGCTACCGGGGAAAAGGGGATATAAAAAGAGAGAACGATCAATTCAAGGGGATAGTATTTCCATCGGTAACTCTTCGTTATATCCCTGCAGAACAGGGTTAAAGGTAATTACAAAGTCAGAAACTAAGAAGGTATCAGCGGCTGCTCTATTCTATGTATACCGTCTACTGTACATGCTATCAGACTGAAGTGGCTGATGACAGAGAGCAATATCTCGTATTGAATTGCGCTAAACATAGTTCCTTTAATTCTACTGTTCTCTCTATTCTAATACTGAACATAAATGCAATACATGTATACAGGGGTGGGGTGGTAAATGCCCCCGGGACTCACACCCTGCAGCTGTGCTGGGCCACCTGCTTCTTCTTCAGCCGGGCCAACACTGTACCTTTCATTTCAGACCTGTCCACATCACAGCTATGTCTACTGTCTTAGGACTCTTCCCATAATAATTTTCCCTTTTCTGAAACCCTTCCAGTAATAATGTCCTCCATCTTGTGCACCTTCCAATAATGATGTCCCCCATCCTGGTCCCCGTATTTTATAATGTCTTCCATTCCAGACCTCTTCCTGTAATAATGTCCCCCATCTTTGGCCCCTTCCAGTAATAATGTTCTCCATCTTGGGCACCTTCCATCAATAATGTCCCCCTTCCTGGTCCCCTTATTTTATAATGTCTTCCATCCTGGACCTCTTCCTCTAATAATGTCCCCCATCTTGGACTCCTTCTCGCAGTAATGTCCCCCATCCAGGGCCTCTTCCAGGAATAATGCTTCCCAGCCTGGATCTCTTCCTATAATAATGTCCCCCTTCCTGGTCCCCTTATTTTATAATGTCTTCCATCCTTAAACCCTTTCAGTAATAATGTTCCCCATCCTGGACTCCTTCTTGTAATAATGCATCCCAGCCTGGATCTCTTCCAATAATAATGTCCCCCAGCCTGGGCCCCCGCCTGGTAAAATTTCTCCCTGCAAGTAAAAAGATCCAGCATCTGCAGGAAATGAGGTAAGTATGGTAAATCATTATTTTATTAGCGGCATTATAAATTATATCTATATCACTGTTAACGATATCTATAACTTTGCATGTAACCCCTTCTCATGTACAGCACCATGGAATTAATGGTGCTATATAAATTAATAATAATAATAATAATAATCATTAAAAAATGGAAGAAAATAAAAATAAAAAAGACACACAGAATAATAAAAAGAATTATATTCTCTCCCAGAAGTTGGTCTGGAGCCTCCATGCACAGCACCCTTTATTAAAGGCATTTTTCCGCAATTGATGAGCCAAATATAATTTTCTATTTTTTGTTATAATTTCTCCCTGCCTGGGATCCTTTCTGTTATAATGTCTTTCATCCTTGGTTCTTTCCAGTAATATTATCTTCCATCCTGGGCCCCTTCCTAGTATAATGTCCCCCATCTTTGACCCCTTCCAGTAATAATGACTCCCAGCCACAATATAAGAGACAGGAATTTACTAGTGCAGCTTTGTCATTTTCATAACACGCCGTCCGTAGGGGTAACAAGCGGGGCCGAAATAGTGTTACATCCAATATTAAATCATTCCATGTGTTAAGTCAAAAGATAAAGTATGCTGAGCACCATTTTCCACCTTTATTTTCATCATACCTGTTATCCAGGAATTCAAAGCTTTTCAAAGGTAAATCTGCCTAATTATGTAGCATTAAAGGGAAAAAAAGAAATACCGCTGAATAATTGGGCAGATATGTGGAGCATTGGAAGGCTGGGTGACTTTTAAAAATGCATCTATCCTTTAAGGGTTAAACTTGTTTTTTAAGTTTATTGTGTTTGTACTATAATGTATAATGTGTGTAATTGTATATAAAATAAAAAACTCAATAAAAATGATCTGATTTAAAAAAAAAAAAGCATCTATCTCTCAAAATGGCTTTGGGGCAGATTCGCTATAATTGACGTGGCAGATTCAGCTCAGTTTTTATGAATTTTGTCCAAATAAAAAGTGCACCGACTGAGAATCATTATTCCCTGAAGTCTGTCCAGATCCCAAAGTATAATAAACAGATGGGACAGAAACGGTCAAATTTGGATGGCGACAAGTCTTCCAGCGCTGAGTAACGCATGTGTGCCCCAAGTGACTGCACGAGACTTCGGGAGGCTTTGTGAACGTCAGAAGGTTTAGGACTAGTGTTGAGCGATGACATTCGATATTGAGAAATATCAGATCGGATTGGATCAGCCGATATCCAAAAAGTATCGAGTATCACCGATTCCGATACCGGAAGTCCCATTCAAGTCAATGGGACAGAAATATCGGAATTAAAAAAAAACCCTTTCTTTCCTTGTAGGTTAATTCTACATGAAGAAAAACAACTAATAATAATGTAGAATGTATTGGGGGAGGTGGAGGAGACATTAAAGGCACAGAGGTTTAGCCCAATCAAATTGAATAGCAGGAATACATTTTTTTTTAAAGACGTTCGGAATAACAAAGATATTGACAATGTTAACCTATTTTATATTTTGTCAGATATGTATGTTTCACTACTTCCATGCTGTTCACCTTCTTTTTTACTTCTCCCACAGCGGCAGCATCTTTTTGATCAACTTCTTCTTCACCTTATTCATTTTCTTCTTCTTCACCTTCTTCCTATTATTCTTTTTTTGTACATTATTCATATTCTTCTTATTCAACGATTATTCTTCTTCATATTCTACTTCTTCATCTTCTTCCTATTCTTCTTCTTCATCATATTCTTATTTGTGACAGGCATTCCTGTAGTTGTTATCTATAAAAGTTTGAAGATTACACCCTCCGTTCTGCCTGTCACAAAAGATTTACAACAGGACTTGTCCGCTTTCAGTTTGGCCTGCAGCAGCAGGCATTTTCCAGGGGCACCATGAGGAGGAACGGACTCACCCCATACACTGCTTAGTCTTCTTCTGCTTATAATTTAGATAATATCTTTTGCTCTGATTTTTAGTCTTTTGCTTAATGTTCTTCTGCTTTTGGTTCTTCTGCTTTTTGTTCTTCTGCTTCTTGGACTTCTGTTTCTTGTTGTTCTGCATCTTGGTGGCTGTCTTCATGTTCTTTGTCCTCTTGGTCATCTTCTTCAGGATCATCTTTTTGGTCTTCTTCAGTGTGGTCTTCAGGGTCATCGTCTTCAGGGACATCGTCAGTAGTCAGTAGCAGAAGGTAGAAGAAGACGGAGGAACTGCCAAGAACCAGCTGACGGTACTGGAACCCGGATGGGTAGCAGAAGGAACAAGAGCAAATGCAACTAGCGAGGACCAGCTGACGGTGCTGGAACCCGAAGGGGCAGCAGAAGCAACAAGAGCCAATGGCACAACCGTGGACCAGCTGACGGTGCTGGAACACGGTTACTAAGCAGGAGGTACCTGTGCTAGAAAGCACTACCAAGGTCCAGCAGACGTTGCTGGAACTCGGATACCGAGAAGGAGGCACCTAGGCAAAAGGCACTGCCGAGAACCAGCAGACGGTGCTGGAACCCGGATGGGTAGCAGAAGCTGCAAGAGCAAATGGAACTAGCGAGGATCAGCTGATGGTGCTGGAACATGGAGGGGCAGCAGAAGGAACAAGAGCCAATGGCACAACCGTGGACCAGCTGACGGTGCTGGAACACAGTTACTAAGCAGGAGGTACCTGTGCTAGAAAGCACTACCAAGGACCAGCAGACTTTGCTGGAACTCGGATGCTGAGAAGGAGGCACCTAGGCCAAAGGCACTGTCGAGAACCAGCTGACGGTGCTGGAACCCGGATGGGTAGCAGAAGGTACCCATGAAAAACAAAGTTGCAAGGCCGCGAGCCAGCCGCAGTTACCGAAACCCACAGTCCTTACAAGGGGTGCTTGTCCAATTGGCACTATGGAACCAGCCTTTATTACCAGAACCCGCAGCCCACATAGGAAGCACAGAAACTGCAGGCACCATAGACTCGGCTAACCCGACCGCAACACGGCAGGACAACGTATTGGTGGCAAAGTGACGTTGACACTACCCGGAAACAGCAGGCGTGCTGGAACCAGGCTGGGCAGGAGGGAGCACCCATGCCAAAGACACTGCCGAGAACCAGCTGACGGTGCTGAAACCCGGATGGGTAGCAGAAGCTCCATGAGTCAATGGAACTATCCAGAACCAGCTGACGGTGCTGGAACCCAGAGTGGCAGCTGAAGGAACAAGAGCCAATGGCACAACCGTGGACCAGCTGACGGTGCTGGAGCACGGTTACTAAGCAGGAGGTACCTGTGCTAGAAAGCACTACCAAGGTCCAGCAGACGTTGCTGGAACTCGGATACCGAGAAGGAGGCACCTATGCCAAAGGCACTGTCGAGAACCAGCTGACGGTGCTGGAACCCGGATGGGTAGCAGAAGCTGCAAGAGCAAATGGAACTAGCGAGGATCAGCTGACGGTGCTGGAACCCGGAGGGGCAGCAGAAGGAACAAGAGCCAATGGTACAACCGTGGACCAGCTGATGGTGCTGGAACACGGTTACTAAGCAGGAGGTACCTGTGCTAGAAAGCACTACCAAGGACCAGCAGACGTTGCTGGAACTCGGATACCGAGAAGGAGGCACCTAGGCCAAAGGCACTGTCGAGAACCAGCTGACGGTGCTGGAACCCGGATGGGTAGCAGAAGGTACCCATGATAAACAAAGTTGCAAGGCCGCGAGCCAGCCGCAATTACCGAAACCCACAGTGCTTACAGGGGGTGCTTATCCTATTGGCACTAAGGAACCAGTTTTTATTACCAGAACCCGCAGCCCACATAGGAAGCACCGAAACTGCAGGCACCATAGACTTGGCTAACCCGACCGCAACACGACAGGACAACGTATTGGTGGCAAAGTGACATTGACACTACACGGAAACAGCAGGCGTGCTGGAACCAGGCTGGGCAGGAGGGAGTACCCATGCCAAAGACACTGCTGAGAACCAGCTGACGGTGCTGGAACCCGGATGGGTAGCAGAAGCTACAAGAGTCAATGGAACTATCGAGAACCAGCTGACGGTGCTGGAACCCAGAGTGGCAGCTGAAGGAACAAGAGCCAATGGCACAACTGTGGACCAGCTGATGGTGCTGGAGAAGGGTTACTAAGCAGGAGGTACCTGTGCTACAAAGCACTATCAAGGACAAGCAGACGTTGCTGGAACTCAGATACCGAGAAGGAGGCACCTCAGCCAAAGGCACTGCCGAAAAGCAGCTGACGGTGCTGGAACTTGGATGGGTAGCAGAAGGTATCCATGAAAAACAAAGTTGCAAGGCCGCGAGCCGGACGCAGTTACCGAAACCCACAGTCCTACAGGGGGTGCTTGTCCTATTGTAGGTAGGTGGGCCGACTGGGGGGTGACCCCTTTCTTCGCTGGAAACAGACTGAGACAGAGACTGAAGTGCGTCCAACAGGTCTGTGAAGGGTTTATACTAAAATCAGAGCTTAAGTTTCACTTCTCCATTTCTCTGTAAGGTTTCCTTTCTTAATTTTTGTTGTTGTAAGATAAATTTTTGTAATTGGCATGGGCTGTCATGAAACCAGACTGTTCCCATCTGTATAAGATAAGGGAGGCGGGGGTGTAAAACTCTGAAGAATATGCCATTATACTACTTTCTATTTGGATACGTACATATATGTAGTTTCCAGTTTGTTTTCTTGCAATATTATTGGCTTATAAAGTGAAATGATGCTATTGGTACTTGAGAACCTTGCATAATTAAGCAAAAGATTATAAAAGAAGTGACTAAAATAAAGGGGCTTAGTGATCTGCCTCGATCCTCCCGTACAGAGACCCCAGTCTCCGTGTGGTCATTTGAGTTGCTAGCAACACTGGAATAATTTGGAAATCACTGGATCAACCATGAAGGGTTAATTTAGCCCTCCCAAAATAGCTACCTGAACAGGGACACCTCTGCCCCCGGAGGACAACAACACAAAGGACCCTCGGAGCGGACACAGGTGCTGGAAAATTGGGACTGATCACCCCCCCATGACAACCACGGTAAGTTGGCAGTTATACTGTTCAGACTGACCGGTGGTGAGGTTTTCCTGTGCTTGTTGCTGCAAAGAGGATCTGAGGTTTGTCCCCTGGTGGGGTGATTCATGGGTGGAATCATATAGAGGTGTAGTCCCGTTGGGGGCCCAGTGCTCGAACCGTACCTCATAAGGGACGGACACCCCAGATTGACCAGTGATTGTGGCTCTCTTTATAGTCAAAATATCCTGAAATCCTGATCATTGTTAGTTATCAGGCGTGGTGATGTGATCGAAGATGGGTAGGATACGCAACTCAGGTATATATAGATAGTTATATATAACCAGAGGTGTCCGTAGGGATAGTCTGAGACGCCCTCCTCCTTTCACTGAGTACCGCGAATTTTGGGCTTCCCAGAGGGGGTTGACCCAGTGGAACAGAGACTGAAACGGCCGCTCCAGATCTGTGCACAATTTGTCAGGATATTTAGCTCTAAAGGAGAGAATTATGTTTCTGTGGAAGAAAAAGAAAAGTTTGGAATTGTGTGAAGGATCAGATACTGTTAGTCTTATGATTCAAAGACGAGGAAAGAAATTTGTCAGGAATGCAGGAAAAATATTTTCGATTCTGGGATTTCCTAAGGGCGGGAGGTTGCAGCCTTCGCTATGGGATGAAGGAGTTAAAAGGTTGACTGATGATGGATTACTTAAAGGCGCTGAGGAATTCCGTGGCTTGGCACATGAATTGTATAATGAAGGTTATGTGGAAATTGAACAGCAAGTGAATTCTGATTGTTTCTGTTACTGCTATGTTGAAGAAGGAAAAATTGTCTATTATGACAGGGACGGGATGTTTTATGGTTCAAGAAAGTGACTGTGGTATGAGAATGTGATTGGTTAAAGAAGGAACTGAGATTAATGAGAGAATGTGTCAGGCAGACAAATAGTTAAAAGTGACGTTTCCCTGCTAGATGATAAGGTCCCTCCCCAGGAAATCAAGCCTCCTCCCGACTGTAAGCTCTGTGCCCCTTAACCCTAAGGCACCGATGTAACCTGGACTACCAAAACTCAGTATGCCCCCACCCTATGATCCTGCCGGGTGGATCTGTGCTGTATGTGGAGTTACTAATCCTCAGCGGAGAGAGGTCTGTTATAATTTGTTTTAATTGTGGCACAAGGAGACAGAGAGTCGTAGCCCCCACCTTTGCTGACAGCACCTATTATCATCCACCGCTAGCCTTAGTCCCCGTTATTGCTAGTGGTTATGAGTAGCCAACCCTTCCATTTACCAGCTCCAGAGGAAAAAAAAAAAGTTTTCAGAAGACTTTAACCCGCTTGGTTCAGGAGAGGAAAAAAAAAAAGAGCAAACAGCAGCCTCCAGCCCCCACCGCAGCTGCAAGCACACAGTATGCCCTTCAGCCCACACAGCAAACTCTCACCCCCCTTCCTCAGACTTCAGCTAGTGGGAACCCTGCTCCTCAGCCCCTCCCTGCTAATTCTCGTTACTGCTCAGTTTGTGATCTCTCCCACATATCCAGTAAATTTATTAGGGGCAGATTTGTTATCACAGTTCTGCTCCAGAATACTATTCCAAGATGATGGTCAGATGTTTTTTTTTGTTATATAATCCCTATGTAGATGAAGACAGTGAAGATAAATCTGTATTTTGCATGCCCTTCCCACAGTTATGATGGCCCTGATAGGCCCAGGTCCACCCCCAATATTGCCTGAGGATCAATGACTCACCCCATACCTCTCAGAGATACCATCTAAACTCTGGTCAAAAGGGCCAAATGATATAGGGAAAATGCCTGTAGAACCAGTAAAAGTGTTTCTCAAACCTGGTGCCTAATCCTCATACTCTTTTGTCCCAAATACCCCAGGATGCTGCTTGGTTTACAGTTATTGATCTTTCCAATGCCTTCTTTAGCATTCCGTTACACCCAGACTGTCAGTTTCTGTGTGCATTCACTTATCAGGGACGACAGCTAATATGGACAGTTATGCCACAAGGGGCCCAAGCCAGTCCCAACCAGTTTGCAAAAAAATATGAGCGAGTGTCTTTTGCCATTTCTGCCACTGTTAGCCTCCTTAAGCATCTGGCAGCACTGAACTGTCGGGTTTCGGCCTTGGGACTTCAGTTCTGCCTTGGTCAAGTGATATTCTTGGGTCACTGTCTCCTTCAGGGTGTCAGACACCACGCAGAAGAAAGAATAATAGCTGTCAGCTCCCTTCCTTTCCCCAAAGATGAAACTGAACGCCAGCGTTTTCTTATGTACTTATTGTTGTCAGTGGATACCGGATGCATCCCGCATAATGCAACCCCTTTACAACGCCTTGAAAGACGGCATAATGAACTATAAGGAAAGATGGCAGTGATGAGGATTACCTCCAACATGATTGTTTCCAACTTCTGACTGAAGAAACAGCTACTCCACCAAATGTCAGTGAGAATCCACTCCCAATACCTGATCTGGTGTTATACATGGATGGTTCAAGATATGCTGACGAGTTTGGTAGATTCCACACGGGATACGCTGTTACCACAGAGGACACTGTAGTGCACACAGCTGCACTCCCGCCCTCACAGTCAGCACAAGAAGCAGAACTCCAGGCTCTGTCTACTGCATGTACTTTGGCCAAGAACAGACGGGCTAATATATACACGGACTCACGGTATGCATTTGGTATTGCTCACGATTTTGGGGCTCTATGAGCCAATCGAGGGTTTATTACTACTGCCGGAACCCC
This sequence comes from Dendrobates tinctorius, assembly GCF_039654945.1. Classification (NCBI taxonomy): domain Eukaryota; kingdom Metazoa; phylum Chordata; class Amphibia; order Anura; family Dendrobatidae; genus Dendrobates; species Dendrobates tinctorius. The sequence continues at coordinate 4,840,980 of NW_027361743.1, read as the reverse complement.
AGTGAAAAATGCTGAAGATGTTAAAACCCTCATGGGCTCGATCAAATTACCTACTCAGGTGGCTTTTATCAAAGTTAAGGCGCACGGTCCTAGGACCAGTCCATAGACTGTTGGCAACACATTTGCGGATATGCAAGCAAAAGCCGCCGCCCTTTTACCCGTTGAACCAACCATACCAACTATGGTGACCACACGCTCTCAGCGTAAACAGTTACAAGAAGCATTGACCCTACAAGAACCTGATGATCTACAACAGACTGAAGTTTTCTGTCAAAGCCTGAGAGACCGCTTAATGACGATGCAGAGAATGTCTCCAAAGGAAGAGGTGAAGCAATGGAAGACTGATGGGGCACGAATGGAAAATGGTCTCTGGAAAAAGACCGACTTGTGTGTCTCCCTAAGTGGATGTACCCTGCTATTGCCACATGGACCTACACATCGAGGAAAGAATTAGGCCCTCGCACTGGTGCAAAAATTCTACTGGGCCCCGGTTCTCCAGTTGGCCAGAAGCATTCCCTGTTACCAACATGACTGCAAAAACTACAGCGAAGAAACTGGTGATGGAAGTTATATGCAGATATGGGATTCTAGAAGTTGTTGAAAGTGATCAAGGTCCGGCCTTTTCTTCTCATGTGTACTAAGAAGTTCTGACAATGCTTGGATCCACTGTAGCCCTCCATACTCCGTACCACCGACAATCCAGTGGGGAAGTTGAGAGGCTGAACGGCACACTGAGGGACAATTGACCAAAATGATGCAGGAGACTACGGCTCCATGGCCAGAGCTCCTACCCATTGTACTATACCACATTCGTACTACCCCTATTGCAAAATATGGCTTGTCCCCATATGAGATATTGTTTGGTACTAGGCCCCCAGTTGCAAATTTCCAGCCCCAGCAGTTATCAGAAGAAACTGACCGTGTTGTTCAATATGTTATTCTGCTTAGTAAAAATCTTGCTAACACCTATGTTCTAGTTTCCTTTTCTTTTCCAGATTCAGCAGAAACCGACACTTGTCATAACCTGCAGCCTGGTGATTTGGTAGTCGTGAAGAGGCATGTCAGGAAGCATGGACTAGAACCCTTGTATGACGGTCCCGATCAAGTTCTCCTCATCACCCAACAAGCCAATAGCAAATAAGGGGACATAATGTTTTGGTTTTTCGCATTTTCCATATTATTATTGGTAGAAGTTAAAAGTTAAAGTTAGAAGATATTCAATGACTCAGATCAATACGATAAAGATAATGATCGTACTAAGGGCAGTTGGTGGTCAGATATCTTGTCCTTTCTCAATCCAGCCAATTGATTTAAGGGAATTGGGGGCTGGATAGCTGGGATCTTACAAAGCTTGTTACACATTGCTGCCTGTATCTTTGTTGTATATGTGATACTAAAACTTGTTCTTTGGTGTATTTCTGTATGTATTAGGAAATTCTGCACTAAGACAGCTAATGATGATACCAAAGGTGTCGTTGCCCCTGCTCTTCTCTGCACCGATCTCAAAAGGCTACTTGATGAAGATGTTGAAGCCAAGCACATGCCTACCTACAAAAGATCCCTACCACCATCATCAAAAATTGTTATTCGTGAACTGCAGTATACAGGGGGGATGGGTGCGCTGCGACAGCCATGACTGGTAACACGGCATCAGTCATGTGAAGACCAGTACCCCTCAAGCTGTTAGCTTGGGATAGCACCACTGATGCTGCATATGTGTTAAAAAAATTTATCTAGGGGGGAATGTGAAGGGTTAATACTAAAATCAGAGCTTAAGTTTCACTTCTCCATTTCTCTGTAAGGTTTCCTTTCTTAATTTTTGTTGCTGTAAGATAAATTTTTGTAATTGGCATGGGCTGTCATGAAACCAGACTGTTCCCATCTGTATAAGATAAGGGAGGCGGGGGTGTAAAACTCTGAAGAATATGCCATTATACTACTTTCTATTTGGATACGGACATATATGTAGTTTCCGGTTTTCTTGCAATATTATTGGCTTATAAAGTGAAATGATGCTATTGGTACTTGAGAACCTTGCATAATTAAGCAAAAGATTATAAAAGAAGTGACTAAAATAAAGGGGCTTAGTGATCTGCCTTGATCCTCCCGTACAGAGACCCCAGTCTCCGTGTGGTCATTTTAGTTGCTAGCAACACTGGAATAATTTGGAAATCACTGGATCAACCATGAAGGGTTAATTTAGCCCTCCCAAAAGAGCTACCTCAACAGGTCCTCTTTATTGGCCATCCTCCTGACGACCGCAGCAACATACAGCAGCAGCTAGACACTCTCCGCACACAGGCCCGGGTACCTTCGCTTCCTTCTTACTTCCATATGATGGCCCTCGCGGCTCTTTCATTGCAGCTGCCCTAGGCCTATCCACAGCAGCGCTTCGCCTGCCCGAGTCAGTCCGTCTTGTGGTACCCCCCAGCCTCTCTCAGTCTGTGACTTTCCTGTCTCTCCGTCTGCGGCTTCTCCTGTCAGGGTCACCCCCCTGACTGTCTCAGATGTCTGACCCTTCTGGAGCTTCAGCACTGTACTTCTACTCTTCTCCTCAGCTCTTCTCTCTTGACTGACTGACCCTTCCAGAACTTTCTCTCCCTCTTTTATGCCCTTCTCGTTCTGGTAACCCCGCCCCCCATGACTTTGCAGTTTCTTCAGCCAATGACTGGTGTTCAGTCCTTTTCTCACAACTCTCTCTACTCCCATCTTGTGGTCAAATTCCAATATTACACTCTACATCTTTATCTCCAGCTGTTTCCCATCTTTCACTATTACAGTCCACCTACAATACACTACACCTTTGCCTTCCCACTGCAGACAGGTCCATACATCAGTCCACTTCCCCTACACTATTGGCACTATGGAACCAACCTTTATTACCAGAACCTGCAGCCCTCATGGGAAGCACCTAAACTGCAGGCACCATAGACTCGGCTAACCCGACCGCAACACGACAGGACAACGTATTGGTGGCAAAGTGACGTTGACACTACCCGGAAACAGCAGGCGTGCTGGAACCAGGCTGGGCAGGAGGGAGTACCCGTGCCAAAGACACAGCCGAGAACCAGCTGACGGTGCTGAAACCCGGATGGGTAGCAGAAGCTACAAGAGTCAATGGCACAACCGTGGACCAGCTGTCGGTGCTGGAGCACGTTTACTAAGCAGGAGGTACCTGTGCTAGAAAGCACTACCAAGTCCCAGCAGACGCTGCTGGAACTCGGATACCGAGAAGGAGGCACCACGGGAGACTCCGCAACGTGCGCACATAGCCTAACTCTCCCTGTGTGGCACAGCCGAAAGTTTTACCATAACCAGATTTCCCGCATCATGTTCCCACATGCTTTATGCATCTATTAGCCCTCTGTGTCTGTACTGTTACACACTTAACATTATGGCTGGTCCAAACAATCAGGGCAACTGTTACCACCCACCTTCCGTGTCTACCTCTTTCCTCATAGACTGTAAGCTTGCGAGCAGGGCCCTCACTCCTCTTGGTATCTGTTATGATCTATGTGATTATTGTTTTGCTGTAATGTCTATTGTCTGTACAAGTCCCCTCTGAAATGTAAAGTGCTGCGGAATATGTCGGCGCTATAGAAATAAAATTATTATTATTATTATTATTATTATTATTATTATTATATTGGGACAACTGTATATTATACGAGGATTCAGTAATATTGCTTCTGCCGCAAAAGTACTCTCCACCACGCCACTGGACAGAAGTGTCCACCATGGCTTTTCTGGAATTTCTCACAATGCAAATTTAAAAACAATATTATGACTAGGTTTAAAGGGGTTGTCTGACTTCTATGTGATTTCATACTTGTGAATACTCACAACGCGCAGGGCACACGCTATCAGAAATCTTCGATGCTGACGTGTGCCTGCAAGTATTTGATTTGCACACATTTGGGCACGTGACGACTAGACATGTAAGTGTATTGTGAGAGGACGGACACGACTAGCCAGAATGTGGCTGACAGTATGTAAATTGAATACTTGTTGTCACATGAACAACGCCACTTCTGGAGCCGACCCCGGAGAATCCTGACTGCGCTCACTGTGCGCGCTGTGAGGATTCACAATTCTGCAGTCACACAGAGAGACTGCAGACTTGTACTCCAAAGCTGGAAACTCCTTTAATACCTCTGCTTTTTGTCAGTGAACACGACCTTACTGCTTTTCTTTCAGAGGCAGTAACCCTATACAGACCTCTCGTAGCTGAGGCGTTGCAATGATTGGATCCTGTCTAGACAGTTCTCTGTGCTCTATATTCATGGCTCATGCCTACATTTCCTTTCAGTCCTGATAGTTTGCAGCAATGTCCCAGGGCAAATATAATAAGGATCAATTATGAGTGTAACTTTTGTGTTCCATCTAGAATAAAACAGAAGATTTTTTTTAAATAATGTAATTTTCTAAAAATGGAGCTCGTGGCATGATACTCATAGCTGGTCACTAGTTACGGACTTGCCCTCCCTACACGTTCGGCAAACTTTGTTACTGGCACCAATTTTTTGTTATATACATTAAATACAATATCATGACATGCAAGTAAAGCTCTCAGCAGACTGCAATTCACAGCTCAACCATCGGGTGAGCACATTATGGACACATGGAGCACAACCATCTCCCGACACAGTAACAAAAACATTTTTTGTTAAAGAAACATCACAAGACATGTTGCACATAGAGTACAGATAAGGAAAGAGACATCTGTATGTTGGACACTTCCCTTCCTCAGATTTATACAAACATTTAGTGACTATGTAAGAAGGTGGCACGACCCCTCATCTCCCCCTCCCCCACGTGGAACCTATGCAACCTCCTTTGTGACAAAACTTGTATATGATATGTCTCATATATGTTCTCACTGTGTACTGTTTGTTGTAGCCCACCTTAAATACCATGTGATCATACTCGATTGCCTTATTTTGTAGTGTTCTATATACATTGTGGTATTGTGTAAGTGTCCTCTAAATTGTCTGTGCTGTTCCACTGATGTAGAGTTACAGACAGACAATAGTTAATGTTATGGGCTGGGCCAGCACAGAAAAGGCGGCAGGAAGCTGCTGCCCCTGGTCAGAAGCTTGGGCACATCAGACCTGATCCCATCAAGTGGACTACTGCAAACTTCGGCTACTGCGGCCGTTGTGGGTACGGCCGTAGCAAGTGTGAGGGAGAGAGCAGGAAGCCAGTGTTGAACTTGTCTTTTCTTTCCTCTTCATCATTGTTTAATAAGAAAAGTTATTCCCTATTGGACTACAGCTGTGTTCGTGGACTTCTATTGCTTGATTGCTGTGGCCCAAAGGAAGGAAAGGTAACCCATGGGAAGAAGCTGTTTCAAGGGACCGGGGGTGCTCGTTGACCGTTTGCTCAGTAGACTGTGCCTTAAAGTAAGTCGGCTACAAGTACCCCCCCCCAGTTGCCCTTGTTGCAACTACAAGTTAAAGTGGTGCATATCTTTATTAAATGTGGCTTATTTTACAAAATCGCATAGCCAATATTCTTATTCTAACTATGCAAAAAGTGTCAAAAACTTATAACAAATTTTGGAGAATAGTATTTACTGCACTTTTTTTTGAAGAACACAATTTAAAGGGAATCTGTCAGCAGGCTTTTGCTATGTGATCTGCGAGCAGCAGGATGTAAGGGCAGAGACCCTGATTCCATTGATATATCATTGCATTGCTTGCTGTCATTTTGATACAATCCCTGTTTTCTCTGCTGCAGATCTAGCAGAATTCAGAGCTGTGCATAACCCCAACCACACCACTAACTGGCAGCTTTCTGTGTACACTCTGCATAGGCAGAAAACTGCCAATCAGTGGTGAGTGTGGGGATGGACCAGAATGCACAAAACATCTTGTCCTAAAGTGATAATCTCCTGATGATTTTATTGAAACAGCCAAACACAGCCTTGTAAGTGACACATCACTGGAATTAGGGTCTCTGTCCCTACATAATTTTTATCTTAGATTACATGGAAAAAAAACGGCTGGGATATTTAGGTTTTGAATTTTTGTTTTTTTGCTCTTCTTCCCAGAGCCATAACTTTTTATTTTTCACTCAATATGGCCATATTAGAGCTTGTTTTTTTGCGGGACAAGTTGTACTTTTGAATGACATCATTGGTTTTAACATATCGTGTACTGGAAAACGGGAAAAAAAAATTCCAAGTGCGGTGAAATTGCAAAAAAAGGTGCAATTCCACAGTTTATTTTGGTTATATTTTTTACCATGTTCATTAAATGCTAACACTGACCTGCTATTATGATTCTCCAGGTCATTTTGAGTTCATAGACATCAAACATGCCTAGGTTATTTTTTAATTTAACCCCTTAACAACCAGAGGTATTTTTGGTTTTGCATTTTCATTTTTTGATCACATTCTTCCCAGAGCCATAACTTTTTTATTTTTCAGTCAATATGGCCATGTGAGGGCTTGTTTTTTGTGGGATGAGTTGTCCTTTTGAAAGACTCCAGTGGTTTTACCATGTTTTGTACTAGAAAATGGAGAAAAAATTCCAAGTGCGGGGAAATTGCAAAAAAAGTGCAATCCCACAGTTGTTTTTTGTTTGGCTTTTTTGCTAGGTTCACTAAATGCTAAAACTGACCTGCCATTATGATTCTGCGGGTCATTACGAGTTCATAGACACCAAATATGTTTATGTTCTTTTTTTATCTAAGTGGTGAAAAAAAATTCCAAACTTTATTTTAAAAAAATTGCGTAATTTTCCGACACCCGTAGCGTCTCCATTTTTCGTGATCTGGGGTTGGGTGAGGGCTTATTTTTTGCGTACCGAGCTGACGTTTTTAATGATACTATATTGGTGCAGATACGTTCTTTTGATCGCCCATTATTGCATTTTAATGCAATGATGTGGCAACCAAAAAAAAAATTCTGGCGTATTGACTTTTTTTTCTCATTACGCTCATTAATCCTTTTTTATACTGATAGATCAGGCGATTTTGAACGCGGTAATACCAAATATGTGTATGTTTGATTTTATTTTTATTGTTTTATTTTGAATGGGGCAAAAGGGGGGTGATTTGAAATGTTATGGGTTTTTTTTATTTTTTTTTTACATTTTTTTTATCTTTTGACATGCTTCAATAGCCTCCATAGGAGACTAGAAGCTGACATAACCCGATCGGCTCTGCTACATACAGGCGATGATAAGATCACCTGTATGTAGCAGAATTACTCACTTGCAATGCGCACCGACCACCAGGCAGCGTTCATAGCAATTCAGCACTGACTACCATAGAGGTCTATAGGAGACCTCTTGTTATGCCAACCCATCGGTGACCTGCGATCATGTGACGGAGTCACCAGTGGGCGGATTTCCAGCACGATTGCTGGAAGCACATGTTAAATGCCGCTGTCAGAGTTTGGCAGCAGCATTTAACAGGTTAATAGCCGTGGGTGGATGGCGATTTCAGCCTCTGCTGTTTCGGGCACATGTCAGCTGTTTTGAACAGCTGACATGTCCCGGGAAAGATGTGGGCTCAGCGCCAGAGCCCACATCAAAGGGAGGGAGTCTGACATTGGCGTAAAGTTACGTCTAATGTCGGAAAGGGGTTAAGTGGTGATCAAAAATCCAAAATTTGTTAAATGCCACTGTCGAGATTGACAGTGACATATAACTATTTAACAGCCGCAGGTGGATCTTCGATTACACCCGTGGCTGTTGCGGGCATATCTTAGCTGTATAGATCAGCTGTCATGTGCCCATAATGGTGCGGGCTCCAGGGCTGAGGGGGTCAGGGGGGGAGACTGACGTGAGCGTACTATTACGCCCAACATTGGAAAGAGGTTAAATTAAAATTCTGGTTTATCTTGCTTTGCAAATCTGTCTTGAAATGTAAAAATCTGTCTAAACTGGAGGAACATGCCATGAACCAAGTGCATCCATAAAGAAATGTCCTTTCTTATTTTTCCTACAGGACTAACATTCTCTGAAATGTGTGGCATGAGATATCCGGCTCTAAATCTAAATGTCAGTTAGCACAAAATAAGTGTTCAACCCAAGCACATGCACTCAATGCAATTTTGGGGTGGGCAAATACCTACTTATTTTCAATCCAGCTCGTGAAAAGTCAGAGCTGTCAATCAAGGAAGAGGAGGGCGTAGAAAGATGAAAAAGTAGTAGGTGGGAAGGTCAAGGATGCAATGAGTTTCGGTGCTAGGTTTGAACAGTCATTTTGTGCTGGTAGACTCCTTTTTAAAAAAAGTTATGCTATACTCTGTTTAGAGATGTTTATGCTATATATATAAGTATGTGGCCTCTTAGTGGTTGTAATGTGAATTTCAGCTTGCTGATGATTGCGTTAATATATCGTTACTAGCTGAAGAGCCCGGCACTACCCGGGCATAGTAACTAACTACGATTAGTTACAATAAATTATAATGATTATATATATATATATATATATATATATATATATATATATATATATATATATATATATATACTCTGAGTGTATAGTCCTGCCCACTCCGCATAGCCACATTCACTATAATATCCCGCATCATCCTGTCAGCCAGAGCCACCGGACTACTACCCCTAATATCCCACATCATCCCGTCAGCCAGAGCCACCGGACTACTACCCCTAATATCCCACATCATCCCGTCAGCCAGAGCCACCGGACTACTACCACTAATATCCCACATCATCCCGTCAGCCAGAGCCACCGGATTACTACCACTACTATCCCACATCATCCCATCAGCCAGAGCCACCGGACTACTACCCCTAATATCCCACATCATCCCGTCAGCCAGAGCCACCGGACTACTACCCCTAATATCCCACATCATCCCGTCAGCCAGAGCCACCGGACTACTACCACTAATATCCCACATCATCCCGTCAGCCAGAGCCACCGGACTACTACCCCTAATATCCCACATCATCCCGTCAGCCAGAGCCACCGGACTACTACCCCTAATATCCCACATCATCCCGTCAGCCAGAGCCACCGGACAACTACCACTAATATCCCACATCATCCCGTCAGTCTGGGGTCAGAACCAGAGCACTGAGTGGATTTGCCCTGACTTCCATACCAATGATCCCTTTAATAGAACCCTGGGGTCGGAATCATAGTGCTGAGGGATTTGCCCTAACTTCTGTACAGGAGATCCCTTTAAGAGAGCCTGGGGTCAGTACCAGAGCATTTGAAGGCAATTGCCATGACTTCCATACCAGGAATCCCTTTAAGAGAGGACTGGGATCAGTACCAAAGTGCTGAGGGATTTTCCCTCACTTCCATACCGGGGATCCCTTTATGAAAGCCTGAGATCAGAACCAGAGCATTTGAAGGCAATTGCCCTGACTTCCATACCGGGGATCCCTTTAACCCCTTTCCTACATTAGACATACTATTCCGTCCGCGTGACCAGGGACCTAAGTCGCAAGGATGGAATAGTACGTCATAGCGATCTGGGGCGCCCCCCCGTGGGGAGTCCCGCTGATCGCGGCCGGATGTCAGCTTCTTATCACAGCTGACACCCGGCACTATGTGTCAGGGGCAGTCACGGACCGCCCCTGGCACGTTAACCCCCGGCACACCGTGATCAAACATTATTGCAGTGTACTGGGGGCATAGGAGAGAAGCACGCAGGGATGGGGCTCCCTCCGTGCTTCCCTGAGACCCCCGAAGCAGCGCGATGTGCAGTGCTGCACTCGGGGCCTCCTTCCCTGCAGGTCTCCGGACCCAATATGGTGGCAGGGACCTTCGGGGGCCTGCAGGGAGTTTGGCTTCCTCATGCCTGCAGAGCGCAGGCATGAGGAAGCCTTGTGTAGCGCCTGTGTCAGATCGCTGATCTGTCACAGCGATCTGTCACATGACAGTTATGTCCCCCCTGGGACATTGTAATAAAGTTAAAAAAAAAAGTGTAAAAGTAATTTATAAAAAAATCGCTAAATAAATTAAAAAAAGAAATATTCCCTAATAAATTCATTTTTTGAAAATAAAAAAAACCCAAAAGAATAAAAGTACACATATTTGGTATTGCCGCGTCCGTAACGACCCGCTCTATAAAACTGTACCACTAGTTAACCCCTTTGGTGAACCCCTTAAAAAATAAAAAAACGAAGCAAAAAATAATGCGTTATCATCATACCGCCGAAGAAAAAGTGCAATAACGCGCGATCAAAAAGACGGACATAAATAACCATGGTACCGCTGAAAAATAGCTGCCAAACAGCATCATCAGCAAAAAAATAAAAAAGTTACAGCTCGCAGAATAAAGCGATGCAAAAATAATTATTTTTTATATAAAATTGTTTTCATAGCATAAAAGCGCCAAAACATAAACGACATAAATGAGGTATCGCTGTAACCGTACTGACCCAAAGAATAAAACCGCTTTATCAATTTTACCGCACACGGAACGGCGTAAACGCACCCCCCCAAAAGAAATTCATGAAACGCTGGTTTTTCTTCATTCTGCGTCCCAAAAATCGGAATAAAAAGCGATCAAAAAATGTCACGTGCCCGAACATGATACCAATAGAAACGTCAACTTGTCGGGCAAAAAATAAGACCTCACATGACTCGGTGGGTCAAAATATGTCAAAATTAGAGCTCTCAAAATGTGGTGATGCAAAAACTATTTTTACAATAAAAAGCGTCTTTTAGCGTGCGACAGCTGCCAAAAATAAAAACCGCCATAAATAGTAAATCAAACCCCCCGTTATCACCCCCTTAGTTAGGGAAAAATATAAAATAAAAAAAATGTATGTATTTCCATTTTCCCATTAGGGTTAAGGCTAGGGCTAGGTTTAGGGTTAGGGCTGAGATTAGGGTTAGTGGTGTGTTGGGGTTAGGGTTGGAGTTAGAATTGGGGGTTTCCACTGTTTTGGTACATCAGGGGCTTTCTAAACGCGACATGGTGTCCGATCTCAATTCCAGCCAAAAAAGTCAAATGGCGCTGCTTCCCTTCTGAGCTCTGCCATGCACCCAAATAGTCATTTACACCCACATATGGGGTATAAGCGTACTCAGGACAAATTGCACAATAACTTTTAGGGTCCTTTTACCCTTGGGAAAATAAAAATTGGGGGTGAAAAGATCATTTTTATGGAAAAAATGTGATTTTTTTAATTGTATGGCTGTACGTTATAAACTTCTGTGAAGCCCTTGGGGGTTCAAAGTGCTCACCACATATCTAGATAAGTTCCTTGGGGGGTCTAGCTTCCAAAATGGTGTCATTTGTGGGGGGTTTCCACTGTTTAGGCACATCAAGAACTCTCCAAACGTTACATGGCGTCTGATCTGAATTCCAGCCAATTTTGCAGTGAAAAAGTCAAACGGCGCTCCTTCCCTTCTGAGGTCTGCCATGCACCAAAACAGTCGTTCCCCCCACATATCAGGTATCAGCGTACTCGGGACAAACTGCACAATAACTTTTCTAGTCTAATTTCTCCTGTTACCCTTGGTAAAATAAAAAAATTGAACCTAAAATAATTTTTTTTTGTGAAAAAAAAGTTAAATGTTCATTTTTTTTAAACATTCAAAAAATTCCTGTGAAGCACCTGAAGGGTTAATAAACTTCTTGAATGTGGTTTTGAGCACCTTGAGGGGTGCAGTTTTTAGAATGGTGTCACTTTTGGGTATTTTCTATCATATAGACCCCTCAAAGTGACTTCAAATGTGATGTGGTCCGTAAAAATAAAATGGTGTTGTAAAAATGAGAAATCGCTGGTTAACTTTTAACCCTTATAACAAAAAAAAATGTTGGTTCCCAAATTGTGCTGATTTAAAGTAAACGTGGGAAATGTTACTTATTAAGTTTTTGTGTGCCGTATCTCTGTGATTAAAGAGCATAAAAATTCAAAGTTGGAAAATTGCAAAATTTTCAAAATTGTTGCCAAATTTCCATTTTTTTCACAAATAAACGCAAGTTATATGAATTAAATTTTACCACTAACATGAAGTACAATATGTCACGAGAAAACAATGTCAGAATCACCGGGATCCATTGAAGCTTTTCAGAGATATTACCTCATAAAGGGACAGTGGTCAGAATTGTAAAAATTGGCCCCGGTCATGAACGTGCAAACCATCCTTGGGAGTAAAGGGGTTAAGAGAGGACTGGGGTCAGTACCAAAGCACTGGATGGATTTGCCCTGCCTTCCGTACCGGAGATCCCTTTAAGAAAGGCCTGGGGTCAGCACCAAAATGCTGAGTCGATTTGCCCTAACTTGCATACCAATGATCCACGGGAGGGGGTGATTCATTTCTGTCATGTGCTCTGCTCCTTTCTGGGGGGCAGACAATGGCTGGGAGCTTATGTTCCCGGGGATGCTAGATTTCTCCCACCATGTCAGTGTCTGCTGAGGTGTTGTCATGCAGTAAGAAAACTGTTGGTCATAGCAACCAATCACAGCTCAGCTACTTTTAACCAGCTGTGGTGAAATGAGAGATGCTTAGTGATTGTTTGCAAGGAAAACTGTTGAGCATAGCAACCAATCACAGCTCAGCTTCTTTTGAACAGCTCTGGTGAAATGAAAGATGCTTCGTGATTGGTTGGTGATACACACATACATACATTCATTTTTATATATAGAGATATACCTTTTAATTTGCATATAGAAAACCAAATAAAAATGAGGAACACATCAAGACTATAAGAGGCAGATCATACAAATGTCTCTCTTCAAAATGGACTTCCGGGAGAAGCCCGTGTCCGGAGTTCAGCATCAGAAGCTGGGTGTCTGGTACGAACCCCGAACTTTACAGTTTGGGTTTGCTTATCTTTAGCGTGGAGCTCAAAAATTTGACTGCATCTCTTATTTAAATAAGTGGTGAAATTATATGCCAGACCCCCTCCTCCTCAAGACCTAAAACTAAGGGTGTAGTGATGTTACTCTAGAGTTATAAAAAAGGAGATGAGGAAGGCAAACAAGTCCAAGTCATCATGTCCCAGGTGGTATTTTAAGCCCCCTCCCCCTGGGACTTGGAATACCCCGAATGGGGGCCGAGCAGCAAGTGTTCAATTCTCCAACAGCACCAAATGAAGAATGACATGGTGCCCATTGGAATCGATATTTTTCGAGCACGCCGAAGACACTGGGTCAGCACCCGAGCATGGCGGGATAACACCTTATCCGAGCACGTTCGTTCATCACTAGCGCACAAAGAAACATCGGATGCCGTACAGAGCCACAGTCCAGCATCTGATTTTTACGGATACATTGCAATCCTGTAACATAGGAAACTGTAAATGATCTTGCAAATTATTAATTGTTATAAAAAAAACAGATGACGAGTGAGAAAAAAAAAATTATTCCGCCTTTCTGGATGAAACTCGGAACAAATTTTTAGACACAGTAAGAAAAAAATAAAAAAGTGCGACTTCCCAATTCTCCGGTCAAATTATAAATGTAGCGACTGTCGGCCTTAATATGTTATAGTTTTCTATCCTGACAGCTGATTATATCGTGGAAAAATCTGTCCCCCCCCCCCCCTCCTCATGGACTCTCCCAGTCTCTTCCAGACTCCCGGGCTCCCGCTGCAGACTGCACGGCGGATCTGTGGATGTGAAAGCATTGATGTCTGTCTGGTTCTCCCGTTTACCCGCTGCCCTCCTCATTTGTGCGCGCGTACGACCGGCTCCTAAATGTCACGTCACGAGAACGGCTGTGCGTTTTTTTATTCACTGAGCATCAAAGCAGCAGTTTCACGCCTAAAGGGAAGGCTGCCTGCCTCGCTGGTGACTTAGCAGCTCATACGGCGGCGATTGGCTGCAGATTAATGAAAAAATAATGAAGCATGATGTGCAAAAAAAAAAAAGGGGAGAGAGAGAGGAAAAAAAAAGACGTCGTGCCGACCTTAAATACATGCCAATTATAATGCACCGGGATTAGGCTTGCAGCAGCGGACAAGTGACACGAGGTTGTGCCTGCGACCTGATTGACGAGCTGCCGTTGTTCCGCTGTACGGAATGTTTACAGAATGTAGTGATTTAGTGTAAATATTATTATCATGCAGCAGCTGCTGATACCATTGTATCCCTGTTATGTAAATATTATTATTAGGCTGCAGCTGCCGGTACAACGCCAGACGTCACATTGCAATGTCATTCCGTCGTCGTTTCGCCGCCCCTCACCAGTTACACATCTGGCGATACCGTGCCCGTGCCTATTACGACGCGCCTATCAATAAGCGCTCGCTTCCTTTTTTATTTCTGACTTTTGTCATTTCCAAGGTCTGTAAGGCGATGCGCTGTGTGTGAGTCAGGGAAAAAACAGGATAGACTATATAGAGGATGACTGAGCGAAAGAGATGGGGGGGGGGGGGGGAAAAACCCCACACAAACATACCAGGAGAGGGAGGTATGAAAAAGGAGAAATTCACTTCCAGCAGCCAGTGAGAAAAGTAATGAGGAAAAAGCAGAGAGAGCGGATTGAGGGAGTATAAGAAGGGAATAAAAAAAAAAAAAGAAGGAAAGAATGAGGTAGGGGAGGAGGGAGGAGAGAGATACACAGCTCACAAGGAGGACACAGCCAGTGAGAGGAGCCCAGCTGCACAGAAAAGGGAAAGCATTGGATGACAAATTGTTCTACACAAGCCACCAACCAGAAAAGGTGCATCACCTGTCCTCCACTATTACCCAGAGAGGGTGGCATGGGCACAGGGAGCCTGCAGGGGTGGATGCCTGGACCTGGACATACATCACACACAGTGGATTGCTGGACAGTTCCTTTAGGACAAATCACAGAAAAATAAAGAAAAAAAAAATAACTCCTTTCCCTTTTGGCTGGAGATCACAGAGAAGAGAACTGCTGTGCCTGACTTTCCCTAACAGTGGAATGCTACACAGAGGCAAGCAGTGACAGACAGGAATCCTCTGGCAGGGACAGGTAAGGGATCATGTCACATTGCTCTTCCCCATGTGATGGATTGCTGGAGATGAGACTGTTGTGCAATGATAAAGGTTTGGGGGGGGTCTTGCATGCATTGGAAGTTCAAGGATGCCGCTGGCTTTGGAGCAGTATAGAGGGGTCATCTCATAGGATTTGGGCTCTTATATGAGATGTATCAGCTGGAAGGAGATCTCAGTAGTAGGATAATGCCATGATGTCATGAATGGGTTAACAGGTGTCTTAAAATTCAACAGGACACCCCCATTGAATGACAGAGTGAACCCACTAGCTGTGACTCTGTTACTTTACAGAGGATTGGGGCAAAGTTTTGCTGCTAGTAATGGACTGTGTACTTGTTTCCTTAAAGGGATAGTTACTTTATTTATTTTATTTATTTATTTTGACGATATGGAAAGTTTGGTTGTGATTTGATCACAGTTGCAAGATGATCGCCATTATTGAGTCCTCTAAGCTTGACGCAGCTCATTAGGGGTAAGAGACGCTGAGTAATTGCGCACGCCGTCGCTTTAAACGATTGTTTCATTGCGCTTTACCTTAGCCAAGAGTTATACTATACACTTGTATGATCACGGGAATGAGACCGCGGTATGGTATGCATTACTTGTATGTAAAAAAAAAGCAGATGTAGCAGAGCTGAGTTTGTCATTTGGGTCAATCAAGGTGATATGGTGTAGTTTCGACGGATGTACACCACTCTGCAGGTAAAATCTGGAATAAGGGACTGGGCGAAAGACATATTCAGCTCTGCCACATCTTGATAACTTTCCATCCATTGCTATCACTTTAAATCTGTCTTCTGCCTCCATTGGCCACCCTGAGCATTCCTCCATAGTCCACGCTTTTGGAATAGGAATGCGTGTGGTGACTGAGGCAGATGTCAGATATGGAGCGATGCACCTTGTGAGACACATGACTGATCCAGGCATGGACATAGTGTGTATGTGCCAGGCATGTATAGTATGGACACCAGACCCAAGATGGAAAAACTTTTCACAATCCACATGGAAACACCCAAACAACGTGTCTCGACGCACGCTACACTAGATGAGCCATTCTGCCAGGCTAATTCAGGACATCAGACATCAAGGTTGTGTTCTATTGATTATCTCCATCTACAAACAGGTTACAATGTATCTGAGAATCACATCTACTTTCCATGTGATGGACTGGGGCGATCCACCCAAGACCTCCCCTTGTCCCTCAGACCGATGTACAATGTCCTAGACAGACCCAAAAGTTTGAGGGAGTTTTATTAAGGACCTAAAAAAGGTAAAAGTATTATATTACAATGCCTCACATTTTATGGTGTTTATTTGGGTCAATTTTACAATTATGATTGAACATCTAAGATTTATGGAAAGTGATTAGGTGGGAAGGATCTATGCGTAATGTATCTACTGACTCCTTCAGTGCGCAGTGCCATGATCTAGGGGTATTGATAATAAATGAGTAGTATCCTGACCAGGGGTCACCTACAGTAGATGGGTAGTACCATGACCAGGGGACACCTACAGTAGATGGGTAGTACCATGATCAGGGGACACCTACAGTAGATGAATAGGATCATGATCAGGGGACACCTACAGTAGATGAGGAGGACCATGGCAGGGGGCACCTACAGTAGATGAGTAGGACCATGATCAGAGGGCACCTACAGTAGATGAGTAATACTATGATCAGGGGACACCTACAGTAGATGAATAGTACCATGACTAGGGGACACCTACAGTAGATGAGGAGGAGGACCATGACCAGGGGGTACCTACAGTAGATGAGTAGGACCATGATCAGAGGGCACCTACAGTAGATGAGTAGTACTATGATCAGGGGGCACCTACAGTAGATGAGTAGTACCATGACCAGGGGACACCTACAGTAGATGAATAGGACTATGATCAGGGGACACCTACAGTAGATGAGGAGGACCATGATCAGGGGGCACTTACAGTAGATGAGGAGGACCATGATCAGGGGGCACCTACAGTAGATGAGTAATACCATGACCAGGGGGCACCCACAGTAGATGAGTAGGACCATGATCAGGGGGCACCTACAGTAGATGAGTAGTACTATGATCGGGGGCACCTACAGTTGATGATTAGTACCATGACCAGGGGGCACCTACAGTAGATGAGTAGGACCATGATCAGAGGGCACCTACAGTAGATGAGTAGTACTATGATCAGGGGGCACCTACAGTAGATGAGTAGTACCATGACCAGGGGACACCTACAGTAGATGAATAGGACTATGATCAGGGGACACCTACAGTTGATGATTAGTACCATGACCAGGGGGCACCTACAGTAGATGAGTAGGACCATGATCAGAGGGCACCTACAGTAGATGAGTAGTACTATGATCAGGGTGCACTTACAGTAGATGAATAGTACTATGATCAGAGTGCACCTACAGTAGATGAGTAGTACTATGATCAGGGTGCACCTACAGTAGATGATTAGGACCATGATCAGGGGGAAACTACAGTAGATGATTAGGACCATGATCAGGGGGCAACTACAGTAACTGAGTAGTATCTTGACCAGGGGGCACCTACAGTAGAGTAGTATCTTGACCAGGGGGCACCTACAGTAGAGTAGTATCTTGACCATGGGGCACCTACAGTAGACGAGTAGTATCCTGACCAGGGGGCACCTACAGTAGATGAGTAGTACCATAAAAAGGGTGCACAGATAACGAATGAGTAAAACCATGGCCAAGATGCCCCCACAATGGGTTGCATCATGACCAGGTTGATGAGTGTTACCACAACCAAGATGTACCCACAATAAGTACTCCCATGAGAAGGGATCACCCATAATGAGCATGTGATAGCTAAATTGGGTGCACGCACAATGAGTAAGTACCTCCATGACCAGGAGGTACCCACAATTAGTTCTGCGATGATTAGAATGCGCCCCCCAATGAATGGCATTATCACCAGGGGGCACCTACATGAATTAGGCGTCAGTATGAAAAACCATGAACATTTACTTGGAGTTTTAATAGATTATTATGCATGGTAGTGATGATAAGCACCTCTCTTCTGTCTAGGGAATGGACCTTGGCTGACACTAAGCCTTGGAACCTCTCATTATAGTAATGCAGTTATGAGAGAATAGAGATAAAAACAGTTGCATCTGTTTCCAGATACAGCACCACACTTTGTCGTCAGGCTTTGTCTGGTATTGCAGCTCCACCCCAGTGGCCAAGACAGCAGCTTTCGTGACCAGTCCATCCAGTATCCTGTTTGATCCCATGAAGCATTTCTGGATGGGGATTTGGAATCATTTTTAGGAGACAAGTCATAAATTAGTGCCGGGGGCAAGGAAGGAATCCTCCTCAGCTTGTCACATGGTAATTTTTGTGCTGCGCGGCCATAAAATGAAAATGGCCTTTTTAATAGTATCAGCTCATCCATGTTGTTTAGTAATAAAAGGATTCCGCTTTGTGAGTCTCCGGGGGCTTTACTCAAGCAAAAGTCAAAACTTCTCATGAAATTTAATAGGGGAGTAAAGTTTTACAATTATATCGGAAGCTTCTAATTTTAACGGGATAAGAAATGATTAATTTTGTATCCGCTGCCAATTTTTTTTTTTTTTTTATTGAACATGAGTTAATCAACATGGCCACAATGACGTCCTCGCACATAGAGTTACAGCTGAATCTACTTTATTCGTGTCGGCGTCAAACATACGACTTCACTTATTGCAAAACTACAACTCCCAGCAAACTGCGGATGGAAAGGTTAGCTGGGGGAATTATAGTCTTCCAGCCGCTGGGGAGCCGCGTATTGGAGATTGACGTCATGGAGTAATAATCGCATATAATGCATTAAAAATGTATCTCCGATGATGTGAACATAGATAACAAAATCAGCTCTGCTACATCTGTATTGTTTGAATTGAAAATTATCCCTAGAATTTTTTTTTTTTCTTTTGCATCTTATATGATGTAAAACTGATTGATCTGGAACTTTATGGGTCCTTTGTAGGTTCTTCCCTATATATCTACTCCCCCATCAGTGTATTCAATAGCCCTTACTTAATGCAGTGTGTAATGCTAACATTAGCCACTAGAGGGAGGTTAAAGCTTCTTGTTCTTCCGCTATCACAAGTGTTCCAAGATTCCATGAGCTAATTGACAAGTGAGATGAGAACTGCGTCTGCATGTAGCAGAGCTGAGCAGTCAGGGACTCCTCTGCATTTCTCTACAGCACCGGCACCGATCACACCGCAGACTGGAGATAGTCTAATGACCACTTCACTTCTGCTATTTCTAGGATGGACTTGGCAGACTTTTGTTTCCTGCTTTCAGTGTTCAATTAACACTTAGAATTAATTAGCCGTCAGGAAAAAAAAAGTATTGGATCCAGAAAACCTACTTGTATGTGTCTCCGTCTGCTGTAAAAAAAAAAAAAAAGCTATATGTACATATAGTTCAATCGCTATATATTTAGCTATAGATGGTGAATATAACATTGCGTCAGGGCAGAGGCACCCATCAGACGTGAGCGGTCTTCCTAGTGGTGGTCCTGGTCGGACGATCGCTCGAGATGCACCGAATCTAAACCCTCTCCGACCTTATGCTATTACATTAGAGCCCCCCACGTCTCGTTTGATGACAATAGTACGTGGTGACACAGGTGGGGGGACCTTGTTACAGATATGGGAATGAGAATCAGGAGGCTCCAGGGACAATGTTCTCAGCACTATTGTCCACATTGCAGCTTCCTGACAAAGCCTTGTTCTCTTTCTGCAGAAGCCCCTGATAAAGACAGTCTGCTATACCACAAACTGCTTTTCCTTACCACACAGAATTATTAGGGTATGTGTCCGCGGTCCTGATATGCAGCGCTCTGGACACCGCGGAAACCCGGCTCCGCCCAAAGTGCTGCTGGCTTCTGTACGCTCGGTGATTCCGCATGTGTTCAATCACTGTATCCTATCCATAGACTGGGTTATTTATCTTGCGGAGATAGACATATAAAGACGCGCCGCATGTCCGGTTATGCAGAAGTGCAACCTGCGTGTTTGTACGCATAGTGGAGACGGGATTTCATACATCCCCTCCACTATGCTGTAACATCTGGATGCTGCAGATTGGACGTCCTGAAGGAATCCTGACCGTGGAAACATACCCTTATTGATGTGCATCAGCTATACAACAGAGTCCAATTATGGATATGCCGCAGACTGCCTCTGTACACTGTACTGACTTGTACCTTTACAACAGACTTCTTCTGTCTACTACGCAGACTTATTATAGATCTTATTATAGATGTACAACAGACTGCCTGTCATGACTCTGTTGTTAGGTCTCCCGAGACTAGGGGCTCCTTCCCTGTTCCTAATTCTAGGGGGCTCTAGTTCACCCTGTTACCTAGATTACTTCTGATGATGAAGTTGCCGGGGCCATGTTCCTTGCCTTAGCTCCTGAATCCGCCCTCAATCTTACCATTCCCCCACCCAGGGAAGAGGGGAGTAGTAGTGCATCGTAATGCACCAACCAGACTAACAAGATGATACAAACAGGGATAGGGGAAAATAGCAATCATACAAATATACTCAGACAGACAGCAGAGGTATACGCCGGGGAGTGGAGGAAGGGGTAAAACCAAAGTAGGAGAAGAAAGGGAATTATCACACACTCAAAACCTAGCAACAATCACAGATAAATCCACCAAAGGCCTTCTCTAATAATAACCACCAACAACCTCCAGCCATGCAGCATAAGCTAACTCTGACAATGAGTGCTAGCCAGGACCCAGATTATATAGGAAAAGGGAGTGGCTAACAGTGAACAGCTGAGAGTCTAAATGCAGGAAAACTTCCAGGAGCTCTCAACCTAGCAGATTAACCCCTGCATTGCTAAAAGAATCCTGCACCGTTTAATATGAATGTGAAATGTTTCTAATCAGTGCATGAGTAGGAGAAATCAGAAGCTGCAGTCTTCTGGCTCCTCTGTCTTGGTAAACCTGTTACTCTGCCTCTGTACACTGCACTGATTTGTTGTACATTTACAACTACTACACAGACTTATTAGATACAATAGACTGTTTCTATACTACACAGACTTGGTAAAGACATACAACAGTCTGACTCTCTATAGTTCAAGGCCTTGTTATAGATCTATAACAGACTACCTCTATACTACACACACTTTACTAATATACAGTAAACTGCCTCAGTATAATATACAGACTTACATACAACAGGCTGCCTTTGTACACAACACAGACTTGGTATGGATATACAAGATATAGATATGGTACAAATGCTGCATACAATGTACTGCCTCTCCGAAACACAGATTGTTGCATACTATAAGGGTATGTTTCCATGTTCAGGAAACGCTACGGACTGGACGCTGTGTACAGCCGCAGCGTCCAGTCTGCAGCATCCAGATGTTACAGCATAGTGGAGGGGATTTTATGAAATCCCATCTCCACTATGCGGTCGGAGACGCAGGTGGCAGACCCGCGTATACGCACATGCAGCCGTCTTTCTAGACAGCAGCATGTCTATTTATCTTGCAAGAGATGCTTGGTCTCCACAAGAAAAATAGCACAGTTCTATGTATAGGATGCGCTGATTTTGCACGGTTCAATGAACACGTGCAGATAGACCGCGCATACAAAAGCCAGCAGCGCTTTGGCGGAGCGGTCACGCGCCGCATCTAAAGCTCTGCCGGATAGAGCCTGTGGAAACATACCCTAAGCAGGATGACTGCAGCAGAAATCATGAATGTACAGACACAGGAAAGGTGCAGGAACATAACGTTTGAAGATGACTTCATCATGACGGCTGGGGAAATGGAGGCTGTTAATATTGGGGAGCTATTTAGGGGGAGGAGGGAGCTGTGATTAATCGCCCGCTGTATGACGGCATTTACTTCTGACACTTCTGGTTCTTGTAGACTTGTTTCTGTCCCCACGGCTCATGTACATTTCTATATGGAGAATTCTCCAGTCAATAAAGACTGAAATCATCAGTATATCCACACAGACGGAGTTTCTGACTTTCCAGCAAGGTCATTTTCTTAGTTTCCTGATAGCTCATATTTTCTTGAAGAAAGTAAATCTAACGATGAAGTAGACTGTATGCGACCGAGAAAATGGTCCGGGAGGGAAAAAGGATACTGACTATCCAGTGAGTTGCTGCTACATAACATGGGGGTCTTCTGTGGCATCACGAGGAGCTAGTGGTGGAGCGACACTCACGTCTGTGTGATCACAGATCCTTCTCCAGCTGGTCCTATGGCAGGAGTAATGTGTGACAGCGATTAAGTGTCCAAGGATTCCCAAACCCTAATGCCCCTCATCCGGAGTAGGCGTAGAAATCTTGGGGCCCCGTAGCGAAGGTATAATTTGGGGCAGCCCCATGTATCTCTTTGCTGCCATTAAGTAACCCATTGGCTTCTCCTGATCAAGTCATTGGCGCCCAATGGAATAGACAAAGGTCCTCCCACCGACTAACCTCTTAGATGCCATGGTCGTGGTTCTAAGGGGTTAAACAGCTGTGATCAGAGCTGGCTTCAATCGCAATAATTACTGACAGTATCTGCTGTGTGTAATATCCACACGTTATGAAGAATTCAAGGTATTAAACTTTAGATATGTTTTATTCTTCGTCCTCCAGCACACAGCATAACACTTGCATTCCTATGCTACCAGAAGTGAAACTGAAACTTCCCTTCTCATCCCTCTTGTCTCCACCCTCCAAGTCCCATAAGTCTGGCTTGCTTAAAGAGACAGATCTAATTATTATACATTACATCATCCCCTTTTTTTTTTTTTTATAAATAATCTATATTACTGATAAATGCAACTACATGAAAACGTCCAAAGAAATCATATGTCCGTTTTGTCTTATTTGTTCAATTCTAAAACCAGAGAAACAAACAACAAAAAAAAACAAACAAAACTGTAGTTACACTTCTTCAATAAGCCTCGATGGAGCTCTTCTCTCTCGTGTAGGATAACGTCTGGGCTCATTGAAAGAGTTCATTGTTGATGGACCAGCTACCTCTTGTTGGTCCTCTCCACCATCAGATACCAAATCTTCCACCAACGAGAGTTCATTGTCATCATTCTGCGGTATGACTTTAAAATATGAAGAATTTCGCGTTATGGAGTGTCCATCTCGTTCAGCTGTGATCATGCTGCCTTTCCTTTTGGTAACATAATATTTTGCAGGACCATATACAGGTGAGGTCTTGTTGGTTGGTCTTTGACGTACCACCACGACATCCCCTCTTTCGATGGCACTTGACTGTGTCCTTCGCCTTCTGTCTGCATAACGTTTCATGGCTTGTTTGTTGGAGAAATCTGTGGATCTCACTGAGGAGTCACTCGGTCGGGGATGGCTGGTCACATCAGGGAGACGTATACGCAGGGTTCTGCTGAACATTAAATGAGCTGGAGCAGCATTAGTAGTGGAGTGTGGCGTATTGCGGTAATTACGCATGAATTTGTATAATGACTGTTTCAGTGGGATGTGCTCCAGACTCGCTGCCTTGATACGTTTCCCCAGAGTGCGCATAAAACGTTCCACAATTCCATTGGCTTGCGGCCAGCAAGGTGTGATTTTCCTGTGATTGAATCCCAAGTATTCAGAAAATTGTGTAAACACATGTCCATTGAATGGAGGTCCATTGTCTGTTTTGACCACTTTTGGAATACCATATGCCGAGAAAATGTCGTCCAGCTCTGGTATGACATTATTAGCAGATGTTGAAGAGATAAATGAAATGACAGGGTATCGAGAATATTCATCAATTGTTACGAGAATGTATTGGCCATTTGGCAATGGTCCATATATATCAACTGCCACTTCCTCCCAGACAGCAGTGGGTAACGGAGACATTTGTAATGGCTCTAAGTTTGATGATGGAGTGATTAATTGACAAGTAGAACAGCGTCTAATCTTTTCTTCCACCAAGTGATCCATATTTGGGAACCACACTTTTTCTCTGAGTAACTTCTTTGTGCCAACAATTCCTAAATGACCTTCATGTGCTATCTGTATGACTAAGTTACGCAAAGTCTTAGGTACAACTAGTTTGGTACCTCGAAGAATGAGGTGTTCTTCAGTGACTGATAATTCCTCACGTACGTTTGAGAATAGCTTTAACTCTTTCAGATTAATCTCAGAATCAGGAAATTTTTCTTTTTGAATTTCATGCCACCTTCGATTTTGGATGATTTGTATTAGGGCACAGAGTGTCTTGTCTTTTGTTGTTTCATTTATAAATTGATCAAGAGAAAGTGCTTTTGGCACGGCATGATCTGTAACAAAACGCAAGTATTCTTCAGTGGAGGAATGCACAGGTATATCATCATTAGTAGGATGTCTTGAAAGATAATCAGCCGGATTGCTGTATTTTCCAGGTTTGTGAACAATTTTATAGTTGTAGTCCTGTAGACGTAGGCCCCATTGTTCAATTCGTGCAGGCATTTTAGCTCTGGGATCTCCAAAAATTGTAAGAAATGATGTGAGGATTTTGATTGTTATCCTTGTATTGCGCTAGAATAGCACCCAGTCCCACGGGACTGGCGTCCACAATCAGTTCAGTTCGAAGAGCTGGATCAAAATAAGCCATAGTGGTTGTCGAGCAGAGTTCATTTTTAATTGTTTCAAAAGAGGTCTGACAGTCTTGAGACCATTGAAAAATACAACTTTGTTTTGTAAGTTCCCGTAGTGGATTGCTGATTGTTGAAAAATTCGGAATATATCTAGCACAGTAACTTGCTATTCCAAGGAAAGAACGCACTTCACTAGCATCCTGTGGAATTGAGGCTGTTCTGATAGCTTCCACTTTCTTGGGGTCTGGTTGTACTCCTTTTGCCGAGAAGATGTGACCATAGAATTCTAATGAACCCTTGTCAAACTCGCACTTCTCTTTGTTTAAAGTGAGTCCAGCAGAAAGCAGGCATTCGAAGATAGCATATAGAGCACGATTATGCTCAGCTTGAGTTTTACCAAAAACCAATATGTCATCACTGTAATTAAAGGCATTTGGGATGTGTTGAATGACACTCCTTATTGCATCCTGAAAAATTTCTGCTGCTGAGCAGACTCCAAAAGTCAATCTTTTGTATCTTCTGAGGCCCACATGGGTGGAAAATGTGGTCAAATATCGGGATTCTGGACTCAGTTCTAATTGATGATATCCCTTATTGAGGTCGAGCTTTGAAAAGACGGTGGCTCCATTCAATAAATGAATAATGTCATCAATTGTAGGTGAGATATGTCTTTCCCTCTGGATAGCGGTGTTGGGCAGGCGCATGTCAACACACAGTCTCACTTGGTCAGGAGTCTTTGGTTTTGGAACTACCACAAGTGGAGATACCCACGGAGTGGGACCAGTAACAGTTTCAATAACGTCCTCATCCATGAGCAATTGGAGTTCCTTTTCTACCTTCTGTCTCAGGTGAAATGGAATACGCCTGTGAGGCTGGGCTACTGGACGAACATTGTCATCCACATGAAGGTGTACTTGAGAGTCCTTTAGTTTTCCCAAACCACTAAATAGGGAGGGAAAGCTGTTCACCATAGTTTGTACATCCATATCCGCAGGGTCAGTTATGGTATGAATAATCTGGATGAGCCCTAGCTCCAAGGCAGTGTGATAGCTGAGAAGACAGCCTCCCGATCCTTGTAATGTGTGGAAAGTGGTTTTCTGCCTGTTTTCTTTATATCTAATTTCAGCATCAAATTGTCCCATTATAGCTAGAGGTGTTTTAGATCCATAAGGAAAGATTTTAGTCTGCACTTGTTGTAAGACTGGCCTTGTTTTCAATTGTTCTTATGTAGTGCCATCTATGATATCCACTGAAGCTCCTGTATCTATTGTAAAGGTAATGTCAGTGTTGCAGATTGAGAGTGTAACACAGGGAGACTGTACTGAACCAGTGACAGAGGTAGTGAACACATAGTTCTCAGTCGCAGACATTTCTTCTGTGTCCTGATTTATCACTTTTACGTCTGCAGATTTTGTCATAGGCAGCGGAGGCTTGTAGTGCGCTGATTTGCAAACAGCTGCAAAATGATTCCCTTTTCCACATTTACTGCAGGTTTGTTCCATAGCTGGACATTTGTTCTGGTGGTGAGGGAAATCCTGTCCACATCTATAACATTTCTTCTGTTTCTGGGCTTGTTTGTCTGGTAAATTTTTCTGTTTGAGATTATGCACATGTAATTTATCCCCATTCTCCATTACGGTAGCCTGATGATCTGCTATTTCTATAGCACGGGCCATTTTGAGCAAATCATGTAGAGAGATATCCTGCTGCAGAGCCTTACGCCTTAGGTTATTAGACGAGCAGGTGACAATTATTTGAGTTAGGATTTCATCATCTACATCTGTAAAGGCACATCCATGTGCTAACTCTTTCAGCCGTGTGACATAAGTGTCTATGGACTCTTCTGGAAGCTGCTTGGCAATCCTGAATTTATATCTTTCATATCTGATGTTCTGTTTGGGGTTGAAGTAGCCAGTGAGAGCTTTAGTGCAGTTGCTGTATGTGTCTGTTTCTGCTGCAGGTAACGTACTGTATATGTCATAGACTCCTGGGCCTGCACAATGCAGGAGCAAAGCTCTTTCTTTTCTCCTCCTTTATGTCCATGGCTTCTAGGAAATTCTCAAATCTGTTTAGCCATTTTCTCCAGTTATGGGAGAGATTAATGACATCAGTCATATCAAATTGTGGGAATGTGTGCAAGTAGTCAGCCATGATAGAGTCTCTCAGTGGTGCTGGCGTGTGAAGCGGTAAAATATAGTCCGTACTCACAGCAGTAGGTGATTATATCCCATCCTCGTCGCCAGTTGTAATATCCACACGTTATGAAGAATTCAAGGTATTAAACTTTAGATATGTTTTATTCTTCGTCCTCCAGCACACAGCATAACACTTGCATTCCCATGCTACACAGAAGTGAAACTGAAACTTCCCTTCTCATCCCTCTTGTCTCCACCCCCCAAGTCCCATAAGTCTGGCTTGCTTAAAGAGACAGATCTAATTATTATACATTACACTGTGTAACACAGCCGGCACCCACACGGTATTGAGGGGCTTCATGGCAGGAACTCACTCCATAGAACTCTTCCTGATCAGGAGTAGTGGGTAGATACCGGGTGTGCGGTAGTTGGCCCTTAGCCGGGCACCAAAGCCGTCACATGGCCTACCTCCATTAGTGGTAATCCACCGGTCATCAGATCAAGAAATCAACATGATGTCATCACTTCCTACGCCAGTATAATGGAGCAAAAGGGATTGTCCAAATGTTGGCAAAAGGGTGCCCTAAATATTAGCTGATGCCAGGAGAGTAGCAAGCAAAAAAGAAGGGGGAACCATAGACCCCTCATTATGGTGTCTGTATTTTTAGCTAGGACATAATGGTCTGGGATTTATTTTCCACCGCCTGTCCTTGAGAGGGAGGTAGCGGTATGTGGCTGTATGGGGATAACGATATGGTTGTGGCTTCCAGCCTTTGTGCCTGGGGGAGACCAGAGGACCCTCCACACCTAAGACACTAGTATTATAAATGGCCATGGTAAATGGCGGATTGGGTCAAAGAGCATCATGTTATGTTTCCCACCACAGGACAACTTTCTACGCTCTTGTTTGGCGATAGCTGTGGTTTTCATGGATAGCACTCCTACCAGCACTGAGCCTCCTCTACAGTCCCGAAGCAGCCACATGGTCGGCCTCTACGTCATATACAAATGTCTTAGTCCATAGAGCAACGCTGATGACTGATCTGGAGAAAACAATAAGCCACTGGAATTGCTTTAGAAGCCAAAGTGAAATATATATATTAAAAAAAAATATTTAAAAAAAAGTAATAAAAAAAAAATATATAAAAAAATACCACAAAATCCATGTAAATTTTTGCTCTGGCTTTTTATACTGATACATTTCCCTTGGAGCCTTGACGGGGAATGTATCAGATAGGACCGAAGGGGTTAATACAGCCCCGTCACCTGTCACAATGTATCATCGATGGGCGCTTATAATTTTACAGGTTTCTAAAATGAATTTGGCGTGTCTGTAAATAACTCATGGATTTGCCATCACGAGATATATCACTCAGTAAAGCAACAATCCCGGCCGCTATCTATTTTATTCACATGAACACGGGTCTTGTGATCCATGAATTCTGCTCACAATAAAAGGAGCGCAGCTCCGGCGAGGGAAAATTACACTTGTATGCCGCAGCCGCCTGATCAATACTACGTGGCTGTATTTTACCTGCCGTATATACAAGAGGCCGTCCTGTATGTTTCACGGGTGCCGTCTAATTAGCCTGTCAGCGCAACCAGGGCTGTAACTGGAGCATCAAAATAATGGCAGTGAATGTTTCCACCAGACTGGGAATGATGCGGCTACGCGGGGTCCGGTATGCCCCTGCTCAGTGGGGTGAAGCCATGGAAGCGGATGGCCAATTATTACATTGTAGGAATTTATCATCAAGAAAGCCTTTGAAAAGCAAAATCCTGATTCCGGTCTCGCTGAAGGGTTTTTTAATGTTATTTTTTTTAAAGAAAAAGTACCACTTTCCTCCTTGTTCCTAATCTGTGTCTTACTGAAGTAATAAAAAAATGAAATATATACAGTGGGGAAAATAAGTATTTGATACTCTGCCGATTTTGCACTTTTTCCGGACCTACAAAGAATGGAGAGGTCTAGTTTTTATCGTAGGTAACTTCACCTGTGACAGACGGAATCTAAAAATAAAATGCAGAAAATCACATTGTATGATTTTTACATAATTAATTTGTATTTTAATGCATGAAATAAGTATTTGATCATCCGACCAAACAGCAAGAATTCTGCCTCTCACAGAACTGTTAGTTTTTCTTTAAGAAGCCTCCTACTCTGCACTCATTACCTGTGTTAATTACACCTGTTTGGAATCGTTACCTATTGTATATAAAACACTCCTGTCCACACAATCAATCACAGTCCAACCTCTCCACCACGGCCAAGACCAAAGAGCTGTCTAAGGACACGAGGGACAAAATTGTAGACCTGCACAAGGCTGTGATAGGCTACAGGAAAAACCTCTCCACCGTGGCCAAGACCAAGACCTGCGGTAATAATCTTACTGCCGATCAAAGGCAGTGTTTCACACACTGTCACATAACAGCATGGCAAACACTGGATGTTCACACGCCCCCATTCATGTGAATGGGGTCCGGGTTCAGGTTCAGGTACTAGGGGTTTGCCCATCACTAGTGGTGACGTGTTTCTATTATACTTTTCCTCTGATTGTTCCTCACCTGATTTTAGCTTACAAATACTGACCAAATAGTGAACATGTGAATGTGGCATTACTGGATATTCCATAGTTTCTCCGTCTCCCCCTAACACACTAGGGCATAACCAACATGCTTAGGTAAAAAATATGGCATAAAAATAAGCTATAATACACGGCTTTTATGGTTTACAGTAATATAATATAATATCATAATTAGAGTGACAGTAATTACAATCCTCGTGTGCCAGCAGAGATAATGACTCTACCTTGGCAAGTACTGTACTATAAAAAAGCCAGTAAAACAACAAAAAAAGCAACAAAAAGCAAACTGCTCATTAGGAATCAATGTCTCCCAAACCGGTATTTAAAATCAGGCCCACAAGCAAGCGGATAAGTCAGACATTGTACAGTCTCCGCTCAGCCAGCAACTAAGTGAGTGGATAAGTCAGGAGCGCCCCACATTGTACAGTCTCTGCTCAGCCAGCAACCAAGTGAGCGGATAAGTCAGGAGCGACCCACATTGTACAGTCTCCGCTCAGCCAGCAACCAAGTGAGCGGATAAGTCAGGAGCGCCCCACATTGTACAATGTCCGCACAGCCAGCAACCAAGTGAGCGGATAAGTCAGGAGCGCCCCACATTGTACAATCTCCGCACAGCCAGCAACCAAGTGAGCGGATAAGTCAGGAGCACCCCACATTGTACAGTCTCCGCTCAGCCAGCAACCAAGTGAGCGGATAAGTCAGGAGCGCCCCACATTGTACAGTCTCCGCTCATCCAGCAACCAAGGGAGCGGATAAGTCAGAAGCGCCCCATATTGTACAGTCTCCGCTCAGCCAGCAACCAAGTGAGCAGATAAGTCAGAAGCGCCCCATATTGTACAGTCTCCGCTCAGCCAGCAACCAAGTGAGCGGATAAGTCAGGAGCACCCCACATTGTATAGTCTCTGCTCAGCCAGCAACCAAGTGAGCGGATAAGTCAGGAGCGCCCCACATTGTACAGTCTCCGCTCATCCAGCAACCAAGGGAGCGGATAAGTCAGAAGCGCCCCATATTGTACAGTCTCCGCTCAGCCAGCAACCAAGTGAGCGGATAAGTCAGGAGCGCCCCACATTGTACAGTCTCCGCTCAGCCAGCAACCAAGCGAGCGGATAAGTCAGAAGCGCCCCACATTGTACAGTCTCCGCTCAGCCAGCAACCAAGTGAGCGGATAAGTCAGAAGCGCCCCACACTGTACAGTCTCCGCTCAGCCAGCCGCCGAGATACAGCATAAGGCCGGCGTCATGATACCGTACAGTACGGCCGAGGGCTATGTAAGTAAACACTGCATAGCACTCGGCCCAGTGATACTCTATGGGGCAATCCAGAGCAGCGTTCTTTTTTGTCAAGGGTATTTGGTGTGCGTGTAACATTGCAGCAGACTAAGATTGTAATTGTACTTGTATATCGTCCGAGACTCGCCAATGCAAGCCTATGGGTGCGAGAAAAAAAATCACACAGCACTCGCACTATGCGAGTGCTGTCCAATTTTTACACACCGATCGCATTTGAAAAGCTGGGAATTCTTGTGCCGCGTACAGTAAAATCACATTGGGACTCAACAGGAAATAATAGACAGAATAGATGTGTACACATAGAATTAATAGATATATAGATATCAGTGACACACACACACACACTTATGTATATGCTGTATATTACATAGCTCTTACAGTCTCCAGCTTCTGCTCTCTCTCCTGTAGAGTATAAGCTCTTATGGTCAGCAGTGTCTTCTCTCTCTCCTGTAGAGTGTAAGCTCTTATTATCAGTGGGGTCCTCTCTCTCCTATAGAGTATTAGCTCTTATGATCCATGGGGTCCTCTCTCTCTCCTGTAGAGTGTATGCTCTTATGGTCAGCAGGGTCCTCTCTCTCCTGTAGAGTGTAAGCTCTTATGGTCAGTGGGGTTCTCTCTCTCCTGTAGAGTGTAAGGTCTTATGGTCAGCGGGCTCCTCTCTCTACTGCAGAGTGTACGCTCTTATGGTCAGTGAGATTCTCTCTCTTCCTCTATCTCTCTCTTTTTCGCTCTCTTTTCCCTCCCTTGTGTTTTTTTCGAGCAATTGCAAGATTTCCAGTATTGAGATTCGTGCATATTTATTTACTGCAAAATAAATCTTTTGGAGAGTTGGTGAAGGCAGAAAACTGGAATATTAAAAAAAAATCCATTCATCTCTAGTATTGAGGTTTTTTTAAAAAAAATTACATTTTGGGAACACCCCTTTAAGGAAATTCATAGCTAAATAAGAATGTACAATAAGGTATTTGCAGCCCACAACCTCTTCAAGATTATTGTATTGATGAATCTTTGATTTTAGAGGCTAATATTTAGAGGAGAGAAATCGTCTGCTTCAGGTGAAAATAGAAGGAGATGCAGAGGACAAGCTGGAAGCGCTTCTAGTATTTCAACTTTTCCAGATCAATAAGCCCAACCATGAAAGTATAATGAGAGCGGAGAACAGGATTGGTTTGTAATGAAATATCAGATGAGTCCTGCCATGTTTGTTATTGATCCTCGGATTGATAGACAGCAGCGGGAGAGTCAATCGCTGGTAAGCAATCCAGTCTTTGTATTTTCTTCAATCAACTTCATCTGCGGCAGATTATCTGCTACTTAAGAAGGGATGAGCCGAGGTTCCCTGTAATAAATGGCAATATACTATTCATTGTGCCAGATCCGTGCATGTTCTCATACCACGGGAAGTAGAGTCACGGCTGGGGGAAGTCTAGGTGATTTTTGCTCAAATTTAAAGGGCACTTCGAAAACAAAGTGGAATCCTTGGAGGCTGATACAAAACATGTAACAGGTCCCCTAAAATATCTCAGAAAGGTCTAACTATGAATGTTTTAGTGCTGCGGTGTTTGTAAATCATGATCACCCCAGGCAAAATCGGCCCTATACTACATTCTGGTACATATGAGTCCATTCTTTACCTTTCTGCAAATTTTTTAAAGAACCCTACTTTTTTTTACAATACAAGTTCAATACAATTGTGATAAATCAGCAAAAGCCTCCGCAGGCTGCAATGCACATTAGAACCACTGGGTGGCGACAGATAGATACATATACCATAACCATCTCCTGACAGAGTATCCCACAATTACAATTTTGTTTTTCAGAAAAGTTGTTCATTTTGTGCCACAAACCTCTTGGGGGTCAAGGCAAATGGAAAGATAAGGAAAGACAGAGATGCGACGCATTGATGACCTGCCTTAGACCCCTTGTTCTTCATCAGTAAATCCCCTGCAGTGATATGAATGAATTGTAGCAGTAGTTGAGCATGCGACTCGCTACTCTGATTAAAGGGAACCTGTCACGTGAAAAAAAAAAATGCTTTTAACCTGCAGATATGGGGTTAATCTTCAGGCTAATAGTGTTCTAAACCTGCCCGGCGTCAGCACTTAGAGCCCCACTGCCAGGAGGAAATGAACTTATTTTGCCCAGCAATGTTCGGGGGTCAGTCACGGGGGTGGTGCCGCCACAGTTTTAGTCACCGCTTTGTGTATATAGTCATGGGTGTAACCGCACCCCCAATACTGACTTCTGCATGCGTCCTGCGTACCTATTGTTAACATTGGGTATGCAGGCCATGCGGATGTATGCTGACGCATCCGCATGCGTCATTTTGATGCCGCGCCGAGCTGCGCCGTATGCAACATGTTGCATTTTGTTGCAGTCGGCGGGCGCGTCAAAACAACGCATGCGGATGCGTCAGCATACATCCGCATGGCCTGCATACCCAATGTTAACAATAGGTACGCAGGACGCATGCAGATGTAGGCGGAGCTAAAGGATGAGGTGTGGCAGTGGGCAGGGCTTAACGGAGGAAGTAGGCTGCCATCCGCAGCGCTTCACAACACAAGTGTGTAGCCAGCCTTACCTGTACAATTTTTCCAATTTTGATCTACCTGCATCATTTTTAGCAACATTAGGTTATGTGCGCACGCTGCGTTTTTGCTCAGTTTATTTTGCGCGGATTTGTCACAAAAGCTGAAGGGTTTCCTGATTCCAGGAAAGTAAGTGAGGATCCTGCAGTCTCCTGCACACGTCGCTTACATTTTCCTTGCAGATTTGCTGCAGATTTACATCTACAAAACGTCAATTGTTTCAGCGTTTTTGCTGCAGATTGTGGAAAAATCTGCACCAAAAACACAGATAAAAAAAAGTGGGGTTTTTGCCACTGCGTGTTTCTTGCCAAGAGATGCCAAAATGGTGCAGAAACTTCTACACCAAATACATTACATGTGCACATACCCTAAATATTCTCTCATCTGCAGGCAGGATGTTATAGAGCAGGAGATACTGATCAGATTCATATTCATTTTTGCAGGAAAAATTTCTCTAAAGCTGGCATTATATTCATTAAAATCCCTGCATGAGTCCACTGGGCGGTCCTATCAGTGACTGACAGTCCTCTCTGTATGATTATGCATGCAGATAGCTGTCAGTCACTGAATAGGACCAACCACTGGACCCATATGAATAGGGCCACCTACTGGACTCATATGAATAGGGCCACCCACTGGACATATATGAATAGGACAACCTACTGGACTCATAGGAATAGGACCACCTACTGGACACATATGAATAGGGCCACCTACTGGACTTATATGAGTAGGATCACCCACTGGACTCATATGAATAGGACCACCTACTGGA
This sequence comes from Dendrobates tinctorius, assembly GCF_039654945.1. Lineage (NCBI taxonomy): Eukaryota > Metazoa > Chordata > Amphibia > Anura > Dendrobatidae > Dendrobates > Dendrobates tinctorius. Next base: position 4,807,113 of record NW_027361743.1, on the reverse strand, counting down.
CTCATATGAATAGGGCCACCTACTGGACTTATATGAATAGGACCACCTACCTGACTCATATGAATAGGACCACCCACTGGACTTAAATGAATAGGACCACCCACTGGACTCATATGAATTGGGCCACCCACTGTACTCATATGAATAGGACTACCCACTGGACTTATATGAATAGGACCACCCACTGGACTCATATGAATAGGGCCACCTACTGGACTTGTATGAATAGGGCCTCCTACTGGACTTGTATGAGTAGGACCACCCACTGGACTCATATGAATGGGACCACCCACTGGACTCATATGAATAGGACCACCCACTGTACTCATATGAATAGGACTGCCCACTGGACTCCTACACATGCAAACACCAAGGATTTCAATGTGTAAACTACAAATTATACTGAATCTTTTCCAATAAAGCTATATATCATTCCACTCAGCTTCTCCTCCTCTATAACATGTTGTCTATGCATCAGACTGCATGCACAATATAACAAGTTCCCTTTAAAGGCATTGTCCTTTACTTGGACAACCCTTTCTTAAATGCAGTATTCACTAATGTAAAATGAAAAGGCCAGATACTCCCTTCCCATACCAGCGGTTTTGGCATTGGGTTTCCTGAGGCATGTGACTCGCCCCCAGAGGCCGTGGGCTACTCTGTGCCGAGTCCATTGATTTCAATGGGAGATGTGGCAGTGACTCGGTCTGTGGCCTCAGGCAGTCAAGATAAAAGGGGTAGAGTGATGGGGATAAAGTTGTTGAGATGATTCATGACCCCTCCTGTGGTTTCTGGTCAGTGACCAGCGCTGCAGGGTTGCTTCTCTAGGACAGATGGTGTGGTGCAGCAATGATGTTGAAGCTTCCCACAGGTAGGGCTGTAGTCCCAGGGCAGTAGTAATAAGTGTTGAGGGAAAGGGTGCAGTGTTAGGCACAGGGATGTAGCAGTGCTGAGTGGGTTGGCGCAGGAAGAAGGCAAGGAGACAGCTGAGTGAAGTTCCAGTTCTTTTACTCACGTTCCTGGCACAGACTGGTGCTCGCTTCAATGCGACGGTCTCCAGACCAGGGGCTCAGCCAACTCCCAGGCAGATGGAATTAACCTCTCCAGCACTCCCTTTCGTGTGCGTGTCCTGAACGTCTCCTTTCTAGAGCTTATCTGAGGTACTTGCAGTACTGCGTTACACTGATGTTCCTCCTGCTTGATGTTACTCAACACTCCACTTGTACGGCAGACAGCTGTAGCCTGCTTCGGGGACTTCTTGCTATCATGGCCCGGCTCACACACGTTGCTGTTGTGCCCCCAAGTCTTAAATGGGAATAAAGTGGTGACAACTTCTATTCCTCTGGTTTCTGCTGCAGGACCATCAGTATCCATACAACTTCGGAGACCGGACTCCGGACCATGCGCTTTAAACTCGAGGTTTAAACTTGAGGAAGGGCTCTGCTCTCACCCTTGGCCTCTGTTCTCTTCTCCTTACATCCCGTACTAATATCTCTTCCTTCTGAAGAATCAGGCTTTCTCTTGCTCTTTCCCGTGCCAACAGCTCCAGATCACAGGAGTCTGCTGCAGCACCTACTTTCACTCCATCCCTCTCCGGGGATCTTCTCTCACTAACTGCCCCTTTCCTAATCATCTTCCGCTCTCTTGTGCAATCTAACTTCCACCCACTTCCCAGCACTCTTTGTGTTCCAAGCATGGAGCCACAAAGGGTGCTCTGCTATTCTAAAGTGTCTGTGCTGGATGTCAGTGGTGGAGTCTGGTCAGATGTTACCATCATACCTGGGGAGTGGGATACTACACCTCAGGAGGAGGTGCAGTACCTCTGTGGCGACTGAACCCTCCGGGGCGCCACACATGCCTGACATTGTTATACAACCCACGTGAGCGCTGCAGCCAATCAGCTCCCGCTAGTGCGCTACTATTTTGTCCCTTCATTTGGATGAACCTTGGATAGCTTCAGGAAGTGAGAGCACAGCAGCTCATTAGTGACCGCTGATTGGCTGCAGGGCTTATGTGCTATAACAATGTCACTCAGGCTCCGGTAGAACAGACTCCAACATTGCTGGAACGCCGCAGGTGCAGGAGGGATGTATAGGATTGAGATCTTACATTGGAGAATATAGTATTGAAGGGGTTGTCTTAATAGTGGACAATCCCTTTAACGTGTCCTTTTTTTATAGACAGTCTCCTTTTGTTTTAAAATGCCCCTGGTGTCTCCTGGCAATAAACTGCATATCTCTTTTTGCAATATGTGTTCAGTTTCTCTGCAGCACCTCCAGTGGAGAAATTAAGTATTACACAGTTCTTATTGAAATCAATGGACAATCTGCATAATGCATAACCTACTCGGTCCTCCATAAAGAGGGGCTCTTTCTGCAGCCATGCTCCGCTCGCAGAGACCCTCTAATTACTGATACTCGGGTCTCTGTGTGCCGCACTATGCAGTAGTAAGACGTATTTTTGTATTCCTTTGTCAGCTCACTCTTTTAGAAACTTCTCTATAGAAATCTAATTTCCAGTGCTGAATACAAGTCCGTAGGTAGTGGCGCAGCGCCGTTGTCTGCCCGTAATCACTGCATGGTTGTGCTCCTATTAGGACTCACAAGGAGAGACTCCGGTGCCGGCTCCGCTCGTATCCACGTCGGCGTTGGGATGCAGACACCCATGACGCTTTACATCTATCTCGCCTTATATTTAGGGTGTAACGCCTGTGACTTCTCCGTTCTGGGATTTATACATTTGGGCTCCAGCGTTTTTATGGACATCTATATCTACGTATCGGAGATGAGTATTGTGGCTGAACATATGACAGCCGCTCGTAAGGATCATTGAATTTTCCATTTCACAGTTTCCTACCTCCATTCTGGGCAAAGTAAAGAGATAAAGTGTCCCAGAACATGAGAAGGAGAATGTAGCGGGCGTATATCAGCAGGTGGCGGGCCGTAAATGGGAACATTACACTTCTGAGGGATCGGTTCCATAGACCCAACTCTATGAGGTTGCTGAAAACCCTGGTCCGTGGTCCTGATCTATCACCTATGGTAGGAAGAAACGTAGAACTCCCTCGCTGCTGCAGAACCTCATAATACACACCTCAGGTGCTGCAGAACCTCATAATACACACCTCAGGTGCTGCAGAACCTCATCTTCTGCAGGATCATGTAATACACACTTCAGTTGCTGCAGCACTTCAGATTGTATGCTTCACCTGCTGCACCACCTCATATTACACACCTCAGCTGCTGCAGAACCTCATAATGCACACCTCAGCTGCTGCAGAACCTCATAATGCACAACTCAGCTGCTGCAGAACCTCATAATACCCACCTCAACTGTTGCAGAACCAAATAATACACACCTAAGCTGCTGCAGAACCTCATAATAAACACCACAGCTGCTGCAGAACCTCATAATACACACCTCTGCTGCTGCAGAACATCATAATTCTCACATCTGCTGCTGCAGAATCACATAATACACACCTTAACTGCTGCCGAACCTCATAACACAAACTTCAGCTGCTGAAGAACCTCATAATACACACCTCAGCTGCTGCAGAACCTCAAAATACACACCTCAGCTGCTACAGCACCTCATAATACACACCTCTGCTGCTTCAGAACATCATAGTACACCTCAGCTGCTGCAAAACCTCATAATACACCTCAGCTGCTACAGCACCTCATAATACACCTCAGCTGCTGCAGAACTTCGTAATACAAGAGTTAAAACATAATCTGCTCCTAACGTATGCTCCTCTCTTGCCTGCATGTAAATCTGATCTTTTTATCCAAGTAGGTACGGTTCCTCATCTTTTTTGTATGGGAGTCTTCATGAGGACCACACCCACTTGGAGAACAAGACCAGATTTACATAAAATGTAGAGGAGGCCATTCTCAGGAACAGAGAAAAATAAGGAAAAAAACAAACAAATAACAAAACAAGAATTAAAAATTCAGGAGAACTGGGGAAATTAGACCAGATAAGTAATAGGTTCTCTTTAAGAAGGTACAAGACCAAGTCATCCCACTACAACTACAAGATGAAAGTTTCCCATATGACAGACATTGAAGCATAGACAGCATGTGCTCCATTACCAGGGCAGTCAGGCTTGTGCAGCTGCTTATCAGGGATGAATGTGTCAAATATAGAAGAATATTCGAGTTACAGCAATTCTCCGTCCTCTAGTGCACAACGTGCCTCATTACATACTGCGCTGAATAAAGTGCGCCAATCGCCTGCTGGATCTCTAATTACTATTTATATGTCTGTTCTAGAAGGTTAATAATAGAAATGTATTTGTAAAAAATTGGATGATATCTAGTGATGAGTGAACGTGCTCTGATAAGGTGTTATCCGCCATGCTCAGGTGCTAACAAAGTGACTTCAGTGTGCTCAAATAATATGCTCGAGTGCCTGCGGCTGCATGTCTCCTGGCCTTTTGACAGCTGCAACTCGTGCAGGGATTTCCTTACCAACAGACCATCCCTCCATATTCTGTGGTTGTCAAACAGCCGTGAGACATGCAGCTGCCGGGACTCGAACATATTTTTCGAGCACTCCAAAAACACTGGGTTAGCACCCGAGCATGGCGGATAGCACCTTATCCCAGCACACTTGCTGATCACTAATGTCACATGTCGTGTAGATATTTTGTAGGAGATTCGATTTTTTTTTTCATGCACCCATAGGCTGGGAATGGGCAAATCTCATCTGAGACTCGGATTAAAGTAGATTAAAGCAGTGAATGATGTGATTTTATTTTCGCGGGCAGTCGGAGTGAGATAAAAGTCAGATCTACTAAATAATGTGGGTCAGTGTGCTATCCACCGAACAGTAATGGACAGCACACTTTCGATTTATACGCTCATCCGTGTGAGCCCTAAAGGACAATCGTCCAGTAGAAATACACCTTGCGTTGGATTGATTGCCGTGTGTGTCACCAGTGAGGTAGTTAGTTCTGATTTTGCTACCAGAGATATAGGACGATCGTCGGTGGAGAGGTATTTGTGGAGCCGGCAGAATATCGCATAATGGTCTCCAAATAATAGAAGGGTAATTAGTCTGGAACACTGTAACGCTCTTCCATCAGACATGGATATAGGCCAGAAGTCATGCTGGCGCCTATCTGGGAATATTTCTGTTGTGTCAATGGATAATTATGTTCGAAGACTCTGCTCTCAGTGCTTGATTTGGCTGCTTGGTTCCTCATGTCCCGCATTGAGGGTTCAAATGTGGCAGGTGACCACAGAGGACTAAAAGCTTCTCTGCCATGTAAAAAGACACCAAAATTTTGGAAAATGGAGGCCTGTTACAAATTTTACATTGCGGCCATGAAGCTTTAATTTACCCCTCTAGTTGCCAAGTGTTACCATTCGTAACACTTAGTCACTTAGTCATAGACTACTGGGAAATGAGTCCATTAAATGGGTACAATGTGAGGACCCCCGTGCCCATCACACTGGCTTTGGACAATCGGTGTGATTGGCAGCTCCCTCTGCTCGGTTGGGTGACTGGCATGGGTTGATGACAAATAAAGATCTTCATGGCAATCATAGAGGAGTTTTGCATCGGTGACTATTGTTTTGTCTACTTTTTGGTATTTCATCACTTTTTTCTTCGCGCCAAATTCATCTTTCCCTTTGCTCCTTTTTGGAAGTCTTGATTTGAGATCACACGTTTTGGATTTTTTTTCTATGTGCGTCACCGTGGGCAAAGTTTGAGGTTTCCAGATTTTTTTTCATCATTTGCTTTGGTTTTTTTATATCAAAAAGTTGCAAAATTTGTCATAAATGTATTTTTGTCCCTTTTCTAGAGTGATTTTATTTACAGCATATTTTCATTTAACAAATTTTGGGTGAAAATTGACAGTTTTGGATCAAAATCGTCAATGCCATAAGTAAGGGGGTCCATGAAAAAAAATCTGGTGTTTTCTTCCTAAATGTGAACCCGTTGGATGAATCGGTGCACGCTGAGGGTTGTAGTGCCGCGACGGATGGAAAGTCGGAACAGCCGTATTTTAGAGGGATTTGTGTGGACTTTTGTAGGAAGAAACATTGCATCAGTCAGTGCTTAACTGTTTAATATTAATGCTACATTTCCCGCCGCTCTTGTTTCTGAGCAGTATCGGTGCTAATCTGACCAGAAAGATAATTGTTTATTAAGTGCATATGACCCGCGAGACCTCCGAGCTCCCAGCTAATATTAAAGTTGGAACATAATGACTTCGATATACTATTTGGTGAGTTTCTCCGGCTCTTGAATGTTAAACAATGCATTAGCGCTGACATCGAAAATTGAGAATCTTAAAAGGTTTTAGTGTTTCTTCAGTGTTTTCCAATATGAAAATTTGGACCCAATATTCTGTAAGGAAGACTAAATATCAAGGGGGGAACATATCATACATGTCACGGCAAATTTATCACATTTATTTGCGTTATTTTAGTAATATTTAAAGTTAAGAAGTGTAAAGGAAGCCGATAATAATCACTAACACAAAGTAAACTTTGCTGATGCGCCTAAGGAAAGTCCTGGCATCAAGCATTTAAAGGGAATCGGTCACCACTTTTTTCACATATCAAGTAAAAATATGATTGCATTCAGTGTCAACTATGCATTATACCAGTACTTTTCATACCCTTTGCCTCCCCATCTTTGCTCAATAAATACCTTTTATATTCCTCCGGCGGTGTATGTAAATCTCCTTGGTGCGGTCTGATGGGTGGGGCTTATTGTTCCCTTCTCCCCCCTCCTGGTTTTCTCTACGCATTTATTTTGTGTAATTCCTGCGTTCACGTGGATTTAGCGCGCATGCGCATTCAAATGTGCGCAGTATGCTTTGCCCAACTGTCGGCAAAGCATAAAATCATTATTGTGCATGCACCGGCATGCGCCATTACGTTCTATGGCCCAGAAGAATTGCGATAGTATGCGAGCCATAGAACGTAATGTATGCTGGCGCATGCGCAATAATGATTTTATGCTTTGCCTACAGTTGGGCAAAGCATACTGCGCATGCACGAGAGGACAATTGAATGAGAGAGGAACAATAAGCCCCGTCCATAGGAGTCGACCGAAGAGATTTACATACACCGCGGGAGGAATATAAAAGGTATTTATTGATCAAAGGTGGGGAGTCAAGGGGTATGAAAAGTACTGGTATAATGCATAGCTGACACTGAATCCAATCATATTTTTATTTGATATGCGAAAAAAGTGGTGACAGATTCCCTTTAAGTTTAAGACTACGGGGTCTGTGCACCTGGACCTTAAGGGATCATTCCGATATCTGTGCAAATGTTTCCAAGATCAGACTGGCCGCAGCTCTACTGACCCAAGTGTGACAGCTTCATGTATTTCTCTGCAGCTGTCACTGTCGGGTCGGGAAAGCCATGGTCGGTTTTGTAGACACCGCAGCGTTTTTGTAGCAGTAACACACCGGCGTTGTTTTTCCTCAAGTGTCTTCTTTGATGTCTTTGGGTCATTTTTGAAGCTGTTTTCGATGTCAACTTTTTTATTTTTTGAAGTTTCATATATAAAATATAGCAGGAGACAACTGATGAACGGCCAGGTCACTTATTTTTTTTATCCGATTCATGGTTTTTGAGGGCTGAAGTGGTTAAAATAAGTGAGAAAAGACAGATCACGTGCACAGCAAATCGTTTTGATATTGCATATGTTCTTTTATTTTATAGCACTTAAAAAAGGCATTATGTGTACATACTCTACGGAATGAGTCCATTGCTTGGAACATACAGTGAAAGAAATAAGTATTGGATCCCTTGCTGATTTTGAAACGTTTGCCCACTGTCAAAGACATGAAGAGTCTATAATTTTATGTGTAGGTTAATATTAACATTGAGAGATAGAATATCAAAAATAAAATCTAGAAAATCACATTGTATAAATTATGTAAATTTATTTACATTTTGCAGTGAGAAATAAGTATTTGATCCTTCTGGCAAACAAGACTTAATACTTGGTGGCAAAACCCTTGTTGGCAAGCACAGCAGTCAGATGTTTTTTGTAGTTGATGATGAGGTTTGCGCACATGTCAGGAGGAATTTTGGTCCACTCCTCTTTGCAGATCATCTCTAAATCATTAATATTTTGAGGCTGTCGCTTGGCAACTCGGAACTTCAGCTTCCTACATAAGTTTTCTATGGGATTAAGGTCTGCAGACTGGCTACGCCACTCCATGACCTTAATGTGCTTATTTTTGAGACACTCCTTTGTTGCCTTGGCTGTATGGTTTGGGTCATTGTCTTGCTGAAAGACCCAGTCATGACCCATTTTTGTTGTGTTCTCATTTTTTTTCATCAGATAGTATTACAAAAAAAAAAACTGCTGCATCTGAAGTTTCTCCTAGGCGAGGAAGCAGATTTGGGGTAGGAGTTATACATGTGCACTGTCTTACTAAAAATAATTTTTGGGAAACTCTGTCAAGAGATGATTCTGCAGTATGTCTCTATATGTAAATGCCTAGTGTTTGTGATGTCATTGATAACTTTGCATAATGTAAAATTGAAGTTCTGAAAAACACAGATTTCTGTCTTACAAAACTGCAACTTCTGAGTTGTTCTTTGCAAGCAGCACATTTAGATTTGTAGTTTTAGACAAGCTGGAAAGGTATTAAAGAGAATCTGTCAGCAGGTTTTTCTATGGAATCTGAGAAAAACCTGATGTAGGAGCATAGAGCCTTGTTCCAGCAATGTGTCACTTACTGGGCTGCCTGGTGCATCTTTGACAGAATCCCTGTTTTCTCCACTGTGCAGTGTCCAGAATGCTGAGCTCTGTGTATCTCCGCCCACACCACTAATTGGCAGCTTCCAGTGAACATTGTCAGCAAGCTAACAAACAGTGGTGGAGACGGAGTTACACAGATTAGCTGGACTGGCCTGCAAACCAAATGTAGCCCAGTAGCGATAATCTTCTGCTGATAAAACAATGATTACATTGAAACTACAACGCAAAGCCTAATCAGTGATACATCGCTGGAATCAGACTCTTTTATATTGTGCTTCTCTCGCATTTACCAGCAACAAGCTGCTGACAGATTCCCTTTAATAGAAGGCTGCAGTCCTTAAAGGAAAACGCAATCAAAATTATGATTGATCCATATACAGTGGCGTGTAGAAGTTTGAACGCCCCTGGTCAAAATTGCTGTTATTGTGAACAGTTAAGCAAGTTGGAGATGAAATGATCTCTAAAAGGCCTAAATTTAAAGATGACACATTTCCTTTGTATGTTAGGCAAAAAAAAAAAAAAAAATATTAAATAAATAAAGAGGGTAATATCAGTTTGCTTTATCACAGCATTTTATGTGTATCCAAAATCCTGCCGTCCTCTGTGCACTGTGACTACTGAGCATATACTGTACCTCTTTTTCTATTATTATTAATTTACCTTTGAGCGCTTTTTAAGTGCAAAAAGTCCCATGATCCTTGAATGCCTCGCATGATAGTATTCATCTGTGCAAAAATAAAAACTTTATTCTCCAGTTTACTGTGCAACTGCGCAAAATGGTGCATCCTTTCGATAAGTCGCAAATGATAAATTGACCCAAATCATGAAAAGGTAACTGAAAAGAAAAAGGCTCCAATGAAATAAAGAATAAAGTACAAACATAAAAGTCATTATTAGAACCTTTTTTTCTCCAGGAGAAAGGCACAAAAGCAATGGAGAATCGGGGCACGAGGCTCTCTGTAACATATATTTTTTTTTCTATTGATGACCATTGTTTCGAAATGATCAGTGTTGGAGATTGGAAAACCTTCCAGGGTCCGCCGTCTTTTGTAAGTGCAGCAGTTATTGTATAGAAAATGTAAAATGATGCACTGTCTTCTCTAAGGATAAGTAACCATGGTGGATGATAAATTATTGTAATTGATTAGAAATTACAGAACCGAAATAAATCAATAATGAAAACGGTAGGATTGACCGTATAGAGCGTTACCGGCATGTACGCGGTGAGGCAATCCTCCTCCTCGCATGGATACGCAATGGGGGGGATTCAACATATATGATACCCCTCAATAAAGTCTACCCCTGGTATCTATTCAGCAAAACTCAATATTAATTTTCTTCCAATCTACATTCCGGAGTGTTTGTAAAATTTTTAGGACCCCGATGCAAGGTCTGGAATCAAATCCTGTCGATCCATCGTAACACAAAATGCAGCGTAACTAATCTTCTTGGGGACAGGCCCTGGAGCGTGAAGTGTCCCAACTGGTCACATCAATAGAGTGTCAAGAAACAGATATTGCATTGGTGTCCAAGAACTATAGGTTATGCTTCTGATGACGGATGGTCAGTAGCATCAAGAAGTGGGTATGGCAGGTTTTTTTGCAGTTAGGATGGCACCTTGTATAGACATGCCCAGTAGAGGTGACCGGATTGATTCGCAGGACCTTGGTCTAGCGGCCAGTTCAGTGCTCCATAGCTACTAGACAGGAACAATGCAAACTTCTTGCTACCTACAGACGCCTATTTTGATTAGCTGGCCTGGCATGAGGTCACACAAGGCAGGCTAATCAAAACAAGAGCCTTAAGGCCCCGTCGCAAATAACGAGATCCCTAGCGAGATCGCTGTAGCGTCACCGATTTTGTGACGCAACAGTGATCTCGCAAGCGATCTCGCTGCGTGTGATGCATAGCGGCGACCGTGTCCCCACTGCAATGTCGCTGATCATGCTCAAATGTCCTGGGCCATTTTTTGATCGCTGGTGTCCCGCTGGCCGGCATGCATCGCAGGCGTGAGTCGGCAGAATAGCTGCTGTGTGACAAGATCCCAACAACCGCTGAGGTAGTTATACGGATCGCTGCTGCGTCGTTGAGTAGATCTGCCTGTTTGACAGCTTACTAGCGACCATGTAGCGACGTACCAGCGATCCTTACCAGGTCGTATCATTGTCGGGAACCCTGGTGCGTCGCATACAGTAGATGCTGGACGGTAGGAGGAGGTTTGTTTGCATGGGTCTTGTCCAGCGCCAACTGAAAACCGACCTGGCCACTGGATCAGGGTCTTGCAAATTTAGGCTCTGTCACCCTTAGTATCCTTCCTTGCCTTTTCTTGAATTTTGTTCAGAACTCCTATTTTCCATGATGCAAAGACAATAAATATTGTGACATACTAGCAAAACCCTTGAAAGGCAAAAATAATCCACAATCTAACCTCCAGATGGCCAATTGTAGACACTTGTAGCATAAGCATGTCCCATCAATATCACAAAATCATGTTGCTCTGAAAAGCTGGTCAAATTGTGCCACTCATGATTGGACACATTAACCAAGAGAAATGGTAAGAAAGGACTCATCACTACCGTGAATAGATGCCCCCTTTTACGGTGATCCATATGGAACACAAATAATACTACGAGGGCTCATGAACAAAGCCATAAAAATCGGATAAGAGCTTTCTGTTGTTTACAGATAGCACTTGTCCCCATGTTTTTCTATAGGGCCGCGTACATGTCTGATTTTTTTCCTCAGACCAAGAAGGCAACATGCCCGATTTGCCTTCAAGAATTGGATCGGATGTCACTCGCTCATTCAACTCTATGGCTCAGAGGAAAAAATCGGTCCCCGCTCGAATGAAATGTAGAACAGGTGGAGAACCTTTTTTTTCTCCACCTCCAAGAAAGTCAGATCACGCTCCGATAAAACACTGATCAGGCTCTGATCAGCATAATTGGACCAATTTTCAAGGATGAGACAAAAATGGTCGTGTGACTCCAGCCTTATACTGGGTCTCTCTTTACCTTTCTTCATGGATCAACATATCCCAAGACCAGTGGAGAGAGATAATCATCTTTGAGAAAAACGTGATATTGTGATACTTTGTTACGAGATGTCTATGGTATATGTGCCTTTATGTGGCCACTCGGTAGGTGTGGTGTGAACTGAACCCTCACAGGGTTTTACTGGAATGTCAAACACAGTAGGAAGAAATTGAAGCCCTCGACAAAATATGTGGAAAGTTATGGGTGCCCTCATTTGTAGTTAAAAGTAGTAGTAACCAATGGTGCCCAACTCATACTGCCAATCAATAAACTCGGAAACGAAGCTGCATTCTCTGCTGTTAAAAGGTATTTTTATTTTGCTTTTCCGCCTCTTGGCTTCCTGCCTACAGGTAAGCAGTACAATCCAGATTGCATGACATTTCGGACAAGCGTCTTTGCTGCGCTGCTGACCCAAACTGTGCGCTCTCCGATGCTCCAAGCAAAGGAATCTTTGACTTTGCAATATTTGAGGAGTACAGGGGCATTAAAGGGATTGCAAGCTCAACTGCCAGAGGCGGCCAGTAACCTAGGCAATGAGCAGTAGACAATAATATAAAATATCCACCTGTTCTTGAGAATAGAGAGGGTACTTAATTAGTAAAAACAAGCAGTGTTCCTTATTTTTGAAAGCATTTTGCAATTTTACCTATTAAAGAAATTGGGAATTCTTTAAAATTCCATTGGTTTTGCGGTAGATTGGAAAAACCTGCCTAGACTCAGGCCACCAGGGCCACCACTGCCCTCCTTAGTAGGTGTGCTCTGTACAACAGTACAGGACCTCTAACGAGGTTGTCCGGGCTGGGGCTTCCAGTTTGCCTTTACTCTATGTGAATGCTTACAGTGTGTGCACTACTCGCTGTGAGGATTCTCCAGTGCAGACACAAGGAACGGGAGGTTATGTGACCATAAGTATGCAATATGCCTACTCCAAGCCACAGTCCAACTAGGACATGTCTAGTCGGAATGTGGCCAGAAGTCTGTATATCACATACATGCAGCTACATGACTGCCAGCACCGGCAAATCTGCACAGTGCTTGTGATGTTAGAATTCAGAAGTCTGCAGTCACATAGAGTAACTCCAGTCTTGTAGTTTAAGACTGGATGACCCCTTTAAAGCTGGATCAAAGACCCATCTTAGGAGTGCTGGATAGTGGAGACCCAGTCAGGGCACACTGTTGGTGTGTAAGGGGAGGCCAGGACTGTAGTCATGGTCGGAGACACTGAAGCATCTGTGTCCCGACCTTCGCTCACAGAAAACTGCATTCCACTTCTCAGCGTACCTGCGTCTCCAGTTTTAGGCCCTCCCGGGCATTTCCCATGCAGCGACGGCCCCGCTTCCAGGAGACCCCAGTAATGGAGACACAGTCCAGGATAACTTGAACATTCTTTTTACTTAGAACTTCACACGTTACATCCATAGTGGGCACATCATGATATTCACTTGTTTCCTCATCTTTCCCTGCTTTGCTGACACTTCTGTGCGGCACATGTCCGGACCGGACTGTCTTAGACTGCTCCCCAGATTCTTCCTGGCCTAACCTCGCCATGATGACAATTTCTTCTGCCTGTTTCGCCCCAGACTCAAATTCATCAGCCAAATGGTTTGGTTGCCTCTGATAAAGCACCCGGCCCATCTGTACCGTTCCCGTCGAAGCTCCAAATTCCTTCAGCTCCTCACTCCAACTGACTCCTGCCCTAAACGCGCCTGCCCAGGCTATGAGTCACCACATCTTCTCCTGTACTGGCCCACTGCAATGATGCCCAGTGGCCATGGATAATGTGGGCTGCAGCTATTTACCGTTTCGTGGCTGCCGACCTGTCCGGGGCCTATAGCCCTTGTGGACACTTCAGGCACCCTGGCCCCGTCTGACTTAATTTCCTAAAACTCCTGTCTTACCAACCAGCAGCCCCTCCTACTTTAACCCTCTATACACTAGCTATAACCTATTCTAACCATGCTTACTAGTATGCCCCTATCTAGTGGCCCACAAAGAAACTACACTTACCCTTATCTATGAGAACTGTAATACCAAGGTGCCCCCTCTAGTGTCTGGAGGATGCACTTCACTTTCACTAAACTGTACATGAGCCACAGAAAACATTATTACATTATATACAGTATCACACTAAAGGAACACAGCATAATATACATAGTTCTACAGAGAATGGTAACACATGTATGAAAGTGGCAGTACCATAAATGTGAGCGGTAATACATATTACTATGTAGCAGTACCACAAATATTAATCATAGACATTACCAACATCAGCACATGTAAGCATCATCACACTGAGAACAATTAGGCCTCTTTCACACATCAGGTTTTCGCCGTCAGGCGCGATCCGGCGCTTTTGACAGAAACCGGATCCGGCGAAATGCAATGCCGGATCCGGTTTCCCCCCCATTGACTTGCATTTGCGCCGGATCGCGCCGGATGGCCATGCGTTTCATCCGGTTTTCGCCGGATCCGGCAATGTGTCGCGATCCGGCGTCTGGAAAAAACGGCTACTGTAACGTTTTTTGTCTCCGGCGAAAAAGCCGGACACGCCGGATCCGGCGCGTCCGTCTTTTTCACACAATGAAAGCCTATGAGCGCCGCAATGCGCCTGATCTGGCGAAAGCCGGATCCGGTGGCCGGATCCGTTTTTTTTGGTCTGAGCATGCTCAGTAGCTCTGCCCACTACAACCTGTCAAAGAAGGGCTGTAGGAACATGCTATATATAGTTTTCCAGTAGCCAATCCCGTTCGGAAGGCCACAAGGGTCAATTTTAAAAACCAGATCCGGCGTAATCTGTCGAAAAACGGATGAGACGGATCCGGTTTTGTCTGTCAAGAACAAGACGGATCCGGCAGAAAACCGGATCCGGCACATCAGGTTTTACAAAACATTTGCCGGATCCGGCGTTCCGGCACGACGCCGGATCGCGCCTGACGCCAAAAACCTGATGTGTGAAAGTAGCCTTAGAGGAAGGGAAGCAAGGAGGTAATTCTATCTCGCCCCCTTACATGTGCGCACCCTGTTTTTCCCTTCACTGAAAGTGACATTTCCTTTACTTGGGATATAATGGTGCCCTTATTAATTGCCAACACCTTATTAATAATGTGAACAAAGCCAAAAATGTAAATATACTGAAATGAAATGCATCTACAAGGTGACTGTCATTATACTTTGTGGGGCAAATGTCATGAAATAAGCCTCTTTGTAGATTATAGGATAGAAATGAGCCGTCGACAGCTGATGATTTACAGCAATTATAACAAATGTGCATTCATTAGAGAGAGCAGCGTGATCCTATACGGTGTGCGGAGGCTGCTGGGGTTATAACCAGGGCTGGGAAGCCTTTATCCGCTCAGCAGCAATCCCAGCAGTCGGTGAGGTGGAAGCTGCATATGCTGCTGTCTGGGGTGCTGAACGTCCTGATGCTGCTTCGGCTGTGTCTTCGCTCAACACGTCGTGAACGCTTTTTGTGCACTTTCTGCATTAAAGTCAGCCAAAAATGCCAAAAATAGCTCTAGTACAGGAAATATCATGATTGTGCATATGGAGGGGGGTGTCATATATGATGGCGAGTGGAGACCACTTGGCAGCACATTGGGATTAGGGTCAAATACTTTTCTTTATATGATATAGTGAAGAAGTGAATACTAGTACATGTAGTCTATATTTATTATTATTATTATGCATTGCTTATATAGCGCCATCACATTCCACATCACTTTACAAAGATCACCATCACTGTCCCCATTGGGGCTCACAAGCTAAATTCTCTATCACTGTCTTTGGAGTCTGGGCGGAAACTGGAGACCACAAATGTGGGGAGAACATTCAAACTCCTTGCAGATGTCCTTGGTGGGATTTGAACCCAGGACCCCAGTGCTGCAAATCAACAGTCCTAACCACTGAGCCACCGTGCTAACCACTGAGCCACCATGCTAACCACTGAGCCACCATGCTAACTACTGAGCCACTGTGCTGTCCATATTGTATTAAGCATGACCCAATGATGTTGATGTCTTTTTCCATCATGGCATACACAGTAGTCTACAGCTACTAAACTGCTACACCAACAGTTGGTGCCGGGGTTTGGGGTTCACCGTCCCTAATCAAAAAGTAGCCAACTCGGTGATTGAAGGGTTTATCCAGGTTTGGAACAACATGGCTGCTTTTTTTTTCATAAAACAGCGCCACTCCTGGCTACTGGTTGTGGCTTGTATTGCAACTCTTCTCCATTCACTGTCATTCAGCTATGCTGGAATACCAGACACAATCCAGGAATGGTGCTGTCTTTGGGAGTAAGCAGTCATGTTTTCTGATCTTGAACACCCGCTTTTATATTTGTTTAAATAATAAGGGATAAGAGCGGTGCCTTAAGGTCTTCTCCCCATGGCAGTTGTCCCATTTGTCCTCCGAATAATCCAGAACTGTCTGTACAGGTTGTCCAAAATATTTCCTTTCTGAGCTGAAGAAGTTGTCTGAAATGGCTGAGTCAGGTCTCCTATGTATCCCTACCTACCTATTACTGTAAAAAGGAATATATCACCAGGGTTTTGACATCTGACATTAGTATGATGTTTGGGCAGAGACCCTGATTCCAGTAATATGCACCTACTTAATTGTGTGCTGCAGTTTTGATTAAAAGAAATTCCTTGCTGCTGATCTAGCAGTTCTCTGAGTGCTGAGCTCTGTATAACCCCGTCCACACCATTGAGTGGCTGCTTTCTGTGTAAACTGTGCATAGGCAGAAAGCTGCTAATTAGTGGTGAGGATGTGGTTGGACTACATGACAGCACATTTACTAGGCCTCTAATGATAATCTTCTATTATATCTGTAAGTTTATGAGAACTGCAGCATGGAGCCTAGTAAGTGACACATTGCTGGCATCAGGAGTGATAAAAGTGGAACAGTAGAAGCTCCAGAATTTTTATTTCTTATGCAAGTGTTATTCTTTACAACAGATATATCTGAAAGCTGACAGGTCCCCTTAAACTTGTAGAATTATCATGGCTTGTCAAAAGAAAAAAGTAGATTAAGGCTATCTGGACATCTTTGTTATGAAAAATGTGATTTTTACATATTTTAGTGGTTACATTTGGTTAAAATAATTGAACTAAGTATCATTGTGCAATCTTATTTCTTGCATTCATTTTAGTTGTGCAATTTGTAGACTGACAAAAGTTTCAGATCTTGTCTCTAATGAGAGTGTCTCTCTCAGTAATGCAGGCTGAACACGAGGTCTGTATGTATCCAAGCTGTTGCTGTCTTCACCTGCTTTCAAGCATCATCACAACTCCTATATTGTACTTATTTCTTCTTCTTCTTCACGTGATTTTCTCCTTGTAGATAGCCTGTTTTCTCTGCCCTCCTTGAGACTGTAGATACTTTCTCCCGTCTGCACATTGTGGAGTTCTGTGTATATCCTCTACCCGTTTTCTACTGCGATTTCTAACACTAAGAGATGGGTGTGGGGAAAAGCAAAGGAAGCTGTCAGAGCTGAACTGATATGGGTTTGTAACTTTTTTTGCAGATCACTCAGTTGGATAAAGGATTTACAGATACTGCGGAAGGAAAATGGTGGATTTTTTTGTGAAGACAATTTGAAAAGTGGCTTTACTTTACATTTGGAAATCAAATGAACAATTAAAAAAAATCTTGTGGGAAGGCTTATGTAGCCTCTAAATGTAAAAAATCAACTCTGCTACATCTGTACGAGAAAAACTAATTCATGTAATTCATGATTCGGGACGGTGCGACCTTGAGATGAAACATTTTAGGTGGTGTGTATGAATGAGGGGGTTGTTACATAATAGTGGGCAGGGTTACAGCTGTGATTACATCGATTCATTTTGGAGAGTATGCTTAAGCAGATTACTCAGGGAAAAGCAGTTCTCATATCATTAGACGGATCTAAAAAGGGAGCGGTAATGAACTATGCTCTGCTCATTTTATACATGGCATTGATGGAAGGAACTGATGCCGTTGTCCATGATGGGCTGTAATTAATCCGCACTCGCTTTATCATCTACAGGTAGCGTCCATCTGACTCTCCAGCCAAAAACTGAGTACGAGAGCGAAAACACAATGACCCGCAATGTGCCCTTTACATGTCTCTTCCTGGAGACGTAACATCTTGACTTATTTCTCTCTGATACAGTACAGACTAGTTATTATATACATATATTATTCACTGACCCTTCATTCATTACTGCCCAGGTGACAGTGGGATAAATAACCCCAAGACCTTGCTGTATGTCATCTTTATTATCCTCACGCTTGCTATTTAATATCATTGAATATTTTCATTTGTTCTTGTCGAATATGGTGAAAATCTGCTTTATACAACTCCCCTCAAAACTTTCAATCTCTCAGGGGTCATTGCTGTTAACTTTTTTAGAAGGGTTATCTAGCAATAAATTATTTTTTTTACTATAAGCCATAAAAAAGAAAATAAAAGGCAATTGGACACTAATTTTATCCACGTCTGCTCAAATCCAGCCGTCAGTTCACCTGATTCACATCAACAGAGTAGCTTTTCTTCCGGGCTTCTCGGTCGACAGGGCGTGACTGCTGACATCATGCTGATTGACAGTCAGCTCCCCATTGCATATCTGCTGTCTGTCATTCAGCATCACATCAGTAGTGATGCCCCGTCAACAGAGTAGAGCGGAAGAGATATTTTGTCTCTGTGTTATGATTGTGTAGCAACTAACTAGGAAAAATATGTAAAAAAAACTGCAACTGACCATGGCCGTTCCAGTATAGACTTGAGTCCCTAGCGGAACATGCTTGAGCCAAGATAGCTCTAACCACAGACTATAAGATAGGAACTCGGACCTATGCCTCCTAACAGGCCGTCAAGCAATTCATGTGTTTCCTAAAGAACCGGAGGACAGAGCAAACTGTTAGTTACCTGCAGAAGGGAAAAGGAAATAAACAGAAAAGAGTTAAACCCTAGCTGGTCTTTTGTCAACTGGCTTAAATACAGCAATATGGCTGAACATCAAAATGAGACTATCGCCAGCAGGGTACGAAAGCTGGAGGGAAGTAGATAAAGCCGCACCCGAAACGTGATAGGGCAGACAAATGGGTAAATAAAAAACACCTGTCACCTTATAAAGACTGAAAGATAACAGTAACTAAACATGGAATTTTCAGATTTGATTGGTCAGTGACAGCTCTGAGGATTTTCCTGTTAAGAACAAGCAGGCAATTAGCAACTAACTGACTGTTAATTTTTAGGTCCACAGAAAATAATTAATATAGTCCTGGATCGCCAGATCGAGGGACTCATGTCCCAGGTTCTTCTTTGGTTTTAACCAATTGATTGATCACTGCCAGGAGGTGTTCAATGGAGTGGCTGTTTGCACAAGCGCATGGTACTAAGTGTATAAAGAAAGCTCTAAGCTCGACTATCTTTTAGGTTTTGAATGAAGCTTCAGTGGAACCGTCACCGATATAACAATTATCAGCTATCCAACAAACATAAATGCTATAGTATGGAGGTGTGACATTCTGACGCTTCAAGACTTTGTGCATCAGTTCTGTTCGTATAGAAATAAAATTTGCTGTAAGTCACAGCATTGAAAGAATTAATGCAATAATATCTAAGAACGCTGACAGTACTTTCCATACAGATTTATTCAGTAAATCCACGGACAGCAACAACATACACCACTATTCAACATTTGAAAAGATCTTACCCCCTCACAATTTCAAAGGGTTGTAAGTATAGTTACAAATCCCACCAAGTTGGAAACTAGATTGGATAAGATAAGCACTCAATTTAAAAACCTGGGGATAATCAGAAAAACTGACAAGATATGAGACAAACCAACAAATCCTGTAGTAAAACAGAAACATAAATCTATGCAATGCAAAAAAAAATCCCATTGGAATGTATTATCAGAATGTTATTCCAATATTAGTAAATTTCAACTACCGCCATTAATCTGCCACATAATATTATAGGTGTGGTCTGGAATCCAACTGGATTTTCCTCCTAAATCCTTTTCTATTTAATGCCATAATCTAAACTATTTCCTAATATACTTTGATTAAAAATTCCTTATCCTTCCCTAACTACACTATCTAACTGCTTTTCTATTTTTTTTACAACTTCCTTTTTGATGATGCTTTGTTTGAGAATCCAAGTGAATGCTGGAATACTCAAACAAACGTCATCAGGAGACAGAGGCTGCAGTCACTTTTGTAGCCTCTGTCTCTTCCCTGAAATGAAGCGTCATCTCATCAGTGATGATTGTTTCAGGGACTGGACTATTGCCTGTGTGATGTGCACAATGACAGTGCACTCTCTCTCACCGGCTCCAATCAGTAGTAACAAGTCAGCAGCAGAGCGCACTGTTAGTGTGTGTTGTGAGATGAATATCTGGCGGTGTTCAGAGAACAGTGCCACCTCCTCAAGTGATGTCACTTGCGGGGGGTGTCGATGGGTTCTGCATGCTAGGTAGTCTTCTAACACACACTAACCGTGCACTCTGCGGCTGGCTCATTGCTACTGATTGGAGCCAGTGTCCATGCACGATCATGACTCCATTTAAACAGAGCATTTAGGATCAGCCATTCCTGTGATTGGCGGAGATTTGGTTCAGGAACCCACAGGGGTTTACAATTTGTCAACTATTCCATGGACAGCTAAATCAATTTTATCCAGGGTATCCACATTCCACACTTCTAAAAAAATGTCTTCACTTTTTCTTCACCCAGTGATATTGAGTTCCTGTTTGTAGACTCTGCATGCCATGTTCTGTATATTATTAGCACATATTTTATATTTTCATATTAATAATTGAAATGATGATGATAATAGCAATAAGTATAATCTTATTACTGTTTATATTGTTTTTATTAATGATATTTTATATTATTATTATTAGTAATACCAATCATGAAATAATGATGGGAATAATAATAATAATATCATTATTACATTTTTTCATTATTGGTATTTCTATTGTTATTATTGTTATTATTATTAGGATAAACACATCAATGTAAAGCAATTCCATGTGTTGACATGAATTCATTAATTCCAATAAATGTACATTTTTTCCTTCACTCCACATTTATTATTGTCTTATAACTGTTTCTGATTTTTATTTTTTTTATGCTATTATTTTACAGTTTTGCATCTTAGTAATTGTATGCTAGAAGGCAAAGAATGATATTGTTTTCTTTCGTCTCTTTGAACGTCTTAATGGTTAAATATATTCTCCTTTCCCATTGATTCGTACAATACAGAAGCCCATTATCAGTACAATAGGGCAAAGCTCGGAAAGCTGCAATATTCTCTCCATGCTGCCGTCTTTGTTTTTTCCACTAATATTAGGGTAAAATTAGCTCCTGGTACTTCAGCTGGTAATGTAGCATTAAATAGCAGCTTTTCTTGCACTGGACATAGGGCAGAGCATGTATAGTAACACCATAAAGCCCGGTGGGAAGCCTCCATTTATTATGGCTGAGGGGTGACCGGAGGAAAGCCTCACCGTAGCAATTTTCCTCGAATTGTCTGTATGAATTTACTGTAACTCACAAAACGATATTATTAGGCCTCCGGAGAATTTCCTGCTTCTACAAACATGACTTTTACTAAATTATACTCTTTTTTTTTTTTGTACAGTAATAGTTATTTTTCCTAATTTTTAGCTTTTAGTGTTTCCATGGAAACGTTGCGGCGTGCAGTAGACTGGAATAATAAATCTGCTTGTCCTCCACCTTCCGGGACGTAATATTTTGACTGCTCACTTCTCCTGAACAGATAATCAACTAGAAAATAAAAACCTCTTCAGTATACAGAACAGATGATGGATGGAGGAGAAGAGAATATAGAAGAGATCTCCTATCGGGGAGAGGAGACGTGTTCCGGCAAGGGCAAAACTATTATTATATCGCTCTACTTAACTTAGGTCTATGCTCATATTTAGTTTTAGATCTGTATTAGTGATGACGAGCGAACGTGCACTTGTTATCCGAGTATGTTCGAGTGTTATCTGAGTATCTTGAGTGTGCTCGTATATTATGTTCGCGTCCCCGCCGCTGCATGCTTTGCTGGCGGTAGACAACCGCAACACATGCAGGGATTGCCAAGAAACAGGGAATCCCCGCATGTGTTGCAACTGTCTACCACAGCAAAGCATGCAACGGCTGGGACGCGAACATAATATATGAGCACACTCAAGATACTCAGATAACACCTGAGCATGCTCGGATAACACGTGCAGATTGGTTCATCACTAGTGTGTATCAATGCAGCTTAAAGGGGTCTTCCAGCTAAAATAAAAATATGTGAACTTAGAGCAGTCTAAAGGGATTTCCATTGTGAGCGCAGGCCAAAAGAGGCCAAAAAGCTATGTTAAAATAATTAAATCAGTATTCACCCATCATGGGTCTAGTGCCAGCTCTCCGCTGCTCTGGTCACATACAGCAGCCAATCACTGAGCTCAATCGCTGAATCACCGATTGGTTGCAGCAGTGATGTGTGTTCCAAAATCATGACTTCTCTGCTGCAGCCGTTAGAAACCAGAGAGCTGGAGCTGGACACAGGGAGCGTGAGAGCTTGCTGATTGTACTTTTTTAACGCAGCGTTGGCCAATAGGGCAAAAAAAGTAAAAGCAGAAAACCCCTTTAAAAATAATAAAAGAAATGATATTTACCCTCAGCAATCCCTTGCAGTTCCCGATCCAGCACTTACCTGGTCCCCTCCAGTCTCTACTTCCTGGTCCCATTCTTGACACACCAATCAGTACTGAAGCCAGTGATTGGCTGGAGGGCATTGCTGCACATCTTGTATACGATGATTATGGGATAAAAGAAGTACACATCAGCAAGTACAAAATAACCTGGGGATGGATGAGGGTGAGCATCATTTATTTCATTATTTACAACCTACATGCTCAGCTGAGTTGAAACATTTGTATCTTGGCAATTCTTAACGAGTTAGAGCTAATATTTGTCATGAGCAGCTGCGAATCCATACCACTCTCCCCAGGGCCGGCATTAGGGGGGAACCTGGGCAATTGCAGATACAGTTGAAAGCAGTGATGGAGGAGCGAAGCCGTCCGCTCCTTTCCCCATCATTCTCCCTTGAAGTTTGACGTCTCGGCCAGCAGGCGTGATTACATCACTTCATTACTCCATGCTGTGCCGCTGTAGGAGATAAGAAATCTTGTAATATTGTTTTGAGAGGTACTTGTGTAGGGAGGAGGACCCCCACAGAGTGTCCGGGCCAGAACCAAGGGGACCGCCATCTGAGTTCCTAAGTAAACAGTACCCAGGGAACAGAGGGGGAGAGTGGACTGTTGAGAGTGACAGGACAGCAAGAGGAGGGGCGAGTATAAAAGGGGCAGGGAGCGCGCAGAGGAATCAGTTGGTGATATGTCAGACATGGAGCAGGAGACGGAGGGGGCGTGAGAGAGCGGGAATGACACTGACAGTTCAGAGAAGAGACCAGCAGCAGAGGGTAGATACGCAGTGGCCCTCAGGAAAGAGGCGCCAAGCTTACCGACAGGGGACTGTCCCTTCACCCCAATCCCGGGTTACGATCTGCCCCTGGTCATCCTCGGCCGTTACCGCTGAGCTCGAGCCCTCCGCGGCCTGTCCGCTCCCTCTCCCGGCTGCTGCCATTCCCCTTCAGCCCGCGGTTGCGGCCTGCCCGCTGCCACCCGTGGACACTGCCGGTTCACATCAGCCCGTGGTTGCAGCCTGTCTATCACCGCACACAGCCGCCTTCACCCCGCTGCAGTCGGCAGTTGGGGCCTGTTTCTCATCAACAGAGACACTCTGCACACAGCCCCAGGCTGTGCACGCGGCCAGTAAACCACCACTCTTGAACACTACGACGCAACCCTGCTTGGGGACAGGAGTCCCATTGAACTCGCTAAAAAGCGCAACCCCGCTATTACAACAGGGGTTTACTCCATCTCAGGACTCCATCAGGGCCTGTTCTGCCCCAACTCCTCCTGGGCGCTGGGACGCCCGAAGACTACTCCAAATCTTCAGCAGCTGGGCCCAGCGGCTGCTACACCATGCAGCCTCAAAGACGCCACAGCAGACTCCCCAAAGATGCCAGAACAGCCTTATCAAAGAAGCCAGAGCAGCTTCATCAACAACACAGCTTCCACAGAGGCGCCGAGGGACGTCAGGACGGATAAGTGACATTATAGAGTATAAGGACCGGTAGACGGCCATACCGTAGCCCCATAGTAACCGGCCTCGGCCGGGTTAGTCGTGTTCTTTTCAAATAGTGTTTGGTTGTACTGAGTCCCTGCGAAGACAACTGTTGTTACCCCCTTTTTGGTTGCTTAGTATAGCCCTAGTGGCTTTAAATTATAAAAAGTTTGCTTTTCAAAATTCAACCAGTCTCGCGTCTCATCACTGCATCCTGCGAACCTGCTGTTACCTACACTTGTACTGTAAATGAGGCAATTATTCTAAAATTCCCACCGCAACAACCGCCAACTGTATTGCAATTGTAAAAATACTGTTATAACCTGAAGAATTAATTTTACCAGTTACTTAACGTGAAATATACAAAACAAAAGAAGTATGAAGACACAATCCATGGTATACACCATCTGACAATTATAGTCTTTTTTTATTTCCCAAATATTAGGACCATGGGAGAAGTAGTGCTTTAATCCGACCTATGATCGTTTTGCACGTATGCGTGGTTTTTAAGGCCTTGAGAACATGCGCACGTACAGTATGTAAAAATGGCTGTAGGTTGGGGACTGAGATATAGATTTAATGGGAGCTGAGCTACAGTACTTAGTAGCGGCCACTACATTTTGTATGGCGCAGTGGCTTTCCAGCGGCCCGGGTAACAGGTATTAGCTGATTGATTGGTGATAGCGCACCTCACACAAATCTAATTACGTATCCTAATGTTAGATTATAAATATCTCAATCTTGAAAACCTCTATAAGGTCTAAACTAGACTGGTCAGTTATGGTTTATTTTTAAGATCATTTTTAATTGAACTTGCATTGCAATTTAATTTGATCCCAGTATACATAGGGGATGTAGAATGTAAAGGGGTTGTGCCACAAACAACAATGCTGAGTGTCTGACAGAGACACCCACTGATGCCAGGAAAAGGGGGCCCTATGTGTCCGATGAGAATGAAGTGTTCGTGAGCATGTGTGTCCAGTGCTTCATTCACACATCATTAAAAGTGTTGTCCAGGCTTGGGATACAACTCTGCAGTAGCTCTATGTGACTACAGACTATGTGATTCAGAACATGCACACAGTGCCAGCACGGAAGCGGGCGGTCATATGAATGCAAGTATCCGATTTGTATACTTTCAGGCACGTTCCGATTAGACGTGCCTGGCCTTGCTAAGTCTCATCGGACTGTAACCGCATGTACAGTTGTGCTCAAAAGTTTACATACCCTGATAAAATTTTTGCTTTCTTGGCCTTTTTTCAGAGAATGTGAATGATAACACCAAAACTTTTTCTCCACTCATGGTTAGTGGTTGGGTGAAACCATTAATTATCAAACTACTGTGTTTCCTCTTTTTAAATTGTAATGACAACCCAAAATATCCCAATGACCCTGATTATAAGTTCACATATCCCATTTGTTAATACTGTGTATTGCCCCCTGTAACATCAATGACTGTTTGAAGTCCTTTGTGGTAATTGTGGATGAAGCTCTTTATTTTCTCAGATGGTAAAGCGGCCCACTCTTCTTGGTAAAAAGCTCCCAGGTCCTGTAAATTCCTGGGCTGTCCAGCATGAACTGCGCGCTTGAGATCTCCCCAGAGTGGCTCAATGATATTGAGGTCAGAAGACTGAGATGGCCTCTCCAGAACCTTCACTATAGCTGTAAGGATTCACAAGTCTGCATAGAGTGACTGCAGGCTATTACCCCAAGCCTATATATGTATGATATCATACCATACCTATCAGCCATCTAGGATTATGGGACAACCCTCTTTAAGAGGGCTATAGTCATATATAGATATTAGATGACCGCTTTTCCTCAGTAAAAATTGCATGTGTTCTTAGAGAGGATAGCAAAAATAGCCGTTGCCAGACATGCTCAATGGCAGCTTTCACTGAGAGCAAAAGTATCAAACATGCTGAAATCCCATATGTACTATCCTTCTTTTTCCTCACATCTGTTACCAGAGGTTTGAAATCAGGACATCACCATACAGATTAGACGGTTGGCTGGTCCCGACAAAATTGTAGGGTTTGGCTTGAGCTAAGTATCTGCTATTGAGGTTACTGGAAATAAATATATCAACATCCATCACATCTTATTATTTGACCTTTTCAATCAAATTGCAAATGTCATGGAGTATATAAAACAAGCATTGTTACATGTAATCACCGAAGATATTAATGGAAACTTTCATTATATGTAGAAGGCGCGTTACCGATTCTATTTTTTAAGGTCGTTTTGTCTATAAAACAACATTAACCTTTATGATGCAATTAGCAGAGGCAAGTGTTTTGTAAATCACATTATTCAATCACACAGATCCCCAAGGGAATGTCTGCGCTGGAGAACTGTATAGTAAAACGTTGCATGGAAATTTCCACTATGTTTTATTTCAGGATCTCATTTTGCTTTTTTTGCACACATAAAGCTCAAGGCCAAGAGACTGATTTCTAGCAAAATATGTAGTTACAATTTTATTAGAAAAAAAAACTTTTTCCTGTTCTGAATCATTTATAGTCTGATGGGTACTGGTGAAAAAAAATGGTACCCCATAAACAAACTGTGACGCTAGTCACTCCTCACGGACAGACCGTGAGGCAGAGCAGTCATAGAATCATAGAATCATAGAATCGTAGAGTTGGAAGGGACCTCCTGGGCCATCTGGTCCAACCCCCTGCTCAAAGCAGGATTCGCTAAATCATCCCAGTCAGATGTCTGTCCAGCCTCTGTTTGAAGACTTCCATTGAAGGAGAACTCACCACTTCTCGTGGCAGCCTGTTCCACTCATTGATCACTCTAACTGTCAAAAAGTTTTTTCTAATATCTAATCTGTGTCTCCTCCCATTCAGTTTCATCCCATTGCTTCTAGTCTTTCCTTGTGCAAATGAGAATAAAGTTGATCCTTCTACAATGTGACAGCCCTTTAGATATTTGTAGACAGCTATTAAGTCTCCTCTCAGTCTTCTCTTTTGCAAACTAAACATTCCCAAATCCTGCAACCTTTCCTCATAAGACAGGGTTTGCAGACCGGTCACCATTCTGGTCGCTCTTTTCTGAACTTGCTCCAGTTTGTTGATGTCTTTTTTAAAATGTGGTGCCCAAAACTGGACACAATATTCCAGATGAGGTCTGACCAAAGAGGAGTAGAGGGAAATAATGACTTCACGTGATCTAGACTGTATGCTTCTGTTAATACATCCTAGAATTGCATTTGCCTTTTTTGCTGCTGCATCACACTGTTGACTCATATTCAGTCTGTGATCTATTAGTATACCCAAGTCTTTTTCACATGTGCTGTCACTTAGCCCTATTCCTCCCATTCTATATATGCTTTTTCCATTTTTATTGCCCAGATGTAGTACTTTGCATTTCTCCCTGTTAAAAACCATTCTGTTTGTTGCTGCCCACTTCTCCAGTTTATTTAAATCTTTTTGAATCCTCTCTCTCTCTTCTCTAGTATTAGCTATCCCTCCTAGCTTTGTGTCATCAGCAAATTTAATCAGTTTACCCTCAATTCCTTCATCTAAATCGTTGATAAAGATGTTGAACAATACAGGGCCCAGGACAGAGCCCTGTGGTACCCCACTTGAGACATTCTTCCAACTGGATGTGCAGCCATTTACGACCACTCTTTGGGTCCGATCACTAAGCCAGTTATGAATCCACCTAACAGTTGCCTTGTCCATTCCATACTTAATCATTTTTTCAATAAGGATTGTATGAGAGACTTTGTCAAATGCTTTGCTGAAGTCAAGATATACTATATCTACAGCATTTCCTTGATCCACCCAATCAGTGATACCGTCATAGAAGGAAATTAAGTTAGTCTGACATGACTTATTAGTTACAAACCCATGCTGACTCTGTTTAATCACTTCATTCTTATCCAGGTATTGACATACATGTTGTTTAATAATTTGTTCAAAGATCTTTCCTGGTATAGAAGTCAGACTCACCGGCCTATAGTTACCTGGGTCCACCTTCTTCCCCTTTTTGAAGATAGGAACAACATTTGCTCTTCTCCAGTCTTCTGGCACTTCTCCTGTTCTCCAAGAATTTTCAAAGATTATAGAGAGGGGTTCAAAAATTTCTTCTGCTATCTCCTTCAGTACTCTGGGGTGTAATTCATCTGGACCTGGAGACTTGAATTCATTTAGGCTAGCTAAGTGTTTCCTCACTATCTTTCTGTTTATAGATATCCTGGATTCTTCTATTCCCTTAATAGGACAGTGAATAACAGTTGATGTTACATTTCCTTTCTGAGAGAAAACAGATGCAAAATAGGAATTTAAAAGTTCAGCCTTCTCAACATCCTGTCTTACCATTTCATCATTTTCATCCTGTAAAAATCCTATAGCATCTTTGACTTTTCTTTTACTTTTGACATATCCCCAAAATCCTTTATTATTGCTTTTGACATCTCTTGCAAGCCTCAATTCATTTTCAGCTTTAGCTAATCTGATTTGTGCCCTGCAAGTTCTGCAGACAGCATTATATTCTTCTTTAGATATGCCTCCCTCTTTCCATTTTATAAACATTTTTTTCTTCCTTTTTAGCATGTGCTTAAGTTCTGTGTTCATCCATCCTGGTTTCCTTAACTGCTTCCTATTCTTCCCTCTTTTCAGAATTGTTAACAACTGTGCTTTGAGAATTTCATTTTTCAAGATTTCCCATCCTTCCTGGACATTTTTGTCTTTAAGGATATCCAGCCATTGGATTCCTCCAATTCTCTTTCTGAATCCCTTAAAATCTGCCTTTCTGAAATCTAACCTTGACGTCTGAGTCTTCACAGGTCTTCCGCCTCTAGTTATCCAAAATTCTAAAATAGCATGGTCGCTACCTCCTAGGGTCCCAGCCACTTTTACCTCCTCAACCATTTCCTCCCTGTTTATAAGGATTAGATCCAAGGTAGCAGTTCCCCTTGTTTTCTCCCTTACCTTTTGGAAGATAAAGTTGTCAGCAAGAGAGGATAAGAATTTCCTTGACCTGTTAGTTTTGCCTGAGAGAGATTCCCAACAAATGTCTGGATAGTTGAAATCTCCCATGACAACTATGTCATATTTTTTGGAGAACTTGGCCATTTGATGCATAAAGAGTTCATCCATAGCTTCAGCTTGCACAGGCGGCCTGTAGTAAATGCCTACAATGGTGTCCTTTCCATTGTTCTGTCCTTGTATTCTTACCCAAACAGTTTCCACAGAACTCCCAGTCTCTGAAGCTTCAATCTCTGTGCAGATATACGCGTTTCTAACATACAATGCGACACCCCCTCCTCGTTTATCAAGTCTGTTTCTTGCAAATAAGTTGTATCCTTCTAGTCTTGTATTCCAATCATGTGTATTGTCCCACCAAGTTTCAGTGATTCCAATGACATCATATTTCTTTTCCTGTGTTAGTAGTTCCAATTCTCCTTGTTTGTTGCCCATGCTTTGTGCATTAGTATAGAAACATTTTAGTTTGTGATTGGTTTCTATTTCTCCAATATTTTTATTAATTAGATTCTTTCGTCTTTGTTCTTCCTTTCCACTTCTAATAGCAGAGTTCTCAATAGCATTTGTCAGGTGTATGGCTTTTTCTGGTCTTTTGCTTCCCTTCCCATGTTGTTCTAGTTTAAAGCTCTCCTTACAAGTGTAGCAAGGCGACTTCCAAATACATGCTTACCAGTCTTCGTAAGGTGCACCCCATCTCTAGCAAGTAGTCCATCGTATAAGTAGTTCACTCCGTGATCCAGAAATCCAAATCGTTGCTGACGGCACCATCGACGTAGCCAGTTGTTCACCTGCAGAATCTTATTCCACCTCCTTGTTCCATGGCCATCCACTGGGAGGATGGAAGAGAAGACCACCTGCGCTCCCAGTTCTTTCACTTTCTTGCCTAAGTCTTCAAAGTCTCTGCAGATGGTTTCCAGGTCGTTTCTTGCAGTGTCATTTGTCCCCACATGTAGTAGCAGGAATGGGTAGTCATCTGTAGGTCTGAAGAGTCCTGATATCCTGTCAGACACATCTTTAATTTTTGCACCTGGAAGACAACACATTTCTCTTGAAGTAATATCCGGTCTGCAGATAGCGGCCTCAGTTCCTCTCAACAGGGAATCCCCCATGACCACCACTCTCCGTTTCTTCTTCACAACATTTTTCTTTCTCCATCCAGGAGGACTCTGAAGGCGTACAAGGTTGCTGCTTGTTGGTAAAGTCTTATCCTGATGTATTTCTTCATTGTTTTCCTGCGTGAGAGCCTGGTACTGGTTTCTGAGCAGTATGGGTGCTGACTGCCTCCTGATCCTCCTGCTTCTCTGGGTCACATGTCTCCATTCCTCTGTTTCTTCAGGTGCACTTCGAATTTCTTCTCTTTCTGTAACATGAAGAGATAATTCTGCTCTGTCCAAGAACTCTTCACCTTCCTTAATGATCTTCAACGTAGCTAACCTCTCTTCGAGATTTTGCAACTTTTCCTCCAACAGGGACACAAGCTTGCATTTGTGGCATGTGAAGTTTGGCTTTTCCACTGGTAAGTCTGTGAACATGTAGCAAGAAATGCAGCTCACCAAATGGCTCAGATATTCTGAGCTCAGTTTCTGAGGTCAGTACCAAGAGAGTACGTAGAAAACCATGGGAAAGACAAAGGCGTTAGTCAGGTCACAGTACAGGGTCAAAATACCAGGAGATAGTGGATTAAAGCAAAAAGACAAGACAAACGGATAGTCAGAACACAATCCAAAGGGTCAGGTAGTGGAAGATCAGAACTCAGCGCAACAGAATCAAGCAAGCACTCATCAGAAAGCACAAATTACGTCTTGTAGGGATGAGAGGCAGACAGTTCCGTTAAGTAGCTGGGCAATCTCCAGAACTGATAACACTTGGAGAAAGTCCAGCACCTCCATGTCACAGATTGGATGGCCAAGCTGTCAATCAAAGTACTGACAGCTCAGCACTCCTATCACAAGATTGGACAACTGAGCTTATAATCAAAACACTGACAACTCAGCATGACCCAGATTCTATAGGGCAGCAAAACAGTCACTCACTGAGTGGATGAATCATGACACAAACCACATATGACAGTGGAAAGTGCCAACAGCTTCAGTGTACAGTGGAGAGTTACTAGTTTAGTCCTTCACATTTTGCAGCTCCTAAAGACTTCACATTCAAGAATATGAGGAATATGGTTGATGTAGAAATTGGTTCATTTTGGATCTGAAATAAATGGA
Source organism: Dendrobates tinctorius (assembly GCF_039654945.1). NCBI lineage: Eukaryota > Metazoa > Chordata > Amphibia > Anura > Dendrobatidae > Dendrobates > Dendrobates tinctorius. The sequence continues at coordinate 4,775,936 of NW_027361743.1, read as the reverse complement.
TGTCTGGAAATCTCACTTTCTTACTAGGTGATACTCTTTGGAACCTGTTTAGGGATTCTTTTAAAAAACCCAATATGAGCTGTCACTTTTCTAGGGGGTCTTCGAAGCATTTTGAACGTTTTTTCAGGATTTTCTCATAATCAAATAAGGTGATCACAGGTGATCAGATTTTCTAGCAATCCATTGTAACCTGGGGACTACCCAGAAAGCAAGTATTTCATTTTACTGCAGTGCCACCACTGGTGAAATGAAGGATTACAATATTTCCATCGAAATGAAAGTCTTTTCATGTTAGGGTTCGCACACACACATGTTCATATTTTCGGTCGGAGTACAAGCTGGCAAAATATCAGACCACACCTGGACCAATGTTATTTGATGAGGACGTGGATATGTCCAATTTTTTTCCTCGGAATGGAAAACATCGGACCCCTGTCATCTGAGGGCGGTCCGATTTTCATGGACTTGTGTCAGACGATGCAGACTTTTTTTTACCATTTTTCTATCTTCTCATAGTTGGGGGGAATCGGGGCACACAGGAATCAGACTTTGATCAGAGTTTGATGAGATTGTGCTTTGCATTTTTGTCATGATCTTCTCAGATGAGAGAAAATACACTGGTTTTACCCTTGCCTAATGCATAAACGTGCTGGGCTGCCAGAGCAAGAAACTCTTTTTGAAGCCGAACCTCAAAAATTAAAAAAGGAAAAATAAAATCTAGAAAGAAAGTCTCTTTAAGGAACGGTGCAGCTCCGGAGTGATAGAATAGATGTGATAATCTAGAATTGGTGCAATTTGGAAAACGATGTAAACACTTTGAGGCAAGCTGTATATTTCTGATGGAAATGGATTCATTGACATTAATGTACCATTAGAATCCCTGCGCCAGCTAAAAGCAAGTAAAACCAAATAAATAGCTTCGCATGCAGCAGATGGAACGTGGAAATGTAGAGTGATTGTGAGATTCAAAAGGGGAAAAAATTCTTATTCAAGAAGCCATAGACCGAGAGTAGATGTGAAAAAGAGGTAAGACAAGTGCAGATGTGTCCACCCTTAACTTTCCAAGAAGTTCATTAACGTGTGTCAGCACAAAATGACAATTCATACAAAGCGCAGTCGCTTGGTGCACTCTTGGTGTGGCCAAAAAAGTTCAGTACTCCCACTTGTTTTGCATCTATTTCCAGCCAATCTACCCCTTTTACTTGATTGACAGCTCTGGCTTTACAAGAATCAGAGGAGAACGGAAACAGAAAACAGCAAAAAAGAAGGGTAAGAGGAGACTTAATAGCGGTCTACAAATATTAGATATTAGAAAAAACTTTTTGACAGTGACGGTGATCAATGAGTGGAACAGGCTTCCATGAGAGGTGGTGAGTTCTCCTTCAATGGAAGTCTTCAAACACAGGCTGGACAGCCATGTGTCAGAGATGGTTTAGTGAATCCTGCATTGAGCAGAAGCTTGGACATGATGACCCTGGAGGTCCCTTCCAACTCTAACATTCTATGATTCTAAGATGGAGAGAAGTGCTCAGCTACACCAAGGATCCACCAGATACCTGTGCTTGGATTGCACAGTAATTTTGTGCTGACAGATTCCCTTTAAGGACCCCAATTTCTCACAATAGAAATTAAAAAAATTATTGCGACATACTAGCAACATATTTTACAGACAGTAAAAAAAATTAATAGCCACTAAGTGGCCAAACATAGACACATGTTGCTTAAACATTTCCCAAAAGAATATTGGAGAATGTATATTTACATACAGTGCCTTGAAAAAGTATTCATAACCTCGTGAACTTTTCCACATTTTTTCATATTCCATCTACAAACTTAAATGTTTTTTATTTGGATTTTATGTGCTGTACCAACTCAAAGAAGCAAGTATTTGTCAAGTGTAAAGGAAATGATACATGGTTTACTAAATATTTTAAAAATCTAAATCTGATCATTGTGACGTGCATTTGAATTCAGCCCCCCGAGGCAATACTTTGTAGGACCACCTGTCGCTGAAATTACTGCTCCAAGTCTTTTGGGGTCTGTCTCTACTAGCTTTGCATATCTGCAAGCTGAAATTTTTGCTGATTCTTCGTTGAACATTCTCTCTCGCTCAGTGAGATTGGATGGAGGCGTCTGTGAACAGCAATTTTCAAGTCTTACCATAGATTCTCAATGGGATTTAGGTCTGGACTGTGACTGGGCCGTTCACACTCATGAATATGCTTAGATCGAAAACAATCAATCATAGCTCTCGCAGTATGGTTAGGGTCGTTGTTCCGCTGGAAGGGAAACTTACTCCCCAGTCTCATGTCTTTTGCAACCTCTAACAGGTTTTCCTCCTGGATTGCTCTGTATTTAACTCCATCCATCTTCCCATCACTTCTGACCAGCTTCCCTATGCCTCCTGAAGAAAAGTTTCCCCACAGCATGAACCTTCCACCACCATATGTGATGATGGGAATGGTGTTTTCAAGATGATGTGCAGTGTTAGTTTTCCACCACACAGAGCGTTTTGCACTTAGCACAAAAAGTTCTACTTTGATCTCTTCTGCACAGGAGGGAGGACGAATCCAGAAACAACCACTGGTCATAGTAAAATTGCTTTATTAGGAGTGGTAAGGCAAGGAACAAATACAGCGTGCTTTGTAACTATAAAAACATTACCAAAAAATAGGGACACAAAGAACTACTGCTGCCATTGCTACATTATAAGTTATATCCATAATTCATAACAAAGTCAGATATAAACAGGTATGACAGGAGCCTCACAGCCAGCATAATTTAATGTGACATCCGTGATGTGATAATGAGCAGCATGGGTGAAGGCAACCAATCCAGCAAAAATCGAATGACATATAATTGCAGTCAATGCATTTTACCTGGACAGTGTAGCAGTTGGCACACAAAGGGTCCCCGTGCCCACCCCAATGCGCGTTTCGCGCCCCCTGACGAACACAGCCCCATTCACAATGTCACGGTTCTCTGGGTTCTCAGGATCGTAGGGGTTGCAAAGGTTGGACTTTCATCGATCATGAAGTACTGACATAGACTTGAGAGATGCCCTCACTGAAAAATGGGAAGACCGGGAAAGAAAATTCAAGTTCATGGATTCGTTGACAGCAGTAATCCAATGTTATTTATGACGATAAAATCCTTTACTATCAAAATGGATTTTTCTGATGTTTACAGCCTCCAAATATGTATTTATTAGCAATGAACTAATTAAAATGACTGCAACTTTTTGTAGTTATCTTCAATTTTAGCAGCTTTTTTTGTTCCCCGATTCTGGCAAAACTTTTGATTTTAAACATCTAGGATTACATCAGTCATTTGAAGATTTTAATTTACAGGATGGATCTTTATCTGGTGGCGTTATAACTTTCTTTAGTGTGTTTGTTCTTTGCCCACGCAAAAAAAAGTATTAATCTGCTATTCTTGTTGTTACATGGAATAATTAACCTGTAAAACATCTGTCTCTGTTGTGATGGCACAGTAATTGCATCAGAAACTTCAGAGCTAAGATCTTGATGATAAAAGTAGTTCTGTTTCATTAACAAACTGGTTGGCGAGCTGATGCACATGTTCTCCTGGGATAGCGTGTCATCTTTGATGCTCTTGTTTCTATTATTTCTCTATAGAATTAAAATGTTGGAAAATGGTATATATTAAAGATGTCTTCTTCCGAAAAGAATGGAAAGAATCTGCTTACTGTAGGGACATATATAAAAATTATTCACGGAATTTTCAGAATTTTATCCTGATGGGACTTCAAATTTTTTTCAATGCGCATGCTCACTGTTGTTATTTACTGTCATTATCGCTGTATTTTTAGAGTCTTAAAGGGGTTTTCCTGCCTTGGGGTTCAAGTCTACCATAACTCTATGTGAAAGAAAACTTGTGAGTCCTCACAGCTCAGCCATTGCACACTTTCCGGATTTTCCAGCGCTGGGCGCAAGTGAGAGCAATTTGCATACTACCGGGCACATTTCGACTAGACATATCCAACATGTTTTGAGCGAGGCTGTGAATGTCTAGTTGGCATGTGACTGCATAATGCAAATTTTATACTTGTGGTAAAGCACCTGCCCATTTTTGAGGCTGGCATTGGAAAATCCTCATAACACGCACAGTGTTTCACATATCTGCAGTAATATAGCATGACTACAGATAAACATAACGTAAAAAATAAAGAAAATCGTTATACTCGCCTCACCGCTCACCTCTCCAGCCCATCCACTCTTCACTGTCACCTACCTGATCCTTGCCACATCTTCTGATCCCCAACGCTCACAAGGAAATGGCAGGGACTCTCACACTGAGTAGCGACATCCCTACAGATGAGGCCAGAGAAGGTTCTCCTAAAGTTTTGTGATCTTGTACTCGCATGCACAGATCTTCCCCGGGTCTCTCACAGTCAGCCAGGAATTTCTTGGAGTTCAGCATGAGCAGCAGGTATCAGAAGATGCGACAAGGACCCTAAGGGTAGCAATGAGGATCAGAGAAGCCAGAGAGGCGAGCGGTAAGGTATTTTTTTTTTTTTTTAATTTTAAACGTTTTGATGGCCTTTAACAGTTCAGAAAAATGGCAGCCAGCGGAAGTGAATTACTAAAAATCCACCTTTTGACTAATAAAGATTTTTGTAACATTCGAGTTGAAATCAATTCCACTCAAATTAATTAGCTTATCTCTACTCGGCACCAACCAATTGAAAAAAAATTGTGTTGCAGTACCAGGCATAGCCACTGCTAGGAGTATGCAGCTGCCCCTGGTAAACAATGCCAAGACATGAGGCACACCACAGATTTCAATCATCTTAGTTGGACATCAATTTATGGTCTACACTAGTGGTTCCCAAACTCCAGTCCTCGCGGACCCCAACAGGTCATGTTTTCAGGATTTCCATAGTGTTACACATGTGAGAGAATTCCTGATGCCTTGATGATACTTCCATCACCTGTGAAATACAAAGGAAATCCTGAAAACATGACCTGTTGGGGTCCGCGAGGACTGGAGTTTGGGAACCACTGGTCAACACCATCTTTTAGTTGATTTATTAATATTAAAGGCTACAAATCCCTATTGAACATCACCCTGGTGGCAGCAGTGACCAGTGCATCACTGTTGTGGCCAGTAATTGACTGCAACAGTAACATGTCCAGCTGGATCTTGCAGGAAGTACATCTTGTTATGTTCGAATGGAAGTATGACCACTGTGACTCCAGGTCAATTACTCCAGTGCAGCCCTGGTACACTTCCACAGTGCTTTCTGTTCATTATGGATGGACATGTGACCGGTGTAGCCAATCACAGGCTTCAGCATGGACCAAGGGGTCAATACTGTCTCCAGTAGAGTTGAGCGAAACGGGTCGAAAAAATTCAAAAGTCGCCGACTTTTGGCAAAGTCGGGTTTCATGAAACGAAACCCGACCCTAGGATGAGGTCGGCCACGAGGTCGGCGACTTACGCGCCAAAGTCGCATTTCAAAAGTTTGTTTTGCGCTCTTTTTCAGCCAATCAGGATCCACGGACACTGTGGGCAACGTGATGACATAGGCACGGGTCACCACCATCTTTCAGAAGGGCATGCAAGTGATTGGCTTGCTTTGGTGGGCGTCAAAGGGGGTATAAAAGGGCGTGCACGCCGACCGCCATCTTACTTCTGCCGATCTTAGTATAGGGAGAGGTTGCTGCTGATTCTGTAGGGAGAGCGTTAGGCAGGGAAGAAGACAAAAAAACTGCTTCTGCTGCTAGCGATTTGGCCTGCACAACACACCAGTCACTGTGTGTGCAGTGCAAGGGGAGGCTATATAGTGGTGTATCAGTGGTGTTGGTTGTTGGGCTGCCTTCTAAGGCTTCCTGACATTCCTGCATTGCTGTTTACCCACTGCTCCACAAACTGCTTTTTTAAAAGCAATCCAATCTCCCTTATCCTCTAGTCACTTTTGTCACAGCTGTGCCATCGAGCCTGTCACATAGCGCTCAGATATTCATTGGGCCTCACACAATCCAAAAGTGTCCAGTGTCCAAAAGTGTGTGCAGAGATTCAAAATCTCCCTTATCCTCTAGTCACTTTGGTCACAGCTGTGCCATCGAGCCTGTCACATAGCGCTCAGATATCAGTGGGCCCCACACAATCCAAAAGTGTCCATCCAGTGTCCAAAAGTGTGTGCAGAGATTCAAAATCTCCCTTATCCTCTAGTCACTTTGGTCACAGCTGTGCCATCGAGCCTGTCACATAGCGCTCAGATATCAGTGGGCCTCACACAATCCAAAAGTGTCCAGTGTCCAAAAGTGTGTGCAGAGATTCAAAATCTCCCTTATCCTCTAGTCACTTTGGTCACAGCTGTGCCATCGAGCCTGTCACATAGTGCTCAGATATCAGTGGGCCTCACACAATCCAAAAGTGTCCAGTGTCCAAAAGTGTGTGCAGAGATTCAAAATCTCCCTTATCCTCTAGTCACTTTGGTCACAGCTGTGCCATCGAGCCTGTCACATAGCGCTCAGATATCAGTGGGCCTCACACAATCCAAAAGTGTCCATCCAGTGTCCAAAAGTGTGTGCAGAGATTCAAAATCTCCCTTATCCTCTAGTCACTTTGGTCACAGCTGTGCCATCGAGCCTGTCACATAGCGCTCAGATATCAGTGGGCCTCACACAATCCAAAAGTGTCCATCCAGTGTCCAAAAGTGTGTGCAGAGATTCAAAATCTCCCTTATCCTCTAGTCACTTTGGTCACAGCTGTGCCATCGAGCCTGTCACATAGCGCTCAGATATCAGTGGGCCTCACACAATCCAAAAGTGTCCAGTGTCCAAAAGTATGTGCAGAGATTCAAAATCTCACTTATCCTCTAGTCACTTTGGTCACAGCTGTGCCATCGAGCCTGTCACATAGGGCTCAGATATCAGTGGGCCTCACACAATCCAAAAGTGTCCATCCAGTGTCCAAAAGTGTGTGCAGAGATTCAAAATCTCCCTTATCCTCTAGTCACTTTGGTCACAGCTGTGCCATCAAGCCTGTGACATAGCGCTCAGATATCAGTGGGCCTCACACAATCCAAAAGTGTCCAGTGTCCAAAAGTGTGTGCAGAGATTCAAAATCTCCCTTATCCTCTAGTCACTTTGGTCACAGCTGTGCCATCGAGCCTGTCACATAGCGCTCAGATATCAGTGGGCCTCACACAATCCAAAAGTGTCCAGTGTAAAAAAGTGTGTGCAGAGATTCAAAATCTCCCTTATCCTCTAGTCACTTTTGTCACAGCTGTGCCATCGAGCCTGTCACATAGCGCTCAGATATCAGTGGGCCTCACACAATCCAAAAGTGTCCAGTGTCCAAAAGTGTGTGCAGAAATTCAAAATCTCCCCTGTCCTATAGACACCTTGTACCTTGTTTTACATTACTATATAGTTTGTTGGATTTTGTCTACATTTCTACCAAAAATGAGGAAGTCTGGTGGAAGAGGCCGTGGAATTGGGTGGGGGTTGGCAGCTGGTAATGATGGTGTTGGTGGTGGATCTGATGGTAGTGGCAAGAGTAAAATAGGACCGAATGCAGGAGGTGCTGACCCTGCGTCATCGTCTGGCTACATAAGGCCTCGAACGCTTAGTTTTCTAGGAGTTGGCAAACCGCTTTTAAAGCCAGAGCATCAGGAAAAAGTTTTGTCTTACATTGCTGACTCAGCCTCCAGCTCTATCGCCTCCTCTTCTTCAGTTGTAAAAAGTAAAAGCACTGAGTCGTCATTGGAGGCTCATGTTCATGAACCACACCTTTCCTTGTGTCCTTCACCCCAACCAAGATTGAAGGATGACGCAGGCCATACTACTGATTACTCCATGGAGCTGTTTTCACATACCATGCCTGGATTATCAAGTGAAATGGTGAATTACCCAGGCCAAGATGAATTTGACATGGAGTGCACTGATGCACAGCCGCTGATGGATGATTCTGCTGGTACATTCACTCAGAGCACTACATTGTCCTCGCAGTGTACAGAGCCAGATTATGACCCTGATGAGACTCAGGTGCCCCTTCCCGCACACTATACCACCATACACGGTGACACAGAGGAAGGTGCACATGACATAGAAGAGGAGGTGATGGATGACCCAGTTGTTGACCCAGATTGGCATCCATTGGGGGAAGAGGGTGCTGCTTCCTATAGCTCAGATGAGGAGCATCCACAGCAGACATCGACATCGCAACAGCTGTTATCTGGCAGGCCCGGAGCACTCCAAAGACAGGTTCCAAACATCAAAAGAGTTGCTGGACAGCTTGTCCAGAGGGTCAAAAGATCACAGCGTGCTAGGCCGCAAAATGTCTGCCAAAGTAGGAAGAGTGCAGTGTGGCACTTTTTTGACCAAAATCCTCATGATCAGGCCAAGGTTATCTGTAAGAAGTGCGCAAAGACCTTTAGCCGAGGGAAAAATTTGAAAAATTTGAATACCAGTTGCATGCTTAGACATTTAACCAGCATGCACTTGCAAGCGTGGACACAACACCAAACCTCAAGTGCCACATGTGCAACTGATCACAACGAAGGTAGTCAGCAATGCTACATTGTTTCCCCCACTGTAAGCCCACCGGTTAGCACAGCAGCAAATGTTGAGGTGTCGTTGCAAGACCACAGCAGTCAGGGAATCCCACTGTTATATCAACGAAAGACTGATTCTAGGCCATCAGAAAGAACACCAACTCCATCACCATCATCAACCCTCTCTCAGTCCGCCCTGTCCACCGCTACTTCCACCATATGCAGCTCTCAAGTCCAGCTCACCCTCCCAGACACTATGAGTAGGTCAAGAAAGTACTCAGTCTCTCATCCGCGTACACTGGGTTTGAACGCCCACATTGCCAAACTAATCTCGTTTGAGATGATGCCCTTTCGGTTGGTGGAAAGCACAGCTTTCCGCGAACTCATGGCCTATGCAGTACCATGCTATGACCTACCCAGTCGCCACTTCTTCTCTCGCAAAGCCATCCCAGCCCTCCACCATCATGTGAAAGACCGCATTGTCCATGCATTCAAGCAGTCAGTGAGCGGAAAGGTGCACCTCACAACTGATGCATGGTCCAGTCGGCATGGCCAGGGCCGTTACGTGTCCATCACTGCGCACTGGGTTAATGTGGTGGATGCAGGGTCCACAGGGGACAGCGGTGGTGGGACAGTGCTGCCTAGCCCACGGTATAGGAAACAGTTGGCTGTAGGCGTTCGACCCTCCTCCTCCAGAAGCGAAAGCTCGTCCACAGAGCGCAGTCGTACGAGCACTCCATCTGCAGCTGCCACTGTTGCACACGATGTGTCCCCCTATCGAGCAGCTAGTGGAAAGCTTCAGCAGGCTGTGTTGCAGATGATGTGTTTGGGCGACAGACACACCGCCGAGGTGCTGGCCGAGTACTTGAAGCGACAAACTGAGTCATGGCTGGGCAGTGTACATCTTGAGGCAGGCAAGGTAGTTAGTGATAACGGCCGTAATTTTGTGGCAGCCATAGCCCTTTCAAAACTCAGCCACATACCTTGCTTGGCTCACACCTTGAACCTGGTGGTGCAGTGCTTCCTCAAAAATTATCCGGAGTTAACAGCCCTGCTCCAGAAGGTGCGAAGACTGTGCACGCACATCCGCCGGTCGCCTGTACACTCCGTTCGTATGCAGAAGCTGCAGCGATTGCTCCACCTTCCCAACCACCGCCTCATTATCGACATTGCAACAAGGTGGAACTCCACCCTGCACATGGTGGAGCGGCTGTGCGAGCAGAGGCAGGCCATAATGCATTTGTGGGAGGATACACGGCCAGGCACTTTGAGAGCAGACATGGAGTTGACAGGTGTGCAGTGGTCGAAGCTGAAAGACCTTTGTAAAGTCCTTCAGTGTTTTGAGGAATGCACACGGCTGGTAAGCGCAGACGACGCCATCCTACGCATGAGCATCCCACTTATGCGTCTGCTCATGCAAACTTTGATGCACCTTAAGGAGCAGGCGTCTGCAGCCAATGTTGATGAGGAGGGAATCCTGATTCAGCCATTGTCTGCTCAGGGACCTCTCCTGGACGAGGTGGAGGAAGAAGAGGAGGAGGAGGATGATGATGGGGATGATTACTTAGGGGAGGAGGATGCATCTCGTGGGGCAAGTGAAAATGTTGGCGTGGCAAGGTCTGGTACAGGGTTTGTGCGTGACTGGAGGGATGTGGATTTGCCAGAAAGTGCTCCTCCACCCAGCACTCGCAGTGCATCATTGACACCGGGAACATTGGCCCACATGTCAGATTATGCCTTGCGGATCCTAAAAAGGGACCCCCGCATTGCCAAAATGATGAACGATGACGACTACTGGTTGGCCAGCATCCTGGATCCACGCTATAAATGCGAATTACAAAACATCATGCCACAGGAGAACCTTGACCTAATATTGGCTAATAAACAAGCAACTCTGGTAAATCGGTTGCTTGAGGCATTCCCAGCACACAGCAGCGGTGATGGTTCTCACACGAGCCATACGGGCCGGGGGCAGCTTGGCAGAGGTGTTCGTGGTGCACACAGCAGAAGTGGCGTTGGAGACAGGGGTTTCATGACAATGTTTTGGACTGATTTTTCAAATACCGCTCACACAACTGGTAATACTGCATCGATGGAAAGTGACAGGAGACAGCAGTTGTCAACTATGGTTACAAACTACTTTTCCTCCCATATCGATGTTCTCCCACACAGGTCATTCCCCTTTGACTATTGGGCCGCTAAACTGGACACCTGGCCTGAATTGGCCCAATATGCCTTACAGGAGCTCGCGTGCCCAGCTGCAAGTGTGCTATCGGAAAGAGTCTTCAGTGCAGCTGGATCAATCCTGACAGAAAAAAGGACCCGTCTGTCAACCCAAAATGTGGATGATCTAACCTTCATTAAAATGAACCACGCATGGGTTTCCAAGGATTTTGTCCCACCTTCCCCTGATGACACATTGGGTGACAGAAAAATGGCTTGCTTTGGTCCACCTCTTCCTGGTACTTCACCTATTTCGCCTTTTGCATCAGCTGAATGTCCAACATCAACATATGCCACTTTCTAAAACTCCCTAACTGTGCTGCCTCCCCCCCCATGGCCGGGGTCACCACCTAGCGCACGACACCGTGCAAGTGCCGTTGCCCTGGACAGGTGGGTAGGCCGACTCTTGGGCGCGGGCACTGGCACAGGGTCCCTCATAGTGCAATCAAGTGTCTCTGACGGAGGTGGTGCACCACCGTCAGAGACACCGCTGTACTATGTGGGGCCCAGTGCCAGTACCGACGCCCACGAGTGGGCCCCCCTTGCTTGGGCAGGGCCCCAGCATTTGCAATCTTTACCTCTCCCTGCTCCTCCGCTGTGTAATCTGGGCCGTCAAATCCATACTGTGCCTGACACCGTCTGAGCCTGCCTCCTGATGTATAGACATATATTTTGAATGTGTACGCTATCCATACATGTTATCTGGGGATACGGTACCCTTTCTAACCTTTGTGCAATCACGTGCAATCCATACTGGGCCTAACACCGTCTGAGCCTGCCTCCTGAGACATATATTTTGAATGTGTACGCTATCCATACATATTATCCGGGGATACGGTACCCTTTCTAACCTTTGTGCAATCACGTGCAATCCATACTGGGCCTAACACTGTCTGAGCCTGCCTCCTGAGACATATATTTTGAATGTGTACGCTATCCATACATGTTATCCGGGGATACGGTACCCTTTCTAACCTTTGGGCAATCACGTGCAATCCATACTGGGCCTAACACCGTCTGAGCCTGCCTCCTGAGACATATATTTTGAATGTGTACGCTATCCATACATGTTATCCGGGTATGGTACCCTTTCTAACCTTTGTGCAATCACGTGCAATCCATACTGGGCCTAACACCGTCTGAGCCTGCCTCCTGAGACATATATTTTGAATGTGTATGCTATCCATACATGTTATCCGGGGATACGGTACCCTTTCTAACCTTTGTGCAATCACGTGCAATCCATACTGGGCCTAACACCGTCTGAGCCTGCCTCCTGAGACATATATTTTGAATGTGTACTAGAGTTGAGCGATACCAGCCGATACTTGAAAATATCGGATCGGAATGGATCGGCCGATCTTAAAAAAAAGTATCGGTATCGCCGATTCCGATACCGGGAACCAATGCAAGTCAATGGGGCCAAAATATCGGAATTAAAAAAAAACCTTTCTTTCCTTGTAGGTTAATACTACATGAAGAAAAACAACTAAGAATAATGTAGAATGTATTGTGGGAGGTGGAGGAGACATTAAAGCCATAGAGGTTTAGCCCAATCAAATGGAATAGCAGGAATTAAACTTTTTTTTTTAAAGATGTTAGGAGTTACAAAGATATTGACTATGTTAGCCTCATTTATATTTTGCCAGACATGTATGTCTTCTTCTTCTACTTCCTTTTTTTACCTTCTTCTTCTTCTTCTACTTCCTTTTTTTACCTTCTTCTTCTTCTTCTACTTCCTTTTTTTACCTTCTTCTTCTTCTTCTACTTCCTTTTTTTACCTTCTTCTTCTTCTTCTACTTCCTTTTTTTACCTTCTTCTTCTTCTTCTACTTCCTTTTTTTACCTTCTTCTTCTTCTTCTACTTCCTTTTTTTACCTTCTTCTTCTTCTTCTACTTCCTTTTTTTACCTTCTTCTTCTTCTTCTACTTCCTTTTTTTACCTTCTTCTTCTTCTTCTACTTCCTTTTTTTACCTTCTTCTTCTTCTTCTACTTCCTTTTTTTACCTTCTTCTTCTTCTTCTACTTCCTTTTTTTACCTTCTTCTTCTTCTTCTTCTTCCTTTTTTTACCTTCTTCTTCTTCTTCTTCTTCCTTTTTTTACCTTCTTCTTCTTCTTCTTCTTCTTCTTCTTCTTCTTCTTCTTCTTCTTCTTCTTCTTCTTCTTCTTCTTCTTCTTCTTCTTCTTCTTCTTCTTCTTCTTCTTCTTCTTCTTCTTCTTCTTCTTCTTCTTCTTCTTCTTCTTCTTCTTCTTCTTCTTCTTCTTCTTCTTCTTCTTCTTCTTCTTCTTCTTCTTCTTCTTCTTCTTCTTCTTCTTCTTCTTCTTCTTCTTCTTCTTCTTCTTCTTCTTCTTCTTCTTCTTCTTCTTCTTCTTCTTCTTCTTCTTCTTCTTCTTCTTCTTCTTCTTCTTCTTCTTCTTCTTCTTCTTCTTCTTCTTCTTCTTCTTCTTCTTCTTCTTCTTCTTCTTCTTCATCTTCTTCCTATTCTTCTTCATCATATTCTTGTTTGTGTCAGGCATTCCTGTAGTTGTTATCTAGAAAAGTTAGAAGTTTACACCTTCCGTTCTGCCTGTCACAAAAGATTTACAACAGGATTTGTCCGCGTTCAGTTTGGCCTGCAGAAGCAGGCCTTTTCCAGGGGCACCACGAGGAGGAACGGACTCACCCCCATACACTGCTTAGTCTTCTTCTGCTTATAAATAAGATAATATCATTTGCTCAGAGTATTAGTCTTATGCTTAATGTTCTTCTGCTTTGTTTTTTTTATGCTTCTTTGTCTTCTCTCTCTTGTTGTTCTGCATCTTGGTGGTTGTCTTCCTGTTCTTTGTCCTCTTGAACCAGCTGACGGTACTGGCACCCGGAGGGGCAGCAGAAGGAACAAGAGCCAATGGCACTACCGAGGACCAGCTGACGGTGCTGGAACCCGGTTACTAAGCAGGAGGTACCTGTGCTACAAAGCACTACCAAGGACCAGCAGACGTTGCCGGAACTCGGATACCGAGATGGAGGCACCTAGGCCAAACGCTCTGACGAGAACCAGCTGACGGTGCTGGAACCCGGAGGGGTAGCATAAGCTGCAAGAGCAAATGGAAATAGCGAGGACCAGCTGACAGTGCTGGCACCCGGAGGGGCAGCAGAAGGAATAAGAGCCAATGGCACAACCGAGGACCAGCTGACGGTGCTGGAACCCGGTTACTAAGCAGGAGGTACCTGTGCTACAAAGCACTACCAAGGACCAGCAGACGTTGCCGGAACTCGGATACCGAGATGGAGGCACCTAGGCCAAAGGCTCTGACGAGAACCAGCTGACGGTGCTGGAACCCGGAGGGGTAGCATAAGCTGCAAGAGCAAATGGAAATAGCGAGGACCAGCTGACAGTGCTGGCACCCGGAGGGGCAGCAGAAGGAATAAGAGCCAATGGCACAACCGAGGACCAGCTGACGGTGCTGGAACCCGGTTACTAAGCAGGAGGTACCTGTGCTACAAAGCACTACCAAGGACCAGCAGACGTTGCTGGAACTCGGATACCGAGATGGAGGCACCTAGGCCAAAGGCTCTGATGAGAACCAGCTGACGGTGCTGGAACCCGGAGGGGTATCAGAAGTTACCCCTGAAAAGCAAAGTTGGCATGCCGCAAGCTGGCCGCAGTTACCGAATCACACAGTCCTACAGGGGGTGCTTGTCCTACTGGCACTATGGAACAAACCTTTCTTACCAGAACCCGCAGTCCACATAGGAAGCACCTAAACTGCTGGCACCCTAGCCTCGGCTAACCCAACCGCAACACGACATGGCAACTTGGGGTGGCAAACTGACATTGACACTTCCCGGAAACAGCAGGCAGGGCTGGAACCAAGCTGGGCAGGAGGGAGTACCCGTGCCAAAGTCAGTTATGAGCAGCAACTGGCGATGTTGGAGCCCAGGACAAGCACTTAGCAGGCTGAGGCCTGATGTGCTGTCAATTGGGAGGCAGCAGGACAGATTGCCATCAAAACAGCAGGGGAACAGCTGACGTTACTGAACCCCACAAACACAGGAGCTAGTGTTTTACTCTGTGAAGACGGCACTTCCGAGCAACAACTGGCTGTGTTGAAGCCCAGGGACAAGCACGGAGCAGGCTTAGGCTGCATTGAAGAAATTTTAAGATCGGTTGTAGACTACTAATTTGAACCAAGCTCCACTTAGGCCTGTGGATTCACTGATTTTCGTATTTCCCCTGTCCTCCAACCCCGCCAGTTACAGCTCCGAAGTGGCGTCTGCACAATCCACACTTGTTCCTGTGTTACAGGTGTTCAGTCCGGTCAGTTAATCCCCTGATGTGTGTCCGGCAATGTCGCCTGCTCTGTCCACATTCCGATAATGGGAATGTGGACAGAGCAGGCGACATTGCCGGACACACATCAGGGGATTAACTGATCGGACTGAACACCTGTAACACAGGAACAAGTGTGGATTGTGCAGACGCCACTTCGGAGCTGTAACTGGCAGGGTTGGAGGACAGGGGAAATACGAGAGACAGTGGAGCCACAGGCCTAATTGGAGCACGGTTAAAAATCAGTAGTGGTACGACTGTGTAGGCAGCAGGAGACTTTGCCATCCACACAGCAGGGGATCAGCTGACATTACTGAACCCCACTGAGACACGGGAGCAAGTATCTCTTTCCGTGTGGACGGCACTTCCGAACTACAACTGGCTGTGTTGAAGCCCAGGAAATAGGAGGGTGTAGGCAGAGGCCTACTGTATTTTGAATGAGTTTACAGCAGGAGAGACTGCCATCCACAAAGCAGGGGATCAGCTGACGTTACTGAACCCCACTGAGACACGGGAGCAAGTATCTCTTTCCGTGTGGACGGCACTTCCGAACTACAACTGGCTGTGTTGAAGCCCAGGAAATAGGAGGGTGTAGGCAGAGGCCTACTGTATTTTGAATGAGTTTACAGCAGGAGAGACTGCCATCCACACAGCAGGGGATCAGCTGACGTTACTGAACCCCACTGAGACACGGGAGCAAGTATCTCTTTCCGTGTGGACGGCACTTCCGAACTACAACTGGCTGTGTTGAAGCCCAGGAAATAGGAGGGTGTAGGCAGAGGCCTACTGAATTTTGAATGAGGTGACAGCAGGAGAGACTGCCATCCACACAGCAGGGGATCAGCTGACGTTACTGAACCCCACTGAGACACGGGAGCAAGTGTCTCTTTCCGTGTGGACGGCACTTCCGAACTACAACTGGCTGTGTTGAAGCCCAGGAAATAGGAGGGTGTAGGCAGAGGCCTACTGTATTTTGAATGAGTTTACAGCAGGAGAGACTGCCATCCACACAGCAGGGGATCAGCTGACGTTACTGAACCCCACTGAGACACGGGAGCAAGTATCTCTTTCCGTGTGGACGGCACTTCCGAACTACAACTGGCTGTGTTGAAGCCCAGGAAATAGGAGGGTGTAGGCAGAGGCCTACTGAATTTTGAATGAGGTGACAGCAGGAGAGACTGCCATCCACACAGCAGGGGATCAGCTGACGTTACTGAACCCCACTGAGACACGGGAGCAAGTATCTCTTTCCGTGTGGACGGCACTTCCGAACTACAACTGGCTGTGTTGAAGCCCAGGAAATAGGAGGGTGTAGGCAGAGGCCTACTGTATTTTGAATGAGTTTACAGCAGGAGAGACTGCCATCCACACAGCAGGGGATCAGCTGACGTTACTGAACCCCACTGAGACACGGGAGCAAGTATCTCTTTCCGTGTGGACGGCACTTCCGAACTACAACTGGCTGTGTTGAAGCCCAGGAAATAGGAGGGTGTAGGCAGAGGCCTACTGAATTTTGAATGAGGTGACAGCAGGAGAGACTGCCATCCACACAGCAGGGGATCAGCTGACGTTACTGAACCCCACTGAGACACGGGAGCAAGTATCTCTTTCCGTGTGGACGGCACTTCCGAACTACAACTGGCTGTGTTGAAGCCCAGGAAATAGGAGGGTGTAGGCAGAGGCCTACTGTATTTTGAATGAGTTTACAGCAGGAGAGACTGCCATCCACACAGCAGGGGATCAGCTGACGTTACTGAACCCCACTGAGACACGGGAGCAAGTGTCTCTTTCCGTGTGGACGGCACTTCCGAACTACAACTGGCTGTGTTGAAGCCCAGGAAATAGGAGGGTGTAGGCAGAGGCCTACTGTATTTTGAATGAGTTTACAGCAGGAGAGACTGCCATCCACACAGCAGGGGATCAGCTGACGTTACTGAACCCCACTGAGACACGGGAGCAAGTATCTCTTTCCGTGTGGACGGCACTTCCGAACTACAACTGGCTGTGTTGAAGCCCAGGAAATAGGAGGGTGTAGGCAGAGGCCTACTGAATTTTGAATGAGGTGACAGCAGGAGAGACTGCCATCCACACAGCAGGGGATCAGCTGACGTTACTGAACCCCACTGAGACACGGGAGCAAGTGTCTCTTTCCGTGTGGACGGCACTTCCGAACTACAACTGGCTGTGTTGAAGCCCAGGAAATAGGAGGGTGTAGGCAGAGGCCTACTGTATTTTGAATGAGTTTACAGCAGGAGAGACTGCCATCCACACAGCAGGGGATCAGCTGACGTTACTGAACCCCACTGAGACACGGGAGCAAGTATCTCTTTCCGTGTGGACGGCACTTCCGAACTACAACTGGCTGTGTTGAAGCCCAGGAAATAGGAGGGTGTAGGCAGAGGCCTACTGTATTTTGAATGAGTTTACAGCAGGAGAGACTGCCATCCACACAGCAGGGGATCAGCTGACGTTACTGAACCCCACTGAGACACGGGAGCAAGTATCTCTTTCCGTGTGGACGGCACTTCCGAACTACAACTGGCTGTGTTGAAGCCCAGGAAATAGGAGGGTGTAGGCAGAGGCCTACTGTATTTTGAATGAGTTTACAGCAGGAGAGACTGCCATCCACACAGCAGGGGATCAGCTGACGTTACTGAACCCCACTGAGACACGGGAGCAAGTATCTCTTTCCGTGTGGACGGCACTTCCGAACTACAACTGGCTGTGTTGAAGCCCAGGAAATAGGAGGGTGTAGGCAGAGGCCTACTGTCTTTGTAATGCGGAGACAGCAGGAGAGACTGCCATCTCCACAGCAGGGGAACAGCTGGCAGTGCTGAACCCCACTAACACTTGAACGAATGTGTTTGGCTCTGTGGAGACGACACTTCTGAACACCAACTGACGCTGTTGGAGCCCAGGATTAGGCGAGGAGCAGGCTGGGGCCTACTGGATTTGGGCAGGTGAAGGCAGCAGGAGACTTGCCATCTCCACAGCAGGGGAACAGCTGGCAGTGCTGAACCCCACTAACACTTGAACGAACGTGTTTGGTTCTGTGGAGACGACACTTCTGAACACCAACTGACGCTGTTGGAGCCCAGGATTAGGCGAGGAGCAGGCTGGGGCCTGCTGGATTTTGGCAGGTGAAGGCAGCAGGAGACTTGCCATCTCCACAGCAGGGGAACAGCTGGCAGTGCTGAACCCCACTAACACTTGAACGAACGTGTTTGGTTCTGTGGAGACGACACTTCTGAACACCAACTGACGCTGTTGGAGCCCAGGATTAGGCGAGGAGCAGGCTGGGGCCTACTGGATTTTGGCAGGTGAATGCAGCAGGAGACTTGCCATCTCCACAGCAGGGGAACAGCTGGCAGTGCTGAACCCCACTAACACTTGAACGAATGTGTTTGGCTCTGTGGAGACGACACTTCTGAACACCAACTGACGCTGTTGGAGCCCAGGATTAGGCGAGGAGCAGGCTGGGGCCTACTGGATTTGGGCAGGTGAAGGCAGCAGGAGACTTGCCATCTCCACAGCAGGGGAACAGCTGGCAGTGCTGAACCCCACTAACACTTGAACGAACGTGTTTGGTTCTGTGGAGACGACACTTCTGAACACCAACTGACGCTGTTGGAGCCCAGGATTAGGCGAGGAGCAGGCTGGGGCCTACTGGATTTTGGCAGGTGAAGGCAGCAGGAGACTTGCCATCTCCACAGCAGGGGAACAGCTGGCAGTGCTGAACCCCACTAACACTTGAACGAACGTGTTTGGTTCTGTGGAGACGACACTTCTGAACACCAACTGACGCTGTTGGAGCCCAGGATTAGGCGAGGAGCAGGCTGGGGCCTACTGGATTTTGGCAGGTGAATGCAGCAGGAGACTTGCCATCTCCACAGCAGGGGAACAGCTGGCAGTGCTGAACCCCACTAACACTTGAACGAACGTGTTTGGCTCTGTGGAGACGACACTTCTGAACACCAACTGACGCTGTTGGAGCCCAGGATTAGGCGAGGAGCAGGCTGGGGCCTACTGGATTTTGGCAGGTGAAGGCAGCAGGAGACTTGCCATCTCCACAGCAGGGGAACAGCTGGCAGTGCTGAACCCCACTAACACTTGAACGAACGTGTTTGGCTCTGTGGAGACGACACTTCTGAACACCAACTGACGCTGTTGGAGCCCAGGATTAGGCGAGGAGCAGGCTGGGGCCTACTGGATTTGGGCAGGTGAAGGCAGCAGGAGACTTGCCATCTCCACAGCAGGGGAACAGCTGGCAGTGCTGAACCCCACTAACACTTGAACGAACGTGTTTGGTTCTGTGGAGACGACACTTCTGAACACCAACTGACGCTGTTGGAGCCCAGGATTAGGCGAGGAGCAGGCTGGGGCCTACTGGATTTTGGCAGGTGAAGGCAGCAGGAGACTTGCCATCTCCACAGCAGGGGAACAGCTGGCAGTGCTGAACCCCACTAACACTTGAACGAACGTGTTTGGTTCTGTGGAGACGACACTTCTGAACACCAACTGACGCTGTTGGAGCCCAGGATTAGGCGAGGAGCAGGCTGGGGCCTACTGGATTTTGGCAGGTGAAGGCAGCAGGAGACTTGCCATCTCCACAGCAGGGGAACAGCTGGCAGTGCTGAACCCCACTAACACTTGAACGAACGTGTTTGGCTCTGTGGAGACGACACTTCTGAACACCAACTGACGCTGTTGGAGCCCAGGATTAGGCGAGGAGCAGGCTGGGGCCTACTGGATTTTGGCAGGTGAAGGCAGCAGGAGACTTGCCATCTCCACAGCAGGGGAACAGCTGGCAGTGCTGAACCCCACTAACACTTGAACGAACGTGTTTGGCTCTGTGGAGACGACACTTCTGAACACCAACTGACGCTGTTGGAGCCCAGGATTAGGCGAGGAGCAGGCTGGGGCCTACTGGATTTTGGCAGGTGAAGGCAGCAGGAGACTTGCCATCTCCACAGCAGGGGAACAGCTGGCAGTGCTGAACCCCACTAACACTTGAACGAATGTGTTTGGCTCTGTGGAGACGACACTTCTGAACACCAACTGACGCTGTTGGAGCCCAGGATTAGGCGAGGAGCAGGCTGGGGCCTACTGGATTTTGGCAGGTGAATGCAGCAGGAGACTTGCCATCTCCACAGCAGGGGAACAGCTGGCAGTGCTGAACCCCACTAACACTTGAACGAATGTGTTTGGCTCTGTGGAGACGACACTTCTGAACACCAACTGACGCTGTTGGAGCCCAGGATTAGGCGAGGAGCAGGCTGGGGCCTACTGGATTTGGGCAGGTGAAGGCAGCAGGAGACTTGCCATCTCCACAGCAGGGGAACAGCTGGCAGTGCTGAACCCCACTAACACTTGAACGAATGTGTTTGGCTCTGTGGAGACGACACTTCTGAACACCAACTGACGCTGTTGGTGCCCAGGATTACGCATGCCGCATGCAGAGGCCAATGGGCAGCGGTTTTTATGGAGGTTGTGGACTACTACTGATTCTAACCATGCTCCACTTAGGCCTCTGGCTCCACTGTCTCTACTATTTACCCTGGCCTCCAACCCCGCCAGCTACATCTCTGAAGTGGCGTCAGCACAATCTACACTTGTTCCTGTGTTACTGGTGCTCAGTCCCATCAGTTGATCCCCTGATGTTTGTCCGGCAAGTTCGCCAGCTCTGTCCTCATTCCCACTACTGGTTATGGGAATGTGGACAGAGCAGGAGACCTTGCCGGACACACATCAGGGGATAAACTGATGGGACTGAGCCACAGGAACACAGGAACAAGTGTAGATTGTGCTGACGCCACTTCAGAGATGTAGATGGCGGGGTTGGAGGTCAGGGGAAATAGTAGAGACAGTGGAGCCAGAGACCTAAGTTGGGCACGGTTAAAAATCAGTAGTGGTTTGAATGTTGATGGAGCTGGTGACTCTGCCGTCCACACAGCAGGGGATCAGCTGGCATTACTGAACCCCAGTAACACAGGAGCTAGTGTGTTTCTCTGTGCAGACGACACATCTGAGCGACAACTGGCTGTGTTGAAGCACAGGGATTATAGTTCAGGTGGTAGAAAAATGAACACACCAGCAGACCTGGATACAGTTGCCAACCACTAATTTAGTCTGTAAGAGGAATGGCAAAGTCTTTGGAGATCCAGGCCTTGTTCATTTTCAGAAAAGTCAGCCGGTCAACATTATCGGAAGATAGTCGCGTGCGACGGTCTGTTAGTACACCACCTGCGGCACTAAAGACACGTTCCGATAATACACTGGCAGCAGGGCAAGCCAGCACCTCCAATGCATACTGGCTAAGCTCTGGCCATGTATCCAGCTTAGAGACCCAAAACTTGAAGGGGGAAGAGCCATCTGGGAGTACAGCGACAGGGCAAGACATGTAGTCTGACACCATCTGACGGAAGCGTTGCCTCCTGCTGACTCGAGGCGTCGCTGATGGTGTAGACAATTGTGGTGGACACACAAAACTTTGCCACATTTGGGCCATAGTGGTCTTGCCTTGTGCTGCGGCACTGCCTCTGCTCCCTCTTTGTGCAGAGTTTCCTCCACTGCCTCGACGCACAGAGCTGCTTTGTAAAGCACTTGCAACAATGCTGTCGGGTGGAATGGAAAACATTATGGACTGCACCAGTGACTCTTCGTACTCCCGCATTTTACGCTCCCGGTTCAACGTTGGTATGAGCCTTTGTACGCTGTCCCGGTAGCGAGGATCTAGGAGGGTGTACACCCAATAATCAGCCGAGACGAGAATGTGGGCGATGCGGCGGTCGTTTCTCAGGCACTGCAGCATGAAATCAACCATGTGCTGCAGACTCCCAACTGCCAAAGAACCGCTGTCCCCTGTTTGAGGCGTGACCTCGACCTGCTCTGCATCACCCCACCCTCGCTGTACATACTGAGTAGAGGTTTGTGTACCTCCCTCCTCTGGAGAGATGTCTTCCTCCTCCATCGACTCCTCCTCATCCTCCTCACAAAGTGTCCCCTGCCTAGGCCTTTGTGAGGAAACACGTAGCGCAGACTGTCCAGAAGCAGATGGCATTTGGGACTCCTCATCCTCCACCTCTTCTGAAACCTCATCCCTTAGTGCTTGCAGTGTTTGTTGAAGCAGGCAGATAAGGGGGACAGTCATGCTGACTAGTGCATCATCTGCACTCGCCATCCGCGTGGATTCATCGAAGGCACGCAAAACGAGGCAGATGTCCTTCATAGAGGCCCACTCAATGGTGCTGAAGTGTGAACGGCGCACAGTGCGACTTGTTTGCGCCTGATGCAGCTGGTACTCCATGACTGCTGCCTGCTGCTCACACAACCGCTCCAACATATGTAACGTTGAATTCCACCGGGTGGGTAGGTCACATATGATGCGATGTTCTGGAAGGCCAAATCGTCGCTGCAGAGCAGCGAGGCGCGATCTTGCCGTGCTGGAACGTCGCAAGTGAGCGCACTCTATGCGGACCTTGTGCAACAGTGCATCAAGATCCGGATAGTCCCTCAGAAAGCTCTGCACGACCAAGTTAAGAACATGTGCCAGACATGGGATGTGTGTGAGGTTGCCTAGGCCAAGAGCTGCCACCAGATTTCGGCCATTGTCACACACTACCAAGCCCGGCTGGAGATTCGCTGGCCCAAACCACACATCGCTCTCCAGCTTGATAGCATTCCAGAGCTCCTGCGCTGTGTGGCTTCGATTCCCCAAAGAAATTAATTTGAGTACAGCCTGTTGACGTTTGGCCACGGCTGTGCTCATATCGGTCGTAACAGGCTCCTGCTCTGCTGTTTCTGAGGAACTTGAGTAGGAGGAGGAGTCTATGTGTACAGACTGGAGTCCTGCAATCCGTGGCGTTGGAAGAACACGTACAGCGCCACTCTCCAGATCCGTACCCGGCTCCACAACATTGACCCAGTGGGCAGTGAGGGAAAGGTATCGTCCCTGTCCATGGTTACTGGTCCACGCATCGGTGGTCAGGTGGACCTTGCTACTAACGGCGTTTAGTAGCGCATGTTTTATTTTGCCCTCAACATGTTTCTGCAGGGCAGGGACGGCTCGCCTGCTGAAATAAAAGCGGCTGGGCACGTTGTATTGGGGGACTGCCAATGCCATTAAGTCCCGGAAGGTGTCAGTGTCCACCAGCCTGAATGACAGCATTTCAACTGCCAGAAGTTTGGCAATGCCAGCATTCAGAGACTGTGCTCGGGGATGGTTTGCCGAGTAAGGGCGCCTTTTATCCCATGCCTGTGCTACCGATGGCTGTGATGGATGGGAACGTGCTGTTATGGGTGGAATCTGACAGGGTCTCCGGACAACAGTGGCAGAGGTTCTTCCTTGGCGATCCTGTGAGGAAGCCGAACCAGCAGTGTGTGAGCTGGAGGAAGAGGGCCCAACACGAACTGAAGAGGTGGTAGGTGGTGCTGTACGTTGGCCTACGTCTTGAGGGTGTCTCTGCAACTCCAACTCGTGCTTGGTGCGCACATGTTTCCACATATTTGTGGTATTGAGGTTGCTGACATTTCTCCCTCTTTTGACTCTCTGATGACACAGCTTGCATTTGACAAAGCAAATGTCATCTGCAACTGTGTCAAAAAAGGACCACGCACTGCAACTCTTGTGAGCGCCCGGTTTGCCTTTGGAAGGAGGAATGCTCCTAACGGGTGCCGAAGTGGAGGGTACAGGCAACCAAGTCTTCCCCCTCCCTCTGCCTCCTGTTTTGGCCGGTAGGGGAATCTCTTCCTCCGAGCTGCTCCCACCACCTTCCTGTTGCTCACGCCATGATGGGTCAAGGACCTCATCATCTTCCCTCCCCTCTTCAAACAGCTGCTTCTCCGGGGTTGTCTCGCCAGCACCGTACGCACCAGAAAGTGGCAACTGAGTCTCGTCATCATCTGATGCGTACTGAGGTGTGCTGACCATAGGCACTGGCCCACTCGCCTCTTCAGATTCAGAGGGACAAAGAAGTTGCGCATCACTGCATACTCCCTCTTCTTCACATTCAGGAATGCTGCTTGGCTGGCCCCCTCTTTCCAAGCCAACAGATTCCGAGAACAGAAGTAGAGATTGTGATGGCTCCTGTCCATGTCTCTCTGACTGCCTGGGCACTTTGGCAGGTGGTGAAGAGACAGATGGTTGCTCTTCGGTGCTCTGACCCTGAGAGGATGCGGAAGTAATTGAAGTCGATGCGTTAGCTGCCATCCATCCGACAACGGCTTCAATTTGTTCCTCCCGCAGCAGTGGGGTACGTTGAGGTCCTACAAAGCTGCGCATAAAGGACTGTTGCCTGCTAAAACTGGGGGATGCTGATCCACTGGTGCCCGCAGCAGGCCCAGAATCCCCACGTCCTCTACCTGTAGAATCCCCACGTCCTCTCCCTGCAGAATCCCCACGTCCTCTCCCTGCTGAAACTCCACGCCCACGCCCACGCCCCCGCGCCTTACTCCCTGCCTTCTTCATCTTGCAAGACTGCTTAAGATAGGCAAAAAAGGACAAAGGGGGGCCTTAGTGTGCTTATTCCTGAACAGCTGGTTACAGGTACAAGAAACACTAATTTTATGAAGTGTGTGTGTGTGGACTAGACTTTAATAGGAGCTGATGTGGCCTACACAAGTTCAAAATGTAGTGTTTGGTGAACTTTTTATGTGGTTTCTTTGTTTGAAACAAACTCAAAGTATGAGAACAAAGAATTGAAACTGATAGTATCACCAACTTTTTGGAGCTATTACAATGCAGGCAGGTAACCTACAATGCAAAAGATGAGGCTCCAAAAAAATTGGGTAATACTAATCTGGCTGCGCCGGCAGGGCACAAGCCAGAAAAAAAGGCTCCTCTATCTACTCCTATATAGTGTTTGCAACCAACCAATGTTGATGGATACGGATGGATGCACACTAATAGGAGAAGAAAAAATGAGCTGCACTCAGAGACAAATATGTGTGAGGCAGTGACGCACGTTGAGCGTCCTACAACCAGACGTAGCTGCAGGACACTCTACTCAGCGTGAGCTGCACTCACACACAGTCAGAGACCTCTCAGACAGCCGTCAACAGTGCAGCTAAGTGGGCACTGGCACTGACAGGCTGCAGAAAGGCTCCGCTGTGTACTCCTATATAGTGTTTGCAACCACCGTAGATGGAGACGGATGGATGCACACTAATAGAAGAAAAAATGAGCTGCACTCAAATAAAAATATGTGTGAGGCAGTGACGCACGCTGAGCGTCCTACAGCCAGACGTAGCTGCAGGACACACTACTCAGCGTGAGCTGCACTCACACACAGTCAGAGACCTCTCTGACAGCCGTGAACAGTGCAGCAAAGTGGACACTAGCACTGAAAGTCTGCAGAAAGGCTCCGCTGTCTACTACTAGTGTTTGCAACCAACGTATATGGATACGGATGGAAGCACACTAGATTGAAATTATTTAAAAAATGCAGCTCAAAAAATAAAAGATGTATGAGGCAGCAGTGATCACACTGGGTGGCCTACAGCCTGACGTGGCTGCAGGACCCACTCCACAGCGTGAGCTGCACTCACACAGCCCTTGCAGACAGCTGTGAAAACAGCGCTGCTAGGGAAAAGCAAGCTACAGTGGTGGTTTATGTAGCCTGGATAAAGCACAATATTGTTTTTAGAATCGCTATTTCTAACTGTCCCTCACAGTCTTCTACAGCAGCCTGTCCCTAACTGAATTCACAGCAGAGTGACCAGAAATGGCGGCTGCGGTGGCTTTTATAGTGCATCATGACATCATTTCGGCAGCCAATCACAGCCATGCCAATAGTTAACATGCCTACATGCCTAACAGGATGTGCCCACACTTCGGAGGATTCCCATTGGCTTAATCAAAGCAAGCAGGCTCATAGCATGATGGGAACTTCCTATTCCGATTCCGATCCCGGAATCCGATATGAAAAAAGTATCGGAATTAAGTATCGGAATTCCGATACCGCTGATATCGGCCGATACCCGATACTTGCGGTATCGGAATGCTCAACACTAATGTGTACGCTATCCATACATGTTATCCGGGGATACGGTACCCTTTCTAACCTTTGTGCAATCACGTGCAATCCATACTGGGCCTAACACCGTCTGAGCCCGCCTCCTGAGACATATATTTTGAATGTGTACACTATCCATACATGTTATCCGGGGATACGGTACCCTTTCTAACCTTTTTGCAATCACGTGCAATCCATACTGGGCCTAACACCGTCTGAGCCTGCCTCCTGAGACATATATTTTGAATGTGTACGCTATCCATACATGTTATCTGGGGATACAGTACCCTTTCTAACCTTTGTGCAATCACGTGCAATCCATACTGGGCCTAACACCGTCTGAGCCTGCCTCCTGAGACATATATTTTGAATGTGTACGCTATTGTAATGTCCGTCTGCGGTTCTGGGCTGCAGCCAGGCAACACCCCGAGAAACACTGATACCCTTTACCCCTATACAGGGATCTGGATTTACAACAGAGCCCAGGAGGTACTGTCTGAATAGGAGCAGCGGCCAGAGCAGGACGGTCATCAAAGTGAAGTACAAAAACGGCAGGCAATAGCAGAGTCAATTTCAGGCCAAGGTCAGAGTCAAAAACCAGGAGGGCAGCAGAGGTACAGAATCGTTAGGAAGTAGCAGAGTCAGAATATCCAGGCCAAGGTCACAAACCAGGAGAGTAGCAGAAGTACAGAATCGTCAGGCAAAAGAGGGGTCAGAAATCCAGGCTGAGGTCAGAGTCAAACAGAAATCAATCACTAAGTAACACACAGGGGAACCAAGAATATATCCGGCGGCTTGCAAGACCAGTCCCAAGGTATTTGAGGGATCAGGTCATCCCTCACAGGTTCCTGGACTGGTGACGTCATTAGGGCCGCCCCCAGGACCAGGCCAGATGGAGTTGCAGTAACCCCCTGATGACTGACAGAGGGGCGGAGCCTGCGCCCACCAGATGCCTGCGCAGGAGCCACTTCTCTGTCACCACCATAACTCACGGGCGGACCACGGCGCCTCCCAGTGGCCGAGGCAGGAACAGCCATCCCCGAGTCTGACAGTGAAGTGGCGGTCTGGCGCCTCCTAGTGGCCGTGACCGGAACAGCAGGCCTCGAATCCAACGGTGACGTGACAGACCGGCGCCTCCTAGTGGCTAAAGCTGGGACCATAGGCCCTGAGTCCGACAGCGATGTAATAGAACCACGGCGCCTCCCAGTGGCCGAGGCAGGAACAGCCGTCCCCGAGTCTGACGGCGAAGTGGCGGCCCGGCGCCTCCTAGTGGCTGCGACCGGAACAGCAGGCCCCAAATCTGACGGAGACGTGACAGTACCCCCCCTTCCAAGAGGGGCCTCCGGACCCTCAAAACCTGGTTTGTCAGGGTGAAGGAGGTGAAACCTTCTAATTAGTGCTTTTGCATGGATGTCCCGCGCAGGGACCCAGGACCTCTCCTCCGGGCCTTAGCCCCTCCAGTGTACCAGATACTGTACGGACCCTCTTACAAGGCGGGAGTCAAGGACACCCTGGACTTCATACTCCAAGGACCCTCCGACCGAAACGGGAGGAGGAGGGGACGGGACAGGGTGAATTGGGGAGCGATACAACTTGAGGAGAGACTTGTGGAAGACATTGGGTAATTTGAAAGACTGAGGGAGTTTTAAACGGAAGGCCACCGGGTTAATCACCTCTATAATCTCGTATGGACCAATAAATCTGGGACCCAGTTTGGCAGACGGTACTTTAAGCTTGATGTTTTTGGTGGAGAGCCAAACCTTGTCTCCAACTCCCAGGTGCAGTCCTTTGGATCGCCGTTTGTTCGCTGCCGAGGTCTGTCTAACCCGGGCCCCTTTCAAGTTAGAGTTTACCTCAGACCAAATGGTTTTTAAACGATGAATATTTTTCTCTACCCCAGGAAGCTCCGACATTCTGGCCGAGAATGAGCCAAAGCGCGGATGCAGCCCGTGGTTGCAGAAAAAGGGGGTAGACTTAATGGAGTCCTGATACTGATTGTTTAGGGCAAACTCGGCTAGTGGCAGATGTTCTGCCCAATCGGACTGGTGTTCTGAGATGTAGCAACGAAGGTATTGCTCCAGAGCCTGGTTGACACGTTCGGTCTGCCCATTGGTCTCAGGGTGGTAAGCTGAGGAAAAAGACAGCTCAATACCAATGCGTTTACAGAACGCCCTCCAGAACTTTGACACGAATTGGGTACCCCTGTCAGACACAATATTGACCGGGGCACCGTGTAAACGTACCACATGTACAATAAACAGTTTACTCAACGTTTCTGAGTTAGGTAACCCCGACAGGGGGACAAAATGACATTGTTTACTGAACCTGTCCACCACCACCCAAATACACGTCTTTCCATCTGAGGACGGAAGGTCCGTAATGAAGTCCATGGAGATGTGGGTCCATGGACTCTCGGGGGTGGGCAAGGACTGGAGCCAGCCGGCAGGGCGAGTATGGGAGGACTTGGCGCGGGCACAGACCTCACATGCTAAGACATATTCTTTGCAGTCCTTAACCACCGTCGGCCACCAAAAATTCCTAGTTATCAATCTGGCAGTATTATTAAGACCAGGATGGCCTGCCAAAACAGAGTCACGTGATTCTCTAAGCACTTGTAGGCGAAATGCAGGCGGAACGAACAATTTGTTGGGTGGCGTAGTGTCAGGGGCTTGTTCTGGGGATTTACGGATCTCCTCCAGAAGGTCCAATGACACTGCGGACACAATAATCCCAGTGGCCAATATCGGAACTGGTTCACAGTCCTCGGCTTGTGAGGGGCAGAAACTGCGAGAGAGGGCATCGGCCCTCACATTTTTTGTACCAGGGCGGAAGGTGATTATAAAATTAAACCTAGAGAAAAACAATGCCCACCTTGCTTGTCTAGGATTTAACCTTTTTGCCGATTCTAGGTATGTCAGGTTCTTATGATCGGTAATTACCGTGATCTTGTGTTTGGCGCCCTCGAGGAAGTGACGCCATTCCTCGAAGGCCCATTTAATTGCCAATAGTTCCCGATTCCCAATATCATAGTTTTTCTCCGTGGGAGAGAATTTGCGGGAAAAAAACGCACATGGACGAAGCTGAGTGAGGGATGTAGTGCCTTGTGATAGCACTGCTCCCACTCCGACTTCAGAGGCATCCACCTCCACAATAAATGGACGGTCCAGATCCGGCTGAACCAAAACTGGGTTGGCCACAAAACTCTCTTTTAACGTAGAAAATGCCTGAATTGCCTCAGGATTCCAGTTGGCCACGTCTGCCCCTTTCCGGGTCAGATCCGTGAGTGGCTTGGCAATCTCTGAGAAACCTCTAATAAACTTGCGGTAATAATTAGCGAACCCCAAAAATCGCTGCAGCGCTTTCAGCGATTTTGGTTGCACCCAAGCCTTAATAGGCTGGACCTTGGCAGGATCCATGCGGAAGCCTTTACCTGAAACCATGTATCCTAAAAACTGTACCTCCTCAGCAAAAAAGACACATTTCTCCAGTTTAGCAAACAAGGAGTGTTCACGTAGTCTTTGTAGCACAGAACAGACGTGTTGAGAGTGTGTCACAGGGTCAGCAGAGTAAATCAGAATGTCATCTAAATACACCACGACATACACCCCACAAATGTCTCTAAAATTATCATTAACAAAGTGCTGAAATACGGCAGGTGCGTTGCTGAGTCCGAACGGCATAACCAGGTACTCAAAATGGCCAAGGGGTGTATTGAAGGCCGTTTTCCACTCATCTCCCTTTCTTATGCGGACCAGATTATATGCCCCCCGGAGGTCAAGTTTAGTAAACCAACGGGCTCCTGTTAGCTGATTAAAAAGATCAGGGATGAGTGGAAGCGGATACTGGTTTTTTATAGTGATTGCATTCAACTCCCGATAATCAATGCAGGGTCTGAGACCACCATCTTTCTTCTCCACAAAGAAGAACCCAGCCCCAACTGGAGAAATGGACGGTCTGATAAACCCTTTTCTTAGGCTATCTGCAATATAGTCATTCATGGCCTGACGCTCTGGGCCAGAGAGATTAAATATTCTTCCCTTAGGGAGACGGGCATCCGGAATCAGATCAATAGGGCAATCATACTCCCTGTGAGGGGGTAGCTTTTCAGATTCTACAATAGAAAAGACATCCTCAAAATCTCTGAAAGCAAACGGTATGTGGGGGGTTTTAACCTTAACTTGGTTTACTGCCAAGGATATGCAATTTTTCTGACACTGTGGGCTACAGCGTACAACGTCACCCAAGTGCCAGTCGATGACAGGATTGTGCTGGCGTAGCCATGGCATACCCAGAATAACTGCAGAGGTTAAATTGTCCATCACAAAAAAT
This sequence comes from Dendrobates tinctorius, assembly GCF_039654945.1. NCBI lineage: Eukaryota > Metazoa > Chordata > Amphibia > Anura > Dendrobatidae > Dendrobates > Dendrobates tinctorius. The sequence goes on along the minus strand of NW_027361743.1, from coordinate 4,745,537 downwards.
GACACCAGCTCAGTGTGTAAAGCTCCCACAGACATAGCAACCTTGGCAGTAACAAACTTAACCCCCTCCTGAATAATGGACGTGCCATTAATAGCCGTGGTTTTAATAGGGGCATTAAGTTTTAGTAGAGTTACACCCAGATTCCTAGCAGTCAAGGAATCCATAAAATTTCCTTCAGAGCCACTATCCACATACGCATTTAAACACAGCGATTTCTGACCACATGAAACTGAAATGGGTAATAAAACTTTAGCCGCATCTGCGGGCAATACCTGAGCCCCTGGGCAACCATAACCAGAGTAGTTGCCCAGAGGTCGACGTGCCAGGAGCATGGATCTCTGAGGTGCAGCTCTCTCCCTGAAGACTCCAGACTGCCGCATAGTTGTCCAAGAAAATGAGAGAGATCTTCCAGGCTGTGCACTGCAACAGGTGTTCAGGCTAAAAATCAGCTCAGTCAGAAAAGGAAAAAAAAAAGTTCAGGGAGACTGCTTTTGTATATGTTGGGTATATACACAAGAAGCAGTTAATTTTATGGCCGGATATAATGTAACGTCCGTCTGCGGTTCTGGGCTGCAGCCAGGCAACACCCCGAGAAACACTGATACCCTTTACCCCTATACAGGGATCTGGATTTACAACAGAGCCCAGGAGGTACTGTCTGAATAGGAGCAGCGGCCAGAGCAGGACGGTCGTCAAAGTGAAGTACAAAAACGGCAGGCAATAGCAGAGTCAATTTCAGGCCAAGGTCAGAGTCAAAAACCAGGAGGGCAGCAGAGGTACAGAATCGTTAGGAAGTAGCAGAGTCAGAATATCCAGGCCAAGGTCACAAACCAGGAGAGTAGCAGAAGTACAGAATCGTCAGGCAAAAGAGGGGTCAGAAATCCAGGCTGAGGTCAGAGTCAAACAGAAATCAATCACTAAGTAACACACAGGGGAACCAAGAATATATCCGGCGGCTTGCAAGACCAGTCCCAAGGTATTTGAGGGATCAGGTCATCCCTCACAGGTTCCTGGACTGGTGATGTCATTAGGGCCGCCCCCAGGACCAGGCCAGATGGAGTTGCAGTAACCCCCTGATGACTGACAGAGGGGCGGAGCCTGCGCCCACCAGATGCCTGCGCAGGAGCCACTTCTCTGTCACCACCATAACTCACGGGCGGACCACGGCGCCTCCCAGTGGCCGAGGCAGGAACAGCCATCCCCGAGTCTGACAGTGAAGTGGCGGTCTGGCGCCTCCTAGTGGCCGTGACCGGAACAGCAGGCCTCGAATCCAACGGTGACGTGACAGACCGGCGCCTCCTAGTGGCTAAAGCTGGGACCATAGGCCCTGAGTCCGACAGCGATGTAATAGAACCACGGCACCTCCCAGTGGCCGAGGCAGGAACAGCCGTCCCCGAGTCTGACGGCGAAGTGGCGGCCCGGCGCCTCCTAGTGGCTGCGACCGGAACAGCAGGCCCCAAATCTGACGGAGACGTGACAGCTATCCATACATGTTATCTGGGGATACGGTACCCTTTCTAACCTTTGTGCAATCACGTGCAATCCATACTGGGCCTAACACCGTCTGAGCCTGCCTCCTGAGACATATATTTTGAATGTGTACGCTATCCATACATGTTATCTGGGGATACGGTACCCTTTCTAACCTTTGTGCAATCACGTGCAATCCATACTGGGCCTAACACCGTCTGAGCCTGCCTCCTGAGACATATATTTTGAATGTGTACGCTATCCATACATGTTATCCGGGGATACGGTACCCTTTCTAACCTTTGTGCAATCACGTGCAATCCATACTGGGCCTAACACCGTCTGAGCCTGCCTCCTGAGACATATATTTTGAATGTGTACGCTATCCATACATGTTATCCGGGGATACGGTACCCTTTCTAACCTTTGTGCAATCACGTGCAATCCATACTGGGCCTAACACCATCTGAGCCTGCCTCCTGAGACATATATTTTGAATGTGTTCGCTATCCATACATGTTATCCGGGAATACGGTACCCTTTCTAACCTTTGTGCAATCACGTGCAATCCATACTGGGCCTAACACCGTCTGAGCCTGCCTCCTGAGACATATATTTTGAATGTGTACGCTATCCATACATGTTATCCGGGGATACGGTACCCTTTCTAACCTTTGTGCAATCATGTGCAATCCATACTGGGCCTAACACGTCTGAGCCTGCCTCCTGAGACATATATTTTGAATGTGTACGCTATCCATACATGTTATCCGGGGATACGGTACCCTTTCTAACCTTTGTGCAATCACGTGCAATCCATACTGGGCCTAACACCGTCTGAGCCTGCCTCCTGAGACATATATTTTGAATGTGTACGCTATCCATACATGTTATCTGGGGATACGGTACCCTTTCTAACCTTTGTGCAATCACGTGCAATCCATACTGGGCCTAACACCGTCTGAGCCTGCCTACTGAGACATATATTTTGAATGTGTACGCTATCCATACATGTTATCTGGGGATACGGTACCCTTTCTAACCTTTGTGCAATCACGTGCAATCCATACTGGGCCTAACACCGTCTGAGCCTGCCTCCTGAGACATATATTTTGAATGTGTACGCTATCCATACATGTTATCTGGGGATACGGTACCCTTTCTAACCTTTGTGCAATCACGTGCAATCCATACTGGGCCTAACACCGTCTGAGCCTGCCTCCTGAGACATATATTTTGAATGTGTACGCTATCCATACATGTTATCTGGGAATACGGTACCCTTTCTAACCTTTGTGCAATCACGTGCAATCCATACTGGGCCTAACACCGTCTGAGCCTGCCTCCTGATGTATAGACATATATTTTGAATGTGTACTCTATCCATACATGTTATCTGGGGATACGGTACCCTTTCTCACCTTTGTGCAATCACGTGCAATCCATACTGGGCCTAACACCGTCTGAGATTGATAGATGGGGCCCACCATACACTGGAACATTCCAAAGGTGGACATCAGACACTGGAGCAGCATTTACAGGGCCCATTATACACTAGAGCATTAGAAATGGGGCCCATTATGTTTGGAGCATTATTTGGGCCCATAAGACAGTAGAGCTTCATCCATGGGGACCAACATATACTGTAGCATTATGTGGAGCTCATCATATACTGTTTCAAACATTATATGGGACCAATGATTCTGTATGGAGAAATAGATGGGCCTCGTCATGAGATGTAAAAAGTGAGGTATTTTTCATTGTACTATACCGCTATTTCTCTGCCGTATCGGAGCATGATGAGTTGTGGTATGTGTTAAAGGGGCGCTCTTTCGCCCAGGGCACATGAAAACCTGGAGCCAGCCCTCCCCCCCCACAGTCTGTAGCCAAATAACCCCCATTTTTCAGTGCATAACTTGTATTATGAAGTTAATTAAGGTTGACAAGCTTAAGTAAGAAGAATTGATGCTTTTGGCATTCAAATGGGCACTGTAGGTGTGTTTCCTGTCCTCCTCTCACTGCCGACTTTTATTCCCCATTGACTTACATTGGGATTCGTGTTTCGGGACGACCCCGACTTTTCCCTATAATCGGACGATCTTGCTCAACCCGACTTTTGGAAAAGTCGGGTTTCACGAAATGAAACGCGACTCTAAAAAACCAAAAGTCGCTCAACTCTAGTCTCCAGTGATTGGCTGTAGCAATCACAAGCCCATATGAACCAAACAGGATGGACAGAGACTGTGAGGGAACCTGGTCAAAGTTGGAGCAGAAAAACACCAGGGTATCAGTAAGTTGTGTTTTTTTTCACTATTTTACAATTTTACAGCATTCTAGGTATTTTTTTTCTTGAGTTCTGGAAATTATACGTTACATTATTCCCAATATTATGTAATACAAATTCCTACAGAAATGTAGTTTAGAATCGTCAATGCCCTAGAAGAGTTGAGATCTGGATACATATAATTATTTTTAGATATTGGCAACTTCTGGGCCAATGAACGAAGCTATTATCGTTTTTATGGCCCAAGCATCATGATTCAACCACCAGTTTCTAATAGTTTTCCATTTAAAATGATCTAGATGCCAAGTTGGGCCGAGAAGAGTGAATAAATAGTAGTTCTGACGTGATAAATGGGAATACATGAAGGTTTTTATGCAGCCGAGAACTTATCTATGACCACCTTACAACAAACAAAGAAACGCTATTGCATTACACCCGGGCGTGTTTTCCATTGACTTCACTTTATGAAGCTGATTTGTTTCATCCATTTGAATAAAACCAATTGAATTTACAGCTCACAAATGATTTCATGACACAAAGGTTAAACAGGAAGCGCGGCAGCCAATCGTGCAAGGAAAATATCAAATGTGTTTTCCGTAGATATTGCAGCCTAGAGAAGACGACGGTTAGAGCTTCGTGTCCTCCAATGCCAAATCCTGAAGGTCACCGTGAAAAAAAAAAGTTTTACTGTTCTGCTACATATCTTAACTGGCAGTGACTAATACAGTTCTTTGGCCCCTAGCATGATACCATTTCAACTAATATTATAGGCTCAGAGATTTTCTAGGACAATAGAAAGGGCAGACGAGATTACCAATGACAGTGAGATAGTGGAACTACTTTTATGAAAGTGGAAGAGCAAAAGTTCAACCGCCTTCATTTTACAGTATGCACAATATCCTGTATCTGGTTTTGTTTTGTGTTGAAAAGGGACTAGATTGAAACAAAGCATATAATATGTCCACAATATACGAATTTATCTCTATGAAAGTAATGTATCAAAACAGTACGTTTTAAAGGAGGAAATTGTCTAAAGCAGTGTTCTCCAACTCCAGTCCTCAAGAGCCACCAACAGGTCATATTTTCAGGATTTCATTAGTATTGCCCAGGTGATGGAATTATTGCCTCTGCAGGTACTGCAATTATCACCTGGGCCATACTAAAGAAATCCTGAAAACGTGTAGTGACCCAGTCCAGAGTGTGTCCGTCCCTTTAAGTAATCCTGGATTGTAAGTAGCTTCTGTACACTACTGATCACTCTCTAACTGCCCCTCTACATTATCCCCTGCATTTGTGAGCTGTAATTCTCAATTTCTAGTCACCTCGATTTTAGATGCAATGCATTTCTCATTTGCTGTGTTCTGGCACCATCTAATTATGAAAGTGTACAATGACTCATAATTATTGTTTTGTAAGGATCTGGGATGTCAATTCGTTGTCCTATTGGCCAGTTCCTAATCACATGGTCAATGGGAGGAGCTGTTTTCCAGGCAGGTCTAGAATGTTCTTTAGTCTGAGAGATGTCTTCAGGGAGAGCAGAACACAAGTGGAGGCTGTTTTCACTACAAGATTTCCTGCAGGCCTAAGAGCCTGGGTTCCCTCTCTAACCTGTACAGACATCATTCTGACTGGATTCACCACAGTTTTTACATTTACTTATAAGTACTTGTGCTCTTGCCATGGCACACTCTGGAGTTAACCCCGATTACAGGACTGTAACCTCTAATTGCTGTGTCTACCTCCTTCTGTAAACTACCAAAAGACACTGTCCAGTGCTCTTAAAGCTCCAGACTCCAGTCTCAGCATCTAAGTGTGAACTGTAATTGCCATGGACTACCCATTAGAGGCTGTTCCTTATTTGTTCTAAGTTATAATTCCCATTCCTGCTGAAGTAAAAGCAATTGTTATCCCAGAGACTGATGTGTGTCATAATTCCTTCGGCTGCGGACACCGGGTGGGGGTGGATAACAGGGAGCGCACAGCCTAGTCATTACACATGAACTGTTGGTGGCTCTTGAGGGCTGGAGTTGGGGAACACTGCAAGACTTTATGCACTTTTTACAATTATTCAAGGATCTACTGGAAAAGAAGCCAATGACAGCTTGATCCTGTGGTCGCTGGTGATTAAGTATCATCTGTGTAATGTGTGCTGGGATCTTCAGTGAGAAAACTATTGGTCCACATTTACTGTAGTAAGGTAAAATATGACTGTGCGTCACGCTTGAAGCTTTAGTTTTAAGGTTGTATGTGAGAGTTCTAATTCGCACCAAATTTGTTAATGGTTTGAGTAAGTTTTTCTTTAAGATTGGGGCCTAAAAAGCCAACTTGATGTAAGAGAAGGATGCCTAACTAGAGATGAGCGAATTAATTCATGGAGGATCGAGTCGGAGTCAAATTTCAAATATTTAAAATTGCCAAATTTGTGGATTCAAACAATTTCTAATACTTTGAGATTTGATTCGCAATTCGTAAGTAAAAAAAAGTGCTCAGTACCATTTTACACACTGCTGAACCATCAACCATATCTTTTTGCATTGGCGTGCTAGCCTCCCTATAATGCCCTGCAACTGTGACACCTAGCGTATTCTCATACCTTGTACAGTGGTAGTCAGTACCGGGGTCATCACAGATCAGTGGTTCCCAACAGAGCATACTTGGTAAAGCAGAGACATTTTCCATCTCCAGAGTCACTGGGTAAGTCTGTCCTGCAGCATGTAAGCTGTTATGGTCAGGGGGGTCCTCTCTCTCCTGTAGAGTGTAAGCTTATATGGTCATCAGGGTCCCCTATCTCTTGTAGAGTGTAAGTTGTTATGGTCAGGGAGGTCTTCACTCACATGTAGACTTTAAGCTTTTATGGTAGGGAGGGTCCTTTCTCTCTCATGTAGAGTGTAAGTTTATTTGGTCAGCGAGGGTCTCTCTCCCTCCTGTAGAGTTTGAGCTCTTATGGTTAGCAGGGTTCTCTCTCCTGTAGAGTGTAAGCTCTTATGGTCAGCGGGGTTCTCTCTCCTGTAGAGTGTAAGCTCTTATGGTCAGTGGGGTCATCTCTCTCTCCCTCTCTCTTTTTCTCTCTCTCTCTCTTCTGTATAGAGTAAGCTCTTATGGTCAGTGTATCCTCTCTTTCCCTCTCTCCTTTTCTCTCTCTCCTGTAGAGTGTAAGGTCTTATGGTCAGTGAGTCCTCTCTCTCTCCTGTAGAGTGTAAGCTATTATGGTCAGTGGGTCCTCTCTCTCTCTCTCTTTCTATCTCTCTTCTGTATAGAGAAAGTTCTTATGGTCAGCTGAGTCCTATCTTTCTCCCTCCCACTCCTCTGTAGAGTGCACGCTCTTATAGTCAGCAGGATCCTCTCTCTCCCTCAAATTGTAAGCTTTTATGGTCAGTGGGTTTTGTTCTCTCTAACCTTTCCCCACGTGTATTTTATGATCACGCACAAGCTGTCCAGTATTGAGATTCACACAAATTTATTTTCCGTGATTCAAAATTTTTGCTGAAAATTTGTCAAGGTTGGTGAAATTGAATTTAAAAAGATCCCCTCACCTCTCTTTAAACATCAAAACTGTCCTATCGCAAGAGTTAAAGACCACTAACACACATTAGATTAAAGATGACCAAACCCGCTGATCAACCTCCTGACTGACCATAGACCAGTGATATCGAAGTAGAGACGGACCGGACAGTTGGAATTTCAACTCCTGATCTTTTTGTTTTCTGGGCAGTAAGGCTGCTGCTAGAGGGCGAGGTGGCTCTCATGTATGGGGAGGTCAGGAGAGATATCTGCCTGCGAATGAATATTCAGCTGACAGCTATCTAATGTGTATGGACAGGCTTTACTTTCTTCATACAATACTTGGGTAGTCTCTGCTCATTTCCCACAGTGATGAGGTCACATACATCCAAGTAAAAGCTGCAACCAATCAGTGTCCTCCTGAGATATCACAGTCGCAAAGAAGTTAATGCAGACTGGTGGGGAACATCACCTCGTTTCAGGGTTAAATAATTGAGTTAAACAGCAATCTGTCCTCATATATTCTAAGATGTTGCTCTACAAGCTGACAGCTCATGGACACTGTGGAGCAAAGATTAAATAGGCTTCATAGTCTCTTGGTATTAGGTAGAGTATTTCCATTCACCAAGGACAAGATAAGATATAACACATGATGATGGCTTAGTGCATATAGCTTATTAGAAGCCTACAAAACTGTTCATTATACAGTGATTTCACTTAATTGACATCAATCCAGAATAGTTCTGTATTTCTGTATTTTTTGCATTGGCTACTGATATACTTTCCATTATATTCAGTAACAAGACCTCCTTCACTACAAATAGTCTACTTCCTCGCAAAGCTGCAAAGCCAGCCATGAAACAGTCATTTCCACTTCTAATTAGGAAGGTTTTCTCAATGATTATGGACTTGGCACAGAATATACTTGGAAGAGCATTGCTGTAAACTACTTGTACACCATCATATCCAGCTGCACTGATTTGGCAGCTTCATGGTGTCCACTTCAGAGCACTATGCACTGAATTACTTTCTGCTTCAAAGGAATGGTGCTGGTTCTTCTGCATACTGATATGATTCATGAATGTTGAATCAATGCTGAAATTCTGCATGGTAAAAACCTAATATTTGCATGTTGCTCCTTTACAAATTGTAGTTGCATGGATTTTTTTGAGAAATTATCAATGTAGAGAGCATCCACTTCCCTAATACATCTTATCTAGACACTAGATCAGTGGTCTCCAACCTATCATATCTTGAGTCAACTTCAGCTATGGCAGAGGGTCACAAACCATATCCAGTGCCCCATCCCTCCACAGTAGTTACACCCAGAGCACCGATTATTGGTATAATTAAAGCCAGAATTTCTTGAGATAAATTACATTTACATACAGGCATTCTCACCAGCAACCCTTAAACTGGCAGTATCATCCTATGTTCAGGTCAATAGATATAATTTCTCTCCAACCCTTAAGCCAGTATATGTGCATCTAGATCTCCTTTTCTGTGCAGCCCTATTCACAAAAAAGTCACCATTTGGAGACCTGCTCTTCATAGCTGTTTGTTAGACCTGGGGCTAATACAAGAACCTGACAGACAGGCATGAGCCACACGTCATGGACCTACAAGCCACATGTGGCTCCGAAGCCACAGATTGCGGAACCCTGCTTTTATTTATTATTTGTTTAACGGCCTTTGGCTGGCAACTGAATGGATGAAGGCTCTGTAGGAATGCTCTGGATGAACACTCTGTAGAGTCTTCTCCATCGTTACCTTGATAGTATCAAGCCATCAAATTATTGGTCTTCCTCTTCACCTTGTTCCTTCTAATTATCTGACCATGATGTCTTTCTCCAATCATTGCCCTCGTCGTATGATGCGTCCAAAGTAGGCAAATTGTAACTTGTGATACTGGCTTTAAGTGACATGTCTGGCTTCATTTGTTCCAAGATTGATTTGTTTGGTCTTCTTGCCATCCATGATTGTTGTGAGTTCATTCTCTGGTTCACCAGTTGTGAGTTCTCCTTCCAGACTCCCTCTGGTGGTAATAGGAGGTAGAGAGGCTGATTTGATCGGTGGAGATCTGCCACCTAAGAATGAGGATGACGATTGGATCTCAGGAGTCTCAGATTGGATTTAAGACAGCCGACGCCCTATTCAGTTGCTGGTGATTCCTTCTGGCTTGTCAGCTCTTGGTTGTCAGCTCTGTTCCAGTCATCTAAAGCTAAGTTTTTCTGCTAATGTTCACACTTGCTTTTGTTGGTCTATTCAGTTTTTTGGTGTGTTCAGCCAGCCCCTGCTGGGGGCTGTGCTGAATTTCCACTCTTATTTATCAGTATTTTGCCAATTGGCTTTTTGTCCCTTACTAGTTCGGTCTCTTTTTGTTCTGTCTCAGAATATTTCAGAGTGCTGATATAGTGGGAAAAGTCTAGTGACTTCAGGGTTAATTTTGCTATCAAAAGTGTTGGACATGATTTTTGTAGGGTTTTTTGCAGGTTGCAGACAGTGTCTTTCCATTCCTTTCCTGTCTAGTTAGTTTGGGCCCCGTCATTTGCTCAGCCTATTTTCCTGCCTGTGTTTGAGCCTTCATCTTGTTTCACCGTCAATATATGTGTGGGCTATCTATTCCTTTGGGGTCTGCTCTGGGGCAGTTTTCCCTTTTCTTGCTTTAGGCTTATTTAGTCCTCCGGCCGTGACGAGGCGTCTTGGAACATCGTAGGCACGCTCCACGGCTAGTGCTAGTTGTGGTAAGATCAGGGATCTGCAATCTGCATAGTTACCAACTAGGGATGGGCGAATCCTAAATTACTCGGAATCGCTAGACTCTAATGATTCCGAGTGCAGGACTCACTACTAGGGATGGGCAAATCTACTCGTTAGGACTCGTTACTCTGCGAGTAGTAGGGGACTCGCAGGACTCGGTACTCTACGAGTTTCCAAGCGATTACTCGCACAGTAACGAGTCCAAAGTAAATCAATGGCAATCCTAGTTTTGGTCCGTTTTGTATTCTACTCAGATTCTCAGATCAATGCTTTCTGCTTTCAGAGTTTAAATCCGAGTTTTGCTTTCAGAGTTTAAATCAGAGTTTTGCTTTCAGAGTTTAAATCCGAGTTTTGCTTTCAGAGTTTAAATCCGAGTTTTGCTTTCAGAGTTTAAATCCGAGAGCATTCAGAGTTTTGCTAACTCGCTATCACTGTAGGATCATTTTTGACAGTCAATCCGGGTCCAGCAGCAGAGGAATCGCTGCAAACTCGCTTCCCCATTAATTAACATTGGACTCGCTAGACTCGCAACGAGTAGCGAGTCCTGCACTCGGACTCGTTAGAGTCTAGCGATTCCGAGTAATTTAGGATTCGCCCATCCCTACTCGCTACTCGTTGCGAGTCTAGTGAGTCCAATGTTAAATAATGGGGAAGCGAGTTTGCAGCGATTCCTCTGCTGCTGGACCCGGATTGACTGTCAAAAATGATCCTACAGTGATAGCGAGTTAGCAAAACTCTGAATGCTCTCGGATTTAAACTCTGAAAGCAAAACTCGGATTTAAACTCTGAAAGCAAAACTCTGATTTAAACTCTGAAAGCAAAACTCGGATTTAAACTCTGAAAGCAAAACTCTGATTTAAACTCTGAAAGCAAAACTCGGATTTAAACTCTGAAAGCAGAAAGCATTGATCTGAGAATCTGAGTAGAATACAAAACGGACCAAAACTAGGATTGCCATTGATTTACTTTGGACTTGTTACTGTGTGAGTAATCGCTTGGAAACTCGCAGAGTACCGAGTCCTGCGAGTCCCCTACTACTCGCAGAGTAACGAGTCCTAACGAGTAGATTCGCCCATCCCTATTACCAACCACTCTGGTTTTCTGTGACTTAGCTTGTTCTGCTTTTTTTTCTCCTCAGTGACCCATTCATAACACATGATGTTGATAACATCCTTCTCCAGCCACCACATTTCGAAGGCGGCAATTCTTCTTGTGTCTTGGTTCTTTATCATCCAGGTTTCACATCCCTATGTTACCACAGAAAAGACCAAACTATGTATGAGCCATGTCTTCATCACCCCTGCTTTAGATGATGTTAATTAGCTTGACTAACTTCTGGCTAATTTAACCTTATTCTTTTCATTTTGGTCATGGCTGTTGGCTTGCAATATTCCTGTGTTTGGTGACCTATGCTGCCTGTGGATTTGACATATTGACCCCAAACCAATCACTTGAATCAATCTGACATGTGCATATGGATCTTAGTTCTACCTGATGATAGATGTTAGGTGTTAGAATGGGGCATGTTAGACTTCTTAAATACCTACCTCGTTATTGCTCAGTTTTGCATGTATTTCCACACTACGGAGGTTTCCAGCAATGGAAGTGTATCATACATTCCTAGTATGGAATAAAGGTAGAGATGACTGAATTTATTTGACGAGAATCTGAATTGTTTGCAATTTGCTTTGGGCCAAACCAAGAAAACTAGTGATTTGCCACCATTTTGCTGGCGAATAGAGGACTGTCAAGGTCATTAAAAAATATTTAACTCACTTCTTGACTTTTCTTTTACCTGTCCTCACATTGGCTCATTTACATTCTTTCTTCCATCTTTCTTCTGATTGGATCCACCATGGGCACCATGCCAACACATTGGGCACGAAGCATATCAAAGACGTGCATTGCACCCCACATGATGACATTGGAACTAGTGAATGGAAGATGCGGCTGGAAGAAATATAGGTGTTAGAGGAGGTGATTGGAGGAGCAGCAGTGGTAGGACACGTATGGGATAGACCGAGGAGATAGGGAAGTGTAAGATTTTCCTCCTTTAAATTGATCAAATTTGCCAATATAGAATTTTGGGCAATTTACCCCACTGTAATGGCAGTGCTGATATTCTTGTTCCTTCTCATTTCTTGACTGCAGTGAGTGGTGTTCAAGCATTTACAGCGTGACAATATCTGCAGCTACTCAACTCCATCAGTTGTAGATTTTTCAAACACTTCAGCATCACAATTGCTTGACCGCGACTAGATTCAACATTTTCTTTACTCCACTTAGGAGGAACCAACAACTTGGCATTTTTTGTTTTTAAAATTAATGCTATACAAAAAAGATGGAAAAATTAAAAAAAGTGAAAAAAACAAACAAAACACCATTGATTGTAGACTCATTGTCCACCCTGCAAATAGGTCAGAAATATTATTCTCTATTTTGAAAAAGAGAAAAAAATCTTGAAGGGCAGGTCATAATATTTTTTACTACCTGGAAAGCCCTTAAAACAGTATTTGATTACTTAAGTAAAAACAGTAAAACACATAAATGCAAAACATAAAAAAGGAAAAAAATATTTGGATACCTTTGAGAATAAGACATGAATGAAAGGAAAGTATTGTTCTGATATTCATAACTTTCTCTCTACGACTTGTTCACCTTTCGCTCTATATGGTATATTGAATATTTTCTTTATTTGGGGGCCTCTTTTGTTTTGTAACACTTTTATGTTGCGATTTTGAAAGTGCCCGGTATTCATCCTCTATTCAGTCATCTTCATTGTTAGGACTTCAAAAATGACATCGCTCTCAATGATTGTCATTTTACCTTCACAGTTTCAAGGACTTAATACTCTCTTCCGTTGAAGCTGTGTCCACCGGTGCTCATTGTGGAGGCTCAAGTGTTTTTACCTTGTAGATTCTGCTCCATTCATGCTCTCTATCACAGTATGAATGCTATTTACACCGGTCTCTGTTTTATCTAGCTTATCATGAGGCTTCAATGGATGTTCACTGTTGTGTTGGTGCTTTTAGTCTGCAATCTGAAAGATCAAAATTGTGTGTGGGACTTGAAAATTGGTTTGTGTTGTCTTTTAAGTGGAACAAAAACCAGTTCTGTCACACATCTAAAGCTTTAAAGGGTGGACACTATCATGATCATTAAAAATGTAAAAAATAGTAAACAAAAATGTCCAATTGGTGCTTTTACCCTCTTACACAAATGGTCAAAATTGTTTGTTCCCCTCGTTTAATGACAGAAAAACCCACAATGGTCACAGAAATTACTTGAATCTGACAAAAGTAATAATCAAAAATCTATGAAAATGAACAAATGAAAGTCAGACATTGCTTTTCAACCATGCTTCCACAGAATTTAAAAAATAAAAAATAAAACTTATGAAATAGACCTGGAAAGAAATGATGGTACTTAACTTAATATTTTGTTGCACAACCTTTAGAGGCAATCACTGAAATCAAACGATTCCTGTAACTGTCAATGAGACTTCTACACTGACAAGTATTTTGGCCTACTCCTCAAGAGCAAACTGCTCCAGTTGTCTCGTGTTTGAAGGTTGCCTTTTCCAGATGGCATGTTTCAGCTCTTTCCAAAGATGAGCAATAGGATTTAGGTCAGGGCTCATAGAAGTCCACTTCAGAATAGTCCAACGTTTTCCTCTTAGATATTCTTGGATGTTTTTTCTGTGTGTTTTGGGTCATTATCCTGTTGCCAAACCCATGACGTGCGACTGAGACCAAGCTTTCTGACACTGGGCAGCACATTTCTCTCTAGAATCCCTTGATAGTCTTGAGATTTCATTGTACTCTGCACAGATTCTAGACACTCTGTGCCAGATGCAGCAAAGCAACCCCGGAACATAACAGAGCCTCCTGTATGTTTCACAGTAAGGACAGTGTTCCTTTCTTGATATGCTTCATTTTTCCATCTGTGAACATAGAGCTGATGTGCCTTCCCAAAAAGTTCAATTTTTGTTTCATATGTCCATAGGACATTCTCCCAGAAGCTTTGTGGCTTGTCAACATGTAGTTTGACAAATTCCAGTCTCACTTTTTTATGATTTTTTTTTCAACAATGGTGTCCTCCTTGGTCATCTCCCATGAAGTCGACTTTGGCTCATACAATAACGGATGATGTGATCTGACACTGATGTTCCTTGATCTTGAAGGACACCTTTTATCTGTTTAGAAGTTTTTCTGGGCTCTTTTGTTAACACTAGGATTACTGGACTCGTGACCCCGCCTAGAACTACTGAAAGGAGTCATTTTGACTCCTTGCTTGTTTTCGTTTATTTTTAGAGTTTCATTTGTGGTTATTTATTAATAATTATATTTTTTGTAATGTATTATTATTGTGAGATCCAACAGTAATGCTTTTGATTGTTTTTTTTCTGCTTTTCTTATTTTTCTACAGAAAATAACAATAATTATAATAGACGTTTTTCAAACTTTTTTTTTATTCAAGTGCACACATATAAACAACAACTGAAGAACAAAAAGCAGAGAAAATGTAGGTGGAGGAGCATAAAAATGAAAATATGGCACAGAATTCACCTTCTAAACATTTGGTGTTTCGCATTTTAGGCATTGCCTTTGATTTATGGCAGTACATTGCCCACACAAAGACTTACCACAAGTCTTACAATTGCCAACAGATCTATTTTTCTTGCACTTTTCTTTGATCTGGCAAAATTTTGTTTGAACCATCACTTCTGAGCATGTAGAAACTTGGGACGTGGAACCCTTTTCCCTATCTGTGACATAAGGACCACTCAACTCTCTCACAAGCGTTTGCAAAAATGCCTTGTGTGACATTTTTTGGTGGGTAATCTCCTTGAATATTATCCATGCATTTATACCCGCAAAGTCTAAGGCATTTTCAAATGCATGAACAGGCCATCTCCTTGTGCATGTTCGTGTGGTATATTTTCGTGCCATCTGATCCACTACATTTACTCCATATTTTGTTTCATTGTAAAACTTTACCGTTTCTGGAGTTTTTTTAGCGGAATCAGACGCAACAACAACATCTGGATGGACGGAACTCAAAATGACAACATTTTTGTTGGGCTTTCCTTGATATACTGTAAGTGTAAAATTGTCTTCATTTCTAAACACTTTAGTGTTGTACAATTCCTCTTTCATGGATTTTATTTCTTTAGGCACTTCTCGCCTTATCTTGTTCAGTGTTCCCACGATGGTTGTTCCTTTGCTTTTTAGCTGTTTAGCTAATTTTACTGAAGTAAAATAATTATCGGTTGTAACATTGCGACCTTTTTTCAAAAACGGGTCCAATAACTTCATTACCACATGGTCAGCTAAACGGTCCTCAGCACGGCGTGTGTCATCTTTGCCTAGATAAGGGAAGCCATTTGCCAGATATTTGCTCTCCTTATCAACAGCTGGCCAATATTTGTGGCCATATTTATCTGGTTTGGAAGGCATGTACTGCGTGAATGGACACCTAGTTTTGCTTGGGAAAAGTTGCTCATCCACCGCTATGTATGGGCCAGGTTTGTAACACGCAATACAATTTTCAATAAACCTGTCCCACACAGTAGAAAATAGAGCAAACTTGTCCGTTTGCAGTCTCTCCGATCGAGTAGATTTCTCATCAAATCTGAGAAACCTCATAATTTCAACAAAACGGTCCCTAGACATTGTCGCTTTGCAAAACGGTATTCCCCAGTCATTACACCAAATACTGCTAATCGAGTGACGGTTCGTGCCAGATATTCCACGAGCATAGAATATCGCAATGAATGCATCTAGCTCCTCATCGGATAGAGTAAACTGTAAATTATTGTTCCTGCATGCTTCTGCAAGCGTACAGTTCTTTATATGTGTCAATATATATGAATCAAAAAATAAACGCCATGCGCTCAAAGGACTATCGATAATGATATTTCTTCTGGCGTATTCTGTAGGGCCAGGTGCTTCTCGAAGAATATTTTGGCTGGCACGCCTACCAGGCAAGTGTTCTCCAATTTCAACAGGTTTCCATTGAATACCATCCGCTGAAACTAGTATTCCTTCAGATTCGCCTTCTCTGGTGTTTGTTGTTGCATTACCTTCGCCGCCATCGTTATCTGTTGTTCTTTCATTTCTGGGACGTTTTGCTGATTTTTTCTGTCCACGACCAGGAGGATGGTCACGAGGCAACATAACTGCATGAGCCCGATCCCCAGTTGATGTGCTTGGAATATCTGGAAAAAAGTTGATGAATATTTAGAATTTTTGTTTTGTAAGGGTCCGTGCACACTGGCTGGATTAGCGGCGGAATATCCGACCGGTTATTCTCACCACAATCCGGCCCGTACCTGCCCGCTCAGGTACAGAGCGGAGTTTCATACCTGAAGCTCCGCTCCGAACCCCGGGCTGGAGCCGCTGTCTGGGACGGAGCCATGCTCGCGCGTAAGCAAGCGCTGCTCTGTCCCTGACAGCGGCTCCAGCCCGGGGTTCGGAGCGGAGCTTCAGGCATGAGCGGGCAGGTACGGCCTGTATTGCGGCAAGAATATCCAGATGGCTATTCAGCCAGAATTCTGCTAGTGTGCACAGGCCCTAACTCAGTGTGTGGAAGAACAAATAAATACACATAACTACTTACCTTCTGGATTTGTTCCTTCTGAGTCTTCAGATTCACTTGATATGTTCTGAGGAATGAAATCTTCATCACTGTCAGAATCAAATACATGTTCCTGCAATTCAGATTCGGATTCATCCTCCGGTATGGATTGCAAAGTAGCCAGAGTATACTGAGGCTTTATCAAACGTCTTCTCTCCATATTCCTCACAAATTCCATAATTCTATATAGTTCCCTGCTGAAAAATAGAAATGAAATGAAAACTAAAAGAAATAATAACTGTTCTGCCACCTTCAAAAGTAGGTGGGCTGAATCAGTTGACAGACAGCTAAACTATTTCATAACAATTCATACCTGTATGAGTCTTCAGAGCTCCTATGTCTGCGTCTGTTCTCTTTGTCTCTTCAGCTGAACTGAAAGTAAAGTTACTATCCAGAATACTGTCTCCTGCTAGGACCTTAGAAAAACACCACCCTTCATTAGCATAAGATAAGAGCCTAGAGTAAACAAGCTATTTTGTTCAGTATTACACAGTAATACAAGCAGGTAAAACACAAGGAAAATGTGAAAAGTTGACATGTAAATTGAACTACATCTATATGAACATCAGGGTAAATAAGACAGAGTGAAAAAATTATGCACAAAACTTTATAGCAACATTTAGTGACAAAAGGACCTCAAAATATAGTAGGGAGTCAAAATGACTCCCTTCAGTAGTTCTTGGTAAATTTTGAAAAAAACGCACAAATTTTTCACCAAAATTATTTGTTCTCACAAAATCTTTTTTCACATCATATTTGAGGAAAAGTCACCGAGTTTCAAGCCGGAATTCTGAAAAATGTAGTCACAGAAGAGAAATAAAAAACGAAAGGAGTCAAAATGACTCCATCAGTAGTTCTAGTGTTAACATTCATATTATCCGGCTCTTTGATTTGTCATCAATTTTCCTCCTGCAGCCACATCCAGGGAGGTTGACTA
This sequence comes from Dendrobates tinctorius, assembly GCF_039654945.1. Lineage (NCBI taxonomy): Eukaryota > Metazoa > Chordata > Amphibia > Anura > Dendrobatidae > Dendrobates > Dendrobates tinctorius. The sequence continues at coordinate 4,727,946 of NW_027361743.1, read as the reverse complement.
CAGTCCCATGGAGCTTAAATTTCTGAATAATATGTGCAACTGTAGTCACGGGAACATCAAGCTGCTTGGAGATGATCTTATAACTTTTACCTTTAACATGTTTGTCTATAATTTTCTTTCTAATCTCCTGAGACAACTCTTTCCTTTGCTTCCTCTGGTCCATGTTGAGTGTGATACACACCATGTCACCAAACAGCACAGTGAGCATCTGTAGCCCTCTATACAGGCCACTCACTGATTCCAAGATTGTAGACACCTGTGATGCTAATTAGCGGACACACCTTGTTAGGATTAGCGGATTGCACTGAATATAAAAGATGGTAAAGTGCGATCACAACCCGGGGTCCGCCGTGTGGTGATGGGAAACTGCAGAACAATGGCGGAACAAAGCTGCGAGCAAGCACCATAAACACTCCTAGTTAAATGTCACTCAGTGTGAACAGAGTGCAAAGTACCTGACTCTGTTACTCCACAGAGCAGTACTGCAACAGAGAGCACTCGAGACTATGCGTTGTTAGACGTCACAGGAGCATAAGGGTAATGATGCTAGTTGGGGTCCCTATAGCTACCCCCCAAGGAAGTCTAGGCTGGTGGTGCTTGCTCTGACACTCGTCTGTGCAACTGCACATGCGACTTAGGACGCCCGGAGTCAGATGCTGAGCAAAGCCGGAGTTCCCACCCTACACTGCCTGCCTAGACACATATTCGCCATGCTAGAAGTGGCACATGTGCACACAGGGTGGTAGGGTATCTGTGGGGAAGTTGACCGGACGAACGGACTTGTCAGAAGGAAGAAGGGACAGTTTTTGCACTTTAGACAGATGTTAGTAATTACAGAAGGGAAACAGCTGGGAAAAAGTGTAGAATGAGTACAGTACCTTGGTTTGACCATAAGATGGCAGGAGTGAGTACTGGACTTGGCAGCAGCTTATGGCTCTAGAAACCATTAGTCATGGGGGCGGGGTTCCAGGGACCCGGGAAGGTGATAAATAGGACAGGAGGGTTCCAGAAAGTTCCAGTCCCGGGAGGAGCTCAGTAGGAGAGGAGTCAGTAAAGGAGTACAAACAGTGTGGGGAGCTCAACTAGGGGACTGAGGAGAAAAGAAGTCAGGGGGGTGGCCCCGACACGAAGAACCGCAGAACAGACAAGGTCCCGGGGGGTACCAAATTGACGACGACCTCTGGCCGGTGAAGTGCTGGCGGTAGATAGGCCTAGGGCGGCCCCAGTGACAGAGCTGTGAGGAACGTCACTACGACAGAAGAAAGGTGTAGGTTGCCAGGCCTGAATACGGAGAGCTGTGGAAGTGCTGCGGTGTATTGCTGAGGTCGTCAGGAGGACGGCCAATAAACTCGGACCTGTTGTCCCCGAAATCTGCCTCAGTCTTGTGTCTGTGTCACCTGTTCGTGGTAAACAGGGGACCACCCCCCAAGCTGGGCCACCTTACCTACATTTCCACCAACACACCAAACACATATGATCTTAGCGCGCCGACGCACACTCCAGGGAACCTTTTATACGTTCCTGTTCAAGTCCACTCAGACAGGACCTTGCTTGTGGACCAATCTGGAATTGCCACATCACCCGAGCAGCTGACGACCGACCACCAATGAGGTCTCCACCTCACGAGCATGCTCAGTTGGGTGATTTTTGGACTTAGCATCTGGAACGCCTGATCGCTGCTGCCTATTGATAGTTACTATAGCTTTGGCCGGAGAGCCAGCAGTAACCAAGTGAACATCGTGAATCTGAGCAAGATGCTGAGACCAACGTTTTTGCTGAGCAGCCTCCACTGTGGCTGGAGCAGAATAGGAGACCACAGAGGCAGATAAGGCTTGCGATCTACCCTGTGCAGTGGGAGAATCCTGGTGGCAAACACACCTTGATTTAACATGTCACATTATTTTCAGGGGTACCATCATTTCTGTCCAGGCCTATTTCATGAGTTTTATTTTTTCTTTTTAATTCTGTGGAAGCATGGTTGAAAAGCAATGTCTGACTTTCATTCCTTTTCATAGATTTTTCATTTATTATTACTTTTGTCAGATTCAAGTTAATTCTGTCACCATTGTGGGTTTTTCTGCCATTAAACGAGGAGTACCAACAATTTTGACCATGTGTGTAGGTCATTAGAATGGTGTTATGGTTTTTATACTAAAGATTCCCTTATTATAGAGTAATGGCATAATATTGTTTGGATATTCACTGATCCTGAAAAGTTGAAGCTTAGATTCAGTTTCTTATTAGTGATGAGTGAGTGTACATGGATAAGATGTTATCTGAGTGAGCTTGAGTGCTAATATAGTATCCCTGACATGCTGTAATACCATTTTCAACTCCCCACGGCTCCTTGTCTCGCGGCTGTTCGACAGCTGCAACACATGCAGAGCTTTCCTGTTTGTTAGACAATCCCTGCATGTGTAGTGGCTGTCGAGCAGCCATGAGACATGCAGCCGCGAGGACTGGAACATAGTACTAGAGCGTGCCGAAGACATTCTATTAGCACTCGAGCATGGCAGATAACACCTTATCCAAGCATGCTCGCTCATCATTATTTCCTATATTTCCTGCACAATGTTTCTCCCGGCCACCAAGCTGCAACCAACTTTAGCTAGCCCATATTTATGCAAATGAAGCCGTCACACTCTAGTGGCGCATGCGCACTAAATTTTCTGGAGTCGCAGGCATCATATTTTGTGTATTTTCCTAACTCAGCACCTTTGGCTTATTTAGATGCCAAAGACAGTCCAGTGAAGACTGCATCAGTGCGGATGAGAATTATTAATATTGTCACTATTATTATTTCTTTGTTTAAACTCCTTCCTGGCCCTTTTTTAATACAGCAAAATGGCAACTGTCTGGTCACCATTTGTTGGATTTGCTGAAAATGAATCCCAAAAATTTGGATTCTAGCAAAATTAGAGATGAAAGTGATTCGTTCATCTCTACTGCCTGTTGAGTAAATGATTATGTCCTTTAGATCTTTAGTAAATGGCAGCAGCCTTACAGGAGACATTTCTTCTTACCTACAGTAGTCCATAAATGCTTTGGGCCCAATTTATCCAGGCAGTTCTTGAAGAGGATGGCATGCTGGTGTCAGACGCTCCTGATTCATGAAAAGTCATGAATCAGAAGTGGAAAACGACTGGTGTGCACCTTGCCACAAGTCCTACTCCAGTCCCTGCTGGAGTAAGATTAGTGGCTTAGTGAACGCAGCCACTCGTCATGAATTTGACTAGCGGCGGTCGCCATGCCCCAAACCAACCTCGTCTCTGCCCATTAAAGTGGTCCTTTGTTTTCAGCATTAAGTATCTTTACCCTAGTCAGTTCTCCTTACCTTACCATATTTTCCTAAAGGTCTAAGCCTTCTTCTCCTTCTTAAATGATGAAACTGTTGACACAGTGAATGATCATTAATATTATTTTCTTATCCCTAAACAAAGGAATGTAAATGTGTTCTATGCCATTTTAAAAAAAAATCATTTACAAATCCAAAAATTTGCAGTCTTTTGCATATTGACAAGTTCCTCTCCTTTTATAGTGGGGCTTGAAAAAGAAATTTGCACGTTATTTTTTCATGTCACTCTCATGCTAGGAGATAGACCATTTTCATATTAGTTATAGAAAATGTGCTAAAAAATTTTTTTATTAACATTATTTTTTTTTAATTTATTTCTGCTTTAACAAAACAGACAGATAAACAAAATCTAAAAGGAACAAGTCGGGACCCGTATTCCCAAACATGTCATCTTCATTAAACTATAATCATTAAAACCATATAAGACAAGAACAACAAAAATTTCAGTAATAGATACCAAAGAGTAAAAGCACATTACACTGACAAACTGAAATGTATTTTATTGGGATTCTATCTCTCTCACTATCTATCTATCTATCTATATATCAATCTATCTATCTATCCCATATCTATCTATCTATCTATCTATCTATCTCTATCTATCCCATATCTATCTAGCTATCTATCTACCTATCATCTATATCATATCTATCTATCTATTCCATATCTATCTATCTATAATCTATCTATTATCTATCTATCTACAGTATCTATATATCTATGTCTAATCTATGTATCTATCTATATCATATCTATTTATCTATCTATCTCATATCTCTCTCATATCTATCTATCTATCTATCTATCACAGAGTGCTCCACACATAATAAAGATCCCCATATATTACTCCATACAGTATAATGAGTCCCATATAAGGCTCCATACAGAGTAACGAGCCCCATATATTAGTTCCTACATAATGGGTCCCATATAGTGTTCCATACTGTATATGATGGGCTCCATATATTGCACCATACAGTAATGGATGGACCCCATACAGTATAATAAGCCCTATGTATTGCTCCATACAGTATAATGAGTTGAATGTAATGCTCCATGTGATCAGCCCCATATATTGTTCAATACAGAATGGTCGCCATATAATGCTCCACATATTATGAGCCCCATATAATGCTCCATATATAATGGGCCCCATATGATCTTCCATATAGAATGGGCGCTTATGATTCTCCAGTATATGATGGGCCCCAAATATGATGCTCCAGTGTATGATGGGCTCCATATAACGCTCCATATATAATGGGCCCATATGATGCTCCAGTGTATAATGGGCTCCATATAATGCTCCATATACAATGGGCCCCATATATGATGCTTCAGTGTATGAAAGGCCTCATATGATTTGTCCCCATATAGTGATCCAAACAAAAAAAAATGCTCCCCTCTCCTCGCTGGCTGCTGCTCTGCTCTAGACTCCTCAGCATCAGTGTCTTCCCGCTCTGTTCACTGTGACTGTTCAGGCAGAGGTCGCACAGACGAGATGTAAGCCTCTGACCTGAACATCACAGTCAGAAGACGCGGAAAACGTTGCAGTGGTGGAGCAGGGAGAAGTAAGTATCATAAGTGCCAGGGCCCTGCACATGTGGGGAAGCCCTATCGTGGACGTCGGCAATGGCACAGGCACCAGGCCTGCATAGGCCTACTGCCTGCTCAGAGATCTAGCTCTTGCCCGGATGCACTGTGTGCTGACGCCAGCCCTGTATCAATCTATCCATCTCATATTTATCTATCTTATATATATATATATATATATACAGTATATCTCTACTGTATCTTTCTCTCGATCTCTCTATTTAATATTTGTCTATTGCCAAAGATTTGTATTGATTTTCGACCAATAAAACGTCAAAGTCTTAGCTCATCACTTACTTTACAACAGAGGAAGAATATGACATAAAATCAATTAAGTCCCAGTGTTGTTTCCAGCGACAGATCTTCCATTTGCTGGGATTTGTGGCACTGACAGGTGGGATGTTGATGCTGTGACACTTTGCTTATTTAGGTGGCAATTAGATGCCGTCTTATAGGACAACATTATAGTTTGACAGATTAAATGGCGCATTCTTTTCACATAGATTTTTTTTCACCTTATTTTGCATATTCATTTGCGCATATTTAAGTTGGTGATATTTTTGACTTACAATCCTGGCAGTAACTTTCTAATGACATTTTGACATTTGCTGAAAGTACAAAATTTGAATATGACAGACATAAGTGTTTACGAACATTAATACGATGTGACAATTTATGCCGAGAATTGAAGAGCGTCAGCTCAAGTCGGCATTAACTTATTTTGGCTGCTGTTGTCAGTTAATGGAGTACCGGGCTCAAGTAATCTTTTAGGTTTTTAATGAGTCTGTAAAATATAATTAACTGTATATATTTATTACAAAAATATCTGAATGGATAAATTATGCAGAATAGGAAGTCGGAAGAAATAAAATAAAAATATAAGCAAATATATTTAAATAAATTTTACATTCCGCTTGAACTTGCAATGCTGGATCTTATTTTTTTTAAGACTCTGCTTTGTGTTTTTCCTCTTTTATCTGTCCTATAAATGTATGAATAAATTGAAAAATGCGTGATACTATTCCTTTATGGAGTGTGTCCCACCTACCCACATTGTCCAATCAAGTCTTAAAATGTCAGAATTTGAGGGGAGGCTCCCTGTTGAGAAGAAAAATCCTTAAGGGGTTTGTCTCATGGGTCATTTGGTACACCATTCTGGCCACATCCAACCACAAGAAAGTGGAGAGAAGGTGGGGTAGCCACGTATATGTATCTCTCCATTCGTTCCTGTGGAATACATCGGAGACTATTTGCTATCACTCTGCTTACTGGTGGCCAGACTTGGCCCATAACGGAGGATTGGGAAACCATTGTTCCTGAGATTGGGACGGGTCCTAGATGTGGGACCCTCAACTAACTATAAGACATGTATGACATATCCCATTGATTTGCCATAAATGTTTCTCATGAAACAACCCCTTGAATGCCCAGTTGTTCATTTATCTGTACATTTCCAGGTAGTTCTAAAGTTTCCCAGATCCGGTATTTCACATGGAATATAAGTATTTATGAAGGAAGAGTTCAGAAGAGTTGAACAACACCAAATATTCAGAATTGAGAGTCCTCAGTAGTTGATACCTTTTAATGGCTAACTGAATAGATGGTAACACATTGCAAGCTTTCGAGACTTCTCAGGTGTCTTCATCAGGCTAGACTAATACAAAATCCTATTTATGCACAACACAGCACAGAAAAAATGCAATAGATAAGACTAACACTGTACAAAGATATACATCTTTCCTTGAACAACACCATTCATTTTACCATGCAATGTATTGGAACACAGGAAAAATACGCAATGTTAAAGAAAAAAATGCAAATCTGCCAGGTTCAGGGGTTTTGTTTTTATGGGGTTCACTTACTGGTAAAAATATCATGGAAAAATAATTCTCCAGGTCAGTATGAACATGGCGATACCAAACTTACGGTACCTAGATTATTATTATTTTTTATTTAAATTGTGATAAAGAATTGTGAAGTTTGTGAAAATAAATGTTTTGCTTTGTGTCATTATTTTCAGAGGCCTGCAATGTGTTTATTTTTTCACGAAGTGATAATTTAGTTAGGACTTGCTTTTTTGCAATCTGACGAATTTATTGAGACCAAATTGGAGAACTTTAAATGTTTTGATCACTTATTGAATTTTCCTTTTGAGTGGAGCGGGGATAGGAAAAAGTTAGCATTTTAGTAATGTTTTTATCTCGTTAATTTTATTTTGATAGACTGGACTTTTACATTCAAGAAGATGACAAATATGTTTATTTGTTTTTTTAGTATTTTTTTAATGGGGGGAAATAGGGGTGAATCAAACATTTAGATTTTCCAATTTTTTATATTTTTTAAGAAAACTTTTTCTTTTAACATTTTTACTTAGTTTTTTTCATTTCCCTAGGTGACTTGAACCTACAATCAAATATGTTAGCAATACTATATTGTGTAATCATGACCACAATATTCGAGTGCATAGTCTAAGTCTTGATCTCCAATGAAGTGCAGTCTGTGGCTGAGCTTCACAGGAGTAATAAGGTGACAGCGACAAAGTCCCCCAATAGGCCCCTAGCAGCTACAGTAACTTATCATTGCCCCGTGACTGAGTCACTTTTGGCCATTGGGAGCTTAAGGCAACAGCATTTCACAATATTTAACAGCAGCAATCAAAGCTCAGCTCCTATCACTGCTGTTACAAAAACTATCAGCTATGTAACATCAATATTATCTATTCCTAGCAATGGCGAACTTGCCCACAATGATCTACCTATACATGATTTTGGCTTAAAGTTGATACTTATAATAGCTCACGCTATCATTTATAATGAATGTAGTGCTTTGTTTTAGTTAACCAGGTCAATAGCATGTGTACTATGTTTGAAAGTTCACTAAAGTTTCAGTCATGTTTATTTCTATAAGCTATGGACTTGTATGTACACTGTTGATGCCCGAAAACAGCCATTTTGAACTGGTGTGTGACTGGCTACAGTACACCTGACAAGTAGTAGAAAGTCCAATTAAAAAAAAAACTCCAACCCAAAAACCACTACTTTTAGCTCACAGACTTCCAGTTCTTTTAACCTTATTCACTTCTTGAGCTACAGGGCTCAAAGACAAAAACTGGAATTGAGACTCACTTACCAAAGGACGCCATCAACAGGTGTCAGGATCAAGAAATGGAAATGCTATGTAAATATGATTTAATCTCTGCCCCCACTGTGTGTTTTCTTCTCCAATTTTAAACCTTTTCTTTGATTTTATTGCTTGTCCATCATCCTCAGATATACATTCACTCTCTATTTTTTCTGGTGGATTTGGGTCTCCTCAGTGGGTTCTCTGTTTGCGTCTCCATGGTAACAGACTACATACAAACCTTTTGTGGTCTGATCCCGTACTGGTGTACTACTCTACTCTCTCAATCCAATGTTCTTGCTAATCTATAAACATTAGAAGTAGGGATAGATAAATAACAGAAACCTGTGGTCAGATTTGTTCATAGAGACACACAGGTCTGTGTAGGAGCTGTATACACAACATGAAGATCACTTCAAAAGTGCCTTAATTATTTATTTTAATGCACCGGAGGCATCAAAATGCAAGATTTCACACCCTATAAATTTGGTTCCAATATGTTGCTTTGTTATCTCATTATTTCAATAAAGAGAAATCTTAAAAGTACCTATGCAAAACTTTCCGATTTTGTATCAAGTTCTACCATGTGTCTCCCAAGGCGTAAACAGGTGAAGTAATTTGCATGGGAATTTGCATAATTATGCGCATCTTCTCCAGATATGCTTTTAATGAATCTGCTGATTCAATAGTAGCTAATTCTCAATCTCATGTGGAGAATGTTGGAGCATTAGCATGCACAATTATGAATACATGAATATATGCATGTATTTAGATTTAGGAAGTTGACCATTAAAATTCTCATGTAAAAATTTGTGAATCTGGCATAAAGATGTGCAGCATTTTCTTCTATTATGAGACAGAAGTAACAAGTTAGGCCTGTTTCACATTTCCGTCTTTCAAGGTCAGTCAAAATCCACCAGGCGGTTAAAAAATGGATCCGTCTTCGTCATGGGCCAAACTGATGCCAATGGATCCGTTATGTATACGGATCCCCTGCATCCGGCAAGAGGGTGAAATTTAAAGCAACCGCGGCCTGGAAAAACGAGAGAGAGAGATATTTTCCAGAATGCTATTCAGGGTTAAAATCCCTGCCAGAGCAAATCTGCCGGGCATGCGCAACACAAAACAGCAGACCGTCGCTCTGAAAAAACGTTTCAGAGTCTGTCTCCTCTGCCTGGGAGCCGCTAAAATTCTGACGGATCCGTCCAAAAACGGGTGAGACGGACAAACATCAGTCAAAATCCACCGCTAATGTAAGTCTATGGGGGGAAAAAAGCGGATCCGCCAAAAAAGGGTCGGATCCGTTTTTTTCTAAAAGTGGCAGATTTTAACTGACGTCAAAAAACGGAAATGTGAAACAGGCCTTACCGTGTTATACTGCATTCAGGGACTTCTCCATAAATGAATTATTTCCCAACCTAAAATGGATATGAGATGTTAACATTTACAAAAGGTATATATTGGTCATTTATTTCAGAACTAGATTATGGCCCGATGCTATTGCATCGCGAGGATGCGATAGCATCACACCTCTTGCCATGTTAACCCTCAACACACACTCCTCTCACCATCTCCACTCACTCTTTCACTCCACATACGACCCCTTCTCTCACTCCGTCTCTCATACTCACGCCGTCATCGCCGCTGCTCCACGATCCCCGACATCTTCTTCCGCCGGCGCCATCCTGGATCCAGACGTTGTCCACGCCGGCGACATGTTCTAGCGGCGACGCCATCTTGAGTATCGTGAAATCCCGCGATAGTCAAGATGGCATCGCCGGAAGAACATGTCGCCGGCGTGGACGACGTCGGGATCCAAAATGGCGTCGGCGAAATCTCGTGAGTTTTCGCCGACGCCATTTTGGATCCCGACGTCGTCCTCGCCGGCGACATGTTCTTGCGGCGACGCCATCTTGAGTATCGCGGGATTCCGCCGATCCAAAAGAGCGTCGCCGCAGGAACATGTCGCCGGCGTGGATGCCCTCGGGATCCAAAATGGCGTCGGCGAAATCTCGCGAGATTTCACTGACGCCATTTTGGATCCCGACGTCCTCCACACCGGCGACATGTTCTTGCGGCGACGCCATCTTGACTATCGCGGGATTTCGCCGATCCAAAATGGCGTTGCCGCAAGAACATGTCGCCGGCGTGGAGGACGTCTGGATCCAGGATGGCGTCGGCGGAAGAAGATGTCGGGGATCGTGGATCAGCGGCGATGACGGCGTGAGTATGAGACGGAGTGAGAGAAAGGGTCGTATGTGGAGTGAAAGAGTGAGTGGACGTGAGTGGAGATGGTGAAAGGTGAGTGGAGTGTGTGTGTTGAGGGTTAACATGGAAAGAGGTGTGCGGTGACGTCACCGGTTACAACTGGACGGAAGCTGTTACAACCAGAAGTTGCTTAGGGCATTTATTATTATAGATGATGAGGAAGAGGCCGTCTGTTGTCGGCGGTAACGGCGTGCAGAGGCTTCTTCAGCCAATCTTATGGATTTACAGTTAGGGGATTCGTGTGTGAGGCGACGGCGTTTATAAGCCTTAATCTTCTCAAGGCGATGGTGTTTTTCCTCAGGAGTCTCATTAGCACGGCGCTGTTTTTGTCGTAGTGCTAAAGCTGCTTTCCTTTCACTGGCATTGGCATACTTTTTGTTATGACTCATGTTGGCACAGGTAAAGGAGTCTATTTGGCAGTTATCTGGCAGTGAAGAAGGCATCCTGGAGTATTGTAGAGTAAACAGATACTAATTGACCCTGTAATTGCCCAGCAGTAGTTATGAAGTGGTAGTGGCAAATTGGCCCTGTAGTTAGACACCGGCAGAGGAGCAAGGCAGCAGTAGTTATGGCGGTAGAGGCAAATTGGCCCTGTAGTTAGACACCGGCAGAGGAGCAAGGCAGCAGTAGTTATGGCGGTAGAGGCAAATTGGCCCTGAAGTTAGACACCGGCAGAAGAGCAAGGCAGCAGTAGTTATGGTGGTAGAGGCAAATTGGCCCTGTAGTTAGACACCGGCAGAGGAGCAAGGCAGCAGTAGTTATGGCGGTAGAGGCAAATTGGCCCTGTAATTAGACACCGGCAGAGGAGCAAGGCAGCAGTAGTTATGGCGGTAGAGGCAAATTGGCCCTGTAGTTAGACACCGGCAGAGGAGCAAGGCAGCAGTAGTTATGGCGGTAGAGGCAAATTGGCCCTGTAATTAGATACCGGCAGAGGAGCAAGGCAGCAGTAGTTATGGCGGTAGAGGCAAATTGGCCCTGTAATTAGACACCGGCAGAGGAGCAAGGCAGCAGTAGTTATGGCGGTAGAGGCAAATTGGCCCTGTAATTAGACACAGGCAGTGAACAGTCAGAGGAGCAAGGCAGCAGTACTTATGGCGGTAGAGGCAAATTGGCCCTGTAATTAGACACCGGCAGAGGAGCAAGGCAGCAGTAGTTATGGCGGTATAGGCAAATTGGCCCTGTAATTAGACACCAGCAGAGGAGCAATGCAGCAGTAGTTATGGCGGTAGAGGCAAATTGATCCTGTAATTAGACAACGGCAGAGGAGCAAGGCAGCAGTAGTTATGGCGTTAGAGGCAAATTGGCCCTGTAATTAGACACCGGCAGAGGAGCACGGCAGCAGTAGTTATGGCGGTAGAGGCAAATTGGCCCTGTAATTAGACACCTGCAGAGGAGCAATGCAGCAGTAGTTATGGCGGTAGAGGCAAATTGATCCTGTAATTAGACACCGGCAGAGGAGCAAGGCAGCAGTAGTTATGGCGGTAGAGGCAAATTGGCCCTGTAATTAGACACCGGCAGAGGAACAAGGCAGCAGTAGTTATGGCGGTAGAGGCAAATTGGCCCTGTAATTAGACACCGGCAGAGGAGCAATGCAGCAGTAGTTATGGCGGTAGAGGCAAATTAGTCCTGTAATTAGACACCGGCAGAGGAGCAAGGCAGCAGTAGTTATGGCGGCAGAGGCAAATTGGCCTTGTAATTAGACACCGGCAGTAAACAGGCAGAGGACCAAAGCAGCAGTAGTTATGGCGGTAGAGGCAAATTGGCCCTGTAATTAGACACCGGCAGAGGAGCAAGGCAGCAGTAGTTATGGCAGTATAGGCAAATTGGCCCTGTAATTAGACACCGGCAGAGGAGCAATGCAGCAGTAGTTATGGCGGTAGAGGCAAATTGGTCCTGTAATTAGACACCGGCAGAGGAGCAAGGCAGCAGTAGTTATGGCGGTATAGGCAAATTGGCCCTGTAATTAGACACCGGCAGTGATCAGACAGAGGAGCAAGGCAGCAGTAGTTATGGTGGTAGAGGCAGATTGGCCCTGTAATTAGACACCGGCAGAGAAGCAATGCAGCAGTATTTATGGCGGTAGAGGCAAATTGGCCCTGTAATTAGACACTGGCAGAGGACAAAGGCAGCAGTAGTTATGGCGGTATAGGCAAATTGGCCCTGTAATTAGACACCAGCAGAGGAGCAATGCAGCAGTAGTTATGGCGGTAGAGGCAAATTGATCCTGTAATTAGACAACGGCAGAGGAGCAAGGCAGCAGTAGTTATGGCGGTAGAGGCAAATTGGCCCTGTAATTAGACACCGGCAGAGGAGCAAGGCAGCAGTAGTTATGGCGGTATAGGCAAATTGGCCCTGTAATTAGACACCAGCAGAGGAGCAATGCAGCAGTAGTTATGGCGGTAGAGGCAAATTGATCCTGTAATTAGACAACGGCAGAGGAGCAAGGCAGCAGTAGTTATGGCGGTAGAGGCAAATTGGCCCTGTAATTAGACACCGGCAGAGGAGCACGGCAGCAGTAGTTATGGCGGTAGAGGCAAATTGGCCCTGTAATTAGACACCTGCAGAGGAGCAATGCAGCAGTAGTTATGGCGGTAGAGGCAAATTGATCCTGTAATTAGACACCGGCAGAGGAGCAAGGCAGCAGTAGTTATGGCGGTAGAGGCAAATTGGCCCTGTAATTAGACACCGGCAGAGGAACAAGGCAGCAGTAGTTATGGCGGTAGAGGCAAATTGGCCCTGTAATTAGACACCGGCAGAGGAGCAATGCAGCAGTAGTTATGGCGGTAGAGGCAAATTAGTCCTGTAATTAGACACCGGCAGAGGAGCAAGGCAGCAGTAGTTATGGCGGCAGAGGCAAATTGGCCTTGTAATTAGACACCGGCAGTAAACAGGCAGAGGACCAAAGCAGCAGTAGTTATGGCGGTAGAGGCAAATTGGCCCTGTAATTAGACACCGGCAGAGGAGCAAGGCAGCAGTAGTTATGGCAGTATAGGCAAATTGGCCCTGTAATTAGACACCGGCAGAGGAGCAATGCAGCAGTAGTTATGGCGGTAGAGGCAAATTGGTCCTGTAATTAGACACCGGCAGAGGAGCAAGGCAGCAGTAGTTATGGCGGTATAGGCAAATTGGCCCTGTAATTAGACACCGGCAGTGATCAGACAGAGGAGCAAGGCAGCAGTAGTTATGGTGGTAGAGGCAGATTGGCCCTGTAATTAGACACCGGCAGAGAAGCAATGCAGCAGTATTTATGGCGGTAGAGGCAAATTGGCCCTGTAATTAGACACTGGCAGAGGACAAAGGCAGCAGTAGTTATGGCAGTATAGGCAAATTGGCCCTGTAATTAGACACCGGCAGAGGAGCAAGGCAGCAGTAGTTATGGTGGTAGAGGCAGATTGGCCCTGTAATTAGACACCGGCAGAGAAGCAAGGCAGCAGTAGTTATGGCGGTAGTGGCAATTTGGCCCTGTAATTAGACACTGGCAGAGGACAAAGGCAGCAGTAGTTATGGCAGTATAGGCAAATTGGCCCTGTAATTAGACACTGGCAGAGGAGCAAGGCAGCAGTAGTTATGGTGGTAGAGGCAGATTGGCCCTGTAATTAGACACCGGCAGAGAAGCAAGGCAGCAGTAGTTATAGCGGTATAGGCAAATTGGTCCTGTAATTAGACACCGGGAGAGGAGCAATGCAGCAGTAGTTATGGCGGTAGAGGCAAATTGGCCCTGTAATTAGACACCGGCAGAGGACAAAGGCAGCAGTAGTTATGGCGGTATAGGCAAATTGGTCCTGTAATTAGACACCGGGAGAAGAGCAATGCAGCAGTAGTTATGGCGGTAGAGGCAAATTGGTCCTGTAATTAGACACCGGCAGAGGAGCAAGGCAGCAATAGTTATGGCAGTACAGGCAAATTGGTCCAGTAATTAGACACCGGCAGTAAACAGGCAGAGGACCAAGGCAGCAGTAGTTATGGTGGTACAGGCAATGCCAAGCGTCCGCACAGCAAGTCGGCGTGAGGTAAATGACGCAATTTCAGGAATGCAAGATGGTGTCGGCGAAATCTCGCGAGATTTCGCAGACGTCGTTAACACCTCTTGCCATGTTAACCCTCAACACACCACACCGCCTCAACACACACTCCTCTCACCTTTCACCATCTCCACTCACATCCACTCACTCTTTCACTCCACATACGACCCTTTCTCTCGAGATTTCGCCGACGCCATCTTTTTGGATCCCGAGTCGTCCATGCCAGCGACATGTTCTTGCGGCGACGCCATCTTGAATATCGCGGGATTTCACGAAATCCAAGATGGCGTCGCCGCAAGAACATGTCGGCGGCCTGGAGAACGTCTGGATCCAGGATTGCGGCGGCGGAGGAAGATGTCGGGGCAGCGACGATGACGGTGTGAGTATGAGAAACGGAGTGAGAGAAAGGAACGTATGTGGAGTGAAAGAGTGAGTGGAGATGGTGAAAGGTGAGAGGAGTGTGTGTTGAGGCGGTGTGGTGTGTTGAGTGTTAACATGTGTGTGTGTGGTGACGTCACCGGTTACAACTGGATGGAAGTTGTTACAACCGGAAGCTGCTTAGGGCATTTATTATTATAGATTTTGCTCCGTAATTCATAAGCTCCTCTTGGCTGCTCATTTATAGTTTAGAAAACCATTTACATAAGTGAGAGCTCCTCCAAGTCCTTAGGAGGACCAAGAATTTCCATGCATTACATGCATAGCACATTGATTTCTATAACACACAAATGCGCAATACTTCATTTTTCCTGTGGAGGCACTGTAGCTAAATGAAACACTAAAAGGTAGATATACCAACAGCGTAGTTGATCACAGAGGGACCCAATATTAAAGAAAATGAGTCATACAAAAATTATCTATTGGTTTAGTTCAATTAAGTTCAGTTTGCTTTTCTTTTTTGATTTTGATAATTTTTTACATATTATGCTCTGTATTTAAAAAAAAAAAAGGTAAATATTCAAAATTGTGTAATTTTCACACTGGCCACAAGGGTTATTCTAGACTCATGCTTGCTGTTGTTTCTGTAAATCCACATGTACTTTAGAAACAGTAGACTGACTCAGACCTTATCTTAAGAACTGAAGCTTCTAATGAGCATGTTCCAAGGTTATTATAAAGGAAGGTAGAGGGGAAAGCTGTGACATTTCCTTCCGTGAATGGTAGATTCTTTGTTATTGTCACAACTCCATCTGTACCTCTTCCAGTGAGATCTGCTTCTATCACTGGCGCCATTGTATTCATCCTGAAGATGGACTGGTGACAGAAAAGATGGTGTGACAAGAAGCTCAGGGTGAAGTAGGCTGTGTGAATGGGACCTGTAGTGCTGCCTAAGGGTAGTGCACACGTAGTTTTTAGGTTGTGCGGATTTTGATGAAAAATCCGCAGGACAAAAGTCCTGCGGTTTATCTGCGGATTAGCCTGCGGTTTTGCCCTGCGGTTTCACACCTCATAATGGATGAGGTGTGAAACCGCAGCGAAATCCGCACAAAGAATTGACATACTGCGGATTGTAGCCCGCAGCAAAACCGCACGGAAAAATCCGCAGCATGTGCACTGTGTTTTTTTATTTCCATAGGAAATAAAGGTACTGTACAACGCAGCAGAATCTGCTGCGGACCTGCAGGGCCAAATCCGAATCCGCAGCGTGTGCACATACCCTTAGTCAGACTGGGTTGTGTGTGTTGTATAGAAGGAGTAATCCATGCCGTGGAGTATAGGACTCCTCCACAGCCTACTTAAATTTCCGCCTTTCTTCTTGAAGTTGTCAGTTTTAAGTAACGTCTGGTCTGCTGCTTGGTTAATCTCTGATTTTTGCGTTGCCTTGTCACTAGTTTCAGATCTTCAACCATATCTTATACTACATGACTGTCTCATGATTCTGACTCTGACCTTGACTACCTAGTATTAATCTTGGTGAGCATTCCCTTGAGCTCATCTGATTCTATTGAGCCTCCGCCCTCTCTGTTTGGACCTGGAAAGATGACAGTTCTCTGCCAGCCTGCTCTATGGGCTAACAGCCAGTCTTTGGACATAACCCATGGGGTCCTGAATAAGTCCAGAATCAGATCACTGTAAATTGGTTAAAGGGTGAAGGTCGGTGTACCACGCAATTTTACTAAGCAGAGTGGCTTGTGCAAAGTTTGTCTATGGAAGTCCTACTAAGAACTGCCAATCTTCCATAGACAGTGCATCATTACAATTATCCACTTACCTGTCATAATTCTTTTTGTGATGATAATGTGATTTTTGAAACATCTTTTGTAAAGTACAGAAAGTAAGAGCCTAAAATGGCCACAGTGGTCAGTGTAAAAATTCTAACATTTCAATTTTTCTTTTTAATACATATTGTTGCGAAATGAAAAAAGTCCTTTTTTATATAAATTAGATTTAACACAAAATATTAAAAAATAGGTCAATTTCAGATGATAAATTCCTTTTAAGACCATGTTTTCTCAGAGCATTGTTTAATGATCTTTCTAATTGAATGGAATAGCCTGTACTGGACAATACTAGTGTTATGAACGTAACACTCATTTAGAACCAATAATAATATATACCATGTGCCGTAGTGACTTGAACAACACTGCCCAGTACCCTGACGCGCGTTTCACAGGTGCCTTCATCAGGGAGTACTGGGTAGTATTCCTGAGGGTATGTGTAAGCAGTATGCAAGACAATTCACCGGCAACCCATCTAATTGATGCATGTGTGCGTGCCACATGTCAGCGAAGCGGGAGCCCCAATTAGACACCGGGCAGGGGGAGGGAGGAGTCAATAACGCGGCACTCACGTGACTCGCCACTCATTATCTACTCCTCCTTGCCCCTGCCTGGCATCTTGGTCATGTGATTCAAGTCACTTTGGCACATTGTATTATTATTGGTTCAAAATGTGTTCGCATTGATTTACATAGGCTGCTCATTGTGAATGGGGGGGGGACTATGATTCTTGAGGCATATCAACAAATATTTTTGCTATCGTGGAACAATTTTGACTCCTCTTTAAATATATGTTAGTGAGCCAATGATAATACTCTGACTACATTGCATAGGTATGTGACATGTTTGCTATAAAACAAGGTATTTACTTTTGGCACTGTAAAACACATGATGTGCAATGTTACATGAGTGCTTATCAATTTGATTAATGGACCACACTGCCCCAAATCGCTTTCAAAGGGTTTTTAGGGGCTGGTTTGTAATTTAGTCTGTCTGGTTTTGTGATTTATAAATAATAAAATGTATAGCTGTGCTAAAAAGTTTACATACCCCGGCAGAATTTTTACTTTGTTGGGATTTTTTTCAGAGAATATGAATGATAACACCAAAACTTTTTCTCCACTCATGGTTAGTGGTTGGGTGAAGCCATTTATTGTCAAACTACTGTGTTTTCCCTTTTTAATCATATGTCCACAGTAATCCATAAAATATTCTCAGACCAGACATCTAGGATAAAGTTAACAGTACTCCGTTTATAGATAGGTATGACCAATATTGTTCAGAAGAAATTAGCGGTACTCGAGACTGAAGAATAGTGCTCATATTTTTTGAAGTGTATGCATTCTACATCAGGCAGACACCATACCTATCAGGCAATGATGTCCCCTTTTTAATAAGAGGGCTGAAAAATGATGGCACGGTGGGAATGTAGGCCATATCAGCTTAGTCCTCACCCCCTTCCACATTGGCCACAACTAAAAAAAATGCCCATAGGGTCATGCCTAAATTATTTCCAACAACTAATTCCTGTTTCACACATCCGTTTTTCAGCTCAGTCGAAATCCGCTAAAATGGCGAAAAACGGATCCGTTGGCGGATTGAAAGAAACGGGTGGCACCGGACCGTTATGTTGACGGATCCATGTAAGGTTGAGTTTTAAAGGAACCCGTGCCTGGAATAAGGAGAGAGAGAGAGAGAGAGAGATTCTCAGCCGCCAGAATGGGATTTAGGGTTAAATTTCCGGCAAAGGTAATTCTTCCGGGCAAATGCGGATCCAGCCAGCAAAAAAACGTTACAGCGTCCGTCCAGTCATGTCAGCGGACGCCAAAATTTTGGCGGATCCGTGAAAAAACGGATCCTACGGATGACCAAGAAAAGTGACGGATACGTTTTTTTTTGCAAAACGGCGGATTTTGACTCATGGTGACAGACGGATGTGTGAAAGAGGCCTAATGTAATGAGGGATGCCGGTTCCTAGAAACCATAGGCTTATGTGATTGAACTAACACCAAAAAAGGGGTCCAATTATATATAAATGCCCTATACAAAAATTGTTACATTTTGATAAGCAGTACACTGTAGTCCCTGTCTTTATACCTCCTAGAAAAAATATTTTTGGGATAATGTCAGATTAACCAAAAGAGATAAGGCGACTTAAATGATAAATATCAGCTCAATAAACCTTGGGGCGAAGAAATACTATTTTCTTTGTTCAAGTAAAAAATGACCTCTGGGATACACTTGGTGTTTTTTACTTTCTTTGCCAGCAAGAGCTTCAGAGACAGGGTTCTTATCCCTGGGGAGCCAGATGGGAAGAAGTCTTGTTTTTTCAATCTTAGAAATGGGGTCAAAACCTACCAAAGTCAATCACTTTTCTTCTATAGTGAAAAATGCCATGTTTACTGTGTGAGGTTTGTTGGCGCATTTCCAAATAAAAAGAAAGGAACTAGTTCAAAGAGAAAAACAAAGGAACAGGGTTTAATGCTAGTCTGCCTCTGCAATTTTTTTCCTTTTTAGCAAAGGTAACGTAGAATGTTGCCGTCGAGGAAAACGCAGTTTTTCATGCAATATGTTTTGAGCGGAAATACAATTTATCAATCAGTTAGATATAAAGGTCATTTCTAAAAGGAATGTTAATTTCATTGTAGGCGTAGTAAAATATGCAACTGTAATATTTCTAACTAGTAAACGATTTTTATAATAGATACTCAACAACAATGTGAGATAACAATTCATTAAGGCGAACCTGACTAGTATTTGAAGCTGTCCAACCATTTTCAATAACTTTATTAAAATTTTACATAAAGTTAACAGTAGTATTTTTACAACATACTATTGACAGTAGGGTTCAGGATAATATATAAAATAACAGTAATGTGTTACATTGAGTAGATCAGTATGAGTAACAATACACCTAATAATATAAACTCTTAACAGTAGTGTGGTATATTGTCAGAGAACCAAGAGATAATCCTATAATAAACTAACGTAATGAGTTACATTGTATTCTGTTTTAAGATAGTAATGCGCGTTTTTACCAGATGAATTCCGAGGGGAGAGATATCAGCAATAAAAATAACAGAGTCACATAGTGGGAGAGACCAGGAGCAGTTTTAGGACAAATTCTGATCAGAGGTAAATCTTATCCAAGAATTCCACCTTTTGCTATATGTACTGAAGTAGTCATTTGCCAAAGCATGGCTTTTTTCGTATGAGCAATGTAATGACATCTTGTCTACAATATCACTAATTTTGGGAGTAGCATCTTCGTTCCATAAGGATGCTATGGCGTTTTTAGTTATTAGAAAAAGGTGGATAACTGTTGGGATATGAGATGTATGAATCACTTCTAAACCTATGGACAGTAATGCCATCTGTGGCGTAAGGGTGATGCTTTGTTTAGTCAGAATATTAATTGTTCTAGAGATTTCTATCCAAATGGGCCTTATTTTAGGACATTCCCAGAATACATGTAATAGTGTACCTGTGAATCCGCAATCTCTCCAACAATCTGGGGATCTACCTGGGAACATCCTGGCCAGCTTCACAGGAGTATAGTACCACCTAGATGTCAGTTTGTAAAAGGATTCATGTAGAGATGCGCAAATGTTGGATGAATATGTCTGTTTGAAAGCCAGCTCCCATTGTTCCAAAGAGAATAGAGTATCAAAATCGCTCTCCCATTTAATCATATATGGAGTCTTTTCTCCAATTTCAGAACCGTTCAAAAAATCGTATAAATTTCTTGATCTCCAATGGACCTTAACATTAGGATTACAAAGTAGCAAACTTGTGGATTCTGTAATGTAAGATTTTCTTTTCAAAAATTTTGAGATATTTTTCTTAATCGAGGGAAGGAGTTCCAAATCCTGGCAAGAAAAATTATTTTGAGATATTAAAGATTCGTTGCTTATAAATTTCTTACCATCGAACAAATCTCCTATCACCTTAATACCAGATTTTATCCATTCTTTCGGAATTTTTTTATCCATTAGTAAACCAAGAAATTTGATAGGGATATTTTTTAATTGAGCGTATCTCTGGCTTCTGTTTCTCTTAACCTGCGGCTTAGCCAGTTGTTTCCATGCAGAGAGAGTTGCGGAGATTATTGGGGAGTCATAACGTAAAGGAGTAGATGACCCCAAACACTCTAGAATTGCGCTTAAAAGAGTTTTGTTTTTATTAAAATATGTCTCGATTTCTACCCAAGCTGGGACGTTGTTTGAATTAACCCATGAAAAGGATTGTTTTATTAAATTGGCATAGTAATAATTAATTAAATTTGGAAGGGCTAGGCCTCCATTGACTTTGCTTCTATATAGTATATGGGATGCCACTCTCGCCCTTTTCTTATTCCAAACGAACTTATTTATAATAGACTGAAGTTTCCTAATAAATTTCAAGGGGACAAGTAAAGGTATTGCTCTAAAGATATATAGTATCTTTGGAAGGGTAAAAAGTTTAAATAGTGTTATCCTTCCCACCCATGAAATTTCGTGAGTCGCAAAATTGTTCAATTCGATCTGAGTCTTTTTTGTAATGTTTTGTATATTCAACTCAACTGTCTTCCGAAAGTTCCTGGTTATACGAATACCCAAGTAGGAAACATCTTCCTTCTCCCAATCAAACCGGGAAATTTCCTTAATGCGTGAGATGGTTAGGTCGTCTAGAAAGAAATCCAAGATTTTAGATTTGTTCTCATTGATTTTGTAAAATGAGATTTTAGAGAAATCCTCGATAGTAGACAATACACCCCCAATAGAGTTCAGTGGATCTGATAGGCTCAGTATAATGTCATCAGCGAATAAACCGATTTTAAATTGGTGATCTTCAATTTGGATACCATGGATCTCATCATTTGTTCTTATTGCTTCTGCTAAGGGTTCCATAATCAACGCAAATAACAGTGGGGAGAGTGGGCATCCCTGTCTAGTTCCATTAGTTATCATGATGCGATCTGAAGTGTGATTATTTGTATAAACATTAGCGGAAGGGTTTGTGTATAAAGCCATTATAGTTTTTATTATATTATCACTGAAGCCAAATTTATTCAGAGTTGCTTTGAGGAAGTCCCAATTAACCCTGTCGAAGGCTTTCTCTGCGTCTAAAGCCAGGAGGAGAGAGGGGATTTTTTTTCTTTTAATAAAATTCACCAAGTTCAATGTTCTCCTAGTGCCATCGGTAGTCTGGCGTCCCTCTATAAACCCGAGTTGATCTTTATGAATAATGTTTGGGAGAATATTTTTTAGTCTATTTGCTATGATTTTTGAATATAGTTTGACATCGGTATTTATTAGAGAGATAGGCCTATAATTTTTGACTGACTCCGGGTCTCCCTTAGGTTTGGGTATTAAAATTATATTAGCCTGTAACATTTCCTGAGGAAATTCTCCGGTCCGAGATGCCCTGTCAAAGATGCGGACTAAGTGTGGGGTTATGATATTTGCGAATGCTTGGTAATATTCATTCGAAAAACCATCGGGGCCCGGAGTTTTCTTTTTTTTAAATGATTTAATTACTTCCAGGACTTCAGACGCAGAGAAAGGGGCCTCAAGTTTAGACAGCTGTTGGGGGGTAATCTTAGGTAATCCCAGAGGGGCAAGAAAATCATTTATGCCTTGTTCGTCGGGTTGCTGGGTATGTTCATCTAGTTTAAGATTGTAAATAGATGAATAATATTTAGCAAATGCTTCAACGATTTTCTTAGGGTGTTCTAATTTACTGCCCTCATGATTAATTTTGTTGATTTTACATTTGATCCTAATTGATCTGAATTTTTGTGCCATAAGTCTAGTGGGTTTGTTGTAGGAAGAATAATAGTTGGATTTCATTAGTTTTGCGAATTTTTCGTATTCACTGAATAACTCCGATCTAAGATCTATTCTTAGTTTAAGAATCTCCGAATGTATATTTGGTGGAGGAAAAGATGAATTTTGTAATATTGCTTCCAATTTTTGTAACTCAAATTGTAAGGTACGGATTTTTTCTTTGGAAATTTTTTTTTTGTTGTAGGCCAAATAAGTCATAACCCCCCTAATTACTGCCTTGTGCGCATTCCAAAGGGTGAATGGGCAAATGTTGTTTATATCATTTTCTATGAAATAATTATTTAAGGCTTTTTCAATTTCTTTTTTAAATTTTGGGTTGAACAATAGGGATGAGTCACATCTCCATTGGGATCTGAACTCTGCCGACCTACTAAGGTAAATTTCTGCAACAATTGGAGAGTGATCTGAAAATGTTTTGGGGAGAATTTCAATTTTTTTAAATTTCGAAATTGAGAACGTATCTGTCAGGAACAAGTCAATCCTAGCGAAAGACTTGTGTGCCTCTGAGAAATGGGTATATTCCCTAGAAGATGTATTTAAACATCTGAATACATCTAGGTATTCATGGTTGCAAAGCC
This sequence comes from Dendrobates tinctorius, assembly GCF_039654945.1. Lineage (NCBI taxonomy): Eukaryota > Metazoa > Chordata > Amphibia > Anura > Dendrobatidae > Dendrobates > Dendrobates tinctorius. The sequence goes on along the minus strand of NW_027361743.1, from coordinate 4,704,963 downwards.
AATTTTTTAATTCAGGAAATGATGAGCGAGTGAGAGAGGTAGAATCCATTGCTCCGTCAGGAACAATGTTGAAATCACCCACCAAAACAATAACACCTTTTTTTACTTCCTGGATTTTTCTATCGAGACCGTTGAAGAAACGCATTTGACCATTACATGGAGCATAAACGTTCACAAGTGTCGTTAGTTGATTGTCTATCAGACAAGTAAGAATCAAATATCTGCCCTCGCTGTCAGAGTATTCGTTAATGATTTCGAATGAAATAGTGTCTTTAATTAGTATGAGGACTCCTGCCCGTTTCTTTTCATTAAGAGATTTGTATATATGTGGAAAATTTTTATTCTCTATCCTGGGGTGTCCATCCCTAGCCAATTTCACCTCTTGGAGGCAAATTATATCTGCTCTGCTGCCCCTGATCTCTCTCCACGTGAGATACCTCTTAGCGGGACTATTCAATCCCCTCACATTGAGTGATAATATCTTAACCATATACTAAAGAATACAAAAAACAAAAACAGAAATATAATCAGAACAATAAACAGGAAGAGATTACCACAATCTTAGGTAAACTTCCTAAAATGGGGAAAAGCTCGTGAAACTCCGCAGGAAGCCTCCCTCATACAAAATAATGTAAGTGATATAGCAATTAAAATTTGCATTTTTCACCCTGGAGCCTCTTCTCTCTTGTCCAAGGATTTAAGAAAGTTTTTCCCCTCTTGTGGAGATATGATTACTACTACTTTCCCACCATGAATTATCAAAAGCTTGGTAGGGAACCCCCACCTATAAACCACACCCTTTTGTCTCAGAATTGTTGTAACTTCATTAAATCCCTTCCTTGTTTGGATAGTTTCTTTTGAAAGGTCTGCATATGATTTGATGTGATCATAGGGGTGGGGAAGATGTTTATTGGTTCTAAAATAGTTTAAGAATTTTTCTTTGGTGGAGTAAAAATGGAATCTTAAGATAGTGTCTCTAGGGAGCTCAGCCGAGATAGATGCAGGCCTCGGGAGTCTGTGGATTCTATCTATCATTAGTTCTACCTCAGGGACAGAAGGCAATATTTTGGTTAAAATTTCTTTGACATATTTTTGTAAATTATGCTGGTTAATTTTTTCCGAAATCCCTCTCAGTTTAATGTTGTTCCTCCTACTACGATCTTCCAGGTCGGCTAATTTATTTCGTAAAAAGAGGATTTCTTTTTGGGCATTATTTTGTTGATTTTGGAGGGAGTCAGAGGTTTTTCCAAGGGCCTCCATTTTTTTATCGTTTTTATCTAACCTAGTGGTAATTGTGTCAAGGTTGGTTTGCAAACGGCTGACATGCTTTTCTATAGAAGTCTCAACACTTTTATTTAATGCTAGAATCAAATCTCTAATATATTTTTCAGAGGCCCCCCTCTCAGATGCCTGAATATCTTCCAGACCCCCATAATCACTGATACCAGTTTCTTCATCTGCGGAGCTAAGGTCTATTCTAGGCCTACTTTTTTTTGGACTCTGAGACGGGGAAGCCTCATAAAATACTTCCTCATCAGACAACACGGATTTTCCCTCCCCCTTAGACTCATCCCTTTTAGATTTTCTGTTAACAGAGGTATCCATTTCTGATTGAATATTATCCAACTCTTGTATCAATAAAGTATGAGTATCACCTTTTTGTCCAAATGAGAATTTAGTATTTATTTTAGGGAAGGGAGGAGGGCTAACGCATATAGCTTCATCTAATTCTGTCGAGTTTTGTTTACGAGAGGATTTGTCTCTCTGCTGTTTAGCTTTGCTGTTTTTTTGGCTCATTTTAATAATTATAAAGGTGGCGCCTGGACTGTTCCTTAATAGCTCTGGTATATCACTCAAAATGGAATAGTAACGAGAAGCAAAGTACTATAGTTGAGTTTAGCAGTTGAGGGTCAATAGAGAAATATTATTCAAATAATGATACAAACTTAAATTCAATTGACATCCAATGCCCTCAAAATGAAGCAGCACTTTGTTAATATTACAGTTAAATAAATGTATCTGATAGGCCAATCTTCAAATAGTCCTGTGTTGCTTAGTTTCTATGGATTAGCCACCTAACCAGTGCCACAATAAGCAATACCCAATACCAGTAATAATCAGTTAAATGATATAGAATGAGATTGAATAACTGAAAATTAAGTACTAGATAGCTAGTTAGATAGACCACATCTAAAATCGATAATCCCAAAGCACCAGGGGATAGGACATCAGTTATGAATCACGAGTTTTATCGATATCCACAGCCCTCTAAATGAATCAGAACTTTGCTAATATTACAGGTTAAATATATGTATCTGATAATCAAAGCGTCAAATAGGACTGTACTGCTTAATATTTATGAGCCAATCGGTTAACCAACGCCAAAGCACGTTATACTGCGTATCAAGCAACTACCATTAAGTGACAATGCGTAGAAAATTGAAGGTAATTACTAGGCAACCGATTACAACAAGAATGTTATCAGATTCAACCTTATTCAAGAGACATTAACAATATACAATCACCGCTGACTTTTCCAGGCGTTGTAACTGCAGCTGCTTTGAAGGATGAGGATTGTCTGTCAAGTTGTAAACCTGCTACTCTTCTTGCAGCTGGGTAAAAACCGCTCCTGTAGATCCTATCTGGCGCTGCACTGCTCGTTGTATTTTAATCCTCAGTGCCTTCTGTAATTGCCAGAGATTTTTGCCATCCACTGCCGGTGTTTCCCCCTGCTCCACTGGATTCCTTTCCCCTCTGATTAAAGTGGGGCTATTTCAGCCGCCCGCTGTGCCAGAGGACAAACCCACTCCTTCTGCAGTCAGCGCTATCTTGCTGCTCCCACTCTTGTAGACGTCGCTTCTGCCAATGTCCCCTCTGTCGTCACTCAGATTCTGCTACAGCCGCTGGATTCTTCTTCCTTTAATGGTTCTCCCGGCTTCCCCTCCGCTTCTACTGCCAGGCGCCGCTGTTTTCTGCCACCGCCTCCGGTTTCCGTGAGTACTGCAAAGCAAGTTCTACACACCGGACGCCGTGGTTTCTCCTGCCGGTATTTGTGCCTTTTTTTGCCGCGTCTCTCTCCTCAGCTTGAACACGCCTCTGCAGTGTAAGGCGAGCGCGGGAAAATCTTTTTGAATCGCTCCACGTGATTAGTCCTGCTCGCTCCTGCACTTCTCCTCAGACGCCGCTACCTTCATCCACCGGAGCCTCCGACCTCCTCCTCTTTTCCGTTTACCGATGGTGCAGTGCTGGTTCCACACGCCAGTCGCTGTGGTTTCTTCTGCCGGTAGTTGTGCCTCTTTTTACAGCGTCTCTCTTCCCTTCAGCTTGAGCGCACCGCTGCAATGGAGGGCGAGCGCGGGAAATCCCCTCACCGCTGATTAGTCCTGCCCGCTCCTGCACTTCTTCTCAGACGCCGCTGCCTTCATCCACCGGAGCCCCCGGGTTCCTCTTCTTTTCTGTTTAGCGGAGTCGCTGTGTTTCACCACCGCTACCGGCCTCCCGATGCCTGCCGCTGGTCCCCGCTGTGAAGTCAGCTCCTCACACTAGACCTCGGGCTTCCTCCACTGTTTTTTCCCGCCTTTTCTAGCCGCGGCTCTCCTCTGCCTGGGCCCGCCGCTGCAACAGAAGGCAGGCGCGGGAGAACTTGCTGAGTCACTCCACAATCAGCTTCAGATGGCCATTTCTCAGGGAAAATCCAATGTAGAACCTCCAGGAAGGTCTCAAAATGATCCTGGAAGAGAGGGCTCTCAAATCCAATAAATTTTTATATCCAAATGCTTCTTGTTTTCTTCTTTTGTCGCTTAACGAGGAAGGCTTCCTCAGAGCTCAGAGCTCACACAGCCTGCTGCATCGAGCTCCAGACCACGCCCCTTCGCTGTCCAACCATTAGGCAGCATGAATTGGAATCGGACCGAGTTATTGCAGCAGCGTATGCTTTACTCTGAAATGTTAAGGCATTTGAAAATCTATCCAGAGACTATACTATCTCGATTGGTTAGTCCAAAAAGCCAGTTCCCAGCAGGTTCTCCTTGTCACTGTTCTCTATACTGACTGGTTTCTCCTTATAAACACACATAGGGAATGACTTGTGAGTGTAAAGGCATCAGGGTGAGGCGAAGATGCGTTGGTCTGGCCTCCAATTAGTCAGCTGAGTTGCATCATCACCAAAGTATGTTTTCTCTAAAACAATGCATCACATACAAGAAAACATACAGTACCGTGCAGACATTTTTCACAAGTGTTGAAATATTTCTGCAAAGAATTTGCAGTTTGATATTTGATAATAATAAATTATTAACATTTTACACTTTTGGAAAAAAATTCTTACTTAGATTCCTTTTTTTAAAACCTGTGTATAAAAGCTGATGCAGGAAATTCAGCTGCCATTTTGTAGTGAATCGAGACAGTGAAAATACGTCACAGCTCACGGTTTATTCATAGAGTTTGGGAGAGGAAGTCATAAAAACACTAAAGAAACAGTACAAATTGTGAAGAACGGTTATCATCAGTTTACCACTAGGCATATACAGAATGTTGAGGTCACTTTGAGATGAATAAGACTGTGCTTGTGCTAAAGTGCTTGAAAGGAATTGGATCCAGTCCTAAAAGAGTGTCATACATGTCTTTTTAAGGCACTTGGAGGCTTTGCAGTGCTTTGGATTCATGGCAAATTGACTCACTGCATATGAGAAATTTAGAATTCAAATTTCAAAAGATTTATTCATCTCTACTACATATATCCTATCATTTCCTCTGCTGAGCCTAAACAGAACAAAAAGATCTCAAATGTTATATAACTGGGTCTATAATAAAATCCAGGCTTATGCTCCATTCATTACAACATTTTCATTTCCCCAAGAAAATTGAAAGCCTGCCAGATAGTAAGAGGTTAGAAGGTCTCCAGATAGATGTAAGGGATATGTGTAAAATAAGTACTTATGCTTCATGGTTATAATAACCCATCATTTATTTAGAAACCCATGGAACAATGAGACGTCCGCATATTGAAAAGGCCATTTAGGGCTTAGAGTTGCCAAAAGTATCTGGTCAAAATGACTCTGATTGTAAACATTTATGCAAGTTGAAGATGAAAAGACCTCGAAGAGGGCTAAAGATGATTTCCTTTTGTATTTTATGCAAAAAAGTCTCTCTCTCTTTATATATATATACTGTATATATATATACTGTATATATATATATAATTGCATATATTGTAATTCTTTTTCAGTGTAAGGGTTTGGTCAACTTTGGAGATTTGTGTGCTCAGAAACATTTGACCAAGGTTTCAGACCTTAATTAGCTTGTTAGGGTTATGACTTACTCACTTGTTCACTATCAGTGTGAGGAAAGGCTAGGTGATGCAAATTTCCCAGCTTTCCCAGCCTCCTCTAACCTTGTGCCAAAAAACAGCAGCAATGAGTTCTTGTGAGCAACTGCCTAGCACTGGAAGTCAAGATAAAGTATATAAGACCAAGCAAAATTTCAGTGAGAGCTGCTCATAGGATTCCTGGATAGGCAAATCAGAACCCCCTCTTAATTGCAATAGACCTTCAGAAAGATTTAGACTCTGGAGTTGTGGTACATTAAAAAAATTTAATGTCAGAAGTATGCAAAAGAACATCTAAACAAGCCTGATGCATTTTGGAAACAAGTCCTTTGGACTGATTAGGGTAACATAGAACTATTTGGTCACAATAATCAAAGGTATGTGTGGAGAGAAAAGGGCACAGAATTACAGGAAAAGAACATCTTGCCAACCACTAAGCATGGGGTGGATCAATCATGCTTTGAAGTTGTGTTGCAGCCAATGGCACGGGGAACACCATCTATAAAAAAAGATGAAATTGAAAAAAGGATGACTTCTACAAATGGATAATGTTCTTAAACACTCGTCAAAATCCAGAATAGACGACCTCAAAAGATTCAAGCTGAAGGTTTTACAGTGGCCCTCACAGTCTCCTGATCTGACCATCATTGAAAATCTGTGGCTAGACCTCAAAATAGCAGAGCATGCAAGACAAGCCAGGAATCTCACAGAACTGGAAGAATTTTCCAAAACAATAATGGATGAAAATCCCTTAAAAGGAACCTGTCAGCAGGATTTTACACAGCAACCTATAGACATTGTCAGGTTGGTGCCATTATATGGAGTAAAATGATACCTTGCTTGATGAAATCCGTCTTGTGGTTGTTGTTTAATCTTTCAGTTTTGAGTTAATGATATGCTTGTGCTCTCGGGGGTGGCTGTGGGGCTCTTCATGTGGTGCTCTGCTTAGCTATTCATTAGTATGGCTTCCGACAGGTCACTGATCCCTCACTGACCTGCCCTCTAGTTAACATAATGAATATTATATATATAGATATATATATATCTTGAAAAAAATTCCCTTCTGCAGGCACACGCCAGCGGTGGTGCCTGTGCTGTCGCATGATCACATATATAATGTGTATATAATTATTTTCTTTCCCGTTGTCCATAAATTCCTAGAAAAAAAAATCAGTTTAAAAATGGCACCGGCCATGCCTGCGCAGTAGCAGCTATTGGCGATCCGCTCCCTTCCCCCCTGACAAAGGTCAGCATCTAAAACGCATGTCGGGGTGCATGCCACGCACAGCACATATCCTCCAACCACTCAGGTAACTCCAGCCTTCCTTCCCTTCAAGTACACAGTAAATCTCCATAATTTGGCATTTTTGAGCACCTTAGGTTTCCTATACGGACTTATAGCCCTTCTTGTATATTGGACTTTATTTATTTGTTCGCTCGAATTACATCCCACTGTATCACCTATACATTCAGTGTGTTGGAGCAGATCCCCACTCACTTGCTATTACCCATCCTACCGCTTGAGCTCTATTTCCACACATTGCTCTGCACTGCGCATTGATTCCCTCCAGGTTGGACGTAGACTACTCAGCTATGTAGGTGCCATGACTCACATGGATTTTTTCCTATCTATCCCAACCTGCCCCTTGTGCATTTAGTCTGATACACAGCGTTTCTTGAGTGGTTCACTACTATGTTTTGTATGTAACGTATTTTTATCTGATTTTATATTTGTATGTGCAGGCACTCTTTCCTGTTGTTAGTGCCACCTACTCACCAATTGTCAAAATAAAGGTGTTTTATTTACTTTCCCATCTACACCTCACTGTTATTACTATCTTACTTTTCATTCAGATTTTTCCTTTTTTGGTTCTACTGTACTACCCGAATGGTAAGTCATTCCTTCCATGCACATACAGTATATATCATTAGTATCTCTCCATCTTCTTTTACATTTTGAGATATATGCAATGCTTTGTTCCCGTGTGTACTTGTTTCTCTCCTGTACAGTGTAATCTCTTATCGTCAGGTGGGACTGATTTCTCTCTTCTATAGAGTGTAAGCTATTATGATCACAGAGGTTTTCTTTTTCTCACTTTCTCCTGTAGAGTGTAAACTCATGATCAGTGGGGTCCTCTCTATTTTCTGTAGAGTGTAAGCTCCTAGAGTTGGCGGGGTCCTCTCTCCCCTGTAGAGTGTTAGTTTTTATGATTGGCAGGGTTCTTTTTCTCTCTCTCCTCTCGCCCTCACATACAGGTGCTTCTCACAAAATTAGAAAATCATCAAATTTTAATTTATTTCAGTTCATCAATACAAAAAGTGAAACTCATATATTCTATAGAGTCATTACACACAGAGTGATCTATTTCACGTGTTTATTTCTGTTAATGTTGATGATTATGGCTTACATTCAATGAAAACCCAAAAGCCATTATCTCAGGAAATTAGAATACTTTATAACACCAGCTTGAAAAATGATTTTAAAATCCGAAATGTTGGCCTACTGAAATGTATGTTCAGTAAATGCACTCAATACTTGGTCGGGGCTCCTTTTGCATCAATTACTGCATCAATGCGGCGTGGCATGGAGGCAATCAGTCTGTGACACTGCTGAGGGGTTATGGAAGCCCAGATTGCTTTGATAGCAGCCTTCAGCCCATCTGCATTGCTGGGTCTGGTGTCTCTCATCTTCCTCTTGACAATACCCCATAGATTCTCTATGGGGTTAAGGTCAGGTGAGTTTTCTGCCAATCAAGCACAGTGATACTGTTGTGTGTAAACCTGGTATTGGTACTTTTGGCAGTGTGGACAGGTGCCAAGTCCTGCTGGAGAATGGAATTTCCATCTCCAAAAAGCTTGTCGGCAGAGAGAAGAATGAAGTGCTCTAAAATTTCCTGGTAGACGGCTGCACTGACTTTGGTCTTGATACAACACAGTGGACCTACACCAGCAGATGACATGGCTCCCCAAACCATCATGATTGTGGAAACTTCACACTAGACCTCAAGCAGCTTGGATTGTAGCCTCTCCACTCTTCCTCCAGACTCTGGGACCTTGATTTCCAAATGAAATGAAAAATTTACTTTCATCTGAAAACAACACCTTGGACCACTGAGCAGCAGTCCAGTTCTTTTTCTCCTTGGCCCAGGTAAGACGCTTCTGGCATTGTCTATTGGTCATGAGTGGCTTGACACAAGGAATGCGACACTTGTATCCCATGTCCTGGATACGTCTGTGTGTGGTGGCTCTTGAAGCAATGACTCCAAAAGAAGCCTTTTCTTAACAATCCTTTCAAGGCTGTGGTTATACCGGTTGCTTGAGCACCTTTTTCTACCACAATTTTTCCTTCCACTCAACTTTCCATTAATATGCTTGGATACAGCACTCTGTGAACAACCAGCTTCTTTAGCAATAACCTTTCGTGACTTACCCTCCTTATGGAGTATGTCAATGACTGCTTTCAGGACATCTGTCAAGTCAGCAGTCTTCCCCATGATTGTGGAGCCTACTGAAACAGATTAAGTGGCCTTTTTTAAATGCTTAGGAAGCCTTTGCAGATGTTTTTTGTTAATTATTCTAAACTAGATAGAAGCCCAATGCAATAGCATCGGGAGGGCGGTAATATCACGATGGGGGGCAGGCTTTGCAGCATTGAGAATCTCTCCCCCCCATGTGCTCTCCCACCTATCCACTCTCTCTTTCCCCATGTGCTGACTTCTCCCGTCTGTGCTCTCTTCTTTGACCTGTCTACCCCATGTGCTATCCCCCTTGTTTGCTGTCTCTCTCCTTCTTGTGCTGTGTCCTCCCCTCATGTGCTGTCCCTTTTGAGCTGTCTCCCCCTGTGCTCTGTCTGTCTTACCCCTGTGTCTGACCATGTACAGAACATACCACAGCTCCTGGGCAGGGGAGGAAGCAAAAGACAGCATGCTCCGTACATGGACAGTATGCTCCGTACACCGTCAGACACAGACAATTTTTAAAATGAACTTTCGTTCGTGGGAAAACCTGTTTAATGTGACCGGCTTCCTCTGCCTGTAGACACGTCGGCATCTGCCGCCGGGATCAGCTGAATGATTCACTGCGCCTGCGCGGAATTCGCGCGGGAGAAGTGCGATGGTGTTCCGCTGGTGGTACCGCGCAAGAGGCAGCATGAGTGTGTGTGTGAATGTGAGTGTGTGAATGTGAGACTGTGTGAGTGTGAGTGTGTGACTGTGAGTGAGTGTGTGAGTGTGACTGTGAGTGTATGAATGTGAGTGTGTGTGGTGCGTACGTCGTATAGAGTGTGTGTGCGTGTGGTGCATACGGCGTATAGAGTGTGTGTGGTGCGACAGTGTTCCGCTGGTGGTACCGCGCAATAGGTTGGTACCAGCAGCAGTTTCCATATTGAGACACCCATCACTTCGTGTCCCAGTATGGCAGTCGGTGAACTTCCTCCGCTTGGAATTCTGGGATACGGTGACATCTGGACAGAGCAGGAAATGAAAACATAACAAGGCAGTTATATAGATTACTGAGATAATGACTTTTGGGTTTTCACTGGCTGTAAGTCAAAATCATCAACATTAACTGAATTAAACACTTCAAATAGATCACTCTGTGTGTAATGACACTATATAATATATGAGTTTAACTTTTTGTATTGAAGAACTGAAATAAATTAACTTTTTGATGATATTCTAATTTTGTAAGAAGCACGTGTATTTTAGAAGCAATTGCAAGATTTGCAGTATTGAGATTCTCGTAAAAAAATTTTTTGCTGCAAATCAATCATCCAGGGAAAACTCGGCAAAGTTGGCAAATTTGAATTTCAAAAGATCTACTCATCATTAATTAAGACAGGTCCTAATGGTTAAAAATAAAGATAATTCCAGGATACCACTTTCCGGTTAGGGGATATGTTTCCAATTTGTATATTTCTATATGTTGATTTTTGCCAAAAAGAATTACAGTGATATTGATGTTTTAAATTTTTTTCTTCTGCATTCATCCATTAATATGTGAAACGCTACGGTTTGCTGAGACCTTATTCTTGGTGTATTGATTCTACCAACTCTTTTCATTATGAACTTCAGTCTACGCCTATACATTGAATGTATTGATCTGTGTGACAGCATGAAAGGTTTTATGCTGCATTGTCCATGCTGGGTTCACATAGAGTTTTCTGGTAAGCTGCTTACTGTTACATGTTTTCCTAAATAACTATTAGTTCCTCTTTGCTGATTGATGCTTTTTCTCCGATATCTTCCAGAGCTAGATGTAATAATATGATAGAATATCCTGTGTAGACGTTATGTAATTCTGATGAAGTAACAACCACTTTGGACAATGGAGCTCGGATAAAAAGAAGCAATTTTCTCTCTACGTAAAATAATTCTAGACTACAAGTCTGCACAATATTCAGCTGCCAAGTTCTATTGTTGTTCCGGGGGGCTGACAATCTATTCTTTTATTCTATTTTTACTGCTGTGTAATTACCGTGACTCATTAGTCATCCGTACAGGTTCTCAAAAGCCGAAACAGTAACTGTCTAATCATTTAATGTGTAGAACATTGTAATCCAATAAGGGGTGTTGAACGGTTGATTTATTCACTGTTCCACAGCTGCCCATGCACAAAAGATAAAAGTTGTCCAAATTGATAATTTCACCACTTTGGCCACCAAGTTTTAAGAAATGATAATCAAACGATCATTCGTGATTGCCAACTGGCCACCACATATGTGATCTATCATGTTGGATTTCTTTTCCACTTTGACTTAAACTATAAAAACTTGGTATGGTCTTGATGAAATTACATACTTTTTTCAATATTTTTTAAAAAAATTATCTTCTTGATCTGACAGTTTAGTATGGAATATTGGACAATATGCTTACTTCCAAGTATGATGTACAATTGATTGCCTGGATCAATGGTCAGTTTTAGAAAATACCAAGATTTTTCCTGCAGTCCCATCCAAAATAACTTTTGTGTAGACTTAAGATGTTGACGAAATAAGTAAAATTTTGGCAAATTGCTGAAAATAGAGAATGTGGTGCAAAATATTTGCTAAAACTTGCTACACATATTAGCCATCAAGATTTTACATAAGAGTTATAGTTAGCCATGTGGAGTACGGAGTCGATGGACACATGTTAGACCTTTGCATCCCTAAAAGGGAGCAATTAGTCATCCTCAGATCTAATATTTGTTTGGAACACTTCCTCTGATATAATATTTGTCTGGAATACCTCCTCTGATGTATTATTTTTTGGAACACTTGCTCTGATCTTTTTTTTTGTGTGTCATACCACTTTAGGAGCAATCAAATTTAGTAAAAATATCTACACTTTTATCACATTTTACATTTTTATCAGTTTTTGCAAGGAGATGGACCAGCTGCCGTGTTCCCCCTAAGACATCAATGCCCCTGTGGTATAGAATGTGAATAATGTTGTGTTCCTCATATGTTTCCTTGTGATAACAATTATTAATTGCTCTGTAAGCTGCAGGACTAACTCACAGTCGAAAGATGTCAATGTTGAGAACTAGGCGAAAGGACAAGTTTTTCCAGCAGCAGTGAAACAGAGACAGTGTGAGAGTTAATGTCAGCCCATTGTGGGGAAAAACGTGGACTTATTCTGCGCTGCTGAATAACTGAAGATCCGGGTGTATTGCATAAAATGTGGTTTTAGTCAACGCGTTTCAAAGCACTGAGACTTTTTCCATTAGGAAAATACCACAAATGTGGTGAAGTCGTGACGAAGCTGCCTAGAGCAGCGATATGCGTGGGGTCTTCCCACACCCACATGTGGACTTGCTGCCCATTTTGGTGGTCATTAAGACTTCCCTAGTTGAGCTGCTTTGGTAGCTATGTTTAGGGTTATTTCTCCCTTATCCCTATTAGGGTGCTAAGGGTTAATTTGATCACTTACCTTCTTTTGGTATATGTCTGAGGATATTCTTATCATGCATAATCATAATCATGACAAACATTTAATTAATTGTTATGCTGAAGTGCACTGTTGGCTGTATTATTATGTACTGGTGGAGCTCCACATATAAGCTGTCCCATCTGAAACTATTTGGGAGGGTGGTTTTGATTACCATGTTGGTTTTGTGGTTTTAAATGTTTTTATCTATGTGTATGTCCCAGATTCAAGTAAAGATTTGCATGGTTTTTCTATTATATCAGGTGTGCATGCGAATGTTGTATTTGGTCTTTTTTTCTTTTTTTGCACAGGATTAGAGTTGACCGACTTTGGTCGGATCGGGTTTCATGAAACAAAATTTGCTTCAGATGAAACTCGTCCAACTAGAGCAAAAAGAGTTGTAGTTTCGTCCGAAACCCGACCCCAATGCAAGTCAATGGGGATTAAAAGTCGGCATTAAGTGGATGAATGTCATCCGCTCAATGCCGACTTTTATTTCCCATTGACTTGCATTGGGGTCGGGTTTCGGACGAAACTCCGACTTTTTTTGCCCTAGTCGGACCAGTTTCATCTGAAAAAAATTTTGTTTCATGAAACCCGATCCGACCAAACTCGCTCAACTCTAGTCTTTGAGGATGGGCTGTGTATAATCAGTTGGATTTTTAGCATAGTCCATGAAGTCAGTTAAAGACCTTAGGCTATAAGTCTGCAATCACACTATGTGACTGCAGACTGGTGAGTCCTCACTTTGTGCGCACTGAGCGCTGTCATGATTCTATGGTACTTGTTCATGCATACCATTTACATATGTGCTCACGTGCTGACTAGACTTGCGAGGACTCGCTCAATGCATTTTTATTGATCGAGACCGGACACGTCTAGTCAGTTAGTGACCAAAAGGATGAAAATCACTTACTCCTGATTACATGAATGCCCATTCCCGGCACCGATACTAGAGAATCCTGAAATTGCACAGTGCGCCTGATGTAAGGGTTCACAAGTATGCAGTCACACAAGGTCGGTGAATCCTTTTAAACTTAAGATTCTAGTGTGGGTTTACTTATAGTTTTTAGTAATGGTTTTGGATGTTTCAAGGAGCAAGCTTTTACAGCATCGGGTGGAAACTAATGATAAGCGAGTATACTCGTTCATCGGGTTTTCCCAAGCATGCCCGAGTGTCCTCCGAGTATTTTGGCGATTTAGTTTGTGTCGACGTAGTTGCATAACTTGCGGCTGCTGGACAACCTGATTACATGTGAGGAATGTCTGTTTGTTAGGGAATCCCCACATGTATTCAGGCTGTCTAGCAGCCGCAAGTCATGTAACTATGTCGACACAAACTAAAACCCGAGCACATCTAAATACTCGGAGAACACCCGAGCATGCTCGGGAAAACCCAAGCAATGAGTATACTCGCTCATCACTAGTGGTGACCCCTATGACATCCTCTGTATAATGTACACGTCACAATTATATCAACAAGACTCCTCAACAAAATCAAAAGTATGGGTTCAGTGTAACTGTATCCACAATCATAGGCAGATCAGAAATCACTGATTGAAGCATATGAAAAAAAGGTATTTTCATCATAATAAAGGTACATGTTCACTATTTTTGCCACTTATTGCAACATTTTTATAGTGAAAAGTTCAAACTTTTGTGTATTTCTAAGGCTAGTTTCACACTAGCGTTCTCAGGTGCAGCGCAGGGCCGCCACTAGGCCCCGCCCCCGGCCGCGCCCCCTCCGGTCAGTTCCTCCTCTGATCGCATGACACTGCATGCGATCACCGTACCCTATATTTAGCGTTGGGTACGCTGACCGTGAGCTGGTATGATTTTGCTGGCGCTGCGCCCTTTTGGCGCTGAGCCCAGCGCACAAAAATGCGACACAGCGTGCTTTTGTGCGCTGGGCGCAGTGCCAGCAAAATCATACCAGCGCACGGTCAGCGCATCCAACGCTAAATATAGCATACGGTGATCGCATGCAGTGTCATGCGATCAGAGGAGGAACTGACCGGAGGGGGTGTGGCCGGGGGTGGGGCTTAGCGGCAGCCCTGCGCCCGAGAATGCTAGTGTCAAACTAGCCTTAGATGGGAATTCTTAAGCAGCTTGAAAGGTGGCGGCCCATGGACAATTGCCCCTATTTCCCCTTACACAATCCAGCCCCTTAGGCCTTGAGTAACTTTACACCAGTGATAATTACTGTATTGCTTAAGTCTGAATAATTATTTTGTCTTCTACCAATGTGGTAGGAACATTTTTAAATGATTGTTCATCTGTTTAATTTCATTTTAATCTTTAGAAATAGTTTGCTTAATGTAAATTTTAATTTGCACAAATTCAAAAATGCGTTTTTACTAATTAAGGGGAGCACAACAAACTATTCTGCATTGTTTCATTAGTAAATTTTTTTTTTATAATTACTATATAATCATGTCTGATGTTGTAGAAGTTTTTTTTACAGTTAAAATGACTAGTTCTAGGATTTTAGTGTCATGTCAAAAAGCAACTATAGCTTGTCTGTGAGTCATACTTTCTGCTTTCCCGCAAACTGTCTGTGACAAGACGTTGCAAAAAGTGATTCGCCCCTACCTAGTGTATTCATTTAGACTCTTTATTATATTTTAATGGAAGAATAACAAGTGAAAATCTATGGTAATGTAAAACATGAATTTCCTTTTTATTAATATAAAGATTTAGCAAAAAGGTTATCATGATGCACAATGCACCACCTTGAAGAGAACCTGACAGCTGATAGCTATTGACCAATCATTTGGCAGTATATATCTAGCACTGGCCTGTATGCTTCAACCTTATCTACAAAAAAGCAGCTGGGGTCATTCCATAGGCTATACCACTCATCTCCCATTCTGGATCTTACCTGATCCCAACTGGGGTATCTTTCTCCTAGTACTATCTCCTCACACAGGAATGTTCCGGAAGTGGCTCACCCAGCCAATCTTTGGGTGATTTGGTTCACCCTTGCATCCAGTGATTGTTTCTGTGTGGAGTGATCTTGCAATTCCTGCTATTTCTTGGAAGTAGAGGCAGCAGTAAACCGGTAAGCAATTAAGCAAGAGCTACAAAGATCAGTGATGGTCAGTATCACTTCTTTTGATTCTTATACCAGTTTGAGCCTTTTAATAAAAATATATATCACTCACCAACCCCATTACAACCACTTGGGGTCCCGTCTAGGCTAGATATTCTAGTTCCAGAATGATGTGCCAAGTCATATGGGGCCATGTTACTACCTTCTCAGGAATGGACTGATTCTACCAATTGTGTGTATCAAACCTTATCATGGACATCTGCAATGAATTTGGGTGACATCTACAGATATTCACATGACATAAAGAAAGAAAAGGGTCTATTTTTTCATCCAGAAATAATGTCACCCCTTGTCTATTAGCTATGTCTGGTATTGCAACTCAGTCGCACTCAAGGGAATGGTGTTGATCAGTTACAGCTAATGCTATACTATAGAGTCCCAAATGGCCTCAATGAAAGTCACCAATCAATTAAGATTAATAATCCCCTTCTAAAAATAATTCCAATAACTCCTTTGTTATCCTAAAAAATGTGAATGTGTAACAAGAGCTTATATGTTCTCTTCGTGTTTGTGTAAGGGGGTGTTTGCTGCTTATTGGTGTTTGATAAAAGTTGTTGCATTTTATCTTTTATGGCTGTTTGTGTCTCGTTCTCCTAGAGGCGCTGTCCACTAATGGGACCATTACCAACATAGGGATAGAGTTCGCACTACACAAGAAAGCAGATAGTTAAGTCATGGTGTTAGCCCACTAATATGGAGTGGTTCGATTAATTTTTAGGGGTGGTACTGCTAGTTTGTAGGCAGTCAGAGAGAGTCAGTGGATCAGATGGAGGAGAGTGAGTGAGGAATTTAGGAGAGTCAATAAGTGCTAGATAATGACGGTGCCAACAGGTTTCCAGAAAGCGAATGTCGCAGAGGCAGATGGGTTCCTTCAGTGCATGTCTCCTAACAGTAGGAAGACACATCCTAAGCTTCGTGTGGATGCCGGGACAGTGTTGGGACTAGGGCCTGGAAGAGGTGTTGAATGCCATGTCTCCCCTGTGAGGAAGATGTTGACTGGGTCACAATCAAAGGGAAAAATGGTGGGCATCAGGGAAACTGTTATGCCAAAGCTCCTGGGACCACCAGAAGATGTTGAGGCGGGGGCAGGTCAGGCAAGATGGAGTCAAGTGCTGATAATGCATAGGACCAAGGGAACATCACCAAAAAGGGACTCTGTCTCAATTTGTATGCCTCAACTGTATGTATCCGTATTGCACAGTAAAGCTGAACTTGTTGATCCAGACCTATGGTCTCCTGTCATTTCTGTAGCTGTAGCCAGATCCAGTCACATGGATGGGGAAGTTGCAAGGACTCTCAGTCTCCAAGTGAGTAAGGCAGGAATACCAGAGCACAACATCCTACACCAGTTTGACTCTTGCTTAGAAGACGAGCTTCAGGGCAAAGAGAATTCAGTTCATGCCTACAGCAAACCGGCCCTATAGTCCTTCATTTGCGTAGGTTTCCTCCGTATTCTCTGGTTTCCTCCCACATTCCAAGTACATTCTGATAGGAAATTTAGATTGTGAGCTCCACTGTGGACAGAGACGATAATGTCTGTAAAGCGCTGCAGAATATGAAGGCGCTATATAAGCAAAGGACAATAATTAATAATACAAGATTTCAAAAACAAAATTATTTTCCTCGCTAGACATCGATATCAGAGTTTGAATGGTTCCGACAGGAGGTTTCTATACTATTCCTATGTCTGAACCCCAATGGTGGTGCATGATTCTTCTCCTTTTTGTGTTTTTTACATTTTGTCATGCACGAAGCATAACAATATTTATCGGTTTTGTATGCAGCGTGCCTTTAAGACATCACTATACATACTCCCATACTCTTTATTTTACTTGTTGCTGAAGAGGTGTGCAAAAAAAATCCTTGAAATAAAAATAAGTTTTATTTTCTTATTACCTTTCTTGAGAAATAAAAAAATTTCCATGTTCCTGAATGTGTAGATTCCTGTAGCATTACAGAACGCTGAGACATTTACTTTAAATCATAAAAGGCACAATTCAATAACATTAAATATTGCACTTGAAGGGAATTGGAGATAGACGAAAACTCATTCTGTTTCTGTTTATGCTTCTTTGTTGTCTGTATAAGAAGGTTTTTTTTTTTTTAACAAACCCAATTGATATTCATAGATAACAGATCAAGTGCTGAATTTAGATACAAGTTTAACGTTTTGGGAAAGAAAAAGCATAATTGTTCCTGACTGTATGCGGGTAATACCTGGGGACCCAGCCCACTATGTTTCTGTTATATCACTTTTAACTTTTTGTTTCTGATTACAAGCTTTAAAGGTAGGACACAAATTGCAATTAAAATTTAATTTCTGTGACTATTCATTCAGTAAGTACTGTTTAGGAGAAGATCACTAATCCACGCCCATCGAACCGGACCGCGGCGATTTGCATGCATCCCCAACAAGCTAAAAAAGATATTTATGCCTCAAAGGTGCGGGGTCGCGGGGAGTCAAAAGCCCTACTAGAATCCTTATAGGACGCACAATTTAGTGATATCTTTACATGATATCACTAAATATGGGTGACAGATTCCCTTTAAGACTTATTTTGGAACTCTCCTCCTCCTGTGCACAACATGTTACTGGCTGCTATTCTTGCTGCCCTGATGTCTTCTCTGCCTCCATCCTGCTGTTCCCAAGATTCTTAATGGTGTGTCGTCATTGCTCTCCACAAGTCATCCTGCCAGCTACACCAATGCTTGGGGCCGATGCACCCACCCAGACCTAGGGTTTAATGAGTCCTCTTCACCATATGAACAGTAACATCTGTAATGAGTCTCCACAGGACAAAGGAGCTTCTTCTGGTCACTCAATGGTGGTACCATCTGTTGCAATGGTCAAAACCTATTGGAAACCCAAAACTATGCGTACAAAAGAAAAAAATCAGACAATCCAG
Organism: Dendrobates tinctorius; assembly: GCF_039654945.1. Classification (NCBI taxonomy): domain Eukaryota; kingdom Metazoa; phylum Chordata; class Amphibia; order Anura; family Dendrobatidae; genus Dendrobates; species Dendrobates tinctorius. The sequence goes on along the minus strand of NW_027361743.1, from coordinate 4,686,711 downwards.
AGATCTTTTTAATATCCCAGGTACTGTAAGTATTTAGACACATAAATTTGTCTAAATGAGAGGAGCATTAAATGAGTTGTCATGTCACTAATTGTACAGTTGAATAGATAAGCGTGTGCACAGCTTTAGTAGGTGCCAGAGTAGGTTCCCACACCATTAACATATATTAAAAGACTTGGCACTCAACTTAAGTGATCAGATAATTTAATGTTGTCCACACTAGTAGTAAGCAAAACATTTCGGTCTTACATCAGACCTTCATCAGTTACAGAGTAAAGCAAGGTTATTATTAGTTCAGGTGGACCAATAATCTTGGTTGAAGATCACTAGATCTTTAAACATTCCGTGTCATGAAAATGTAGGGCAAGTGTTGTCAGACGGTGACCTGTGCACATATAGGGTTAAGTGTGCTGTGCCTCAGTGGCATACTGCCACTGAGGCACAGCACACTTAACCCTATATGTGCACAGGTCTGACAACCATTGCCCTACTGTTTCATGACATGGAATGTTTAAAGACTAAAGGTACTGTCACACTTAGCGATGTACCAGCGATCCCGACCAGCGATATGACGCGGTCAGGATCGCTGGTACATTGCTAAGTGGTCGCTAGTGAGCTGCCACACAGGCAGATCTCACCAGCGACATCACAGGGGTCAGGGGTCGCCACTTACCTGTCACACTAGGCGATCCTGCGTCCTCCCGCCCGGCTCCACGCTCGTCGCTCGTCTCTCCACAGGAAGCGCCGCAGGAAGCTGACGACGAGAAACAGTCCAGGACGTTCTCGTGCGATCACCGATAACCAGCGGGGGAGCGGTCGGAGGTAAGTATCAGACACAGCGATATCGCTAGCAATATCGCTATAACGTCAAAAGTTATAGCGATATTGCTAGCGATATCGCTTAGTGTGACAGTACCTTTAGGATGAATAGTTATTTTTTGCCATGTGCATGCACACAAACTTAAGAGAATCCAAAAATCTTCAGTTTTGGTGTTTTTCATGTTTAGATAACGACAAGTGCAACCCAAAGATTTAAAAAAAATATTTGCTCTAATCCAATTGATCTGAGTATATCATCATATATATTACTGCAAATTTATGATTTTAAGGATATACTGTAAAGCTCTATGGAAATACAGACAAGGATCCTTTAGTAATATATGTGATATTACTATATGATTGATATCTTATCTCTATGAAAAGTTATTTTGCTTGACAATAATGTCAATACACGACTAGAAAAAAAAGCCGGGAAACCGCCAGGAGAAATTCTTGTACTTTTTCTGTGGATTTCAGTAACTATTGAAATTACGTGGAAAACAGAATCTGAGATGAGAGTGCCGAGTCTTTCTATAAACATGAGTCACAATTTACCAGTTTCTTCATCCATTATCCTCTTTAAACATGCTGTTGGGGGGTGGCGCGCCTCACCTCAACTTGGTTCCACCGAGAAAACCTATTTTTAGTTTCCTAATGAATAGAATTTTCTCCTTTCTATCAGTAGAACCCAGCTGCTATTTTATGTCTACCTGAAGAAAAAACACGATGAAATGCAAACAGGTGGAGATTTTACAACACAAAAGAGCAGAAGCCGCGTGGTTGAGCCGAGATAGGCATTTTTTTTCCGGATGCTAAGCCTTGAAGTGGTTGCGGAGTTCATACTGAGACTGTTTATTTCCTGCTTATAAACAAACATGTACAAATGATTTTTTTGTCATTTTTACTACTTCTTTTTTTCATGTTTTATTGCCAAAGGCTTATTTAGAAGATTGAAAAGCATTGGCGGTACTTGTACCATATTACTCTTTGTGTGACGTGGTGATTTCAGGATTTGATTTATAATTTTCAGTAATACATTTTAAAAAGTCTAATGTATTCCATTATTATATAACATCTTTCACTGGTGGCCAACCCAGAGGGAGTACAGCAAATTACTGCAAACATACTAATTGCTGATGAAAAGCAGAAGGAAATTGAAATAAATCCTAAATATTACATATAAATATTGGAGCAGAAACTGGGATGGTGATAAATTATTTCAAAGGGAGTGCATAGTATTAGTGACATTTTTCCCATTTCTAGCAAGAGACCTCCGGTCGATTTGCTGAGCCTGCAGTATCACTTCTCACCATGACCATTAGTAAATAGAAGGTATAGACAACAATGCAACAGCGCCCCCACCTTCGACTACAGACCAAACTTTTACACAGTCACTATATTAATGCTTAAGCTATGGCTATACTTTACATGCACTAACTCTTGGTATAAATGCCAAGCATAGTATATGAATGACGAGGTATGTAAGGCCTTGGTATAAATGCCAAAGATGCCAAGCCAGGTGTAGACATATGCCAAAAAAAGTGCTCTTTTATTTTATATATCAGCACTATATTTTTTTCACTGCATTGAAAAGTGTAGTTAACTATAAGTTTTAATACAAAGAATCCCACAAAACAATGGATAAAAGAATTCATGTGGTTGCTGACATCAGGACGCCATCCATTGAGTTTCTTCATCTGTTGACGATCAACTTTTTGGGAAGCACCAACAACAACCCCCCAGACACTGCATAGAGATGTGACTGTTCTCCTTCACCATAAATCTCTCATTTAAGAAGGGTTCTCAAGTTCTCAATAGGGTTTATGTCAGATGAGGAAGGGACTATATTATTATTTTTCATCCTTAGCGCCTTAATTGGCAGTCGATCAGTGCTATAACGGAGCATTGTCCTGCAGAAAGATTATGGTTTTCTTGAAAGATGCAGATTTTCTGCTGTACCAGTGCTTGAGGAAAGTAGTGTCTCCAAAAACTGGCAGTAGGTTTGGGAGCTGATTGTGAGTCGATCTTCATCCTGAAAAGGTCCAACTAGCTCATCTTTAATAATCCTAGCCCATAGCAATACCCCATCTCCACCTTGCAGGCATCTGAGTGGAAGTGAAGGTCTGTGCCTGTTACTGATCTAGCCACGGGCCTATCAATCTAGTCAGTCAAGAGTCGCTCTCATCTCATCAGTCCATAAAACCTTTGAAAATTTTGCCTTCCTATATTTCTTGTCACAGTCTTGACAATTCCACTCCTGTGCCTTGTTCAGTGGTTGCCAAGTTTCAGCCTACCTTACCTCCGCCATGTCTCTCAGCACTTCTGTGTCTTGCTCAGTAGTGGTCAGGTATCCACCTCCCTTACGTCAGTCATGTCTCTGAGCACTCAATACCTAGTACTTCTGTGTCTTGCTAAGTGGTGGTCAGATTTCAGCCTCCTCACCTCGGCCATGTCTCTGAACACTGAACACCTTGTACTTTGGTGTCTTGCTCAGTTGTGGATGGGCTCAGCCTCCTCACCTCGGTCGTGTCTGAGCACTGGACACCTAGTACTTCTGTGTCTTGCTCAGTGGTGGTCGAGTTCGGCCTCCCTTACGTCGGCCGTGTCTCTGAGCATTGAACACCTTGTCCTTTTGTGTCTTGATCAGGTTTCAGTCTCCTCTCCTCGGGCGTGTCTGTGTCTTTCTCAGTGGTGGTCAGGCTCAGCCTCCTCACCTCAAACATGTGTCTGAAAACTAAACACTAACCATTTTGAACCTCTGGCCTCCAGGGAAGTTGCAGTTCTGGACTATGACAGGATAATGAAGGATAATGGCTTCCTGGTCACTTCACATTTGATTTTTCGCAAACCTTTGTCAGGTATTGTGTTTTTCTCAAAATCTTTGATGATTCTGTGATCGTGTCCCAATATCTTAATAATTTCAGGAGTTACATCCTCTGTAAGAAGGAACAATCTTTGACTTTTCAGAGACAGGTAAATCTATTTTATTGGCCAATTTTGCCTGAGAAAAACAAGCTGCCTAATAATTCTGCACACCTTGATAATCGGCGTTTTATCCTTAGGCCTTCATCCCTCATTATATGCATACACGTCACTTGACCTGCTTCATCCAATAAGCATTCACATTTATAGAGCTTGGAGATGGAAAGTCTGCATAAAAATGTTGACATGGTCAATATACTCACTGTTTGATAATTCTGCACATTGTATTTTCTTGCCATACACATTGATTCACAGAGCCTCCAGCATTCAGTGCAGAGAAGTGTCATGCAATATTGCATCTGATGTATTCTTATGAGGTCACAGTCTATCAAAGACTTACTGTAGGACAACTATGGAATGTTGCACTCATATTATGTAACATTGCAATGCAATTTAGTTTATTTTTAATATTTTGTAAATTAAGCACTACCCTTACTTTGCAGAAAGATCATATTTGATTTCAGCCATGTGTTTGTATGCAATGCAGTAGTACATACCAATGCAATGTGCTTGTCATGCACAATACATACCATAAATCATCATACAGCCTTAGTTTTTGGATGATTTCACACATCCGACACTCCCATTCTGAGTACAGACTGTGATGTCCGGACTGGCTGCGGGTCTCCTGACCGGAACTGAATAGCCTCAAAGGCATGTATGAGTCTGTTGAGTTTAGGTCAGGAGCAGGAGATTCACAGCCAGTTCGGACATTGAGGTTTGTACTTGGACTGTAAATGTTGGATGTATGAATTTCACCTTATATATTTGTCCGTGGGAGTTATCTGATATTGTAAGTCTACTCTAGTCACATTTGTCAGAGGCCACAGGTTCAAAAAGGCGACCTTGGACAGACTTGACACAAGCCACTCCACCTGGCAGATTCAAGAGGAACCCCCAAACGTCACTCTTTAACCACTGTACAGGAATCTGGTCTCACAACAGGTGGATTGCTTCCACAGAAGGGCTGCTGTACAGAAGAGCGAACCAGAGGCAGGAAGGTTTGTGAAGCAGGGTCAAAACCAAGAGGTCACGTCAGGAACAGAATCATAAAACAAAAGGATAGTCAAAATTCACGCCAAGGATAGAAAACAGGAAGGGCGGAATCAGGAAAACAACACAATCAATGATTAGCATAAACCAGGTAGCAAAGCTAATTGACTGGCAGTGGAAGTCGAAGGCCCAGAGGTTTAAAAAGAAAACAGCTCCGCCAAGGACTTTCAGAAAGGAGCAGTAAAAACCGGACAATTATTCCCATAAATCCCGGATCCCGTGACACGCAAAATCTCAGGAATAAAACAGGACTGATGTTGTGAAAGTCATAAAGGTGTGGCCGATCCAGCAGAGATGTTACAAATACTAGACACTGGGTTCAATGCTCAGTAGTGGTAGACTCAAATGATCAAACATTAACTGCCTATAGGCACCACTAGAGAGCGCTCAGGAGCTCATCGTATACTGTTAGTATAATAAAGCAGTATGCGGTTAACTAAGACCCTGCAGTGCAGGAAATGTGGAGCTCTTTATCAGAAAAACTAAGCTGTACCCTCTAAATAAAGATCTGTTAAAAAAAATCAGTACAAACTGTGGACATTACCAATTTTTTGAGAATAATACATATGAAGCGAACCTCTTAATTTTCTAAACAGGGAACATCATTCAATATTTCAAAAAGGATTTTGCCAGTCCCTTTTGGTTCTTTTTTTTATTCTTGTATCATTTTCCTACACTTTTAGAAATGACTGTATTAGCTAATATATTCCTTGTTACATTTCATTTACATTTACATTTTGTTAATTTTAATATATTACCATAATATACGCATGTTAGTTGTGCCGTAAAGTGAAGATCCATTTTAAAGCCACATTAAGTCTCGATTTACACATCACAACTGGCTTTTTAAGACACACCTGGGATTGGGTTCAAAACGGAGAAAAAATATAAAGGAAATCCTTATAGTTTCTCTCCCCGTGTTTAAAGTTCTGGTTTTTGTAGCAAACACAATCTGATGAATTAATTCAGTAAATGCATGAAGAAAAATAATGTAATATTTTTAACAATGTTTCAATATATATATCTATAAAATAGTCTTTGTGAAGATCGTACAGGTTTTCCCACTCTTGCCTTTCTGCAATTTGGTTAAAAGGAATGACCACTTTCCTTTAACAATTGTGGTAGTACAAGAATTGTGACACTAATATCTAAATACATAAATATGACAGGTTCTCCTCCTTCCCATAGTATCTCCCATTGGCTGCTGATCAATTGTGACCAGATCTGTCTGTCCAATAGCCTCCTCCATTTGTAAAACACTGCACATAGGAAAGATGTTTTTCAATTAGAAGAGGATGGGCAGATCTGGGCACAATTTTCTTCATTAACAGCCATTTTGAATAGTTAAAGGGGTTGTCCCGAACATAACGTTGATGGCCTATCCTTAGGATAGGCTATTAATGTCTGATTGGTGGGGGTGCAACACCCAGCATAGAAACAGATCAGCTGTTTCTGGTGTCGGTGGCGGCCTGAATTGCTGGGTTACGGAGCTACACAACTCCGTCGATGGAATAGTGGCCACGGTCGGATACTGTACATCCACCTCCTATTGATTTGAATAAGTGGAAGAGGTCAACGATGTCATGACTTAAATCATAACCTTCCTGATTGCATGCCCAGAATTGTTCCAGGTGCCATCACAGCTGGAAGTCTATACAGCCATACGGGACATGGCGCTCCGATGTATTTTTACGGGCCGTTTTTATTATTAGTATCTAATGATAATGTCCATATAATATAATATCCATTTAAGGCTGCTTATATACTTGGTGTGTTTTTGCTGGCCGTTTTTGCGGCCCCAATAGATTTCAAGTGTAAAAGCAGCCTTAAATGGATATTATATAATATGGATATTATCATTAGATACTAATGATGCTATTATGAGACCTTTAGTTGCTGTCCATTATTGATTATTCTACAAAGGAGACATATTGTTTCAAAAAAACGTAATTTACTGTTTAACCAACAAGCAGAAAATGTTGGAAACAAACTTGTGTAAAGTCCTTATAATTGGAGGACAGCTGACATCTGTAATTCCCCCAATTCCTGTAGACAATGACATCCATAGTGTATTTAAAGATTCCTTTATTTCACAACAAGCAGACCAATTCCCATTCGATTTTTTGGGGGAAATAATACTGGAGTTCTGTTCTCATTGCTGTGTTTGCCATCAGCTTTCAATCATCAAAGGTTGTTTGCAATCTTCTTTTCCTTTTCTCATGCAAGGTCTTTAATGCTGGTGACTAGAGGTAATAATGTGTGAATAAAGTGAACTTGTCACTCTGCAAAATGCCACTTACTTGTAGATATAGTGTTTTTCTGCAGGTAAATAGGTTTGCAATGCTACTCGTCCGCCTGACTGAAAGTACAGCTTCTGCAAGAAAATGGACTTATATCCTCTCAGGAGCCGCCAGATTTCAGTCATGAAGGTGCGCTGGAGCAGCTACAGTTGCCACTCACAGCAGCCAGATTTCAGTCATGAAGATTCGCTGGAGCAGCTACAGTTGCCACTCACAGCAGATAGATTTCAGTCATGAAGGTGCACTGGAGCAGCTACAGTTGCCACTCACAGCAGCCAGATTTCAGTCATGAAGGTGCGCTGGAGCAGCTACAGTCACCACTCACATGACCACCCACTATAAAATGAGCGGTGGCTTAAAGCATGCCTCAGCACTTTGATTGACAGCTGGCTCTGCACAGATGCCCTGCAGACCTACCTGTCAACTAACAATAGAGTGAGTGGTCTTGTAAGCTTCCTGCACTGCCCCCATGACTGAAAGCTGATGGCTTCAGGGAGGAAGAAAATGGATTTTCTCCCAGTAGCTGCACTTTCAATGCAATGGCCAGATACTATTGTAATACAATTAACCAGCACATTAACCTTGTATTTCCAGTTATATAGCATTGTCCAAGGTGAAAGGATCCTGTTAATGATTCCAGAAGGAGCCGGGTTGCACATGGTACATGAGTGAAAAAGTACTAAGTTCTGAAATTATATTACGGATTTATACCCTTTTTATCCCCAACTTGCTCCGTCACTGTGACTCTGATGGTTTCTGCTCCTTTCATACTGTGAGCGCCATGTCTGCTGAAGCCTGTCACAGATCTCATCGGACACATGCCGTACATGCATCATCACCGTTGAGGCCAGTGATTGTTGTTAGTGGTAACGTTTGGTACATGGTGGGTTTTTATTTTTTTTAATTATACAGGGATTTTTTTTCAGCAAAATTCTTAGAGACAATGAAGATAATGTTCCCATCCAAATAACATGTGTATTAGACCTACAAGACCGTAGTCCATCAATGGCAGCCAGTAACATTATAATTACTGCCAAATTACTCAAAAGAAGTTGGGTTTCTTTTTTGGTTTTGGTTGTCACAACGTATAACTCTGTAACCAACTTTTATTGCTCCGGTGAATCTAAATTGTAAAATAAAACAACATGGCAATTAATCTTGGTTAGAAATCTACCATTATAGGTCCACAGCTTGTATACAGATATATGTGTCTTATATGTCTCCATGGTAACTGACTACAAATAAACCCACACATATAAACATAACAAGCTTATGGGTGGAGAGGGGTGTGCTAAATTTCACCCAAATCTGGCGAGAACTGTGGATTTGTATAGAGCGGGCTACTACAGATTTTACATTTCCCCATTATATGTATAGGCTCTAACTTCGGGGGCCCCAAACTCATGACGGGGGACGCTACCGAGATGTAACATGCGCAGTATTCTGCTCCTGTGGGTGGAGAGGGGGCGTGCCAAATTTCACCCAAATCGCGCAAGAACTGTGGATTTGTATAGAGAGTGCTACTACAGATTTCACATTTCCCCATTATATGTATAGGGCCTAACTTCGGGGGCCCCAAACTCATGACGGGGGACGCTACCGAGATGTAACATGCGCAGTATTCTGCTCCTGTGGGTGGAGAGGGGGAGTGCCAAATTTCAGCAAAATCGGGCAAGAGCTGTGGATTTGTATAGAGCGGGCTACTACAGATTTTGAGATTTATATATATAGATATATTGACACACAATCATTGTGATGAGGGTTGCAGCCTGCTGAGGGTTTTGCTAATGTGATGTGATAATTTTACAATTGGAAATAGTGGCGCTATAATACTAGAACACTCTTCAGCTGCAAATAAAACAATAACCACAAACTTGTCAAGAGATAAAAATAAGTGCTAAAGGTATTTGCACTCAAAAAGTGACTTTCATGAGGGAGAAAATAGTTAGCCCCTGGTTGTCGTGTCAGGTAAAAAGTAAATATGCAAGGGCTCAGGTACAGTTGCAGGAGAAACCAATAGCGATAGTTCTCCCTATGTGGTGTTAGCAGATAGTTGTACTATGCCAGTGAGATTCAGTAAGCATGAATATACTGATTCCACCTTAGGGTTAGTGTCAGCACAGTGCAAACAATTTAAATTACCTCGCCTTTGTACAAAGCCCAGTGTGATGGAGGTTCTGTGGGTTGGAGTGGAGGAGTAAGGAGAGATGTGTGGCGTGATGACGAGCTTCCTTGCCTCTTCCCTGCTCATTTCCAATGATGCGCTATGGTTAAGTGTTATCGATGATGGTGGAGCGCTGACCTGGCCGGTGTCAGATGCTGCGGTTGTCTCTTCCATCCTGCCATGCGGCCACGGTTGCCTCACTGTGTCTAGGTACTTGTGGGGGTTCGGCATCTAGCCTGCAAAGACCTGTGTGACATGGTGGACTTGACCGGTGTACAGTACGGAGCAGCAACTGGACCAATTCTAACCAACACGTTTCGGAAACTCTGGTTTCCTTCCTCAGGGATGGTCCTCCTTGTAAGAGAGAGGCTTTAAATATTTTTGTTAATAAGTATTCAATTAGTGATTAATAGAACCCAAATAGCTCCACTTCACTGTTTAACCCCTTGGATCCTAAAGTATCTAGTAGAAATATCCATTTTCTCTCTGCCCTTGACATTTGTTTTATGAAATCCCCTTTCCTCCAATGTGGATGGACAATCTCGATGCCCATTACTACCATGTATCGCAGCATGCCTCCATGATGTTCTAGGCAATGTTTGGATAGGGGATATGTCATGATCCAGGTTGGGTTATTATGACAGATAAATGCACTAGTAATCATTTTTTTTCCTTAAGCTGTGTGCGTAAAGGTGGTTTTGCCCCTGGTGGCCATTAGGGTCATTGCACTGTGGTGAATTCAGTTCTAGTTTAGCCCCCGGTGGCCGTTAGGGTCATTGCACTCTGGTTACTTTGGTTTAGTGCACGTGATTATAAAGCAGGTGTGATTGCTCTGGCTCTGCTATAAAAGAGTGTCAGGTGTTGCAATCACTGTTGGTGATATTGCTCATTTCCAGCCAAGTCTGGTGGAGGAAGAAACTACAAAGAGGAGTTCCTTGCAGCTCAGGAGAGCTCTGGTGTAAAGTCTGGTGAAGGAAGGAATTACAGAGAGGTGTTCCTTGCAGCTCTGACAAAGCTTGGAGAAGTAGCAGCGATTCTGGAGGAAAGCTGCATTCTGGTGGTGGACTCTGTTGCTGGGAGCAAGAGCAACAGAGCAAAGCTAAGTGGTGTTATCCCTGTTTGTGACTTCCCTTATGTGTGTTTCAGTGCAGTGGTGGGATTAGTTTCTGCAGCGTCCATTTCATTAGAAAGGGCTAGGTGCAGGGCGAGCTAGGGTTCTTAGGTTCCAGCTCGGCAACAGGTGCAGAGCCTGTATAGGGACTGTTAGGAGTGTAGAGACTGGCTCAGGGGAGTGCAGGAGGTCTCCACCTCCCCGTTCCCTATTGCAGGACCCTCCATTGTATTGGTTTCCCTGGTGTTTCCCCTTATTATTTAAATTCGCCCTACTGGACGCGGTGTATCCAGGATCACGTGTGTGATAGAAATTCGCCCTGCTGGAGGCGGTGTGTCCAGTCCCACGTTGACCATCACAGGATGTCCCTCAAATGTATTTTTAATATTCCTGATATGCTCATTAATTCTAACATGCAGAGGGTATTTGGTGCATCCAACATATGATTTATTACAGGGGCATTTGATGGTATAAATCACCCCAGATGTGGTACAAGTAATGAAATCATGAATTTTAAACTCATAGTTTCCTCCTGCAATAAACCTTTATTTCTTTGTGTGTAACTGTTGGCAATTTTTGCATTTTTTGCAAGGAAAGAAACCGGACAGGTTTTTTTGAAAAAATGATGAGGTGGGTTTTTTAAACATATGTCCTGGGGCTGACGGGGCGACAAGGTTCACTATACAAATCTGGGGAGCATGGGTATTTGCTCTCCCCAAATTTTATCATCTCTTAATATCTCCCAATGTTTTTTAACAAATCTTTTTAAAATATAAGAGAATTGTAGTGGGTGATAATAGGGACAAAATCAATAGAGTTTTTAGATTCTTTGGTACCACTGAGAAGATCTTGTCGAGGTTTATCTTCTGCTGACATCCTTGCTTCTATCAGAAGCTGTCTGTCATTCCCTTTGTTGAGGAATTTGTTAGTCAGTTTTTTCTGCTTCTTGATTGAAGTCTTGAGTTTTTCAACAGTTACAATGGGCTCTCATAAACTGGCTATTCAGAATATTTATTAGCCAACTTGGTGACAGCTGTCTATGGGAATATATAAAACTTATAAGAGAGAAAAAAAATCTCTAGTAGGTTTTATATGTTTTGTGGCCAATGTGAACATGCGTTTATGTTCTGCATGTGTACCAACTAAAGTCAAGCTCAATTTTTGTGTTTTGTCTATGGGAATGTAGCTATTCAAGTTGGTGGGTTTGTTGAAAGTGCTGGTTTGTATGGTTTGGTCCTCAATGAATATATTGAAATCCAGAAAATTATTTTTTTTGTGTTTATTGCTGACGTAAAATTTTTAAAAAAATTGTAATCTCATTTAAAAATTCAGATAGTGACCGCGATTCTCCTGACCAGATAAAAAGTACAACATCAATGAAGCGGCACCACAGGACCAGGTTCACATGCAGCGTGCCCCCGGGATAGATGGTCTGCTCCTCCTATCTTCCTACATAAAGGTTGGCATAACTGGGTGCAAACCTGGTCCCCATGGCAGTACCCCACTGCTGGGTATAGTAGTCTGCCTCAAATAAAAAAAAAATTGTGTGTCAAAATAAAATACATACAATCTGTGATAAAATCGATCAGTTCGCTGGGCAGAGTTGATGCTTGATTTAAAAAATAGACAGCTGATTGAATTTCTTTCTTGTGTTGAATCACAGTGTATAATGAGGTGATATCTAGAGTACCTAGAATAAAGTCATCCGACCATTGAATACCTTTTAATAATTGTAGAACATGCGTACTGTACTTTAAATGAGAGGGCAATAACTGAACAGATCTGTATACAGATATATGTATCTTATATGTCTCTATGGTAACTGACTACAAATAAGCCCACACATATAAAAATAAAGATAGCTTTATAAAAATACATGATTTGGCAATACTTTGTCTGGAGATATTTGTGCTATACAGTTGTGGCCAAAAGTATTGACACCCCTGCAATTCTGTCAGATAATACTCAGTTTCTTCCTGAAAATGATTGCAAACACAAATTTTTTGGTATTATTATCTTCATTTAATTTGTCTTAAATGAAAAAACACAAAAGAGAATGAAGCAAAAAGCAAAACATTGATCATTTCACACAAAACTCCAAAAAAGGGCCAGACAAAAGTATTGGCACCCACAGCCTAATACTTGGTTGCACAACCTTTAGCCAAAATAACTGCGACCAACCGCTTCCGGTAACCATCAATGAGTTTCTTACAATGCTCTGCTGGAATTTTAGACCATTCTTCTTTGGCAAACTGCTCCAGGTCCCTGATATTTGAAGGGTGCCTTCTCCAAACTGCCATTTTTAGATCTCTCCACAGGTGTTCTATGGGATTCAGGTCTGGACTCTTTGCTGGCCACCTTAGAAGTCTCCAGTGCTTTCTCTCAAACCATTTTCTAGTGCTTTTTGAACTGTGTTTTGGGTCATTGTCCTGCTGGAAGACCCATGACCTCTGAGGGAGACCCAGCTTTCTCACACTGGGCCCTACATTATGCTGCAAAATTTGTTGGTAGTCTTCAGACTTCATAATGCCATGCACACGGTCAAGCAGTCCAGTGCCAGAGGCAGCAAAGCAACCCCAAAACATCAGGGAATCTCCACCATGTTTGACTGTAGGGACCGTGTTCTTTTCTTTGAATGCCTCTTTTTTTCTCCTTTAAACTCTATGTTGATGCCTTTGCCCAAAAAGCTCTACTTTTGTCTCATCTGACCAGAGAACATTCTTCCAAAATGTTTTAGGCTTTTTCAGGTAAGTTTTGGCAAACTCCAGCCTGGTTTTTTTATGTCTCAGGGTAAGAAGTGGGGTCTTCCTCGGTCTCCTACCATACAGTCCCTTTTCATTCAGATGCCGACGGATAGTACGGGTTGACACTGTTGTACCCTCGGACTGCAGGGCAGCTTGAACTTGTTTGGATGTTAGTCGAGGTTCTTTATCCAACATCCGCACAATCTTGCGTTGAAATCTCTTGTCAATTTTTATTTTCCGTCCACATCTAGGGCGGTTAGCCACAGTGCCATGGGCTTTAAACTTCTTGATGACACTGCGCACGGTAGACACAGGAACATTCTGGTCTTTGGAGATGGACTTGTAGCCTTGAGATTGCTCGTGCTTCCTCACAATTTGGTTTCTCAAGTCCTCAGACAGTTCTTTGGTCTTCTTTCTTTTCTCCATGCTCAATTTGGTACACACAAGGACACAGGACAGAGGTTGAGTTAACTTTAATCCATGTCAACTGGCTGCAAGTGTGATTTATTTATTGCCAACACCTGTTAGGTGCCACAGGTAAGTTACAGGTGCTGTTAATTACACAAATTAGAGAAGCATCACATGATTTTTTGAACAGTGCCAATACTTTTGTCCACCCTCTTTTTTATGTTTGGTGTGGAATTATATCCAATTTGGCTTTAGGACAATTCTTTTTGTGTTTTTTCATTTAATACAAATTAAATGAAGATAATAATAACAAAGAATTTGTGTTTGCAATCATTTTCAGGAAGAAACTGAGTATTATCTGACAGAATTGCAGGGGTGTCAATACTTTTGGCCACAACAGTATGTGCCTATATCTTGCCACCCAATCATTGTGATGTTGGTTGCAGCCTGCTGAGGGTTTTGCTTACGTGATTTGATAATTTACAGATTTTGTGTAATGAGAAATTGGAGACTTTAACAAAACTTTTAGTGGGAACATGTCTATACATATAAAGGTGGGGGCCCCATAGTAAAAATCAAACTGGATTCCTAATTAGGTGGGCACTCAAAACAGGGGTCCTGTGAGTTTGTTTTCCCCTCCACACATTTTCCATGTTTTCTGGTCCAATAAACAACTTGTTGGCTGAGAGTGGAGCTCCTTTGTATTAGGGGAGACCGACAGATCCTTGACACCTAATTGTAACCCAATCTTCATGAGCCCTATAGTAACTTTATGGAGAGTGTATGTATATACCTGGATGGCTTCATGATGGATTGTATAATAGAATAATGAATAGTTTCAGTGTTTTTAACTTGGCACCATAGCCATGTATAACAGGGGTTGTCCTATCTTGTAGTCTGCAGTTACTCTATGTGACTGCAGACTTGTGAATCCTCACAGTGTGCACACTGCGCACACTGCGCACTGTAAGGATTCACATGCATGCGGTTATGTTCCAATCAGATGGGGGCGGTCTCTTTCAAAGCAAGTGTATTGCGCGAGACCAGGTTCAGTCTAGTTGAAATGTGGGGGGAAGTATGTAAATAACATAATTGCTGTCACATGACTGCCTACTACTGGAAACGGCACCGGAGAATCCTTACAGCAAGCAATGCGCACAATGTGAGGATTCACAAGTCTGCAGTCACATAGAGTGACCGCAGACTTGTAGCTTAAGACGGGACAACCCCTTCAACCTTTGGCAAAAGTTAGAACTTTTCTTCAGAGCAAATGAAGGAAAGGATTTAGATATTCTTCAGACTTTATATTTCTGTACAGGGCCGAACTGGCCATTTGTCAATTTTGGAAAATGCCAGAACGGCCTGTCTGGTCGTGGGCTGCTTTTGCTGCTACATTGTTAAAAGAATTGGTGCTCTCAAGAAACCAATACTGTAAGAGTTGTGACGGAGCACAAAGTCGCCAAATCTATCATTTATCCCAGCAGGTCATGGGAATCATTATTAATATTGGTAATGTAGTAAACCTTGCTTTCCTCCATCCAAGGTAATATTAGTAATGTATCCCATCTGGTGCTTGGGGACGGGAATAACATGGGCCTGTGTGATTTCAAATGCCAGGACTGAATTTCAGTCCCAGTCTGTACCTGTTTCTGTAGGTGATAGGAGGACAGAATCTTTATCTTTCTTCTGCATATGTAGGTTTACTCCTTGGCCCACATTGATGTAACTCTAGTGGGTCATAAATACTGTGATCTTTAGAGCTTCCATTAAATAACATTGTTATTAGCTCTCTGGGGACTTTAAGCTGTAAACTAGATATGCGCATGGAGCAGTATTACGCATTTGTGTATTTCTGCTTCCAGCCCCGGCAGACTGTAAATACATGGATTATACAGAGCTTAAGCCTCATTAGAGATATTGTTACCGGCTTCCTACTGACAGTTTTTAGAATGTAAATTATTATATATAAGGAAAGATAAATTGTATTTTCAGTACTCTGATTTTATTTCTCTACTTGTATACTGTATAACAGTGTTCTACTTTCTACAAAAGTAAAAACGTGCATCCTAATGGTGGGGAAATAAATTAATTTATTATTTTTTAATTACCCACTAGACAAATAGTGAGGATTTAAGATGATGTGTTTGAATTTTTTTAATTTTCCTAAAACTAATATTATCTTTATAGCGGTTGGAGCCCTGTTTTTCTGATAAAAAGTCCCAAACTCCCCTGCAGAGACGTGGAAATAATATAATTTGGTCTGACTGGAGTCACCACTTAGTTTGGATACAAGATTTCTGTGTTTTAGTTTATTATTGAGTTTGATAGATGAACACTAAAATCTCATTTGCAGACTGCATATCATAGAGAAAATTTATAGATAATTTTGTAGGCAAAAAAGTCAACATAACCTGTAATTTATCATTCAGGGCCTAGGAGTCAAGTGGGTGGTCCTAAGCATTGATTGCCATTTATCTATCTATCTTTCTATCTATCTATCTATCTATCGTATATATTGTGTATAAGCCGACCCACATATAAGCCGAACCCCCTAATTTTGCCACAAAAAACTGGGAAAACTTATTGACTCATGTATAAGCCGAGGGTGGTGCTGCACAAGGGTTAATGGTGGTCGAAAAAGATGCTACAAAGATAAATACCCCCATAAAATGCTGCAAAAGGGTTAATGGTGGCCCAACAAGATGCTCCAAGGATAAATACCCCCATATATTTCTGCACAAGGGTTAATGGTGTCGCAAGTAGAAGCTCCATACATAAATACCCCCATATGCTGCAGAAGAGTTAATGGTGGCCCAAGTAGAAGCTCCATACATAAATACCCCCATATGCTACACAAGGGTTAATGGTGGCCCAAGTAGAAGCTCCATACATAAATACCCCCCATATGTTGCTGCACAAGGGTTAATGGTGGCCCAAGTAGTTGCTCCATACATAAATACCCCCATATGCTGCAGAAGAGTTAATGGTGGCCCAAGTAGAAGCGTCATACATAAATACCCCCATATGCTGCACAAGGGTTAATGGTGGCCCAAGTTGATGTTCCATACATAAATACCCCCCATATGCTGCAAAAGGGTTAATGGTGGCCCAAGTAGATGCTCCATACATAAATACCCCCCATATGCTGCACAAGGGTTAATGGTGGCCCAAGTAGATGCTCCATACAGAAAATACCCCCCATATGCTGCTGCCGCTGCTGCTATAAAGAAAAAATAAAGACATACTCACCTCTCTGTCGCTGGGGGCCAGGTTCCGGTGTAGCTGCTGGCTCAGGTCCCCGGCAGTAGCTATATTTACCGTTCCCGGTTCCATCGCTGTTTCCCGGGTCCTGTGCAGAGACGTTAGCAGAGGGCGCACAATGACTACGTCATCGTGCCCTCCGGCTAAATGTCACACCCAGAGGACCCGAAGACAGTGATGGAACAGGGAGCAGTAAGTATTGCTCTGCTCCCCCGTCATACTCACAACCCCCCTCCTGGCGCCCGGTCTCTTCAGCCCCTGCTTCCAGCAAAATGTCGGCGTCCCAGGCTATTCCTGCATTCAGTGGTCACGTGGTACCGCTTCCGCTCATTAAATATGCACATATTCATGAGTTTAATGAGCAGTACCACGTGACCGCTGAATGCAGGAACAGCCTGGGACACTGAGATCATGGGGGAAGCAGGGGGGCTGCAGAGACCGTGCCAGGAAGGGGGAGTATGGTCTCTGACTCCCCCCACTCACCCCTTCCCTGCTGACCCCCGTATATGACTCGCGTATAAGCCGAGAGGGGGACTTTCAGCCCAAAAAAATGGGCTGAAAATCTCGGCTTATACACGAGTATATACGGTATCTATCTATCTAAATTCAATTAAAAGAAGCTTTATTGGCAGGACCAAATAAACATTAGTTTTGCCAAAGCATGTGTACAATAGGGACAAGGATAGTGGGGATAATGGGTAGGGACTGTAGGAGCAATTGATGGGGCAAATTCAGGGTTGGGGCTATGAAAGTCCATGGCATATCATAGTTCTCTTTTTCGCAGCCTATGGCATGCGCTCACATACTGCCCTGCTGTCTCCCGTCACTCACATACTGCGCTGCTTTCTCCCCCGCGCTCTCTTCTTCCCCCATCAGGATGCATTTTCACGTCCTCCTTCATGGAGATGAAATCTGGGAAGAGATCGGAGAGTCTCCTGAAGTGAGTGTCCCTCACTGCTGAGTATGTGGTGCTGGGTAGCAGGAAGTATATTTCTTCTTCCAGGACCTACGGGTCAGAGTGTAGACATTTTATTCCCCAGGCTTGTAGCTCTGTCTTTGCCGGCCAGACTTGATTACCAGATTGTGGGCACTAAGTCTATACCAACTCAGGATCTAGTCATCTCTGGGGTCAGGGAGTTTCTCCAGACATGAGGCCAGTCTATAGTCTCTCTGTAGACTACGGTACATGGTCAGTTTATGTGAGGTATTGATATCATTCTTCCAGTCACAGATATACCTCTCCTGACCCTTATCTACCATTCTTCCTGATTCTGGTGTGATTGGTGTTTTAGACCGGTTGGGTTTTGGTGAACTGTTCCAGGGGTTCTGGTTTTTGTTGACCATCTACATGTAGCATGGCTTTATGGTGATGGGAACTTGGATTCCTACTATGTAGGTGAGCCCAGAATAACAGCACCCTGTTCAGAACGGCTAGTTGCAGTGGGAATCTGCCCAGCTAAGCATGATAGGCACTGTTGGAGGTAATCTGATGGAGAAAATGCTTACAAAATTCCAGGTGGAATCCTTCTGTTGGCCTGTAATCCCAACTTTACCAGTCTGGGCATCTGTGAGGACCCCAAACTTCGCTACTTTCCAGGAGGATTGGGGTGATTATGGCATTGAAGATGGTAGAGTTTTCTTCGCAAGGCATGGAAAGATTTGATGGGCTTGTCTTTCAGGGTCTCTATAGTTTGTTTGAAGCTCCCTGACTGGTGAACTTCCAGGCCCAGGTAGGTGTATTTGTCTGTTCCTTTAAGAGTGCAGTTGTTTAGCACAAATGAAAGGTGCTGGTCCGATCTTGTTTTTCTCCTCTGGAACCTTATGATGTTGGATTTTTTTGGGTTGATCGGTAGTGCCCATGTGGAGCTAATTTTCCCAAAAATGTCCAGGTTGTTTTGGAGACCTTTGTCGGTTGATGGCATCTATCTATCTATCTATCTATCTATCTATCTATCTATCTATCTATCTATCTATCCCATATCTATCTATCCGATATCAATCAATCAATCAGTCAATCAATCTATCTATCTATCTATCTATCTTATCTATCCATTATCATCATCATCTTCGTTAGAGTATATATGATTGAGGAAAGAAAAAGTATAATGGAGGGAAGAAAAATATTATATTTTATAATATTTTCCTCTCCTGTAGCTGCAAAGAGTTAATCATATGTATCTCCTACAGTTCTTTAATATTAAAGCGTTCTCTCCAGTTACTTAGTTACAGTCCTTTGAAGTGTATTCTACACTGTGCTATGCTCCAGCTGCAGTGACACATCTACCAAATCCCTTTAGCATCTATTTAAAGAAACACTTTTCTATTCATCCCATTGTATATCATAAACACTCCAGACACCGCTAGACTGCAATAAACACAACGTAGTACTCCCCAAAGTAGCTTCATATTTTTTTCCGTTAATCTTTCCTCTATTTTCCATTATTATTTTAGCAAAATTGATTTTGGATTAAGAACGTTTATAAATTGTTGGTTGATAAAGAATGTGTTTGTGTCTGAAAGATGAAAAAAAAATTATAAAAATGCTAATAAAGAAATCATCTCCTTAGTCCTTAATATGAGAACCACCAAGGCGATCAGTGGATCACTGTGAGTTTAACTATTTCCCGTCAGCTGCTGATTTCCCTTGCAGTGGCCACTAGTGGAGAAATGGAGCATTACATGTGAAAATACAGATGAGCGTATGGATGATCTCCAGATTAAGCCATGATCACTGAAAGGACAAGGTATGGTCCCAAGAAAGGGACCCACCTCTTTGATGTGTAGAATAGGGACTGTAGAAACCTTGATGAGATGAGAGATTTTGGCCGTGCAGAAAGGGAGCTGAAGATTTATACATCAGTAGGGAAGGATGGAGATGACAAGGCAATTACTGGTACATTTATAAACTTAAAGGGAATCTGTCACCCCTTTTTTCGAATATTAGCTGCCGGCACCGACATCAGGGGCTTATCTACAGCATTCTGTAATGCTGTAGATAGGCCCCCGATGTAACCTGAAAGATAAGAAAAAAAGAGTTAGATTATACTCACCTCGGCGTTCGGCCCGGTCTGATGGGTGTCACCGTCCGGTCCGGCGCCTCCCATCTTCATACAATGCCGTCCTCTTCTTTTCTTCCTGTCGTGGCTCCTGCGCAGGTGCACTGCTCTGTCCTGTTGAGAGCAGAGCAGAGTCCTGCACTGCGCAGGCGCCGGGAGAGGTCTGGCGCTTGCGCACTGCAGTATTCTGCTCTGCCCTCAACAGGGCAGAGCAGTGCGCCTGCGCCGGAGTCACGACAGGAAGGAAAGAAGAGGATGGCATCGTATGAAAATGGGAGGCACTGGACCGCAACACCCATCGGACCAAGACCGGAACGCCCCCCGGTGAGTATAATATAACTCTTTTTTCTTATCTTTCATGTTACATCGGGGGCTTATCTACAGCATTACTGAATGCTGTAGATAAGCCCCTGATGTCGGTGCTGGCAGCTCATATTCGAAAAAAGGGGTGACAGATTCCCTTTAAGGAATCAAGAAGGGTGTGTACATGATGATAACGTTCTCTTGAACCCCAATAAAGTTTGTCCCCCTATTATTACCAAAAACAGGAAGGAAGTTCATATAAATTAAAATATATCTCTCAGGCTCCATTGTATCATCTTATACTTGAGTAAATTACATTTATTTTCCATCAGGGCGATACAGCCATTTGTAACCAGACAATAAGTTTCGGTATAATTAAAGAATTTTATTCTTCGTAATGAAATTCAATTGCTATCTGTTCGAGTCTTCCATACTCCAATTGATTGCTGGTCTTATTAGCTAGTCTATGGCTTTGGGCTCAAAGCAAGCGCCTCTTAAATCATGGTTTTATAGAACGTAATCCCTTTTTATATTGTTGCACTAACTCCATTAAAGGAGAGAAATTCAATTTTTATGAGAAAGGTTTATTTTGTTTTAAAAGGAATATTTATGGTGAAAACATATTTGTGTAAAATATAGTTGATGTGGCTATTTTATGCAGAAAACTACGGTAAATTGGATGAATAGGTAAGGACGTTGCTTGTATTAGATGCGTTACCAAAATAGCGCCAGGCTTGTAGCTAGGATATGTATGGTATTGCATCTAAGCTCCATTTACTTATATGAGACTGAACAGCAGAAAACAGACTCAACCTATAGATTATTATTATTATTATTATGCATTTATATAGCGCCATTTATTCCATGGCGCTTTACATGGGAAAAGGGGAAATATAGACAAGTACAATAAACATGTGCAAGGCAAGGGACACACAAGTACAGAAGGAGAGAGGACCCTGCCCGCGATGGCTCACAGTCTACAGTAATGGGTGAGGATACACTAGGAGAGGGTAGAGCTGGTTGTGCGGTGGTTCAGTAGACTGAGGATCATTGCAGCCTGTAGGCTTGTCGGAACAGGTGGGTCTTCAGGTTCTTCTTGAAGGTTTCCGTTGTTGGTGAGAGTCTGATGTGATGCGGCAGAGAGTACCAGAGTATGGAGGAAGCACGGGAGAAGTCTTGTATGCGGTTGTGGGAAGAAGAGATGAGGGGGGAGTAGAGAAGGAGATCTTGAGAGGATCGAAGGTTGTGTGTGGGTAGGTACCGGGAGACCATGTCACAGATGTATGGAGGAGACAGGTTGTGGATGGCTTTGTATGTCATGGTTAGGGTTTTGAACATGAGCCTCTGGACAATAGGAAGCCAGTGAAGGGCCTCGCATAGGGGGGAGGCTGGGGAATAGCGAGGAGATAGGTGGATTAGACGGGCAGCAGAGTGTAGGATGGACTGGAGTGGTGCCAGAGTGCTGGAGGGGAGGCCAGAGAGTAGGAGATTGCAGTAGTTGAGGCGGGAGATGATAAGGGCATGCACTAGTGTTTTTGTGGTTTCATGGTTGAGGAATGCGCGGATCCGGGAAATATTTTTTAGTTTGAGGTAGCAGGAGGAGGCAAGGGCTTGAATATGTGGTTTGAAAGATAGGGGAAAGTCGAGGATCACTCCAAGACACCGAGCGTGCGGGACTGGGGAAAGCAAGCAGCCATTGACATTGATGGATAATTCTGGTGGAGGGGTAGTGTGAGATGGGAGAAAGATGATGAATTCTGTTTTGTCCATGTTCAGTTTGAGAAAGCGAGCAGAAAAGAAGGCTGAAATAGCAGACAGACATTGTGGGATTTTGGTCAGTAAGGAGGTGAGGTCAGGTCCAGATAGGTAGATCTGCATGTCATCGGCGTAAAGGTGGTACTGCAAGCCATAGGATTCTATGAGCTGTCACAGGCCGAAGGTGTTGATGGAGAAGAGTAGAGGTCCGAGGACTGAGCCTTGAGGAACACCGACAGACAAGGGACGAGGTGAGGAGGTGGTGTGTGAGAGGGAGACACTAAATGTTCGGTCTGTTAGGTATGATGAGATCCAGGATAGGGCCAATTCTGTGATGCCAAGAGATGAGAGAATCTGTAGCAGGAGGGAATGGTCCACGTTTTCGAAGGCAGAAGACAGGTCCAGGAGAAGGACAGAGTAGTGTCGCTTGCTCTTGGCGGTTAGTAGGTCGTTAGGGACTTTAGTTAGCGCAATTTCAGTTGAGTGATGCTTTTGGAAGCCAGATTGTAACCGGTCAAAGAGGGAATAGGAGGAGAGGTGGGAGGACAGTTCAAGATATACATGCTGTTCCAGTAGTTATAAGGCGTAAGGGAGAAGAGATATCGGGCGATAGACATAGAGGATGGGTCGAGGGAGGGCTTTTTGAGGATGGGTGTGATTGAGGCATGTTTGAAGGATGAGGGAAAGACACCATTTGTAAGAGAAAGGTTGAAGAGGTGTGTTAGAGTTGGGATGAAGACTGTGGCTAAGTTAGGGATGAGGTGGGATGGGAGTGGGTCAAGGGCACAAGTGGTGAGGTGTGATCTTGATAGGAGGGTGGAGAGCTGATCTTCTGTTATGGTGGAGAAGCTGATTTTGGAAGAACAGGGCTGAGCGGCTAGGAGGGGCATTGGGGGCTGCGGGCCAAAGCTTTCTCTGATCGTATCAATCTTCTGCTTAAAGAAGGAGCAAAGTCTTCAACAGAAATGAGAGGAGATGGAGGAGGTGCTGTGGGACGGAGTAGAGAATTGAAAGTGTTGAAAAGCTGTTTAGGATTGTGAGACAGTGAGGATAGGAGGGATGCAAAGTAAGTTTGTTTTGCGGCAGATAAGAGTGGAACAATTTATCAAACAAAACTAGATCTTCCTTATATTTCAAATACTTGAATAAATGCTTGAGAAAGAAAATGATGCGATTATATTCAGAATCTATGCTCAGGACTAGAGTTGAGCGACTTTTGTTTTTTTAGGGTCGCGTTTCGTTTCGTGAAACCCGACTTTTCCAAAAGTCGGGTCGAGCAAGATCGTCCGATTATAGGGAAAAGTCGGGGTCGTCCCGAAACACGAAACCCAATGTAAGTCAATGGGGAATAAAAGTCGGCAGTGAGAGGAGGACAGGAAACACACCAACAGTGCCCATTTGAATGCCAAAAGCATCAATTCTTCTTACTTAAGCTTGTCAACCTTAATTAACTTCATAATACAAGTTACGCACTGAAAAATGGGGGTTATTTGGCTACAGTTGTGGGGGGGGGCTGGCTCCAGGTTTTCATGTGCCCTGGGCGAAAGAGCGCCCCTTTAACACATACCACAACTCATCATGCTCCGATACGGCAGAGAAATAGCGGTATAGTACAATGAAAAATACTTCACTTTTTACATCTCATGACGAGGCCCATCTATTTCTCCATACAGAATCATTGGTCCCATATAATGTTTGAAACAGTATATGATGAGCTCCACATAATGCTACAGTATATGTTGGTCCCCATGGATGAAGCTCCACTGTCTTATGGGCCCAAATAATGCTCCAAACATAATGGGCCCCATTTCTAATGCTCTAGTGTATAATGGGCCCGGTAAATGCTGCTCCAGTGGCTGATGTCCACCTTTGGAATGTTCCAGTGTATGGTGGGCCCCATCTATCAATCTCCAGAGTATAGTGCTCCTCAAAAATTGCTGTCCCAACATTGAAAACAATCAAATAAGTCTCCTCGCTAGGGAATCCCTGTACTTGTCTGGACTCCTCGTCGTCCCCATCTTCCATCTCACTGCACAGTATTTCAACTTTGCAAGTGCTGTGATCCTGAGCAAGCAGGGGGGGCCCACTCGTTGGCGACGGCACTGGCACAGGGCCCCTGATAGTATGGTGGTGTGTCTGATGGCGGGTGGGCCGAACCTGCACTTTCATCTGCAGCTTCCTCTTTGTCACCGTGTAAGATGGAACTATATATGGGAAGGGTAACCTGAGTTTCATCAGGGTCAGATTCAGGCCGTGTAGCGTGCGAGGGGAATGTAGTGGTCTGGGTCAATGTACCAGCAGATTCATCGAGCAGTGGCTGGGCATCAGTGCACTTGTGTCGCCCCCAGGAGTACGGTCGCCACAGTGGCATTACTTTCTTCCTAGGGAGTGAGATGTCATGCTTGGGAGCAACGAACGATCTCTCTAGCAGGTTAACTGATTGGGCGGCGTTATTCCCACGAGTCATGACCCTCCAAACAGCGTTCATGAAGGCAAAGTGTTTGTTTTACGTGGGCAGTATGGTTGCAAAGCTGAACATTAAAGGAATGTCCAGAAGGGCACCACCAGGAGTGGAGCCTACGGTTAAATTCAACTCCACCTGGGAAACCTCAACCATGCCAGCTACAGAACAGATGCACACATTGCAAGCTTAATTCCGTTAACGAACGAGACTCCGTCATGCCCCGTGGTCCGAGTCCGGCTTACTAGAGGGACACGTGAGGCTCTGGCACATGAGATTGGCCAATAACTGGTGTGTCATGCCCTTACATGTCCGTGGCTGCATGTGCGCTACACTGAAAAGGCCAGCGTTTGTCGCTTACAGGTGCAGATAACCCGCTGAACAACGTTAGTGATGGGGATCACTGATTACAATTATTACCCGCGAACAATGATTTCCCAGTAAGTGCAGGTCAACCGCAGTTCCGGAATTAGGCCTAACCGTCATTCCTGAAAAAATGAAAAACTTACGTGTGCAAACCACAGGTGCTGTAACTTGCTTAACAGCTCGCCAGCCGTTCTCACGCCCAGTATGGATTACACGTGATTGCACAAAGGTGAGAAAGGGTACCGTATCCCCAGATAACATGTATGGATAGCGTACACATTCAAAATATATGTCTATACATCAGGAGGCAGGCTCAGACGGTGTTAGGCCCAGTATGGATTGCACGTGATTGCACAAAGGTAAGAAAGGGTACCGTATCCCCAGATAACATGTATGGATAGCGTACACATTCAAAATATATGTCTATACATCAGGAGGCAGGCTCAGACGGTGTTAGGCCCAGTATGGATTGCACGTGATTGCACAAAGGTTAGAAAGGGTACCGTATCCCCAGATAACATGTATGGATAGCGTACACATTCAAAATATATGTCTATACATCAGGAGGCAGGCTCAGACGGTGTTGGGCCCAGTATGGATTGCACGTGATTGCACAAAGGTGACAAAGGGTACCGTATCCCCAGATAACATGTATGGATAGTGTACACATTCAAAATATATGTCTATACATCAGGAGGCAGGCTCAAATGGTGTCAGGCACAGTATGGATTTAGTAACATAGTAACATAGTTATTAAGGTTGAAGGGAGACTTTAAGTCCATCTAGTTCAACCCATATCCTATCCTAACTTGCCCTAACATGTTGATCCAGAGGAAGGCAAAAAAAAACCCATGTGGCAACAGTAAGCTTTACATTGGGGAAAAAAATTCCTTCCCGACTCCACATACGGCAATCAGACTAGCTCCCTGGATCAACGCAATATTAAGGAGACTAGTGTATATACCCTGTAATATTATGCTTTTCAAGAAAGGCATCCAGTCCCTTCTTAAATTTTAGTAGTGAATCACTCATTACAACATCATATGGCAGAGAGTTCCATAGTCTCACTGCTCTTACAGTAAACAATCCGCGTCTGTGAGTATTCTTAAACCTTCTTTCCTCCAGACGTAGAGGCTGCCCCCTTGTCCCCGTCACAGGTCTAAGAGTAAAAAGATCATTAGAAAGGTCTTTGTATTGTCCCCACATATATTTATACATTGTAATAAGATCACCCCTAAGCCTTCGATTCTCCAAACTAAATAACCCCAAGTGTAATAACCTGTCTTGGTATTGCAGACCCCCCAGTTCCCTAATAACCTTGGTTGCTCTTCTCTGCACCCGCTCCAGTTCAGCTATGTCTTTCTTATACACCGGAGACCAGAACTGTACACAGTATTCTAAGTGTGGTCGCACTAGTGACTTATATAGAGCTAAAATTATGTTCTCCTCATGAGCATCTATGCCTCTTTTAATGCATCCCATTATTTTATTTGCCTTTGCAGCAGCTGCTTGACTCTGGCCACTAAATGTGAGTTTGTCGTCCACCTATACACCCAGGTCTTTTTCAGTGACTGTTTTGCCCAGTGTTTTACAATTAAGCACATAATTATACAACTTGTTCGTTCTACCCAAGTGCATGACCTTACATTTATCCCCATTAAAGCTCATTTGCCATTTATCAGCCCAAGCTTCTAGTTTACATAAATCCTCCTGTAATATAAAATTGTCCTCCTCTGTATTAATTACCCTGCAGAGTTTAGTGTCATCTGCAAATATTGAAATTCTACTCTCTATGCCCCCTACAAGGTCATTAATAAATATGTTAAAACGAAGCGGGCCCAAAACTGACCCCTGTGGTACCCCACTGCTAACCGTGACCCAGTCCGAGTGTGCTCCATTAATAACCACCCTTTGTTTCCTATCCCTGAGCCAGCTCTTAACCCACCTACACATATTTTCCCCTATCCCCATTGTTCTCATTTTATGTATCAACCTTTTGTGTGGCACCGTATCAAAAGCTTTTGAAAAGTCCATGTACACCACGTCCACTGCATTCCCTTGGTCCAGTCCGGAACTTACCTCTTCATAAAAGCTTATCAGATTAGTCTGACAGGAACGGTCTCTTGTAAACCCATGTTGATATTGGGTCATAAGGTTATTCTTCTCCAGATACTCCAGTATAGTATCTCTTAGAAAACCCTCCAGGATTTTACCCACAGTTGAGGTTAAACTTACTGGCCTATAATTTCCAAGTTCAGTTTTTGTCCCCTTTTTGAATATTGGCACCACATTTGCTATACGCCAGTCCTGTGGTACAGACCCTGTTATTATGGAATCTTTAAAGATTAAAAATAGTGGTCTATCTATGACTGTGCTTAATTCCTGCAGTACTCGGGGGTGTATCCCATCCGGGCCCGGGAATTTGTCAATTTTAGTGATTTGTAGATGCCGCCGTACTTCCTGCTGGGTTAAGCAGGTGACATTTAATGGAGAATTTTTATCCCTGATCATGTTATCCGTCATGGGATTTTCTTGTGTAAATACTGTTGAAAAAAAGTTATTTAGCATATTGGCTTTTTCCTCATCCTCATCCACCATTTCACCCAGACTATTTTTAAGGGGACCAACACTATCATTTTTTAGCTTCTTAGTATTTATGTAGTTAAAGAATATTTTGGGATTATTTTTACGTTCTCTGGCAATGAGTCTCTCTGTCTCAATCTTTGCTGTCTTGATTTGCTTTTTACAGAATTTATTTAATCTTCTGTATTTATTTAATGCCTCATCACTACCTACTTGCTTTAATTCTCTAAATGCTTTATTTTTGTCTCTTATTGCGCCCCTTACAGCTCTATTTAGCCATAGTGGTTTCCTCCTATTTCTCGCATGTTTATTCCCATACGGTATTTATTGTGCACAGGTCCTATTCAGGATGCTAATAAACGTCTCCCATTTTCTTTGTGTATTTTGACGGCCCAGACTACACAGCGGAGGAGCAGGGAGAGGTAAAGATTGCAAATGCTGGGGCCCTGCCCAAGCAAGGGGGGCCCACTCGTGGGCGTCGGTACTGGCACTGGGCCCCTCATAGTACGGCGGTGTGTCTGACGGCGGGTGTGCACCACCACCGTCAGAGACACTTGATTGCACTATGAGGGACCCTGTGCCAGTGCCCGCGCCCAAGAGTCGGCCTACCCACCTGTCCAGGGCAACGGCACTCGCACGGTGTCGTGCGCTAGGTGGTGACCCCGGTCATGGGGGGGAGGCAGCACAGTTAGGGAGTTTTAGAAAGTGGCATATGTTGATGTTGGACATTCAGCTGATGCAAAAGGTGAAATAGGTCAAGTCCCAGGAAGAGGTGGACCAAAGCAAGCCATTTTTCTGTCACCCTATGTGTCATCAAGGAAAGGTGGGTCAAAATCCTTGGAAACCCATGCGTGGTTCATTTTAATGAAGGTTAGATCATCCACATTTTGGGTTGACAGACGGGTCATTTTTTCTGTCAGGATTGATCCAGCTGCACTGAAGACTCTTTCCGATAGCACACTTGCAGGTGGGCAAGCGAGCTCCTGTAAGGCATATTGTGCCAATTCTGGCCAGGTGTCCAGTTTAGCGGCCCAATAGACAAAGGGGAATGACCTGTGTGGGAGAACATCGATATGGGAGGAAAAGTAGTTTGTAACCATAGTTGACAACTGCTGTCTCCTGTCACTTTCCATCGATGCAGTATTACCAGTTGTGTGAGCGGTACTTGAAAAATCAGTCCACAACATTGTCATGAAACCCCTGTCTCCAACGCCACTTCTGCTGTGTGCACCACGAACACCTCTGCCAAGGTGACCCCGGCCCGTACGGCTCGTGTGAGAACCATCACCGCTGCTGTGTGCTGGGAATGCCTCAAGCAACCGATTTACCAGAGTTGCTTGTTTATTAGCCAATATTAGGTCAAGGTTCTCCTGTGGCATGATGTTTTGTAATTTGCCTTTATAGCGTGGATCCAGGATGCTGGCCAACCAGTAGTCGTCATCGTTCATCATTTTGGCAATGCGGGGGTCCCTTTTTAGGATCTGCAAGGCATAATCTGACATGTGGACCAATGTTCCCGGTGTCAATGATGCACTGCGAGTGCTGGTTGGAGGAGCACTTTCTGCAAATCCACATCCCTCCAGTCACGCACAAACCCTGTACCAGACCTTGCCACGCCAACATTTTCACTTGCCCCACGAGATGCATCCTCCTCCCCTAAGTAATCATACCCATCATCCTCCTCCTCCTCCTCTTCTTCCTCCACCTCGTCCAGGAGAGGTCCCTGAGCAGACAATGGCTGAATGTCATCAAGGATTCCCTCCTCCTCTTCCTCCTCATCAACATTGGCTGCAGAAGCCTGCTCCTTAAGGTGCGTCAAAGTTTGCATGAGCAGACGCATAAGTGGGATGCTCATGCTTAGGATGGCGTCGTCTGCGCTTACCAGCCGTGTGCATTCCTCAAAACACTGAAGGACTTTACAGAGGTCTTTCAGCTTCGACCACTGCACACCTGTCAACTCCATGTCTGCTCTCAAAGTGCCTGGCCGTGTATCCTCCCACAAATGCATTATGGCCTGCCTCTGCTCGCACAGCCGCTCCACCATGTGCAGGGTGGAGTTCCACCTTGTTGCAATGTCGATAATGAGGCGGTGGTTGGGAAGGTGGAGCAATCGCTGCAGCTTCTGCATACGAACGGAGTGTACAGGCGACCGGCGGATGTGCGCGCACAGTCTTCGCATCTTCTGGAGCAGGGCTGTTAACTCCGGATAATTTTTGAGGAAGCACTGCACCACCAGGTTCAAGGTGTGAGCCAAGCAAGGTATGTGGCTGAGTTTTGAAAGGGCTATGGCTGCCACAAAATTACGGCCATTATCACTAACTACCTTGCCTGCCTCAAGATGTACACTGCCCAGCCATGACTCAGTTTGTCGCTTCAAGTACTCGGCCAGCACCTCGGCGGTGTGTCTGTCGCCCAAACACATCATCTGCAACACAGCCTGCTGACGCTTTCCACTAGCTGCTCGATAGGGGGACACCTCGTGTGCAACAGTGGCAGCTGCAGATGGAGTGCTCGTACGACTGCGCTCTCTGTGGACGAGCTTTCGCTTCTGGAGGAGGAGGAGGAGGGTCGAATGCCTACAGCCAACTGTTTCCTATACCGTGGGCTAGGCAGCACTGTCCCACCACCACTGTCCCCTGTGGACCCTGCATCCACCACATTAACCCAGTGCGCAGTGATGGACACGTAACGGCCCTGGCCATTCCGACTGGACCATGCATCAGTTGTGAGGTGCACCTTTCCGCTCACTGACTGCTTGAGTGCATGGACAATGCGGTCTTTCACATGATGGTGGAGGGCTGGGATGGCTTTGCGAGAGAAGAAGTGGCGACTGCGTAGGTCACAGCGTGGTACTGCATAGGCTTTCCACCAACCGAAAGGGCATCATCTCAAACGAGATTAGTTTGGCAATGTGGGCGTTCAAACCCAGTGTACGCAGATGAGAGACTGAGTACTTTCTTGACCTACTCATAGTGTCTGGGAGGGTGAGCTGGACTTGAGAGCTGCATATGGTGGAAGTAGCGGTGGACAGGGCGGACTGAGAGAGGGTTGATGATGGTGATGGAGTTGGTGTTCTTTCTGATGGCCTAGAATCAGTCTTTCGTTGAAATAACAGTGGGATTTCCTGACTGCTGTGGCCTTGCAACGACACCTCAACATTTGCTGCTGTGCTAACCGGTGGGCTTACAGTGGGGGAAACAATGTAGCATTGCTGACTACCTTCGTTGTGATCAGTTGCACATGTGGCACTTGAGGTTTGGTGTTGTGTCCACGCTTGCAAGTGCATGCTGGATAAATGTCTAAGCATGCAACTGGTATTCAAATTTTTCAGATTTTTCCCTCGGCTAAAGGTCTTTGCGCACTTCTTACAGATAACCTTGGCCTGATCATGAGGATTTTGTTCAAAAAAGTGCCACACTGCACTCTTCCTACTTTGGCAGACATTTTGCGGCCTAGCACGCTGTGATCTTTTGACCCTCTGGACAAGCTGTCCAGCAACTCTTTTGATTTTTGGAACCTGTCTTTGGAGTGCTCCGGGCCTGCCAGATAACAGCTGTTGCGATGTCGATGTCTGCTGTGGATGCTCCTCATCTGAGCTATTGGAAGCAGCACCCTCTTCCCCCAATGGATGCCAATCTGGGTCAACAACTGGGTCATCCATCATCTCCTCTTCAATATCATGTGCACCTTCCTCTGTGTCACCGTGTATGGTGGTATAGTGTGCGGGAAGGGGCACCTGAGTCTCATCAGGGTCAGAATCTGGCTCTGTACACTGCGAGGACAATGTAGTGCTCTGAGTGAATGTACCAGCAGAATCATCCATCAGCGGCTGTGCATCAGTGCACTCCATGTCAGATTCATCTTGACCTGGGTAATTCACCATTTGACTTGATAATCCAGGCATGGTATGTGAAAACAGCTCCATGGAGTAATCAGTAGTATGGCCTGCGTCATCCTTCAATCTTGGTTGGGGTGAAGGACACAAGGAAAGGTGTGGTTCATGAACATGAGCCTCCAATGACTACTCAGTGCTTTTACTTTTTACAACTGAAGAAGAGGAGGCGATAGAGCTGGAGGCTGAGTCAGCAATGTAAGAGAAAACTTTTTCCTGATGCTCTGGCTTTAAAAGCGGTTTGCCAACTCCTAGAAAACTAAGCCTTCGAAGCCTTATGGAGCCAGACGATGACGCAGGCTCAACACCTCCTGCATTCGGTCCTATTTTGCTCTTGCCACTACCATCAGATCCACCACCAACACCATCATTACCAGCTGCCAACCCCCGCCCAATTCCACGGCCTCTTCCACCAGCCTTCCTCATTTTTGGTAGAAATGTAGACAAAATCCAACAAACTATATAGTAATGTAAAACAAGGTACAAGGTGTCTATAGGACAGGGGAGATTTTGAATTTCTGCTCACACTAGTGGACACTGGACACTTTTGGATTGTGTGAGGCCCACTGAATATCTGAGCGCTATGTCACAGGCTCGATGGCACAGCTGTGACCAAAGTGACTAGAGGATAAGTGAGATTTTGAATTTCTGCACACACTAGTGGACACTGGACACTTTTGGATTGTGTGAGGCCCACTGAATATCTGAGCGCTATGTCACAGGCTCGATGGCACAGCTGTGACCAAAGTGACTAGAGGATAAGTGAGATTTTGAATTTCTGCAGACACTAGTGGACACTGGACACTTTTGGATTGTGTGAGGCCCACTGAATATCTGAGCGCTGTGTCACAGGCTCGATGGCACAGCTATGACCAAAGTGACTAGAGGATAAGTGAGATTTTGAATTTCTGCAGACACTTGTGGACACTGGACACTTTTGGATTGTGTGAGGCCCACTGAATATCTGAGCGCTATGTCACAGGCTCGATGGCACAGCTGTGACCAAAGTGACTAGAGGATAAGTGAGATTTTGAATTTCTGCTCACACTAGTGGACACTGGACACTTTTGGATTGTGTGAGGCCCACTGAATATCTGAGCGCTATGTCACAGGCTCGATGGCACAGCTGTGACCAAAGTGACTAGAGGATAAGTGAGATTTTGAATTTCTGCAGACACTTGTGGACACTGGACACTTTTGGATTGTGTGAGGCCCACTGAATATCTGAGCGCTATGTCACAGGCTCGATGGCACAGCTGTGACCAAAGTGACTAAAGGATAAGTGAGATTTTGAATTTCTGCAGACACTTGTGGACACTGGACACTTTTGGATTGTGTGAGGCCCACTGAATATCTGAGCGCTTTGTCACAGGCTCGATGGCACAGCTGTGACCAAAGTGACTAGAGGATAAGTGAGATTTTGAATTTCTGCAGACACTTGTGGACTCTGGACACTTTTGGATTGTGTGAGGCCCACTGAATATCTGAGCGCTATGTCACAGGCTCGATGGCACAGCTGTGACCAAAGTGACTAGAGGATAAGTGAGATTTTGAATTTCTGCTCACACTAGTGGACACTGGACACTTTTGGATTGTGTGAGGCCCACTGAATATCTGAGCGCTATGTCACAGGCTCGATGGCACAGCTGTGACCAAAGTGACTAGAGGATAAGTGAGATTTTGAATTTCTGCAGACACTTGTGGACACTGGACACTTTTGGATTGTGTGAGGCCCACTGAATATCTGAGCGCTATGTCACAGGCTCGATGGCACAGCTGTGACCAAAGTGACTAGAGGATAAGGGAGATTTTGAATTTCTGCAGACACTTGTGGACACTGGACACTTTTGGATTGTGTGAGGCCCACTGAATATCTGAGCGCTTTGTCACAGGCTCGATGGCACAGCTGTGACCAAAGTGACTAGAGGATAAGTGAGATTTTGAATTTCTGCAGACACTGGACACTTTTGGATTGTGTGAGGCCCACTGAATATCTGAGCGCTATGTCACAGGCTCGAAGGCACAGCTGTGACCAAAGTGACTAGAGGATAAGGGAGATTTTGAATTTCTGCAGACACTTGTGGACACTGGACACTTTTGGATTGTGTGAGGCCCACTGAATATCACAGCGCTATGTCACAGGCATAAATTGGCTAGTGTATCACAAACTACAAGGTGTATGTAGAATTGGGCAGAGTAGGAATCTCCCTAGAGTGCAGGTCTGTAAGAACGGAACATGTCCTCGACTTATTCTCACAGAGTGACACAGATAGTTTCACTGTGGCTGTGATAACAGCCGTTACACGGTACTGTGTGAGGAGCATACACCGCTGTATGGTGTGAAAAAATGCACGCTCAGTACCTCAGCAGGACAAAAAAAAAAAATTGGGATTGCTTTTAAAAAAGCAGTTTGCAGCTCAGTACCTCAGCAGGACAAAAAAAAAATTGGGATTGCTTTTAAAAAAGCAGTTTGCAGAGCAGTGGGTAAACAGCAATGCAGCTGTCAGGAAGCCTTAGAAGGCAGCCCAACAACCAACACCACTGATACACCACAATATAGCCTTCCCTTGCACTGCACACACAGTGACTGGTGTGTTGTACAGGCACAATCGCTAGCAGCAGAAGCAGTTTTTTTTTCTTCTTCCCTGCCTAACACTCTCCCTACAGAATCAGCAGCAACCTCTCCCTATGCTAAGATCGTCAGAAGTAAGATGGCGGTCGGCGTGCACGCCCTTTTATACCCCCTGTGACGCCCACCAAAGCAAGCCAATCACTTGCATTCCCTTCTGAAAGATGGTGGTGACCCGTGCCTATGTCATCACATTGCCCACAGTGTCCGTGGATCCTGATTGGCTGAAAAAGAGCGCAAAACAAACTTTTGAAACGAGACTTTGGCGCGTAAGTCGCCGACCTCGTGGCCGACCTCATCCTAGGGTCGGGTTTCGTTTCATGAAACCCGACTTTGCCAAAA
The DNA here is from genome assembly GCF_039654945.1 of Dendrobates tinctorius. NCBI lineage: Eukaryota > Metazoa > Chordata > Amphibia > Anura > Dendrobatidae > Dendrobates > Dendrobates tinctorius. The sequence goes on along the minus strand of NW_027361743.1, from coordinate 4,652,482 downwards.
GTCGGCGACTTTTGAAATTTTTTGACCCGTTTCGCTCAACTCTACTCAGGACTTCTTCAGTTAGATAAGGCTAAAATGTGGATGATCACCACTGTCTACCACTACTTAGGCATTGTATGCATACAGCACGTCAAACACTCAGACTTTTTTTTCCAGGTTATTGAAGGGTACCTGTCAGGTCAGATAATGCTGTTGACCTGCAGATGTAGGGTTAATATGGTTAATCTGCAGGTAATAGCTGTATGGAGGGGCTCTGCCGCATTACTGAGTGTGCGGCACCTGGAAGAAATGTATTTTATTTCTTTCAAGAGCCACCGGCTTTCAGTTATGCAGGCGTCTGCATGACTGAAAGCTGACGGCTCCTGGGAGAAATAAGATTCATCTTCTCCTGGTAGTCAAACTGTGACGCCTCTGGCTAATACGTCCAAGAGTGGACCCTCTGGATCGCGGATCCGGAGCCCCTGGGCCGAGCGCACCTGGTGAAGACCGACCCCTGTACAGGGATCGTTAGGGGCAGGACCGCAGGGGGCGGAACCGCGACAGCCGGAGCCAGCAGGGACGACTCGGAGGACAGGCAGACAGAAATGGAACAGGAACAGGGCAGACAATGGAAACGGCAAGGACAGGCAGGGTACACTGGAAAAGGTATGGCCGATGAGTGCTGCAAGTCACAAACAATCACCAGGCGCCCTCAGAATAGAGCGGACGCCTGATATATGCGGAGACCGGAAGTGCGCCCTACAGACCCTCCCCTAGCGACGCCCCCTACTAACAGAAGAGGACGGGGGAACGCGCGCGCGCGGCCTAAGGCCGGCGCGGCCACCCGTAGCAGAGCGGCGAGCAGCGCGGAAGAGCGCGCGGACAGGGGGACGCAGGTGAGAGGAAGCTGCGGCGGGCACCGCCGCTGAAGGGGCATCGGCGGGCACGGCCGCCGATGTCACAGTACCCCCTCCCATATGTCCTCTCCTTCTGAGGTTGGTCAGAAATCTTTTCATGATAAGGGGGGCATCGACATTCTCTCGGGGCTCCCAGGACCTCTCCTCTGGGACAAAACCCTTCCAGTCGATAAGAAAAAGAGTCTTACCCTTGACCCTTTTCATAGCCAGAATGTCCTTTACTTCAAAGACATTGTTAGAACAAATTGGCGAGGGAGGGGACATGGAGGTTGGTTGGAACCGATTCAAGACCACAGGTTTAAGGAGCGAGATATGGAAGGCGTTAGGGACCCGGAGTGATGCCGGCAACCTCAATTTGTAGGCTACTTTGTTAATGCGCCCAAGTACTTCAAAAGGCCCGATGTACCGAGGACTTAATTTGTAAGCAGGGACTTTCAGGCGGATATGTTTGGTAGAAAGCCAGACTTTGTCCCCGGGATGGTACGGGGGTAGATCCCTTCGTCTTTTGTCCGCGTGTTTCTTAATTCGGATGTTGGCTAGCTCGAGCGCCTCTCTGGTCTCCTTCCAAATTTGCGAAAACTCCTTGGCGAGAGTGTCTGCTGCAGGAACTCCAGACGATGCAGAAAAGGGCAATGGAACCCCAGGATTTAGCCCAGTTACCACAAAGAACGGTGTCTTGGACGTTGATTCGCTGGAATGATTATTATGAGCGAATTCCGCCCAAGGTAGAAGAGAGACCCAATTATCCTGATGGGCGTTAGAAAAGTGGCGTAAGTAGGTGGTCAGAATTTGGTTAATCCGTTCCACTTGGCCGTTGGTTTGAGGATGATACGCTGAGGAGAAGTCGAGAGACGTGCCCAGGAGCCGACAGAGGGCCCTCCAGAATCGGGAAGTAAACTGGACCCCTCGATCGGTCACGATTCGCAGAGGAAGACCATGTAGCCTGAACACGTGGTGGATAAAGATCTCGGCCAACTTTGGAGCAGATGGCAGTCCGACCAAGGGAATAAAGTGGGCCATCTTGGAAAAGCGGTCTGCGACGACTAAGATGGTAGTACATCCAGCAGAGCGAGGCAGATCAGTCACGAAATCCATGGCGATTTGCTGCCAAGGGGCCTCTGGCACAGGCAACGGATGAAGGAGGCCGGAGGGCAGAGTCCTTGGAACCTTGTTCTGAGCGCAAGTCCTGCAGGAGGCTACAAAGTCCTTTGCATCCTGGTGGAGAGAGGGCCACCAGTAATACCGGGAAAGAAGCAAAAGAGTCTTCTTAATCCCAACGTGCCCAGCAACCTTGGAAGAATGTCCCCAGCGCAGTACTTCCAGACGTTTGTTTGAAGGGACGAAGGTCTTGCCAGGCGGAAGGGTAGAGAATCTCACGGGGGCCACGGAGATAACTTTAGCCGGCTCGATAATATATGATGGATCCTCCTCCTTCTCCGGTGGCTGCAAAGACCTGGAAAGCGCATCAGCTTTGATGTTCTTACTGCCGGGCCGGAAGTGGAGCTTAAACTCAAAACGGGAAAAATACAGAGCCCACCTGGCTTGTCTGGAGTTGAGTCTCTGGGCAGATTGCAGGTAGGCCAGGTTCTTGTGGTCCGTGAAGATAGTAAAGGGATGCACTGCCCCCTCGAGCAGATATCGCCATTCCTCCAGCGCCATCTTAATGGCCAATAATTCCCGGTCCCCAATGGAGTAGTTGCACTCCGCCGGAGAAAAGGATTTGGAGAAGAACCCGCAGGGGACTAGACGTCCAGATGGAGCCTGTTGGGAGAGAACCGCCCCAGCTCCAGTGGAGGAGGCATCAACTTCCAGGATGAAGGGCCTACTAGCCACTGGACGGTGTAAGATCGGAGCAGAGGCAAACGAGCGTTTCAGGGCAAGAAAGGCGTCCTCGGCTTCGGAAGACCAGACGTTAGACTTCGTCCCCTTACGGGTCAGGACCGTGATGGGCTTGGTGACTGTAGAGAAGTGGGGTACAAACTGTCGGTAATAGTTAGCGAAGCCGAGGAAACGCTGGATGGCCTTTATGCCAACTGGACGAGGCCACTGGAGTACCGCGGACAGTTTCTCCGGATCCATCTTAAGACCGGAATCCGTGATGATATACCCCAAGAAGGGTAACGCTGTTTGCTCGAAGAGGCACTTCTCGATCTTGGCGTAAAGACGATTTTCTCGAAGGCGCTGCAGGACCATGCGTACACTTCTCCGATGGGAGGAGAGGTCGGTCGAGAAAACGAGGATATCATCCAAATACACCACCACGCAGGAATAGAGTAGGTCTCGGAACACCTCATTTACAAATTCCTGAAACACCGCTGGAGCATTGCAGAGACCGAACGGCATGACCAAGTATTCATAATGGCCGTCCCGGGTATTGAAGGCCGTCTTCCACTCGTCCCCCGCTCGGATTCGGATTAAGTTGTAAGCTCCCCGCAGATCCAACTTCGTGAAGTTTCTGGCCCCCCTCAGCCGGTCGAAGAGTTCAGGAATCAGCGGGAGCGGGTACCGGTTTTTAACAGTGATGTTGTTCAGGCCCCGGTAATCAATACAGGGTCGCAGGGACCCATCTTTCTTCCGGACGAAGAAGAAACCTGCACCCGCAGGGGACGAGGACTTCCGGATGAACCCCTTGGCCAGATTCTCCTGTATATATTCCGACATAGCCGAGGTCTCTGCTGGGGACAAAGGATAAGTTCTCCCTCTGGGAGGAGTGGCTCCGGGAACTAGGTCGATAGGGCAGTCATAGGAGCGATGAGGGGGTAAGGAGTCCGCCTCCTTTTTGCTGAACACATCGGCAAACGTGTGATAGGGTGCGGGTAGGCCCGGAAGGTCGGCAGGCTTCGAGCATGGACGGGGACGAGTGAGGGCCCGTAGGCAGTGCTCCTGGCAGAAGTGCCCCCAACGGAGAACTTCCCCAGAGCGCCAGTCAATCACCGGCTCGTGCCGTCTGAGCCAGGGTAGCCCTAGAAGAACAGCATGGGCTAGTTGTGGCAGGACATAAAAGGCTATCTTTTCGAGGTGGAGAGCTCCGATTTGAAGGTCTACTTCGACGGTAACCATGGTGATGAGTCCGGGTAAAGGTTTACCATCAACGGAGGAAATAGCGCGAGGGTTCTTCAATACCAACACCGGAATCTGGAGTTTGTCAACCTCCTCCTGGCGGATGAAATTACCGGCAGCACCCGAGTCCACATACGCCTCCACAGATCCACGCTCCCGACCTGTAATTAGCAAAGCTGAAAGGGTAAGGGGAAGAGAGGAATTTTGATCACCTAGGGGGTCCTCTCTTACCTGACCTAGGTGGATGCATTTCCCGACCTCTCTGGCTTCTCCGGACAAGAACGCACAAAATGGTTGGCACCTCCACAGTACAGGCAGAGACCCTTGGTCATCCTCTCCCTGCGGCGTTGCTCGGACAGTCTGACACGATCAATCTGCATAGGCTCAGGAGCGGTACTAACAGGAGATACAGGGAAACGGGGGACAGGAGCCTGATATAGCCTAAAGGACCTTCTCTCTCCAACTGCCTCTCGAGCGCGCTCCTGAAAGCGTAGATCGATGCGAGTGGCCAGCGAAATAAGGTCCTCCAGAGTGGTGGGGGTGTCTCGCCCGGCAAGCTCATCCTTGATCTTACTGGAGAGGCCTCTCCAAAAGGCTCCCACAAGAGCCTCATTGTTCCACCCCAACTCAGAAGAGAGGGTCCGGAAGCGGATGGCATATTGCCCCACTGTGAGGGAACCCTGGCGGAGGTTAAAAAGGGCCTCCGTGGAGGATGCTAAGCGACCCGGTTCATCGAATACCTTGCGAAAGGTTTCCAAGAAGGTCTGTATACTTAACACTACGGGGTCATCTCTCTCCCACAAGGGGTTCACCCAGGACAGGGCCTCACCCTCGAGATGGGACACAACGAACGCCACCTTGGCGCGGTCAGTGGGGTACTGAAGGGGAGCAAGCTCAAAATGTAGCCTGCATTGATTTAGAAAACCCCGGCATAACTTGGGGTCTCCGCTGTACCTGGGGGGTTTACCCAGACGGGGAGCCGGAGTAGAGACTACGTCCGGGGAGGAAGTTGCAGCGGCAGCAGAGGATTGCAGAGCAAGCAATCGATCATCCACGGATGCCATGTAACCTAAGATGTGGGATTGAGCGTCGCGCTGCTGCGCGAGCTCCTGCTGAAGGCTGACTAAGAGGGGAGCGTGCCCGGGGTCAGAGGTCTGCAGGGCGGACAACCGGGTGTCCATAGACTTCATAAAGGACATTATCCGGGTCTGATTTTCACGAAGAAAAAGCAATTCCTTTTGTGTGGCGGCTGCGGCACCGGCGGGATCCATGGCCTGGTGATACTGTGACGCCTCTGGCTAATACGTCCAAGAGTGGACCCTCTGGATCGCGGATCCGGAGCCCCTGGGCCGAGCGCACCTGGTGAAGACCGACCCCTGTACAGGGATCGTTAGGGGCAGGACCGCAGGGGGCGGAACCGCGACAGCCGGAGCCAGCAGGGACGACTCGGAGGACAGGCAGACAGAAATGGAACAGGAACAGGGCAGACAATGGAAACGGCAAGGACAGGCAGGGTACACTGGAAAAGGTATGGCCGATGAGTGCTGCAAGTCACAAACAATCACCAGGCGCCCTCAGAATAGAGCGGACGCCTGATATATGCGGAGACCGGAAGTGCGCCCTACAGACCCTCCCCTAGCGACGCCCCCTACTAACAGAAGAGGACGGGGGAACGCGCGCGCGCGGCCTAAGGCCGGCGCGGCCACCCGTAGCAGAGCGGCGAGCAGCGCGGAAGAGCGCGCGGACAGGGGGACGCAGGTGAGAGGAAGCTGCGGCGGGCACCGCCGCTGAAGGGGCATCGGCGGGCACGGCCGCCGATGTCACACAAACCTTGTATACGGTGGCCAGGCTCCTCCTCCATAATGGTATTAACCTGCAGATCAACCCTATATATGCAGGTAATAATATTATCAGACCTGAGATGGTCCCTTTAAATGGGTAACTATGTATTTTTTTTACCTGGTTTAAATGCTGCTATTGTCTTAAGTTTGGTAATTTTTCTTTTTTTTACTGTGCCTCTTTGTTTCTTAGTCGGGTTCGACCAAATATTAGTCCAAAGTCCAGAACTATACCCAAACTTGAGCCTAAACCCGAACCCCATAGAAATCATTTGGAACCCGAACTATGGATCTGGAAAATCCCTCTCCATCTCTCACATCTCTCACTCCCTCTTCCTCTACATCTTCCTTTCTCTCTCTCCTCCCCAAACTGTAAAACGGAGTTCTAAGAGAGACTGTATTCAGCATCGAACAGTAGGTGTCCTATACGAACCCCTAACTTTGCAGTTCGGTTATGCTCAGCTCTATTCCTGAGATATGACTCTCTTTTACTTGTATATAAATCTAATATATTCATCCAAGTGGATGGAATCTTGAACTCTTTAAGGCAGGCATCTTAAAGAGGATTTTGCCCCCTTGGATCACTGGACTAGATTTATATACAGACATAACTTGAGATAAAAAAAAATGAGCAAATATCCTGCAGTAAGTAAAAAAAGTATATAGCTCCTGCTCTGCCATGTAGACCCACATAAATTCCTGACCATTCTCCTGATTAACTCCTGGATTCCCCCTGCTAGTTTTATCCATGGATCAAATAACTCCTTTCTATCTATTATTTGAGCCTTTGCTTTTTGACCTGTCTTACTTTGGGTACACATTTAGATCCAACCTTGTTTTTTCCCCCGTCTCTTTAGTTCCAACCCAAAATGGGTCTACTACTGCAAGTGATGAGTGACCTCAATACCCTGAAGTGATCCAATGAATACTGGAAGTATAACTCAAACCCTACACTTTTTATCGGTACATTATATGGTAATGTCTATCAGTATGAAGACCCTGCCGAATTTGTGACTGTTTGTAGAATAAATTGATAGTTTTTAAGGTTCTAAATTATACAATGTCACAAAATAATTAACTAGCAATATGATTTGTGGCCGTCCCGTCTAAAAGAAAGGCATCAATGTTTCAAGCTCTTGTTTAAGCTTCTAAGTGATTTGCATTCGTTGTAAAGGGTGAATATGCCGCCTCCGTTATTTACAGAGTTAAACTGAATACACACAAGCCTAAACACAAAACAATCTTCTTTATGCTCTTTCTTAAACCTTAAAGCCGATCAATAAGCTATCACTGTATGGATGATTTGAGTCAATTCACAAGTATCTGAATGAAGCTTTTGTGCTATTTGCTGTAATGATTAAAATATCTGGGGATCGATAGGAAAAGACAAAACGAGCTCCGCTGCCATGTTAGGTAACCAACAGTCCTTTGGAAAAAAAGTTTATTTTCGTGGGCTTGTTAACCAAGCTGTTCCCACATAAGTTCAGATAGTTTTCTTTTTCAGATTTCATTCAGTTAGGTATAAAACATTTCCTATACACGGCGGATAAAATAAATATTGAGAACGTCACCAATTGTCTAAGTAAATACACTGCTCAAATAAAAAGTAAATTAAACTTCTGTGAAATCAAACTACACTGTGTTGGGCTTTGAGCACAACCCCCATCTGTGGACGTCGGGCACTCAGACCATCCTCATGGAGTCGGCTTCTAACCGTTTGTGCAGACACATGCACATTTATGGCCTGCTGTAGGTTATTTTGCAGAGCTCTGGAAGTGCTCCTCCATGTCTCCTGGTGATCTGGCCTGTCTCCTGGTAGCGCCTCCAGCCTCTGGACACTACACTGACAGACACAGCAAACCTTCTTGCCACAGCTTGCCATCCTGGATGAGCTGCACTACTTCAGCCACTTGTGTGAGTTGTAGAGTCCGTCTCATGCTACCACAAGTGTGAAAGCACAACCAACATTCAAAAGTGACCAAAACATCAGCCAGAAAGCATTGGTACTGAGATGTTGTCTGTGGTCCCCACCTGCAGAACCACTCCTTTATTGAGGGTGTCTTGATAATTGTCAATAATTTCCATCTGTTGTCTATTCCATTTGCACAACAGCATGTGAAATTGATTGTCAATCAGTGTTGCTTCCTAAGTGGACAGTTTGATTTCACAGAAGTTTGATTTACTTGGAGTTACTGTATATTCTATTGTTTAAGTGTTCCCTTTATTTTTTGAGCAGTGTATATTTCTAAAAGTGACATGAAAGTCTCCATGACATATTTCTAAAGGTGACGTGAAATTCTCACCAGATGTCGGTAACAACCCTTCTAATCCACACAGGCAAATAAATTAAACCATAAATGTCCATAAATTATGTGTAATAATGAAAAATTACATAGGGAAAAAGTATTAAACACTCTTACTGAAATTTATTAATCTTTTGTACAAAAGTCTTTGTTGGTGATGACAGCTTGAAGACGCCTCCTCTATGGAGAAACTAGTCACATACATTGCTCAGCTATGATTTGGGCCCATTTTTGCACACAAACACTCTTCAAATCCTGAAGGTCCCGTGGGCTGCTTCGATTAACTTTGAGCTTTAGTTTTTTCCATACATTTTCTATTGGATTTAGGTCTCGTGATTGCCTGGGTCTTTCTAGCAGCTATATATTATCTCTTTGAAACCAATTGACGGTTCCCTTGACTATGTGTTTGGAATCATTGTCTTGCTGAAATGTCCACCCTCGTTTCATCTTCATCACCCTGGTAAATGGCAGGATATTTTTATCAAGATTGTCTCGGTACATTTGTCCATTCATTCTTCCTTCAAACTTATGAAGACTGACAGTGCCATATGCTGAAAAACGGTCCCAACCGATCTCCAAACATCACCATTGTTATGGTGTTTTTGGGGTGAAACACAGCGCCTTTTGACCTCCAAACATAGTGTGTATTATGGCATCCAAAGAGGACAATTTTGGCCTCATCTGACCAGACTATATTCTCCCAGTATTTCACAGGCTTGTCTATGTTTTTGAGCAAACTTTAAACACGCTTGAACATGCTTTTTGTTCTGCAATGGGGTCTTGCATGGTGAGCGTCCATACAGGCCATGGAGGTTGTGTGGTAAGCGTGCATACAGGTCATGGAGGTTGAGTGCATTACTTATAATTTTCTTTGAAACAATTGTACCTGCTTATTCCAGGTCTTTCTCTAGCTCTGAACAGGTGGTCCTTGGCTTTGGACTACTCGTCTTTCAATTGGAATTATTAAAAAAATGCTCTTATGTCTACATATTATGCTTACATTCTTGATATGGAGACCCCTGGTGTTCTTTTGATTTCCTTTCATAATATCTTCCGAATGTTCCTTGTACCAGTGGTAACATTTCCTCAGTAGCGCAGTACCACCTCTCTAGGAATGTGTGAATAAAATAAAAAACAGGTATTCATTTTTTTCTTGACCTATAAAGTATTTATTACAATGTGACACTGTACACATCGTCTTGACAAGAAGAATGGTAACATCCAATTGTCAGTTTATTTAACTTTTTCAGGAGGAATAACAGAACTTTGCCTCATGCAGAAAAGTAATTACTAATCCAGACACGTAAGGACGCAATACACGTTTCTTTCAAATACTGTTATGTACTGTAATGCTATATTGTATACCGTATCAGATGTTTTCATATTAAAGGGCTTCTCCTCTACTCAGCTAAACCCTTCTCAATTACTATATTCCACCATGAAAAATAAAAATATCCTATATTCACCTGCTGGCACCATTTTGAAGAAGTCACAACTGCTGTTTTCTCATTTCCCCCATATGTCAGTTACATCCCAAGGAAGTGAGAGGGAAGCAACTTGTCTGGCTGCCGATGGGCAGCAGGGCTCCAGTGACATACCAATGTCACGAGAGCCTTGGGGGACATTGAAGGGCTGACACCAGAACCAGAGCTGACAGCAGGCTGTTTTGATTTTACATGGGGTCATATAGTAGTTGAGAAGGGATTGTCTGAGTTGTGGGCAACCCTTTTAACCCCTCTCTGACATCAGGTGTAATAATACGCTGATGTCGTACTCCCACTGTTTGCTGCGTGCTCCGGTTTTGAACCTGCACCTTTTTGGGCACATGGCAGCTGATCTGCACAGCTGACATTTGTCCGCAACAGCCGTGGGTGGAATCTCAATCCACCCATGGTAGTTAACTAGTTAAATGCCATTGTCTGTTTCTGACAGCTGCATTAATCTTGAGCTTACTGGAAGAGCGTCATAAATCCCACCCATCGGTGACCCCGTCACATGATCGCGGGTCACGATACATATATTATATATATATATATATATCAAAGTTCTAATCACCCCCTTTCAAAATAAAACAATAAAAAACAAATCAAATATACACATATTTGGTATCGCTGCATTCAGAATCGCCCGATCTATCAATACAAAAAAATAATTAACCCCATCGCCAAACGGTGTAATGAGAAAAATATTCAAAACCTCAGAATTATTTTTATTTGGTCCCACTACATTGCAATAAAATGCAATAATGAGTGATCAAAAGATTATATCCACATCAAAATAAGCCCTCACCCAGCCCTATATCACGAGAAATGGAGGCGCTACAGGTCTTGGAAAATGGCACCTTTTTTTATTACCAAAGTTTACATTTTTTTTCCATCACTTAGATAAAAAAGAACCTAGACAGGTTGGTGTCTATGAACTTGTAATGACCTGGAGAATCATAATGGCAGGTCAGTTTTAGAACTTAGTGAATATGGTAAAAAAAAAAAAGTGGAATTGAACTTTTTTGAAATTTCACCGTGTTTGGATTTTTTTCTGTTTTCCAGTCCTCGATATCATGTTATCTTTAGAGTTGAGCGATACCGTCCGATACTTCAAAGTATCGTATCGGATGGTATCGGCCGATCTTTAAAAAAAGTATCGGTATCGCCGATTCCGATACCGGAAGTCCCATTCAAGTCTATGGGACTTCCGGTATCGGAATAAGAAAAACCCTTTCCTGCCCTTGTACAGCCTCTCTGGGGTCTGTACGGGCCTTTCGGGGGGCTGTGCCGGCCTGCCAGGGGGGCTGTGCAGGCTCCGGTGGTCTGTGCCGGCCTGCCGGGGGGCTGTGCCGGCCTGCCGGGGGGCTGTGCCGGCCTGCCGGTGGTCTGTGCAGGCTCCGGGGGGCTGTGCCGGCCTGCCGGGGGGCTGTGCAGGCTCCGGGGGGCTGTGCCGGCCTGCCGGGGGGCTGTGCAGGCTCCGGGGGGCTGTGCCAGCCTGCCGGTGGTCTGTGCAGGCATCGTCCGATGGGACTACAAGTCCCATCGGGCGATGCCTGCTACCATGACAGTGATTGACACATTAGCCAATGATGGGACAGTAGTAGTCCCATCATCCGGCTAATGTGTTAAATGTAAAAAAAAAAAAAAAAAAATTACATGCTACATACATACAACATGCATACTACATACATGCTACATTCATACTACATACTACATACATGCTACATTCATACTACATAAATACTACATGCAACATACATACTACATATATACTACATGCATGCTACATACATACTGCATGCTACATACATACCACATATATACTACATACATACTACATGCATGCTACATGCTACATACATAACACATATATACTACATGCATGCTACATACATACTACATGCTACATACTACATATATACTACATGCATGCTACATACATACTACATGCTACATACTACATATATACTACATGCATGCTACATACATACTACATGCTACATACATACTACATATATACTACATGCATGCTACATACATACTACATGCATGCTACATACATACTACATGCATGCTACATACATACCACATACATACTACATATATACTACATGCATGCTACATACATACTGCATGCTACATACATACTACATACATACTACATGCTACATACATACCACATATATACTACATACATACTACATACAATACATTCATACAATACATACATAGACATACAGTACATATAACATAGAGTAACATACTTACCAATACTTGTCACATTGTTCCCCGAAGCCATTGTCTTTTCCGGAATAAATATTAACATAACAAACCACAAAAATACTCACCCACGATCCGTAGCAGTCCACGAGTGTGTCCCACGACGATCTTGGGTAGAGAACTGCAGCATCAGATGATGCTGCCGTTCTCTACTGGCTGCAGGAATCCAATGACGGAAGGTAGGTATCCTTCCGCACTGTATTCCTCCGCCACTTAAAAAAAAAAAAAGTCCCTAGTCTCACTTTATGCCATTGCTGCGTGGGAAATTCCCACACAGCAATGGCATAAAGTGAGACTAGGGACTTTTTTTTTTTTTAAGTGGCGGAGGAATACAGTGCGGAAGGATACCTACCTTCCGTCATTGGATTCCTGCAGCCCGTAGAGAACGGCAGCAACAGCTGATGCTGCAGTTCTCTACCCAAGATCGTCGTGGGACACACTCGTGGACTGCTTCGGATCGTGGGTGAGTATTTTTGTGGTTTGTTATGTTAATATTTATTCCGGAAAAGACAATGGCTTCGGGGAACAATGTGACAAGTATTGGTAAGTATGTTACTCTATGTTATATGTACTGTATGTCTATGTATGTATTGTATGAATGTATTGTATGTAGTATGTATGTAGTATATATGTGGTATGTATGTAGCATGTAGTATGTATGTAGCATGTAGTATGTATGTAGTATGTATGTAGCATGTATGTAGTATGTATGTGGTATGTATGTAGCATGTAGTATGTATGTAGCATGCATGTAGTATATATGTAGCATGTATGTAGTATGTATGTGGTATGTATGTAGCATGTAGTATGTATGTAGCATGCATGTAGTATATATGTAGTATGTATGTAGCATGTAGTATGTATGTAGTATGTATGTAGTATGTATGTGGCATGTAGTATGTATGTGGCATGTAGTATGTATGTAGCATGCATGTAGTATGTATGTAGCATGCATGTAGTATGTATGTAGTATGTATGTAGTATGTAGCATGTATGTAGTATGTATGTGGTATGTATGTAGCATGTAGTATATATGTAGTATGTATGTAGTATGTAGCATGCATGTAGCATGCATGTAGCATGCATGTAGCATGTATGTAGCATGTATGTAGTATGTATGTAGCATGCATGTAGCATGTATGTAGTATATATGTAGTATGTATGTAGTATATATGTAGTATGTATGTAGCATGTAGTATGTATGTAGCATGCATGTAGTATGTATGTAGCATGTATGTATGTAGCATGCATGTAGTATGTATGTAGCATGTATGTAGCATGTATGTAGTATGTATGTAGTATGTATGTAGCATGTAGTATGTATGTAGTATATATGTAGTATGTATGTAGTATGTAGTATGTATGTAGCATGCATGTAGTATGTATGTAGTATGTATGTAGCATGCATGTAGTATGTATGTAGCATGTAGTATGTATGTAGTATATATGTAGTATGTATGTAGTATGTAGTATGTATGTAGCATGCATGTAGTATGTATGTAGTATTTTTTTTTTTTTTTTTTAACATTTAACACATTAGCCGGATGATGGGACTACTACTGTCCCATCATTGGCTAATGTGTCAATCACTGTCATGGTAGCAGGCATCGCCCGATGGGACTTGTAGTCCCATCGGACGATGCTTGCACAGACCCCCGGACATCAGCACAGCCCCCCGGCAGGCCGGCACAGCCCCCCGGCAGGCCGGTACAGACCCCCACAGGGTGCACAGACCACCGGCAGGCCGGCACAGCCCCCCGGCAGGCCGGTACAGACCCCCACAGGGTGCACAAACCACCGGCAGGCTGGCACAGCCCCCCGGCAGGCCGGTACAGACCCCGGGAAGTCCACACAGCCCCCCGGCAGGCCGGCACAGCCCCCCGGCAGGCCGGCACAGCCCCCCGGCAGGCCGGCAGAGACCCCCGGAAGGCCCGAAATGACGGCGCATCATGATGCGCACACACCGCGCATCATGATGACGTCAGTCTGTCAATCAACTTTGAATTCCGATTCCGATGCCGAATTCCGATATTGAAAAAATATCGGAAGTCGGTATCGGAATTCCGATACAGCAAGTATCGGCCGATACCCGATACTTGCGGTATCGGAATGCTCAACACTAGTTATCTTAAAACCAATGGAGTTGTTCAAAAGTACCACTTATCCTGCAAAAAAACAAGCCCTAACATGGCCATATTGACTAAAAAATAAAAAAAGCTATGGCTCTGGGAAGAAGGGGAGCAAAAAATGAAAACATAAAAACTGAAATACCTTTGGTCGTGAAAGGGTTCATGTAATTGTATAATATTTATAAAAAATAAATGATACAGGCTGTGTGTGTAATATTAAGGTTCTTTTCCATAGTTATTTTTCATTCCATATGCTAGGGCAGGTTCAAAATATCAAAGGTAACTATGCTCGCCTATTGCTACTCCAGCAATGCCTCTCCTCCTAAAGAGCGGTGATGCCCTGGCTACAAAACACATGACTGCTACAGCCAATTACTAGGCTTAGTGACCATATTACTGTCCAGTGATTGGCAGCACAGCGATCGTGTGCGGTATAGTCGTGATGTCATTGATGCAGTCTGTCAACAAACATTGAAAGCATTGGTGACTAGACACGGCTGTGCAGCAATGGTTACGTATAGAAGTTTTTGGAATTTAATCCTCGACATGTCCATAGAATAAAACAATGTACTGTAATAATTGGAAATCCCTTTAAAGTTCAAGGAGGTCCTGGATGCCTTTCTTGAAAAATACAATATTTCAAGTTATGGGTACTAGATTATGATGGGACGTTGATCGAGGGAATTAGTTTATTTGCCATACATGGAGTTGGGAAGGAATCTTTCCCCTAATGTGGGGCAATTAGCATTTGGCTCATGGGGTTTTTGCCTTCCTCTGGATCAACATGTTAGGTTATAGGTTAACCTTAATTGATCTCTCGCATAAAAACCTGGCACTGCCGTCGGCACTGGGACCGGAGCGTGTGGCTACATGTATTTCTATGCAGCCACATGCTCCGGTCCCAGTGCCGGCGGCAGTGCCAGATTTTCATGCTAGAGACTCTCACGAGAATCGTACGAGTCTCTCGCAAGTGAGTATGAGCCCTTAAGAGGGAAAACTGAGTCCAAGACTGGTAATGCTTCAAAATAGCAAAACCTATATCTGTTGAAGCCTGTGCTGCTCCAGTGCCTTCCCCGCCAGTTTTTAGTTACAGGTGACATCCCATCTAAAATATGCGCCAACTGCAGACAATCACTAGCCCGATCAATCTTGTGTCACTTACCACATGATCATGACTGAAGACAGTGAAGGGCAGCACGGTAGCTCAGCGCTGGGGTCTTGGGTTCAAATCCCACCAAGGACAACATCTTCAAGGAGTTTGTGTGTTCTCACCGGGTTTATGTAGGTTTCCTCCAACACACCAAAGACATACTGATAGGGGATCTAGATTGTGAGCCCAATTGGGGACAGCGATGATAATGCATATAAAATGCTGCGGAATAAGACAGCGCTCTATAAGCAAAGCATAATAAATAAATAAATTGGCTAAGTGGACATCATGGCTGCAGCCCTGTATAAAAAAAAAAGTCCTAAAGGGAGCAGAGAAAAAACAGCACTTGAGTGACGGGAGCTGTAATACGTTCTTATTTTGCTATTTTAAAGCATTACCCTTTCATTTTCTTATTGAAAAAAAATATAAAAAATAAGTCCAGAAGTAAAAAAAAGCACATGTTTTTTAAAAAAAAAAAAACTCAGTAGATTTGTTGTGTTTTACATACATTTATATAAAAAACGTGCATTTGTTAATTTAGAGTGTGGTAAAATCTAAAAAAATACACACATCTATCAATTCCCCTGAGTGGATAAATAAATTTATAGCTACAAAAATGTGTTTAATACTTTTGTTCTGGCAAATCAACTTCAAAAGAAAAATCTAACATTGAATTGGGAGAGATCGCATGGCTTGAAGGAGAGAGTAAAATCTGTAAATAACATGTTCCTTTGTTAAAAACATCACAGCAGAGTGGAAGAATCAGCCCAGATCTTGATTGACAGTACCATTTCCAATCTGCCGGCTAGAGAAGGCCTTTTCTTGCCAACAGTAAAAAATTATCATGTATTAGTGAATTTCATCTTTGATGCTGAGATAAATGATTCCTAAAGGGCCTGTCACACTTATCGATATCGCTAGCAATATCACTATAACGTCACTGGTTTTGTGACATAGAGATATTGCTAGCGATATCGCTATGTGTGATACTTACCTCCGACCGTTCCCCCGCTGGTTATCGCTGATCGTGCGAGAACGTCCTGGACCGTTTCTCGTCATCTGCTTCCTGCTGTGGAGACGAGCGGCGCGTGGACGCGGGCAGGAGGACGTCTTCATTGCCTCGTCTGACAGGTAAGTAGAGACCCCCGACCCCTGCTATGTCGCTGGTGAGATCTGCCTGTGTGGCAGCTCACTAGCGACCACTTAGCGATGTACCAGCAATCCTGACCGTGTCATATCACTTGTCGGGATTGCTGGTACATCGCTAAGTGTGACAGTACCTTAAGACACATTCTAAAACCTACATATTAATATTATTGACCATACATCAATCAAGGACCCTTCTAAAAACATGGTGGTGGGCATTATTTCGATGGTTCTCTGTGCAGCAGTTTTGTTTGTTTTTTTTGCCTCCTTTGTGAATCCTTAAAGCACTGAAATAATGTAATTATACAATGTAAAATGTGCATTTTTTATTTGCGTTGCCTATTTAATATGAAATAAAACCTTTTCTTTAATTAGTTTTAGTAAAAAATTGACTGTGTATCTTTTGAAGCTTACATGCAGAGCAATACATTGCAAGCTGCTCAATGCTTTTTTTTTTACTGCCAATCCTGACTCGGTCTCCAATCCCAACAGAATTCCCCTGAATGCCAGTCTAAGTTAATTCCCATTTCATGAAGTCATTATTTGTATTAAAGAGATGACAGGGTGCCGGAATATAGGCAGATAAAGATTCTGGCTGTTGAGATTGACACTGAACCGCATCAAGCAGCTTGCAATGTACAGGTTGGGCCATTTATATGGATAAACCTGGGTGGGCCATGTATATTGATACACCTAAATAAAATGGGAATGGTTGGTGGTGATATCAACTTCCTGATTGTGGCACATTAGTATATCGAAGGGGGGAAACTTTTCAAGATGAGTGGTGACCATGGCGGCCATTTTGAAGTCGATCATTTTGAATCCAACTTTATAAATGGCCCACCGAGGTGTATCCATATAAATGGTCCAACCTGTATTGCAGATCCTGTAGACTGCAAAAGCAAAATGGTTGAAAAATTGTACTGAAAAACAATTTTAATTTTTTTCCACATATTAAAATTAGAAAATGTAAGAAAAAAAATGCAAATAAATGATTCTCCATCATTTAATCAGCAGCAACATATCAGCATATAGAAATGTTTGTTTTTTATATATACTGCTCCAAATCTCCCACTTCCCTTTATACACCCTAATATAACATTATGTATGACAGTAGACAGGTTCATGGGGCTTTGACTCTACTTGTGAGCTCCTCAGTTCACTGACCTTTGGGCAATGCCTGACAGCCTGATTGGTCATTCTGTTTCTTGTCCGGTTGAATGTCCAATCAGGTTTTTTTTCTTTCAGTTAGAACATACTAACATTTTTAAAAACTAGATCATGAAAAGTTGAAATCTATTGCGTGTCTTGGAAAAATTCTTTCAAATCTGCCTTCTGTCGACATAAATGAACTAGTCATTAAGTCAACGGTTTCCCAAAAAATGTCTATAAATTCGAAACGATAATTGAAATCTCTGAATCATTATCAACCAGTTCTGCCGTGTGCAACAAAAGGAATGTCTACTTCAAAATCTGTGCTTAATGAAATGAAAGGAGGTTTGAATCATACGTGTATTCATGTAGAAAACATTAAGGGAGAAAAAACACTTGAGTTGAGTCTTATTTGCTTTTCCATAATCAGTGATGAAAACCATTGAATGTCACTAATTGTGTTTGATTGCCACTTGCAATAAGAAAACACTTTTCAGCCTTGACAAATTGAAGTAATATTTAGGGTGTTTGTCCCAAACAGAATGAAATATAATTTGTCACTCTCTTGTGGGAAAATTAGCCTTCCGTGGAGGAAATAGACGGCAACGTTCAACTGTGTGGTGGGTGGTAGAAGTCATCATGAAAAATAAAGTTCCATACAGAGCTCTGTTTTTTGAGTATTATGCTAAAGCCAAATTTTCAATCCAACTTCCACTCAAATGGGAGAAGCAGGAAAAGGTAATCAGAAAAACATTAACATTAAATTACCATTGAGGTCCAACATTTCTAGTTTCAAGCCACATATGAAGTAGCCAATATCTGTAATACTAGCTTTAAGATCTTAAAAAATCATAATTTAGAGCCCCCCTCTGACTATTATGTGCAGTCACAGAGCATCATTCAGGATTTGTTCCAAGTGAGTTTCACAGTGCGAAGGTCTCCAAAAAATCCCTGAGGAAAGTCTGCTAAACCTATTGGGACCGGCTGACTATCTTATTCAACAAATGATGACAGGAGAAAAAAGAATCGGATATGTTGAGATTCAACACCCGGTCTTCATATATTAATGAGAGTCTACTTCCCTCTCCCCTTTGAAAACATGTAAATGTTAGCTTACAGGTATACGGTGTGGGTTGTAATTTGGAGGAAGCCATTTTTAATGTACAGCTATTTAAGGGACTGCTGGGACATCTACCAACTTAATGGTTACTGAATTTATTATGGTGGTTGCTTGAAGGAGTATTCTTATCTGTGACATTTATGAGTGTTTTAGCTCACCTGATGAGGAGGATTTTCCAAGTCCAAGGACTGAGTTGACACATTGGCCACGGGCATTGGTGCAGTGGGCTGGTGTGGCACATGGGAAATGGGTCGTTGAAGCACTGGGAGTGGCAGGCAGACGGGAGACTGGAAAACAGGTGGTAGAAGAATCGGAGGCCACAGGCAGATAAGAGACTGGGAAGCAGGTAGCAGAGGTACTGGAAGCTGCAGGCAGACTAGAATCAGATGTGCGTCTTGGTAGGCCTTATCTAGGCCAAAGAAGATGGTTATATTGAAGCATGCCGAGACTCCTACAAACCCCAACAAGGACCACAACGGAGTTCAGCAGATTGGAGTGAGGAGAGCAAAGTCCAGATCTGGAACAGGTGTGTAGCAATGGGATATTGATAAGATGTACTATAAATAACAGATAATATGGGTCCCACTGGTTGAACCCTCATCTCATCTTCAGAACGAAGCTTTGTCACGCACTGTCAGGAATTGAGAGGTGGCCGTGCATGCACAGCTCACGATTCATGTCGGTGGAGCTTCCATTGGGAAGCTTCCATGGTTACCTCTCTATTCTTGACAACATGTGTTGGATTCCTTTATTTGATATGATTGTAGATAAAGATATCAGAGCCACATATCTCCTGTTGACAAGCCACAAATATTCCACACATGACTACTAATGAAATTAGCTCTTTGTAACCATACATCCGCCACTACTATAGTAATGGTTGACTATAGAAATGATGACATCTATTGAGGTCCCAAATCAAATCAGTCCCTTAATCTTAAGGACTACAACCTCCTCTCTGCATTACTCGTTTGTCCCATAGGACATTAAGCACTGGGCAATTCCAATAAGCATCTTCACTCATTGTCAATCACTGGAAGTATAGGCTTTAGTAAAGACTCCTTAATCCCTAAAAGATGGTGGCAAAAACTCATTAATAGGCTGAGTTAAGTAAACTTTTGTGAAATACATTTTACAATGACTTTTCAATAATCAAATCTCAGCATAACGTTTCGACGTTATATATGGAATTCAGCAAATTGAGTTAAAAAACAAACTCTATACTACAGTATATACATTTATAGCGTGCTCAGGCTTTCTAATTTTGGTTGTTCAAGCTCTATAGTACAAACTTGTGTTTTCTTAGCAGCTGGAGAACCACGGGTTGCCTCAACATCATTTAAAAACCAAGCCGTGAAATATCATATTTCCAAGCATCCCCGTTGGTCTACACCTTAATAAGCAGAGCTAGTCAATAGATAATCTTTAATATTTAATCTGTGCGGAGTGTTCTTCTATTCATCGGGGCCTTCTCGCAGCAGGATCACCAGATAATATGTGCTGTATAGAAATGTGCTATATACATAATTCTATGTAATACACTGTATTAAGTGACACAATACAATATGTCTTCTTGGAATGAAAACAACAACAACAACAATCCTTCTGAAGCGAAGTCTCATATGTGCAGAATTCCTAGAGCTGTGCTGACGGCGGCGCATAGACCCGCACCGCGTATCATTTATCGGTTAGCAAATGAAGCTTTAAGCATTGACTTGTATTGGCTGCTCCAGTCAATGCTAAAGCTGAAAATTGCTTAAGTAAATCACTGCAAGAAAATAGTTGCTTATTCTGTTTACAAATGATCAAACCTTGACTAAAAATGGAATAATAGCTATTAATACAAGGCGAGCTGAGTCCCGGGAGACTTCCATGTGTTTCTTCACATTTTCATCTACTGTTAATGATGTACCGTATATATTTTTTTAGCCTCTATTATGTTCACATAAACCATGTACGGTATTTATATTCGTTGGGATGTATACCATAGAGGTAGCCAGAGTTGGGCTCATGGGCAAAGGAAGTTAAAACTTGGTTGGTTCCATCACCATTACTATTAAGTGGCAAGCAGCGCCTTTCCAACCAACTTTGCATATTGCATGAACACATCGAATGCCAAGATAAAGTACTGTGAAAAATTCTTATACTGTTTCATGTATTCAACTTGTCTGCAGACTTATGTGTCTTTATCGTTACAAACATTAAGGGTACTCTGGCTGTAGTCTTATTCTAAAGTCATGTGTTGTAATTTAGAAGCTATGGTACTGCCCCCTATACTGTATATAAGAGTATAGATACTCCAATACAACCTTTACGTTTAAGAATATAACTACTATAATACTGCTCCCTATGTACAAGGCTATAACTACTATAATACTGTTCATATGCACAAGAATATAACTATAATAATATGGCCCCATGTACAAGAATATAACTACTATAATACTGCCCCTATGTACAAGAATATAACTACTATAATACTGCCTCCTATGTACAAGAATATAACTACTATAATACTGCCCCTATGTCCAAGAATATAGCTACAATAATACTGCCCCCTATGTACAATATAACTACAATAATAATGCCTCCTATGTACAAGAATATAATTACCGTACTATAATATTGCTCCTATGTACATGAATATAACTACTATAATACTGCCTCCTATGTACAAGAATATAACTACTATAATACTGCCCCTATGAACAAGAATATAACTACTATAATACTGCACCTATATACAAGAATATAACTACTATAATACTGCTCCTATATACAAGAATATAACTACTATAATACTGATCCTGAATATAAGAATACAACTACTATAATACTGCCTCCTATGTACAAGAATATAACTACTATAATACTGCCCCTATGAACAAGAATATAACTACTATAATACTGCACCTATATACAAGAATATAACTACTATAATACTGCCTCCTATGTACAAGAATATAACTACTATAATACTGCCTCCTATGTACAAGAATATAACTACTATAATACTGCCCCTATGAACAAGAATATAACTACTATAATACTGCTCCTATATACAAGAATTTAACTACTATAATACTGCTCCAATGTACAAGAATATAACTACTATAATACTGCCCCCTATGTACAAGAATATAACTATTATAATACTGCCCCATGTCCAAGAATATAACTACTATAATACTGCTCCTATATACAAGAATATAACTACTATAATACTGCCCCTATGTCCAAGAATATAACTACTATAATACTGCCCCCTATGTACAAGAATATAACTACTATAATACTGCCCCTATGTCCAAGAATATAACTACTATAATACTGCTCCTATATACAAGAATATAACTACTATATTACTGCCCCCTATGTACAAGAATATAACTACTATAATACTGCTCCTATATACAAGAATATAACTACTATAATACTGCCCCTATGTCCAAGAATATAACTACTATAATACTGCTCCTATATACAAGAATATAACTACTATATTACTGCCCCCTATGTACAAGAATATAACTACTATAATACTGCCCCCATGTCCAAGAATATAACTACTATAATACTGCTCCTATGTACAAGAATATAACTACTATAATACTGCTCCTATGTACAAGAATATAACTACTATAATACTGCTCCTATATACAAGAATATAGCTACTATAATACTGCCCCTATGTACAAGAATATAGCTACTATAATACTGCCCCCTATGTACAAGAATATAACTACTATAATACTGCCCCTATGTACAAGAATATAACTACTATAATATTTCCTTAATGTAAAAAGGGGAACACAAAAAAGACCTAAGATATGCAGAAGATTTTTTCATTTTCACACCTTACAGAAGTTATTCTTTACAACATCTGATTTACCGGATAAACCTGCCGCCTCCAGTATAATGTAGTTTACAATCTCCTCTCTGTCTTAGTTACAGAGCAGACAATAAGTGTTAGAGAAAACTCTGTGCTTAAAAACATTGTCAGCCACGTTCGGATAACATAAGAGGCTTTCCTGGCCAACTCCAATATCTCTGTAGCACCGTATAGGGAACCATATAGCCTTCAGTAATCCGGCTTCATTTCACAGATCCAATGAGTCAGGTATTGAATTGAGTTTGAAAACCTCTCTAAGAAAATATTTCCGGAAAGCCATTCATGTGCGAGATGGACAATAACCTCCTTTATGCACTGTCTCTGTCCTCTGGGGTTATTTTTCAAAGGAATGCAATTGTTTTATGTAGGAGTGACAAGCTTGCATGTTCCTCAGAACGAATCCTTAAATGTCCGGCCTTAAGCAAAATATGTTTGAAGTCTCAAATTGTAATTTCTCAGGTGCAACTTATTTTCCTCCTTGTTACCGAACACGCTGTCTTCTCGGCTGTTTTACATTTTCTAACGGAGACGTGATGCGACGGTTTATGTGAATTTTAACCCGCGTTTACAATAACTTGTGATCCGCGTGCGGCTGTGGACGCTTCCACAAATGAAAAAGGGAGTTCTATTGTGAATAATTGAGTGATAGATGTCACGCTGGTTTTTTTCTCACTCCTTAAAGAGATGAAACTTGTGATAAAGTCTTGAATATTAATCACGTCTTTTACGGTGACACAGCTGTGCCTCACCGCTGTAGAGAACTGAGAATTTATATATTGGCCTTGTTTAGTCATTTAGTGGGAAACAGTTGGTGTGTTAAGAATCCAAAGGAGCTTCGGCGGAATCTAGAAATTTGTGGTTGACATCCAAGTTCGGATGAAAAATATCACACTGAGTTAGAAAATTAAGAAGTGGAATGGAACATAGGAGGGAATTATCTAGGGCACTGTGCACAGAAGGGAGTAGAACACTAAAGGAGTAGAAACTAAAAGTAGATTTCTGAACTGTGGAAAATACCGGAACTTCCCTTCCCCAATGCATTGCCCACTTTTTAGGCCATGCCTTTTCCGTGGCTCCCTGTGCCTTATTCACAATCCATCTGCACCATGTCATGCCACCTTCATGGGAAAACCTTTCCAAAAGTGTCACATTTTATGAGACTTGGAGACCATTAAAAAAATAATCAATTGGGTAGGGGATAACTTTTTGATCATAGGAAATTGGACCACGGAGATCTGACAAGGGGGCTCTGAATGGAGCAGAGATGGAGGAAAGAACATTTCAATTTGTAGAGCACCGTTATTGGGTTCGGTGGGAGTTCCCTAGAGTCTAATAAGTTATCCCCTATCCTAAAAATATGTGATCATTATTTATTATAAACCCTTTAAGCGGAACCTCTAGATTTGCCAAGGTTTTTGGGAGTCTGAGAAGTCTCCCCTTTTTTTAGGAGCCTCTTGTATATTCAAGGAGAGTTGGTAAGTAAGTCGGAGTGTTGAGTAAATAAGGCAAGTAGGTTGAAGAGTTCACCACCAGAAAAAAGATTGTTTGTATATTTATAGCAAAGGAGCATGTAATGTTTTCTGTAGGATGAGAACAGGTTATGAAAATAGTTTCTTCTTCAGAGTCTTAGACAGTAAATAGTGGTTAATGTGTCATGATATAATGTTATTAGAAGGGGTTGTAAGTAGTGATGAGCGAGTATACTTGTTACTCGAGTTTTCGAGCATGCTCGGGTGTTCTCCGAGTATCTTGGGCATGCTCGTAAATTATGTCTGAGTCCCCACAGCTGCATGATTTGCGGCTGCTAGACAGCATGAATACATGCAGGGATTGCCTGTTTGTTAGGGAATTCCCACATATTTTCAGGCTGTCTAGCAGCTGCAAATCATGCAACTACGGGGACTCAGACATAATTTGCGAGCATGACCAAGATACTCGGGGAACACCCAAGCATGCACGGAAAACTCGAGTAATGAGCACACTCACTCATCACTAGTTGTGTGTGTTTGCAGTTTTACTCTTGTGCAGAAACAGTTTCTGATATTGCACTTCAGCCCTCAACTTTTTGTGACTTATAAGCCGGGGGATAAGAACATTACAACAGATGATTTATCTTGTTTTTTTCTTGGTGAGAGGAGGTAATTGTGAGCCGGTTCCTGTATTACAGAAAGGTTTAGTTGTTGCTACTATATATTCTGATGTGGAGAAGGAGGTCGTAGAGGATTAGGGAGATGCCCCTTCTTCCTGTCTTTCAAGTAAACTGTTTGTTCAGGTGAATCTCCATCTTAAAACTTTGAGTGAACAACATGATTCAGTTTTGGATAGAGATTCTGGTAGTAAAGCCACCACAGATCTTTTTACTTGTCTTTTTTGGTGTTCTGGGGTGCAATAGGATGTTTGGGAGTATGTAGCTGCCTGCAGTACTTGTGCGGTACTGTTCAACTTTTGTCGATTCCTTGTAGACCCTTGATTAATATATCTATAGATTTTATCACTGATCTACCTGTGTTAGTAGGTAACACTGTAATATTGGTGGTGGACAGATTCAGCAAGATGACTAATTTTATTGCGCTACTTGATTTAGCACAAATTTTTATTTATTAAATTTTGAAATTACCTGGAATTTCATCTGGTATTGTTTCTGACCGGGAGGTGAGGGGGAGGGTCAATTTATTACAAAATTGTGGAAAGCATTTTGTACTCACCTGGAGATTCATCTTTCATTTTCATCCATGTTTTTTCCTCTGTATAATGAGTAAACTGAACGAGTGAACCAGAATCTTGAAACATAATTTAAGTGCTTTGTGTCCGAGAATCAGGAGGATTGGGTTTCTTATTTACCTGTAGTTGAGCTTGGTGGGAATAACCATTGTCATGAATCTACTGACGAGTCCACGTTCTGCAGGGCATATGGTTTTCATCCTCAATTCTGCTCCTCCTATAGAAAATGTTCTACAGAAGTACCTGAGAAGGAACAGTTTTCTTCATCAATACATCAGTTTTGCAAGGTGTTCTTAATAATTTGAAAAAGCTGGGGTCCAAATATAAGAGTATGGTGGATCAGAGATGCTTGGTGAGTCCAGACCTGTGAGTTGGTGATTTTATGTGGCTGTCCTCAAAGATCATTAAAGCTATTATTATGGGCATACAGGTAATAAAATGGTTAAACCAGGCTTACCCGTATGCCTCATAGCTGCTGTTGTGAACTCATTTTCTGGTTTACCTCTGGCTTCTGGTGAGGGTGGTGGAGCTGGCTGTGTTGACAGAGGAGTCGTGAGTTCTCCATCCGGGCTCCCTCTAGTGGTGACAGTAGGTAATGAAGCTGATCTAAACGGCAGAGACCTGCCACCTGACGAGGAGGACTGTGAGTGGACATCAGGAGTCTCTGACTGGATTTAAGTCAGCCGACTCCCTAATTTTGTGCTGGTGATTTTTTCCTGCCCTGAGATTCTGGTTTCCAGTTCTGTTCCTGCCTTCTCAAGCTAAGTGTGCTCTGCTATTTTTTCACATGAGATTTGGTCTGTTTACTCAGTTTTTGTGGTCAGCCAGCCCCTGCTGGGGCTGTGCTGAATTTCCATTCTTATGTCTCTGTTTATGCCAGTTTGCTTTTTTGTCCCTGATCAGATTGGTCTCTTTGCTCTGTCTTCAGAATATACCAGAGTGCTGATATAGGGAATTGAAGTCTAGCGACTTCAGGGTTTTTGTTATCAGAAAATGTTGGACTTTTTTGGCAGGGTTTTGTGCATGATTGCAGACAGCATCTTTCCTTTCCTGTCCTTTCTAGTTAGTGTGGGCCCCATCATTTGCTCAGCCTATTTTTCTATATGTGTTTGTGTTTTCATCTTGTCTCACCGACAATACATGTTTGGGGGCTGTCTATTGCTTTGGGGTCTGCTCTGGGTCAGTTTAGATTTCCCCTTTTCTTGCTTTAGACTTATTTAGTTCTCCGGCTGTGACGAGGCATCTAGGATCATCGTAGGTACGCTCCACGGCTACTGCTAGTTGTATGGATAGGATCAGGGGTCTGCAATCCGCTTAGTTACCAACCTCTCTGGTTTTCTGTGGCTTAGCTTGTTTTTGTTTTTCCTCCTCGGTGACTCAATCATAACAGCTGCGGTCTAGATCTTGAGAAAGGCATTTATATAGTTTTATGTTATTGATTTCTTCCAAGCTCTGGGGTGTGCGGTGCCTGGAAGAAATCCTTGCCTCCTGACTTCATTATAATGGTACCCACCTCCCATGCATATCACACTGATCTGTTCAGTGCTATAATCCTACGCATGCACCATGCACAAGCGCAGTTATGTGAACCTTGGCCGCCCTTCTATGGGCAGTGTCTGCATCGATCTTCTGCTACTGTGCCGAAGATCAATGAAGACACTGCCTATAGAATGCGCCATTTTTGGAGTGGATGAGCGCGGGTGTTATTAGTCTGGGAGGGGATCAATATTGATTACCCCTTCCCAGCCTATTACTATCAGCCAGCAGCTCTCTGCTTAGCCTTTGCTGTTTAATGAAAATAGGGGGCACACCACATCATTTTTTTAGGGGTTCCCCCTTTTTAATAACTAGTAAAGGTTACACAAATAGCTCTGAGGTGATATTATTAGCCTCCATGATTATTGCCTCCTTCCCAGAATAATAACACCAAACCCCAGCAGTCTGCTTTCCCTCAGCTGGCTGTTAAACATAAGGGAGACCTGCCCTTTATTTATTAGCTAAATACTTGTACAATAAATTACACATGCACTGCACTAATTATATGTCTCACTGACATCTTTCTTACTATGCACAGGCACCAGCTACTCAATACTTTCATCAGCGTTACCTGCTTTTGCTTCTATCAGTGAGACCAGGGGAATAATGATGAGAGTAGTAGTCAGCAGATGACACCTGACCAGTGGTAATCTTTTTACTGCCTGTCACAGCTGCGTGCTCGCGCACTGTCCTCTGTGTGACAGCGTGGGAACCACAATACCCAGTGGCTGTGACCAGCAGTGACTTTAGTAAGATTACGCCTGGTCAGAGCCGGTGTATCCCATAGTGTCACACAGATGACAGCATGATAATCAGGCTCATCATTCACTTGAATGGTGTCCGGGTTCGGGATCAAGTTCAGGTACCATTCTAGTACCCAAAACAAACTTTTATATAAAGTTTGGTAGAACTCAACAGACCTGAAAATCATCGGGGCCACCCATCCCTAGTCCTGCCCTCTTTGATTTTCTTTTTTCTTGAGTATCCATTTCCAGTGGTGAGAAATCAATTGTTTTGACATTGTTTGTCCAGTAACTAGTAACTGTAACTGTTTTAATCATGTATTGGTTTTATATATATATATATATATATATACTTTAGCTATTTTTTTAACTTTATACATTTTTTGTTTATGCATTTATGCAACCATTAATTTCATTATGTATGTAAGCTTCCTACATCTGTTCTATGGGTATTAAAGTACGTTGTACATTTGTGGTTATTTGATGTGAAATGAAACAGTAAAAATGTAAAAAAAAAAATTCTTTTACTTTTGCATGTGCTTAAAAAAATACAATAAGTTATATTCATCACTAAATAATAATATCATGTGCCCTACCTAAAACAAAGACTCATGCAGCTATATCAGCGAAAAAAAAGTATTGTTGCTGAAAATTTTTAAAATTGGGCTTCTAATTCGATGGTTAAAATACTAAGCACTACCCACAATATTATTCCTTCTCAGAAACACACATACAGTTAATGACAAAACATCGTCAGCAACATAAAAAGTCTGCATGTCATGGCTGCAAAGATTGTGATATATGTAGAATGGAAGAAATTAATATTTAAAAAAAAAATTTTTAATTAACACAATTTGAAGAATTTCAGGTGGTCACATTGAGTTTTCGGAGCTGAAATAAATAGATGAAAGCTTATTGTATAAAGTTTCAAAATCACAATGAAGCGTTTACCACAAAAATACTGAACATTGGGGAAGGGTGGGCTTAAAATACAATGGAGCACATCAGATTTGAAGCATTTTGAGTAGAATTCATTGATCTGGGTTGAATATTGCTTGCCTTTGTAATGGACTTTGAAATTGCTAAATATTGTATGAGAATGCTTTAGAAACCATCATTCTCTGCTTGAAGCACCTCGATTGTATTCTGATCTCAAGCATCACAGGATCCAATTAAAGTTGTCTATGCCCATTGACATTTTAGGCTTAGTCATGTTAGAAATGTATTGGTAATATATTTGGAAGCTTGAAAAAGTAAAACTCAAGCAATCTGTGAACCTTCAGTCATTGTCTAGAAACAAGAAGAAGCAGCATTTATCTTAGATGCTAATTCCATTGTCTCGGAACTCTGTGGCTTAGGATACGTACATGTGCTGCCCCAAGTACTGGTGCTGCTTTTACAACTCCCACCACTGGAAGGGCAAGATCATTCTCTGTTTTATTCATCACCCATTTTGTTAATGTTGAGGAATCTTTGGAGAGGTTCTCTGCAACAAGCATGAGGTTGGACTTTGTTCTTAATGGGTTCTATATCAGCAGTATAGGTTCTTCGCTCTTTAATGGGGTTGTCCAGGAGCAAAACATCAATGACCTTTCCATGGAATGGGTCATCAATCTGAGACTAGTGAGGATTCGACACCTGGTACCCCGACAAATAAGCTTTTATCTGCCCCTTAAATTGTTGTGTCGTGTCTTCTCTGTTGACAGCATGACCATGTTAACCAATTGTTTGGTGAAACTTTTTAAGAAATATTTCTCAATTGGAGAGTTGTTCCCTATAAATAGGATAGGGAATAACGTAACGATTGCTGGGAGTTCTACTGCTGAAACTTCTACCAATCCTAAGAATTAGGGTTGAGAAAAGCCTTATGTAAATAAAGTGGTGGTCATTCATGTGCACATCCACCTCAACAATTCTTATCAGAGTGCCGAAGACCAGCCAAACCCTGCATTTGGCTATCTTTAGTACTCCCATTAAGAATGAATGAAGTGGCAGTGCGTAAGATCTACCACCACTCCATTCACACTGGGCTCTTCAAAGCCTCTATTCTCAGGTTCTCAGGAAGGTTCCAGTGATTGGATGCCTCAGTGATTGGGAATTTATTTTCTATTCCATGGACTTGAGACAACCCTTTTTAACACCTTCACGACATATGCGGCACATGTACATCCTGTCATGTCGAAGAGTGTCAGAACGAAGTTCCATTGACTTAGCAGAGTGTGAGATGTATAGTCTCAATTTCCATCACGTGGCTCAGAATAGCTGCAGAATGAGGCTGGATACCGTATAGAATTAAGATCGGTGAGTATATTAATACACTGATACCACAGTACATATAACACAGGTTTACGGAACAAAGTTCATGCGAGTAGTTCTTTAAAGCACCACTACAGCATTTTTTTTCTGAACTGGAGTGGCGCTTTAAATGTAAGCCCTTCTGCCCCCATTCTTATACTTACCTTATGGCTGCTTCACTTTTTACTGGCACTGATCCGGTCCCATGGCGCCATTTTGCGCCCATAACTTCTGACTGGCCAGAAGTCAGAAGCTACGTCACAAGAGCTCAATGTAAGTCTTTGAGAGCCAGAATGAGGCCAGAATGAGGCTCTTATGGAGATGTATCGAAAAGTGACCTCCGGCGCGTTCCATGAAACACTGGAGCTGCCGACAGGTCCCTTCTCACCGGAGACTAACGCTGGAAAAGGCGGCGGCAGGTGGATATGAGACATGGGGCAGGGCAATTACATTTAAAGCACCATTCCAGAGGTGCAATAAAAAAAACGCTGGAGTGGTGCTTTAAGTGAATGTGTACTTTAAAAGAGTTGTGTTGGATTTGAAAAAAAATAATTATTTTCTTACAGAAATGGCTCCTACACACCTGTCCACGGAATGTGTGTGACACTGCAGGATGCATTTCAATACCAGGCACAACCCATGGACAGGTGTGGCGCTATGGCGCTATTTTTTAACTTAAGGGTTGGATTTGATTTTTAACGCAATTTGCCTCTAAATAGTACAACTGGGGGCTGAGAGGAGACAAAGTGGCGGTCAAATTATGGTTATGTCATAATGCGATATCTATTAATTTTCATAGAACATAAGTAAACCCATTGGGTCTCATTTATTACCCAAAAGGAAACGATAAGGTCTTCTTAGTTCTTTGTTGCCAGTAGCAACCAATCAGAGCTCAGCTTTCATTTTTCCGGAGCTGTTTAAGGAATGAAAGCTGAGCTGTGATTGGTTACTATGGGCAACAAAGAACCAAATAGGCCTTACTGGTAAACAGTTTTAGTAAATGAGGCCTAGCGTAGAAAAAAAGCACACAAATAATAAATCCAGCTCTGCAACATTTATGTATTTTTTTTGAGCAGTAGTTTGGCATTTTTATTTGAGTATTTATCCTCCATGTCTTTCTTTAAACCTCTACATAATCTTTCAGCTCAGGCAACGTACAAATACTTCCTTGCTTTGCTTCGATCCCGCATCAGATAGTTTCAGTATTTCATGCAGAGCTCAAGTCCTGCAGAAATTCTGTCGGTGGATGCATTTTCTAGTCACTGCTTCCAAGGGTGGCTGTCTGGCCATTAATCTTTAATGAATGCTGTCCTCTGTGTGATATTGAGCAAATCTACTTATCTTTTTTAATGGGGGAAATTGCATTATTGAAGATGAAATATCGCGCAGGGATGATGAAAAATAGGCAAAGAAAACAAGACAGGCACTTTGGACTTAATGACCTTTTTCTGTTCATGAAATGCCTTATAGAGTTTAATTGGAAAAGCTGTCATTTCATTAGCAATACGTAGTATTTCCGCACGTATTGATTGGAACGTTGTCATCCCTCTGTTGTAGTGCGCGGAGATGGAAAATGAACATTTAATTGTGCTGTTTATATTAATAGCATTTATTTGACAGCTTTACAAAGTTTATGCATGAATTAACTTTCCCGAGACGGAGCGTTTCCGAGAGAAATATTGCTTCTAGCTTTAAAGATTACGCAATGATGAAAGTATCGTGACAGCCGTGGCCGCAGAGTGGGCTAACCCACCAGCGTAAAGCACCAGGATGGCTAAATTAGGACCGGACGAGGATTCATGCTCAAAACTGTTTGATAGCTCCATACATGCTATGCGTAGTGCTGATCCACAGATGTTCATGGGGCTCACTGTCTCCCTGTATAATTCTAATTTCATATACAGGCATACACTGGTCCATCTAAGGCCACGTTCAGTATTTAGTTAATATTTCAGAGCTTCCTTGATGGAAGGCATCATCTCCGCTAGATTCATGAAGTTCCATAACGGCTTAAAGTCCAAGGGGAGTAGAAAAGAGCAGAGCAATTTTGCAGAGGATCGAGTTTAGGTTGAATTTCCTGAAACTTCTGGTTTACAAATTGGAACTTACTGAGATTCGATTCAAAAAACAAAACTTGACTGATACCATTTCCCACAATACTGAAACATCAGAGAGCCGGCAAATGTCATTTTGGTTTGCCGCTCAGGCTTTTCCATAATTCCATGCAACTATGACATCTAGCAGATTATCATGCCTTGTACATTGATGGTTAGTACCTGGGATATCACAGATCAGCATCTCACAGTGGAGCACAGTTTCTACTGCAGAGTCATTTTCCATCTCCGGAGTCACTGGGTAAGTTTCTTTCCTCTGTAGAGTGGAAGCTGTTATGGTCAATTGGGTCCTCTCTCTTTTCTGCACAGTGTAATCTCTTATGGTCAATAGGGTCCTCTTTCTCTGGCAGAGTGTAAGCTCTTATGGTCAGCAGGGTCCTCTTCTGTATAATGTAAACTCTTCTGGTCATTGGCGATCTATTTTCTGTAGTGTGTATGTTCTTATGATCACTGGGTTCTCCTTTCTGTAGAGTTAAGCTGTTATGGTCAATGGGGTCCTCTCTCTTTTCTGTAGAGTATAAATAATAATCTTTATTTTTATATAGTGCTAACATATTCTGTAGAGCATTACCGATTGCACACTGTCTCCGATGGGGGTCACAATCTAAATTCCCTATCAGTATGTCTTCGGAATGTGGGAGGAAACTGAGAACCCAGAGGAAACCCACGCAAACACGGGGAGAACATACAAACTCCTTGCAGATGTTGTTCTTGGTGGGATTTAAACCCAGGACTCCAGCACTGCAAGGCTGCAGTGCTAACCACTGAGCCACCGTGTAATCTCTTATGGTCATTGGGATCCTCTCTCTTTTCTGTAGAGTGTAAGCTCTTATGGTCAGTGGGGTCCTCTCTCTTTTCTGTAGAGTTTAAGCTCTTATGGTCAGTGGGGTCCTCTCTCTTTTCTGTAGCATTTAAGTTGTTATGGTTACTGGGGCTCTCTCACTTTTCTGTAGAGTGTAAAGTCTTATGATTAGTGGGGTTCTCTCTCTCACCTGTAGAGAGAAGTTTCATATTACCTGGGTAAGTCTCTGTCTCTCTTCTGTAGAGTGTAAACTCTTATAATCAGCACAATCCTTTGATTCCCCCATGTAAAGTGTAAGCTCTTAGGCCATGTTCACGCATTCAGTAATTATTCAGTATTTTTCATCAATATTTGTGAGCCAAAACCAGGAGTGGAACAATCAGATGAAAAGTATAATAGAAACACATCACCACTTCTGTATTTTTCACACACTCCTGGTTTTGGCTTGCAAATATTGAAGTGAAAAATTGACCAAATACTTAAGGTATGAACATAGCCTAACAGAAAAGAGAATGCTGCACGGTTTATTGGATATCATATTGCAGTGGTATACGTACCAATATTATTTTTGCATATTGGGCATATTAGCCATTTGCAATTTTCTTTATTTTTTGTAATCACTTTTCTTTTGTCTTGTGGTATTCCTTGATGTTTTCTTGCTAAATTCATAAAAATGGTGCTCGCGGATTTTTAAATTTCGTACAGAATAAAAAATGTTCCTTATTTTGTTTTTTTAACCCGTCTTGGTGTTGTTTCGCGTTGTAAACTTTGTGCCCAAGATTTAGGTGTACATACCATCACTGTAGGGGGGGACTAGAGTACAGTACATCTGCAACAAATTTAGCAACTTTTCAAAAAGTCACATTTGAGAAGTTGGCCAAAAGCATATGTACACCTTAAACCCTGTCCACAATGGCGAACATATAAAAAAAACAGCAAATTCATATAAAGTAGACTTAAAAAAAATGTGCAAATTAAAAAAAAAATAAGGTGCAAATAATAAGGCCTATTAAGTCTGCAATGTATTTTGGTACCCTATGGTAGTACACGGTGTCCCTACAATACCATCATGCTAATCTTGGCATACCTCTATAAAGGCATCTTCAAGACTATCTGAGTAATATAGTATGGCAGAAAATAACACATTAAGGAGCCAGTTTATCATTTATTTTTTGGCTGTTTTTGTGGAGTAAAAGTGTAATCCCATTCCATTATTACATTTGCACTTTTTTGTCTTGTTTTTGTGTTTTTTTTCTGTGTATTTCATTTGTGCATTATTCATCTTTTAATTTGCGCCTTTTGTAAAATCTATTTTATGTTTTTATTCTATTTTTTATGCTTGTCATTGTGAGTGGAGTTTGGGGTTTCCAGATGTTTTCAGCTGATTCAAAGATTGCAACCTTTTAAAATGTCACCAAAAGTGGAATATGGTAAATGTATACCAGTCACTCCTTGAAATTATTTTTATAGATGCCAAATATGTTAAATTTTACCACATTTTAGAAGAACTTGCAAAAAAAGTCTCAAAACAGGTTAAAGACAAAAGTAAGTAGCATTTTTTTGTATTTGCCACAGTCATGATTCACGTGCAACATTTTAAGAAATTTGGCACAAAAACGTCATCAAATTCGACCAGATAAAAAAAAAGTTACTTAAAAAACTGCAAATGATGAATTTCGACTTGTTTTTTTAGGCATTTTTATGTTTGGAAATAGAAAAAGAGCCAGCTCACCAACAATGAGGATCAGGTGCAGGGAACGCCGTCCTGGTCAGACGATTAATTCAAGTAGAAAAAAAAGGGGAAATGTTCCAGCTCCTTAAAAATTGGAAATTATTTATTTGACAATAATGTTCTTCATAAAAACATCAATGCTCTGGGACAGATCAGCAAGCAAGACAGGATGACAAAGCGACGCGTTTCGATCACAAAAGTGATCTTTGTCCAAGCTGACAAAGATCACTCTTGTGATCGAAACGCTTTGTCATGCTGTCTTGCTTGCTGATCTGTCCCAGAGCATTGATGTTTTTATGAAGAACATTATTGTCAAATAAAGAAATTCCAATTTTTAAGGAGCTGGAACATTTCCCCCTTTTTTTCTATTTTTATGTTTGCTCCAAATTAATTATGGATATTGCACCATTTTTTAGTTCTTTACATTTTTGGGGTTTAGTGTTTGTGGGCATGGTTTTCCATATCCAAATGTTTTTGCCTAATTCAACATCATAATTTATCATCATATAAGATTTTTGAAATGGTGGAGTACAAAATCTGGTTTTGTTTTTTGCACAGTTCAAGACTAACATGACATTTTACTCTAAAAAAGTGCAAATAAACAAAAGAAAGAATTCTTTGAATTTTTGCCAAATTCATTAAACATCGTATTACATTTTTATGCGTTTGAAAGAAAATCCAGTGCAAAAAGAAAGAAGACAAAAGTTATATTTGGGACAAATGTGAGATTTTATAAAATATTTTTCAACAGTTCTTTATCTTCAAAGGGCGCAAAATTTGTTGCACACCACTGTGCAAAAATGTATGTGTCACTGTAACCATTATAGAGTACATCTATGAGACACTATATTTGTCACCAGAAATATCTATAAGTTACACAGTAGAACAGAATAGGACCATAACAGATGAGAGGATTGAGTTTGAGTAGAATTTCCTGAAATCTGCAGCTACATGTAAACTTGAACATTTTGAGATAAAATTTGCCCCCCCACCACCATTTCCCATACTGCTGAAGCATTAATAAGTGAGATAATGTTCATTTGTGTGGCCGTGCTGACTTCCCCATAATACCCTGCATTGGTGGTCAGTGCCTTGGTCATCAGAATTCAACGTATTTCCCAGTGAAAGACCGGCTTCAATCTTGGGGGAAAATTCGGTAATGCCGGCAAATTTGAGTTTCCACAGATCCGCTCATCTCTAGTGATGTATTATGGATTTTCACTACTCGTTAAAATAACTTGTAGAAAAGCTTTCCACATATAGAAAATTATTTGGACAAGGAGGTATATGTGATTATGTTGCATTTAATTCTCAAAGGATTGTGAGAATTTTTAGGTCCATATGAATTTTCAGCCTCGAAAATGAAAAAGAAAATGTTTTCCTTCACTGATAGCAAGGAAATATCTTGGAAATGACGAGGAAATGTAATTGCTCCAGAAATCTGATGTAAAACTGTTTCAAACTTTGCAAAAATGTTTAACAAAAAAGTTTTTCAAAAACTTTTGGTATTTTTACACCAGGCATGGCAACTTTTAAAAAATTGACAGAGCTTAGGGAAAAGGGCGTGGTCAAGCAACACCCCAAAAAAAAAAACATCATAATTTTACCTTAACGGTGGTGTAAATTAAGACATATATCCATTTCTGGAGTAACTGGAGTACATTTCTGATGGTGGCTGCTGAAAGATTCACATAACTCATTACGATGCACT
Organism: Dendrobates tinctorius; assembly: GCF_039654945.1. NCBI lineage: Eukaryota > Metazoa > Chordata > Amphibia > Anura > Dendrobatidae > Dendrobates > Dendrobates tinctorius. The sequence goes on along the minus strand of NW_027361743.1, from coordinate 4,616,378 downwards.
TGAACTTGAAGCATGCTGGACTAAAACAGGCATGTAAGATGTCACTCTTGATGAATTGAACACAAAATATAGTTTCAATTTTGACAATTTTTTTCATTAAACAGCTATTACGGTCTAGGTATATTAGTCTATCCCATATGTAATATGCTGTACAAAAGTTATACTTGCCAAGTCTCTTGAAGGATCTTTGAAAACGAGTCACTCTCGGAAAAATTGGCAAATCTTGGAGGCTATGCTTAAGCCTCCAAACAGTTTCTTGCACCTGAAGTGGGGATACTCTGGTGTCTATTGTTGCTATGGGAGGGTAGAGGAAGGGGCAAGGCGTAGACACTAGAGTTGAGCGACTTTGGTCGGATCGGGTTTCATGAAACAAAATTTGTTTCAGATGAAACTGGTCCGACTAGGGCAAAAAAAGTCGGTGTTTCGTCCGAAACCTGACCCCAGTGCAAGTCAATGGGAAATAAAAGTCGGCATTGAGCGGATGACATTCATCCACTCAATGCCGACTTTTATTCCCCATTGACTTGCATTGGGGTCAGGTTTCGGACGAAACGCCGACTTTTTTTGCCCTAGTCGGACTAGTTTCATCTGAAACAAATTTTGTTTCATGAAACCCGATCCGACCAAAGTCGCTCAACTCTAGTAGACACACAAATATGTGAGCTGAAAAATGGGGCACATTTACTGTCCACTTCCTGGAAAACCCATTCTGAAAATTGATAATTATAGCAAAGGCAGAAATGGCTGTGGCTTCCTATCATAGAGCAGATACAATGCTTGTCTGCGTGAGGTCTAAAATTCAGGGGTATAGCTATAGGTAGCTGTCACATCCAGAACAAAGACACCATACTTGCCAAGTGTGTTTGGAATTCTTTGGGCTCCTGCTTCAAAATTAGGTGGGGGTGATGTAAGGTGGGTGTTCCTGTGTCGGTAACAGACATTTCAGGAGGGGCAGGAAGGGACTTAAAGATGACCTTTCACTGGATTTTTTTTATTTTATTTTAGTACTTCTTTCAATTTGTGCTGCTTCACTGATTCTGGAACAGTTTTTCTTTTTCTTCTGTACCCTTCCATTCCAAAGTTATGCCACTTGGAAATTAAGGAGCAAATTTGCCCTTCAACTATCTAGGTGTAACCCACAGAACTTCTCTGTGTGCACAGCCATGTTTTGATTCACCAGTGTCAGGAGAAAACACAAATGCCCCCAGAGAAGTTGTGTAGTATAAGCCCAATTCGTTGAAAGGGAAATTTGCCTCTTTACTTCTAGGGTTTATAACTTTGGAATGGAGACTCGCAGAAGAAAAAGAAAAAATGTTCCAGAATCAGTGGAGCAGCACAGATTAGAGGAGGGACTCAGTTTGAACAATAATAATAAAAACAAAATCCAGGGATGGTCACATTGGGGCCTTATACAGTAGGTTCATGTTACGCTTAGGGTGCTTTCACATTACATTCTTGCCCACATTTAGTGGTCCTGTCAGGGCTTACATCTTAAAGGGAATCTGTCACCCCATTTTTGGCCTATGAGATGCGGCCACAGCGATCAGAGGCTTATCTACAGCATTCTGTAATGCTGTAGATAAGCCCCCGATGTAACCTGAAAGATAAGAAAAACAAGTTAGATTATACTCACCGGGGGGTGGATGCGGTGGGTGTCGTGGTCCGGTGCCTCCCATCTTCTAGAGATGACATCCTCCACCTTGCTTTATGCTGTGCTGCAGCGCAGGCGTGCTTACTCTGCCCTGTTGAGGGCAGAGAAAAGTACTGCAGTGTTCAGGTGTCAGGAAAGGTCAAGAGAGGTCCGGCGCCTGTGCACTGCAGTACTTTACTCTGCCCTCAACAGGGCAGAGAAAGTACGCCCGTGCAGGAGCGAAGCAAGGAGGAGGACGTCATCTCTAGAAGATGGAGGGTGCTGAATCGGACCGCGACACCCATTGGGCCGGACCGGGTGAGTATAATCTAACTTGTTTTTCTTATCTTTCAGGTTACATCGTGGGCTTATCTACAGCATTACAGAATACTGTAGATAAGCCCCTGATGGTGATGGCCGCATCTTATAGGCCAAAAATGGGGTGACAGATTCCCTTTAACTTCTCGCAAAATGGGATTTGGGCATATGCAATAGTGCCCACAAAGTCAATGTGTACTCTGTCGTGCCTCATTTTCAGGAGTATTTGTCTACTGGAGTTGGACACCCAGACGCAGTCTACTATGTCTAGATATCTGATTCCAGTAGGTGTACATGCCTGAAAATGATGCACGACAGAGCACACGGTGACTCTGTGGGCCCCATTATAATAAATGGCCCTGTTGGCGCATATACCCAAATACCGTATTGCAGGGGGTTCAGATGTAAGCCCCAATGGGAACACTCAATCTGAGCAAAAACGCAATGTGTAATGGGCATAAGGCTATGATAAAAAAAAAACTTTTTTAAAGTGTTCCATATAGTGAGATAATATATAGGACATAGATATAGTGCCAGCAAGAGATTATGCATGATATAATAACCAGTATTAGTACTATTGACCTTCACATGAAATATGTAGAGGAGAAAAAAGAAATCTTACGATCACGAATGACGAAAATTGACAGTCACAAAAATTACCGAGGCACTGCTCCCTTTAACTTCTTTGTCATGCAAACCTTGTGCATAGTGTTATGTCTTCTCTGAGACTTATGATCCTCTTCCACATTGTATCATATGTGCTACTTGGGAAAAGCAGGCATAATTAATTTATGTAAATGGAATCTTTGCATTCACCCGGCATATGAATGTAGGTGTACATTTACTAAGTGATGCAGAGGGAGAGATTGATCAGAGCCATAATCAAAGTAGTGATCTACCGTAACAGAACACCTGGATCACTGCCAAAATAAAGGAGAACATAGAAAGGAAGTCTGTTTTTCCGTGACATGTAATGTTATAGACAGTTGATATGACAATCTCATGGAGTTAAGGTTATGAATAACTCCAATTATGTATATATACTTATATCCTGACCTGGGATTATTCATAGGGATTATTAATAGAGTGACAGTCTGGAAAATGGTGTCTTCTTCAGAATTTAACGCACGTATGTCCATTCATATGTATAGAAGCATATCCTTGCGGCCCTATATCAAGTTAAAACTGCTTTTTGGGGCACATGCCAATTTATTATGTCTAGGAATAATCCCAATTTTCATTCTCTATAACAAGTCAAACCCTATTTTTAATTGAGCAGTTCTTCTTCATCGCCATTCTGACAGCTCTACGGGAACTGCTGACACTTCCTCTTTTTTTTTCTGCAGAGTCCTCCTATTTAGAACAGATGACAAAAATGTATGCCGTCTACCAATAGCAACCTGACAGGGGCTAAAAGAACACTATTTTGGCCTCTTTCAAGAAAATGGAGTCTTAAATAAGCTCTCCCTTCAAGGTTTTCATCCTCTAAATATGTTGCAGTCATCATAGCAATGTGTACTTAAAATTGCTCATTTGCCTTTCTACCCAGTTAATTATTCTCTTTTCCCTCAGGTCTATGTCATCATGTGATTAAAAAACAGACTAGCTGAATCCTTCTAAGCCCCATGTAGAAACAGGAGGTCAATTTTCCCTGCATGAGTCATCATTAGAACTACATTTTTACATCACTGCAAAGTCCCTGGCAGAAGAGTAGGAGAAGAGAAGCTTGATCAGCAGTTGAAGAGGAGGTGGAGCTGGGCTGCCAGGGACTTTTTTTTTTTTTTTTACCTTCTTGGTGATGTCCATCTGCACTCCCCTTCCTTAAAGCAGTTATGAAGTTATGTCACAAGTATATGAGGGCCAGAACGAGGTTCTCATAAAGATGTATTGCAAAGTGACCTCTGCGCAGCTCCATGCAACGCTGGAGTTGCGGGCAGGTCACTTTTCGCTGGTGACCAATGTGAGTGGCCATGAAAATGGGTGAAAACACCAGAAGGTGAGTATGAGACAGGGGGCAAGGGACTTACATTTAAAGCACCACTCCAGGGGTGAAATTAAAATAACAAAACGCTTGAGTGGTGCTTTAACTTAGCCACACGTACCTCTCGGTGGAAATTTTAAAAAGGATCCCACTTCCTGGTCAAATAATACCCAAGCATGAAGAAGAGGGACCACATTTTAGAAGAATTCAAAAGATGATCTCTGAGTTCACCATGCCTGTCCATGTTTTATGAAGAAGTGATTGCACATTTTCCTTATCTTATGAACTTCCGACTGGTCTCCTCTTTTTAAAAAGGGTCTGTCAGCACAAAATGACTGTTCAAACCAAGCACATTTTGTCAGTGAACCTTTGGCCAAACAGGTCAGTACACCTTCCCACATACTTGCTTTCTATCTAGCTGTCTTTTCTCTTTTTTCTGGCTTTGCTCAATGACGTCATCTCCCTAGGTCTATATAAGGCACACACCTTTGTCTTAGGATTAAGAGATTATAGAGTCCTAAGTTGGTGTGCTCCACCATTTGCTTATACTGTGCTTTCACATGCATTCATTCCTACTGGGTTCCATTTCATCTGTTATACTGTAACGGAGAGTCCAGACTGCTGAAGTCCTCACATTTCTACGTGTCCTTTAGGAAGCTGCACCAATGTCCAGGGTCCATCTGTCCACTCGGACCAGGTGAGCCCTACACATATATACACAGAAAGAAAGATATACTTTAAATCACTGTGTTTGATGCTATCCTACTATCTTCAAGCCTTTGTCCCATAATTGTTCCGACTTTGCCGTTTTTTCACTTTCATGGTTGAAATGATGAGACTTACAGTAACAACAGGAGGTGCGGCTGTGGAATAAACACTCGCATCTGTAGCAATTTCATAGCTCTGTCTAATCTTCCATTATATCATGGATTAAAGCAATTTATCCAATTTAATGTGTCATCATCACCTTGGTGAAAACGTGCGACATGTTTCACATCCAGAGATAAATGAAGTAAAGACGAGAGTTCTGATTCCTCCAGTTGCACAGAGTACATCACTGAAATCTTTCCATTGTTACTACCAGCAATAGACTGCAACCTGCTGGAAAACTACAACTCCTACCTTACTGGTTGATAAAGTTTTCCAACATCTGGAGAGTCACAGATTTCAGGCTACCACCATCGGGCAGTATAAAAAACTGCTAAAGAGTTGATATGATTGATTTATCATGGCAATGCTACATGGCAATATGCTGATGGTTATTGATCAAAAAAGGCAGTTTGGGCAAAACGCTGATGCCGCAGGTCAACTGATTGGGCTGAACATCCAGTAGAAGGCTTTCCCTCACTTGGAACGTAGATTATGTTTAGTGTTCTGGACCTGCATCTACATACCCTGTTGACGGCAAATACCCTTGATGGCACCAGTCCTGACAACCACGTCACAAGACATCAACAATAAAGGAGTTCCACTGGAGTACTACCGGAAGTCCATTCACGTAGCCGTTCTTGTATGGCAGGAACTGCAGCTTGACTACTAGTTGAAAATAATTGCAGATCACTTTTTTTTTTACAAATTATTTTGTTTTACCTCCCTTCTGTGTAACTTAACGCACACTTCCTGATGTCAAGTGTAATCCATCTCTAGAAACAGAAGCTGTGACTAATTACCGGAATTAGGGTCGGGTCTTTGTCTCTGTTCCTGCTCTCCTGTCTGTCAAACTGAGTACATTTAATCCTAGATTGGTGAACTTCCAGTTCAGGACATGACAGGAGCAATGCATGCCAAAAAATGCGGAAATAAATTTCCAGGGGACCTATAGCGCTGGTTGAACACTAATGAAGATCCGCCCACTCAAAAAGACCGGATGACAAGGTTCAGAGCATGAGAACTGGACAGTTCGTAGACACATTAGACAGTTTTACTTTGTGGTGGGGATGAAGGTGAAAGGACTGTGCTTCTCTACTTTTCTTTTCTGTCAGGTATGCTTTAGCATTGTTGCATTTCGCACAATTTTTGCAGAATAACTGAATATCTAATTAGCACAATCTTGTTTTAAGTCATGACGAGCATTTCATTATTCGATAGCTGGCATAATTTCCTGTCTCCAACATGGTTCTGTTAATTACTGATATGTTAGCCCCTGCCGTCGCCGTCGTTGACTATAATACACTGGCAAAATCTTGAAATTTTTATGACCCCTCAATCCCTTTGAATTGATTTCCATTTAGTATGACACGTATGCCATTTAGAGCAGTCAGCACTTGCTTAACCCCGAACTTTCACATTCAAATGGGAAAAAACCATCCCAATAATGTAATTATTTTATGTAGACATTTAATTTATGTTTCATTTAAATAAACCTGAGTTGTCAGGTCAGAAGATATTGGAGACCTCTTCACTGGCACCTCCTGCCATCATCTCAGCTGTTATAAGATCCGTCGTTAGCTGGTTCTGTTCTGCAGTACCCCGCCTCGGCTGCTACACATTCAGAACAGGATCCAAAAACGAATAGGGAGTACAAAGGAATCGGTTTAAAAATGACAAAAATATTTTATCTAATTACAACAACGTTATGTGACATCATGATCAAATAATAGTTACAAAAAGTATATGGACAAAAGGATTAAAGAGTGAAGGACTCGAACAATGAGGGGTCTGAGGCAAACACAGATTGTATATAGACGGGGAGGTCACATTCCTAGAGACACTGTGTCATAGGAGTTCATGTTATGGTAATCCCAAATAAGTATACATGACCCAGGATATAAACTACTACAAACAAGCAAAATTCTGTATAAGGGCAAAGTGCCATAAATAAAGTGGCACAGTGCAATAGGAAAGGTCCTTACCCATGGGAGTCCCTGTGAGTGATCAGATCACGCAGCCCCAATGAGTGTTTCGCGTGGGCTTCCTCAGGGAGAAGAACAGGAGTTTCTGTTGAAAGTGTTCACATCCAGCTGCTATAGGATCTTGTAGCAGCTGATCGGGTTGGGGTGTCGGGTCCACCAATCTGATATTAATGATACATTGTATCCTAGGAAATGTTACCAACATCTGACCAGAAAACTTCTTTATTGATATTGGGACTCTAAAGGAGTTGTCTGATGCCGCTCACTTCAGCATCTTCAGATGAATGGCATTGATTTTGTGCTTGTACACACCCAACAGAAAGCTTGCTCAATACCTTCCGATCATCCATGCATCTTAACAGGTGTGTGCAGACGCCATCAGCAACATCGAACACACAGTGCCACTCACCTCAAAATGCGAAAGTGCATAACAGGCAGTTACATAGTTACATAGGTTGAATAAAGACCTAAGTCCATCAAGTTCCACCTTTCTCTACATTTTGTCACTAATTTATCCATAACCCGCAAGGTTATGTGTACCAAGGAAATCGTCCAGCCCTTTTTTAAAAGCTGTTATAGTGTCTCCCATTACTACCTCTTGTGGTCAGCATTCCACAGTCTGACTGCTCTAACTGGAAAGAACCCTTTCCTGTTTAGCTGCCGGAATCGCCTTTCTTCCACCTGTAAAGAGTGCCCCCTAGTCCTCAACATGGTCCTTGGAAGGAACAAGTCATGTGCCAGTGTTTTGTATTGTCCACACACATATTTATACATGTAAATGGGATCCCCTCTGAGGCGTCTTTTTTCTAAGCTAAACAAGCCCAACTTTTCCAACCTTTCAGCCTACAGTATGAGAGCCCTTCCATCCTTTGTAATAATCTAGTTGCCTGTATTTGAACTGATTCTAACTTCTGCATATCTTGGAGCACAAAACTGGATCCCATATTCTAGATGTGGCCTCATCAGTGATTTATAAAGGGGTAATAATACGTTGGGATCACGGGATTTTATCTCTCTTTTTATACATACTAAAATCTTGTTTGCTTTTGCGACTGCTGCTTGACATTGAGTACTGCTGCTCAGCTTACTTGTAATGAGAATACCTAAGTTCTCCTCCAGCTCTGTAGTCGCAAGTATACTCCCATTTTATCTCTTGCACTTGGTTAGAATAATTATTTTTTTCATCACTATAGCTGTGCGAGGTGCTATTATTTATGGGAAGACTAGATTTTTAGGAATTATTTTTTAAATGGGACTGTACCTGCAGAAAACGTTGCACAAATCAGCATTAGAGGTGAATATAATAACTATTTGTAATATATCAGAGAAATCTGCGTTCTTCCCAACCTATGAGCCACTTCTCCTCCTCTTGCCTTTTGAACTTACCATCCACACCGAAAAAGGCTCAAATCTGTCTTGCTTAGATATGATGGGTTGTCAGTTCACTGCAGCGTCAAGTAACACATTCTATTATAATCTCTGGGGAGGGGTTAGGGGAGGCACATAAAGGTTTTGCTACTGCTTTTGCCTCACCCCAGATTTGGTTTCACATCTGCACAGCTCAGTACTGCTGTATAATTTCCACTATGCTGCTGCTGCTTTTCTCTTTGTGCTAAGTGAGGATTGAAGTGCAGGGATCCCTCTCTGTGTGCTGTGCTGTGTGTGAGCGATATCATAATAGATAGTCTTCTGCCGCCAGCTCAGAGCCAATTGTGAATTAAAATATAAAGCCTGTATAGGGTTAAATGGAGAATACAAGCCATATCATGGCCAAATGTAGTGTTATTCCCAATGTTCATAAACAGGATGACTTATTCTGAAAACTTTCTTAAAGGCATAACTACAGTACCTTTTAAGGGATATCTGTCAGCAGTATTTGCTATTTAATCTGACAGCAGCATGATGGAGGTGTAGAAACACAGCTATGTGTGTTCTATTGGGCTCTGATCTAAGGAGTAACGTTTCTTCTTGCGGCATGTCAGAGAGAGGAGCTTCATATGCCATGGATGTTTCTCTGGGAAAATAAATATGCAAGTTTCCTCTTCAGAGAGGAAGAGGACTAGAACTCTAGCGCCAACTACTGGAAGTAGCAATCCTGGAAGTCAATATTGAACCTTTAATGAGTCTTACTATATAACTTAATATAAAAACCAAACCAGAATCTCAATTTGCAGACACAATGTTTCAGAGATATTGCCCCTCATCAGTGCATAGTGTGAGATCTGATTTGGCTAGAGACTAAAGACTTGGATCTAAGGGGTAACATTTCTCCTTTTGAAAAGTGACAAGCCTGGCCTGGCATGTCAGACTGACGAGACTTATACGCCATGCATGCTCCTCTGGCAAATTAAATCTGCTGACAGATTCCCTTTAAGCAATTATTAGAATTTTTTAAAAACTTACAGTTGTGCTCAAACGTTTACATACCCCAGTAGAATTTTGGCTTTCCTGGCCTTTTTCAGAGAATATGAATGATAACACCAAAACTTTTTCTCCTCTCATGTTAGTGGTTGGGTGAAGCCATTTATTGTCAGACTACTGTGTTTTCTCTTTTTAAATCATAATGACAACCCAAAACATCCTAATGACACTGATCAAAAGTTTACATACCCCATTTCTTAATACCATGTATTGCCCCCTCTAACATCAATGACAGCTTGAAGTCTTTTGTGGTAGTTGTGGATGAGGTTCTTTATTTTCTCAGATGGTAATGCTGCCAACTTTTCTTGGCAAAAAGCCTCCAGTTCCTGTAAATTCCTGGGGTGTCTAGCATGAACTGTGCACTTGAGATCTCCCCAGAGTGGCTCAATGATATTGAGATCAGGAGACTGAGATGGCCACTCCAGAACTTTCACTTTGTTCTGCTGTAGCCAATGACAGGTCGACTTGGCCTTATGTTTTGGATCATTGTCATGTTGGAACGTCTAGGAACGTCACATGCACAGCAGTATTTGCTGATAACATGCTGCATTCATCTTTCCTTCAAATTTGACTAAGTTTCCTGTGGCTTTGTAACTCACGCATCCCGAAAATATCAGCGATCCACCTCCGTGCTCTACAGTAGGAATGGTGTTCCTTTCATAATAGGCCTTGTTGACATCTCTCCAAATGTAACATTTATGGTTGAGGCCAAAATCTTCAATTTTGGTCTCATCACTCCAAATTACCTTGTTCCATAAGTTTTGCGGCTGGTCTCTGTGCTTTTTTGCATATTGTAGGTGAGATGCTTTGTGGCATTTGTGAAGTAATGGCTTTCTTCTGGCGACTCGACCATGCATCCCATTTTTCTTCAAGTGCCTCCTTATTGTGCATCTTAAAACAGCCACACTGCTAGTTTCCAGAGAGTCCAGTATTTCAGCTATTGTTATTTGTGTGCTTTTCTTTGCATCCTGAACAATTTTCCTGGCAGTTGTGAACAAAATTTTTGTTGGTCTACCTGACCGTGGTTTTGTTTTTACAATGTCCCTGATTTTCAATTTGTTAATCACAGTTTGACTGGCATTATCAATTCCTTGGATATCTTTTTGTATCCCTTTCCTGTTTTATACAGTTCAACTACCTTTTCACGTAGATCCGTTGACAATTCTTGTGCTTTCCCCATGACTCACAATCCAGAAACGTCAGTGGCTGGAGGAAAGATGCAAGAGTCTGTCTGGACCCCAGAAACTTGCTCAGCTTTTATGCCCACACACTGATTATAAGCAAACAGGTCACAGGTGAGGATGTTACCTTTAGTAGCCAGTCAAACCAATTTGTGACAACTTCTGTTCATGTTATTAGGCCAAAATCTCCAGGGTATGTGAACTTTTGATCAGGGTCATTTGGATGTTTTGGGTTGTCAATATGATTTAAAAAAAAGAAAACACAGTAGTTTGGCAATAAATGGCTTCGTCCAACCACTAACCATGAGTGGAGAAAAAGTTTTGGTGTTATCATTCATATTCTCTGAAAAAAGACCAAGAAAGCAAAAATTCTGCCAGGGTATGTAAACTTTTGAGCACAACTGTTTCTGTTTTTTAATGTTTACATTACATTGTTCCTCATGCATTTTTTTGGAATGGATTAGAGTCGGTTTGAGCTTACGAATGAGAAGAATAAAGTAGCAGGACAAAGAAAAACAAGTGATGTTCAGTGAAGCTATACAAAAGGATGAAAGAGAGAAGATACTGTAGGTTACTAAATTATATTGCTATCACCATAATTTTAATGTCATCTTTGATGCAGTTTATCTTATTTTTTTTCTCTAAGAATAGAAAAAAAATATTCTGAATTTTTACTTTTGTAGAGAAGATTTGCTGCTAAATCAAGAGTATGAGTGATGGCATACTGCTTCTCTAGTGACTATATTTCATAGGCCACCATTCTGTTGAATTGGATTTTGTGTTTCACTTATCGTTGTTATTGTAGGGGATATGAGTGTCATGAAGGGAGTTAAAAATCCTAAAATGTTCAACTGTATGCCAGGTGGCTTCAGCTGAAGAAGAGGTTGTCCAGACAGAGCTACCTCTGTACAGTGAAGTTTCATACTCTCTACCCAAGACGTTATCTTTGCCTTCTCACTCTCTTACATTTAAACTAGTTATATTAGGGGCTTATTTGGAAGTGTGAGAGGGGTTTTTTTTAGCACGTACCCTGGGTTGTCACGCTCACCTGTTGTAGCTGTCAGGAGTGGCGTGACAGGCGAGCGTCAGCGGGCCCTGAAGATGCTGAGACTCCAGGGGAAGGTAACTCTTGGTGGCCGGGCAGGGGCGCAGTATCTGAGATCAGGAAAACAGTCACAGGACCTGCGGGAGGGGAGGAGCGATGGTGAGGCACTCAGTACCCGCAGGACCTTCCACCATGTGACCGCTTGTCAGAGGAGGGGGCTGGGCTTACCCCCGGGATGCAGCAGTGACAGGCAGGAGACTAAGTCACACAGGGGCTGAGCAGCGGCGATAGTCAGATAAAGCAGGGGGTCATACACAAATCTAGCAACGCAGTACAGACTCAGAATGGCAGAGGATCGTCAGGGGAAGCAGAGGGTCATACACGGGTCGAGCAGTACAGTACCAAATCAGAAACCAAGAGACGTAAACCAAGTCCAGAACAGATCATACACCAAACAACGTACGAGAACAGGCGAGAGGCACTAGCGATGCAGGGTCGGGCACACTCTAGTTAGGAGTATAAACGACAGGGAGGGGTGCTCACCTGAGGCTATAAAAACCCTCCCTGGCGTCAGAGAGGCTCTCCCTATTAACCCCTGCACCATCTGTCCAGAATCCTGAATAACTCATGACAGGGGTGCTGTATGTCTTGGTGTGGGGACAGATTGCTTGGTGTGATACTACATTTAAATCTGTCGACTGTTGATGCCTCCAGTAGACCTGTCTGACTTTATTAGTTTGGAGGAAGTGGCCACCACCAAAATAGTAGGGAGTGCACACTGCACAGTAAAGAATTATAGCAATAAGAAGGACAAAAGAAACTATGCTTGGAAGGCACATCCCAAAATTCAATATTTTTTTTTTTAGTATTGCAAAAAAAAAATCAGTGTGTCACAAGGAGAATAATAGCTAAGTCTAACTGTAATCTAAGCTCAATTAATAAAACAAGAGACTCCCTCACAGGTAATTATCAGTAAATATCCAAGGAAAACCACCCAAAACTGTTAGGAAAAAGTGACCAGCAAATGCAAAAAAAAAATACATATATATATAATGGGAAAAAAAATCACAATTTAAAATATCACAGGAGCAGTAATAAGAAAAATGTAAATTTATATATTGGATAAATACCAGTCCAGGGGAGAGGATAAGGTAGTTAAATAATAAACTTTTTTTTTTCACTGTGAGGGACAATGAAATCCCAACGCGTATCGCAAGAACTTTGCTTCTTCAGGGGTTGTCTTTGAATATTTATTGATATCTCCTGTGAGGGAGTCTCACTGTTAGGCCGGGGTCACACTAACCGACGAGAAATACGGTCCGTACTTTCCATGCTTAATACAGAGAAATGTTCCCTAAATAGTGATCCGTATGGCATCCGTAATCAAGGTGTGGTCATGTATTTTGCTCATGTAAGCATCCATATGTAATCCGTATGGCATCCGTATGCTGAGATTTTCTCGCAGGCTTGCAAAATGGATGTATAATGGAGCCCAATGACAGGTTAAAACCCAAACGAAAGAATAGATATATACACATAGAATACATATATATATATATGTCATTGTGACAAGCATAAATATATATACATATATATATTTACATTTTACAGAGTTCTACATAGCAGAATAGTCACTAATTCAATTGCCGACTTCAGTAAAATCATTCAAAAACCCGACATGAGATGCCACATGGTTTACATACAGTAAACCATTTCATTTCATGCATTTTTTATATGTCTTTCACTGGTAATTAGAAGAGGGTTTGTGTGTGAAATTTGGGACATCTAGGTGTTAAATTAAGGGGTTAATTAGATGGAAAAAATGCTTGGGCTCCCACGGCAACATTGCAACCAGAGAGGTAAAGCAGGTGAGTGAGGGCAGATTTTAATATCCTTGAGAGAGACCATTGTTTTTTCCCCCCAGCTACAAAAATCTGCCCCCAGACACCCCAGAAAAAGCGCATCTATAAGATGCGCCTTTTCTGGGACTTAGCCTCTCAATTCCCATTGCCCTGTAGCGGTGGCTAATGGGTTAATATTAATGGATTAATGTCACCTTGCAATTGGAAGGTGACATTAAGCTGATTAATAATGGAGAGGTGTCAATTAGCCACTTATCTATTATTAACCCTAGACTATGAAAGGGTTAAAACACACACAGACATTAATGAAAAATTATTTTAATGAAATAAAGACACCAAGTTTTTGACCATATTTATTCCTCTGCTATTCCAAATAAATGCCATCGACCTGTAACAAAAATAAAACAAAAAAGCAACAATATCCTTACCTCTCCGCTACTCAGTCACATCCCCCGCTGCAATCCATCAGAAAGGGCTGGTCGCATTAGCACCGATCCCTGTGTAAGCCACTTAACCCTTTCTAATGGATTGCAGTGGGGGACGTGACTGAGTAGCGAAGAGGTAAGGATATTGCTGCCTTTTTGCTTCATTTTTGAAACAGGTCGATAGTTTATTTTTGGATTATCAGAGCAATAAATCTTGTCAAAAACTAGGTGTCTTTATTTCATTAAAATAAGTTTTCATTAATGTCTGTGTGTGTTTTTTAACCCTTTCATAGTCTAGGGTTAATAATGGATAAGTGTCTGATTGACACCTCTCCATTATTATTCGGCTTAATGTCACCTTCCAATTGCAAGGTGACATTAATCCATTAATATTAACACATTCGCCACCACTACAGGGCAATGGGAATAGAGAGGATAAGTGCCAGAAAAAAGACACATCTTATAGATGCGCCTTTTCTGGGCTGTCTGGGGGCAGATTTTTTGTAGCCGGGGGGGGGGGCAAAAACAATGGTCCCTCTCAAGGCTAGTAAAATCTGCCCTCACTCACCTGCTTTACCTCTCTGGTTGCGGTTTTGCCGCGGGAGCCCACGCATTTTTTCCAATTAACCCCTTAAATTAACACCTAAACATCCCAAATTTTACACACAAACCCTCATCTAATTATTAGTCAGGGACATATAACAAAATGCATGAAATGAAATGGTTTACTGTATGTAAACCATGTGTTATTTCATGTCGGGTTTTGGAATGATTTTACAGAAGCCGGCAATTGAATTAGCGGCTATTCTGCATTCTGCAATGTAGAACTCTATGAAATATATATATATATGTGTCTCAATGACGTGTATATATATATATATATATGTGGGTATTCTAAGTATATACAGTATATCTATTCTTTCATTTCTTTATTAAACCTGTCAGTGTGATTGTACAGTATCGCGCACTGAATTGCCGGCTTTCCTAAAGGACACCGAGTGCGTATTTCTCGCAAGTCACAAGTGTGGTCCGTGTGTGAGCCGTATTTTTCTCGCACCCATAGACTTGCATTGGTGTACTATGGGCGTAGTACGCTGACAATCACAGCATGCTGCGATTGGCACAGACCCTAAAATATGGGCGAGAAATTTACGCCTGTTGGGAGTTGCCCCATAGAGAATCATTGGTCCATGTGCAATGCGTGGTTTTTACGCCTCTCACTCGTCCGTATTTTTCTCTAGTGTGACCCCGGCCTTATTCTCATTGTGGCACATTGGTTTTGTCTGTGTTTTTAGTTTATCTGTATTTGGATGTTTTTTTTGCATTACTGAATAAAACTATTACATTCTAGGTTATGATTTTGTAACTTTTTATTAATTCTGTATTTAGAGTCTCAATCTAGCTATTGCATATAACTGTCGTCTTGGTAAATTTATATTATTAATCTGTTTTCTAAAATGAAGATTTCCTGTTATTAAAGGTGTAAAGCGTGTGACAGATTGCAGGCATTAAGTTGAATTATAGCACTAAGATCAGTGCAGACGCAACATACCAGCCACTTGTAAAATCTTGGCTCAGACGATCTTGTTCTTTTTTTTTTTTTTTTTCAAAAAGAAAATAAAGCAACTTTTCCACGGTCTCTTGGGGAGGATTTAATAATAATAAATGCATTTTGCAATTAATATGTTTGGGCAGAGGATTCTAGATTTCTTGTTAATACTAATTAATCATGACTTTCACTGTCAAGACTGATAGGGTTTAAATTAGCATGACCCGGGGCTTTACTGTAGACTGGCAAGTGGAAAAGCAACACATCAGCAGGAAGTGTTCACTCTAGCTTACGAGAACCCGACTTCTCCAACACCGGCAACTGGAAAACGTGCTCACACAGCGGGATATGTGAACTCCGAGTGCAAAGTAGGCTGCTTATTAATTACAAAAAATAAAAGTATACTTATATATGTCACATAAGAAAGTTTCTAGCATAAAAGGAGTGGATTATTAATTATATAATAATAATAATAAAAAAAATAATAGCGCTCCTAATAATAATGTGTGATAATATTTATCAACAGATCAGAAATGATTAAGTTGATTCAAAAGCTCGTTTAATTCGCTTCGCATTTCACAAATTAAATTGGGATTTGCCAGAATCCAAATTTTTGTTTCCTATTTTATTTACAAAAATTCAGCAAAATGGCAGCTGGAAGAGGTTAAGAAATAATAAAATATCCTCCTCATTTCGCCCCTGACCAGACGTGCTGGCGCTGACTCCTACGCCGCCGGCACGTCCCAGCATGACTAGGCTGCTTGCCCATCACTGATTTCTATGGCATGTGTGTGGCTTAGTCAGCTTGGGATGGCGCACGCAGAGGATCGACTTTAGGAGCTGTGGTGGCAGGATAGGTGAGAGCCATAATGTTTAATATTTTTTAACCCCTTACTGGCCCTCTGTTTACTATATTTGAAGACTGGAGAGACTTTAAAGCATAAAAAACTTGATGTAAATCAAATTTCTTGGCCAAATTCAAGCGGCTCTCTTGAATCTGTATTTTGCAAGATGTCTACGGATAACATATACAATTTATATATATATATATATATATATAATATTGCAAATTATTATTATATGGATATATTTTAATTTAACATAATTATGGATTATTGAAAACATACAATTAATTATACAATTATTTATTATTATTATTATTATTATTATTATTATTATTATTATTAATAATAATAATAATACTATTTAATTATTTTAACTTAACATAATTATGAATTATTGGAAAATATGGTTATTTATTAATAATAATTATTATATGGCTATATAATCATTTTTATTTTAGTGACACAATATATAACATTACTGTTTCTAGTAATATTGTACTATAATAATTTTAAAAATATAATAATAATATATTCTAATTTAAATAATAATGTCAATATAATTATAATGATAGTAAGGGTAATACTACTACTAATAATAATTAATGTAGTAATAATAATAATAATAATAATATAAATGTTGTAGTATTCAATAATTGAACCTCAGGGTAGCCACAGTTTGTAGACCCGTGTTATATATATGTAATAGATTGGACCACAGACTTCTGTATGGTATTACCCACCCATATACTGATTTTGCTTAATCTAAAAACTTAATTTGCACACTAGGTATTAATTAAATGGCCGTCCTCTTTCCTTGAATTGGAAGTCTCAAGGTGAACCTTGATCTGGTTGGAACAAACAGACGACAAAATAGCGCTACTCCGATATAGACTGTTTTAATAAAGGGAGAAATCGGAGGACTGGTTTAAGTACAGAACGGAGACAGACAGCTGAGGTCAGAGTAGGCAGACTGGCAGTCAGTCACTGTGACATTCACTCTTTGCAAAGTGGTGAAGCTTTTTAAAGGACTTTCACCTTGTCTTTTGCCTTTCAGGGCCTTGCTAGGAAGAACCATTAGCCGCAGCCAAGGTCAATTATTACACTATCGAACAGAAGTAATAGGAATTTATCAATTGGAAAACCAATGAGATCAGTAGACACACATGAGAAGAACCTATTCATGAAACCTGAGATCTTAGTCTACCACTGATTTCCAGAATGAAAGACTTCTAAGTGACCATTAACTTAATTAACCTTATAAATTACATATTTAACTAATATGATCTGTTCATAGGCTTATATGAGACTTTAAACAATGTGAATTTCCCCTTTAATACCAGTGGAATCATAGTCCTAGTTTATGGAGATGACAATAACCCATTTTCTGTTGGATGGTGCCTCATCACCATCTTCTTCTGTAGAGCCAATGCACCAGTATACCGTACTCGATAAATCACTTTTCTATTTAATTTCTGTTGCGTTTATATAAAGGGACCTCTATATACCTCTTTATAAAATTATTGGCACATTGAGGTACACTATGAGTCCACCGATCTCTACGGGTACCATGATGTTGATCAATAAAATAACTAAGCAGACAAGCTCCTACACCAGGGGTCCCCAACCTGTAGCACATGTGGCTTGCAGTTACATGAATTGTGGCTCATGGCTATCTTCCACCTTGATGCATTAATTCCAGGTCTAGCAAACAGGTACTGGTATGATAAGCAAATCTCAAAATGGTACAGAAGAACAGACCTGGATGAACATACAATAGGTACGGAAAGTATTCAGACCCCTCTAAATTTTTCACTCTTTGTTTCATTGCAGCCATTTGGTAAATTCAAAAAGTTCATTTTTTTCTCATTAATGTACACTCTGCACCCCATCTTGACTGAAAAAAACAGAAATATAGAAATTTTTGTTTTTGCAAATTTAAAAAAAAAGAAAAACTGAAATATCACAAGGTCATAAGTATTCAGACCCTTTGCTCAGTATTGAGTAGAAGCATCCTTTTGCGCTAGTACAGCCATGAGTCTTCTGACATTCTTCCTTGCAGATCCTCTCCAGTTCGGTAAGGTTGGATGGTGAACGTTGGTCGACAGCCATTTTCAGGTCTCTCCAGAGATGCTCAATTGGGTTTAGGTCAGGGCTCTGGCTGGCCCAGTCAAGAATGGTCACAGAGTTGTTCTGAAACCACTCCTTTGTTATTTTAGCTGTTTGCTTAGGGTCATTGTCTTGTTGGAAGGTGAACCTTCAGCCAAGTCTGAGATCCAGAGCACTGTGGAGGAGGTTTTCTTCCAGGATATCGCTGTACTTGGCCACATTCATGTTTCCTTCAATTGCAACCAGACGTCCTGTCCCTGCAGCTGAAAAACACCTCATAGCATGATGCTGCCACCACCATGTTTCACTGTTGGGATTGTATTGGGCAGGTGATGAGCAGTGCCTGGTTTTCTCCACACATCCCGCTTAGAATTATCACCAAAAAGTTCTATCTTCATCTCATTAGACCAGAGAATCTTATTTCTCATAGTCTGGGAGTCCTTCATGTGTTTTTTAGCAAACTCTATGCGGGCTTTCGTATGTCTGGCACTGAGGAGAGGTTTCCGTTGGGCCACTCTGCCATAAAGGCCCGACTGGTGGAGGGCTGCAGTTATAATTAACTTTGTGGAACTTTCTCCCATCTCCCTACTGCATCTGTAGAGATCAGCCACAGTGATCTTGGGGTTCCTCTTTACCTCTCTCACCAAGGCTCTCATCCCAAGATTGCTCAGTTTGGATGAACAGACAGGTCTAGGATGACCTGGTGGATCCAAACTTCTTTAATTTAATGATTGTGGAGGCCACTGTGCTCTTATGAACCTTGAGAACTGCAGAAATTCTTTTGTAACCTGGCCAGATCTGTGCCTTGCCACAATTCTGTTTCTGAGCTCCTTGGCCAGTTCCTTTGACCTCATGATTCTCATTTGGTCTGACATGCACTGTGAGCTGTGAGGTCTTATATAAACAGGTGTGTGCCTTTACAAATCAAGTCCATTTAATTAAACACAGCTGGACTCCAGTGAAGGAGTAGAACCATCTCAAGGAGGATCACATAGAAATGGACAGCATGAGTCTTAAATATATGTCTGAGCCCAGGGTCTGAATACTTATAAACCATGTGATATTTAAGCTTTTCTTTTTTAATAAATTTGCAAAAATATCTACATTTCTGTTTTCTTCAGTCAAGATGGGGTGCAGAGTGTACATTAAGGCTAAGTGCACACGTTGCAGAAAATTTCTGCTCAAAAACCCGAATCCCTTCCCTGAAACTGCACTTATTTTTCCACGGCGGTTTTTGCGCGTTTTTTGCGCGGTTTTGATGCGTTTTTTTTTCAGCAGAGGTTTCAAACCACATGGAAGAAGCCAAAACCGCAGAAAAATCCACAAAATTAATTAGCATGCTGCGGTTTTTACCGCGATGCGGTTTTTTCGCTGTAAAAAACGCATCAATGTGCACAAAAAGTGCAAAATGCATAGAAATGACTGGGAAGCTTATTTTTAGCAGTTTTATAGTGAAAACCGCGGTAAAAACCGCTAAAAAAACGCTGTGTGTGAACAAAGCCTAATGGGAAAAAAATGAACATTTTGAATTTACCAAATGGCTGCAATGAAACAAAGAGTGAAAAATTTAAAGGGGTCTGAATACTTCCCATATTCACTGTATATTGGTTTTAGGGGCTTAGAGATAATTTAAGTATGGTACACTGGAGACAGGGTGATAATATCTGTCAGAGGAGGTGCTTGAAGCTGGATGCATCATTGTGTTGGGAGTGCTTGATGGGAGAATACTGGAGTGGGATATTGTGGAAACACCTGGATCTTGGTATACTGCTTTGGGGTGATTTCTGTGGAAAGCTTTGGTTATTATTATACCTGTATTGGGGGCTTTGGTTGACACTACTGTGAGGGGGGAGGAGCTGGATGTGGCTCATGACCCTCTCTCAGAGCTGAATGATGTTCTCAAGGTCAGAAAGGTTGGAGGCCATTGTTCGACACAATTATCCTGTTTCCTCTACAATAATGGAAGTGTACTTGGCTGTGAGTGGAGACATGAGCCCTGGAACAAACCAGAGTACTAGGGTATCAGGCATATCCATATTTTGGAGATAGGTGTGGATTCCATTAGTGAAACCCACATCTATTAGTCATTTATGGCTTATCCTGTACATATACCAAACGTCTAGGAGGAGTCAACTGTTTCAAAGGGGATTTCCAGAATTTTACATTAATGGATTATTAATTTCAGAAAATAGTCCATAAGCCATATTACTCAACTACTTAACTTGGCTGCCAGTCCCAGATAGCTGTCAGTCGTAGCTTCAGAACAGTGTGGTTTGTCTCTCTGTGCCTTGTACTTTGTCTCTAGATCTATTTCTGCCAGACCTTGGACTTTATTCTAACCATATGTTTGCCTAGCCCCTTTGCTCTGATCCCCTATTTTCCTAGTATTCTGACCTCAGACCATCACCTGACTTAACTCTGTTTATGATGTACCCTGCTGGCTCTTTGACTCCTTGACTTACCTAACTCACGGCTTGTCCCTAAGAAGTGACTAAGGTTGTTCAGTTTGGATATAGGTATATAGGTGACGTAATTTCATTGTATAAGTATACGAGGGAACAGTAAAGAAAACTTTCTATTTAAGTTTTTTCACCTAGGCCTGCAATGGTGACAAGGGGCACCCGCTAAGTCTAAAGAAGGTTTAATCATCATCACAGATGACAATTCTTTATTGTGAGAGCAATGACACTATCAAATCTTTACTATAAGTGCAGTGAGATTTTCTTTGGAAGTCTGATTTTGTAATAAGTGATAAAAAACTAAAAAAAAGTTCAAGGAGAACCTGGTTGCCTTTCTTTAAAAATATAATATTGCAGGCTATGGGTACTAGATTCTGTAATGGGATGTTGATCCAGGAAACTGGTCTGACTGATGGGTCAGGAAGGATTTTTTCCCTATGGGGCAATTAGCATTTATCTTAAACGGTTTATGTCCTCCACTGGATAAACATATTTGGTTATATGCCAAACTGGACATACGCAGTGAGGTAAATACTGTAAGTATTTGTTTGCCCACTGACAAAGACATGAACAGTCTATAATTTTATGTGTAGGTTAATTTTAACATTGAGAGATAGAATATCAAAAATAAAATCTAGAAAATCACATTGCATAAATTATATAAATTTATTTCCATTTTGCAGTGAGAAGTAAGACTTAATATTTGGTGGCAGAACCCTTTTTGGCAAGCACAGCAGTCAGACATTTTTTGTAGTTGATGATGAGGTTTGCGCACATGTCAGGAGGAATTTTGGTCCACTCATCTTTTGCAGATCATTTATAAATCATTAAGATTTTGAGGCTGTAGCTTGGCATCTCGGAGCTTTAACTTTCTCCATAAGTTTTCTATGGGATTAAGGTCTGGAGACTGGATAGGCCACTCCATGACCTTAGTGTGCTACTTTTTGAGCCACTCCTTTGTTGCCTTTGCTTTATATTTTGGGTCATTGCTGGAAGACCCAGCCACGACCCATTTTTAATGTTCTGGTAGCGGGAAAGAGGTTGTCACTCAGGATTTTACGGTACATGGCTCCATCCATTCTCCCATTGATGAGGTCAAGTACTCCTGGGCCCTTAGCAGAGAAACACCCACAAAACATAATGTTTCTACCTCCATGCTTGACAGTGGGGAAGGTGTTCTTTGGGTCATCATAGGCAGCATTCCTCTTCCTCAAAACACAGCGAGTTGAGTTAATGCCGAAGAGTTCAATTTTTCTCTCATCTGGTCACAGCACCTCCTCCCAATCACTCATAGAATCATCGAGGTGTTCATTGTCAAACTTCAGACAGGCCTGCACATGTGCTTTCTTGAGCAGGGGGACCTTGCGGGCACTGCAGGATTTTAAACCTTTACAGCATAATGTGTTACCAATGGTTTTCATGGTGACTGTGGTCCAAGCTGCCTTGAGATCATAAACAAGTTCCCCCTGTGTAGTTTTTAGCTGATGTCTCATGTCCTTCATGATCAAGGATACCCCACAAGGTGAGATTTTGCATAGTGCCCCAGATCGATGTCGTTTGACAGTCATTTTGTGTTTCTTCCATTTTCTTACTATTGCACCAACAGTTGTCTCCTTCTCACCCAGTGTTCTACTTATGGTTTTGTAGCATATTCCATCTTTGCACAGGTCTATGGTCTTGTCACTGACATCCTTATAAAACTCTTTGGTCTTGCCCATGTTGTAGAGGTTAGAGTCTGACTGATTAATTGAGTCTGTAAACAGGAGTCTTTAATAAATGTAATTATGTAAGACAGCTGTCTTTAATGCAAGTGACGAGTTGATTAGGAGCATCTAACTGGTCTGTAGGAGCCAGAACTCTTAATGGTTGGTAGGGATCAAATACTTATTTCTCACTGCAAAATGGAAATAAATTTGCATAATTTATACAATGTGATTTTCTAGATTTTATTTTTGATATTCTATTTCTCAATGTTAAAATTAACCTACCCTTAAAAATATAAACTGTTCATGTCTTTGTCAGTGGGCAAACTTACAAAATCAGCAAGGGATCAAATACTTATTTCCTCCACTGCATCTATCAATAACGATAAAACACCCATTATAAGAATTATCCATCAATTCAAAATTTCAGAAATGAACTTTAAACTAATAATTATGTAGTCAAACACATAGACATGTGTCTAAGATGGATTATGAAATGTTCACAGTAACATCTTGAGATATAGCTCTTGAGTGTAGATTTTATTGGCTAGAGAAGAAACAGCATTTATCTTGGTTAGCAGCCATATCAGATGAAGAGGAGCACTATGTCTTTTTTTCATTTATTACTCGCAAAGTTGGAATATTTGCTGTACATTATTTATTTCGAATATCTTTGGAAACGTTCCTGAAATACCGACATAAATATCTGTGAATGCATTCAGCAATGCTTTATTAGAGCTGCTGTCTGCAAACCAATATAATACGTGTTGCCCACTGTAAGCGCCAATATTTCAGTATTTATGGCCAAGCTGGCATTGAATCAGTATTTTAATATTTTTACTTGGTTGTGATGTACAAATCATAATCTCTGCATGTGCAGCCAGAAAGTGTGAGTGACTTTTTTGGGTCTATTTTGCTTACCTTTGTTAAAAAAATAATAAAAACAAGCAAACAAAAAACAAACAAACACTTTCTTCCTTCACATTCCCTAAGTGGGTGGAGCTTCAAGTTGTGATGTGGAAACTGTGCAGTGTGTTCTAGGCCAATTATATTTTTCAGCAAGCACTGCTGCTCCCTCTCCCCTCCCACAGCATGCACTCTAATACATACTGAGCAAAAAGACCAACGTTGCTACTAAATAATGTCAAAAAGGCCTAAAGTTAAATGTGATACATGTCCTTTCTATTTTAGTAATATATTTATATATATAGATAGATAGATAGATAGATATAAATATAGATATAGATATTGAAATATATATATATATATATACATATATATACAGTAAAAATTATAAAAAGGAAAATGGGTCATTGGAGAAGTTTGGGCACCCTGCATGGTTAATGACTAATAGCACCTTTTGCAAGTATCGCAGCTTGTAAGATGTTTTTGTAGCCAGCCAAGAATCCTTCACTTCTTGTTTGAGGAATTTTCATCCTTTCTTCCGGTTCTGTGAGATTCCTGGTTCGTATTCCATCCTCTGCAATTTTGCGGTCTAGCCACAGATTTTCAATAATGTTTAGGTCAGGTAACTGTGAGGGCCATTGTAAAACCTTCATCTTGCACCTTTTGAGGTCATCTATTCTGGATTTTGACATGTGTTTAGTATCATTATCCATTTGGAGAAGCCATCCTCTCTTCACCTCCAGCTTTTTTTTACAGATGGTGTTATGTTTGCATCAAAAATTTGTTCAAAATTCCATTGAATCCATTCTTCCCTCTACCCATTACATGTTCCCTGTGTCATTGGCTGTAACACAACCTCAAAGCATGATTGATCCACATCTATGCTGAATGGTTGACGAGATGTTCTTTTTTTCCAAAAATTCTGTGCCCTTTTTTCTCCACACATACCTCTGATAATTTTTTAACCTCATCAGTCCACAGGACTTGTTTCCAAGATGCATCAGGCTTGTTTAGATGTTCTTTTGAATACAAATGCTGAATTTTATGGTGATGAAACAGGAGAGGTTTTCTTCTTATGATTTTTCCATGAAGGCCATTTTTGTGCAGATGTCTCTGAACAGTAGAACAATGTACCACAACACCAGAGTCTGCTAAATCTTTCTGAGGGTCTTTCACAGTCAAGCAGGGGTTCTGATTTGCCTCTTCAGCAATCATACGAGCAGCTCTCACTGAAATTTTGCTTGGTCCTCCAGACCTTATCTTGACCTTCACTGTTCCTTTTAACTGCCATTTCTTAATTACATTTTGAACTGAGGAAAGGACAACTTGAAAGCACTTTGCTATCTACTATATATAGCCTTCTCCTGCTTTGTGGGCCTCCACCATTTTCATTTTCAGAGTGCTAGGCAGCTGTTTAGAAGAACCCATGGCTCTTTTTTGGCACAATATTAGAGGAGGCTGGGTTTTTATAAAGCTGTGAAATTTACATCACCTGGCCTTTCCTAACGACGATAGTGAACAAGTCATAACCTTAACAGGCTCCTAAAGGTCTGAAACCTTGGTCAAATTTATCTGAGCACACAAATCTCAAAGTGTGCCCAAACTTTACATCGGCTCACTTTAATTTTTGAAATTTTAAAATGTAAAATATGACAAAATATATATAGATGTTTTTGCCTAAAATACAAAGGAAATGGGTCATCTTTAACTTTAGGCCTTTTAGAGATCATTTAATCTTCAACTTGCTTAACAATACATTTACATCACCTGGCGTTTCCTAGTGCACAAGCCCAACAGGCTAACTAAGGTCTGAAACCTTGGTCAAAGTTATCTGAGCACAGAAATCTCCAACGGTGCCCAAACTTTTGCATCGTCCCATTTTCATTTTGTAATTTTTAAAATGAAAAAAATTTCCTTTTTGCCTAAAATACAAAGGAAATGTGTCATCTTTAACTTTAGCCTTTTTAGACATCATTCCTTCTTCAACTTGCTTAAATGTTCACAATAACAGTAATTTTGTCTGGTAGCATTACCCTATTTACTGGGAAGCATTTGCCGCTTAACTATAGGATGAATTATTTGGTGAATAAGGAGGTCTCTTAACAAAGAGCCTCCACGCAAGGATAGAGGAAGCACATGTTTTGAAAGGTGCAGGTTTACACCAATCTGATCTATTTCAAAATGTTATATATATTCGCATTTAATAATTCATGAAATATTAATAATATTTATAAAGTTCTGGAAATATTTCTACCTATCATATATTTGGGGTAGGCCTTTGCTATGTGCTTTTGAACAGGGTCCATATGTGTTTCCATGTGTACAGACTGCAAACAAACTATATATATTCTGATCATGTTGTCACTTTTCCATCTGTTTTTTGTACTAAGATACATTTGGTAAGAAGTAGGAAACAGATGGATGGCAGTATGACTGCAGAATCAGACTACACTAGACTTGTTTGTAGTCTGTAACCAAGGAGGCAGAGTAGTCTGCCGGGAGCTGTATACACAAAACAGTAAGGGTACGTCTCCACGGTCCGGATTGTGGGCGCTTTGGACAGAGCGGAAACCCCGCTCCTCCCAAAGCACCACCCCCTTCTGTACACGCGGTGATTACGGATGTGCTCATTGAACACATCCGGAATTGCCGCATCGTATACAAAGAGTAGGCTATTTACCTTGTTGAGACTGAGCGTCTCGGCAAGGTAAACAGACCGATCTAAAAAGACGCGCCGCATGTCCAGATACGCAGGGCCACCGGATGCGGCCCTGCAAGCATAGTCGAAACGGGATTTCATAAAATCGCCTCCACTGTGCTGTAACATCTGGATGCTGCGGATTGAACACTGTGGCTGTACGCAACGTTCAACCCGCAGCTAATCCGGATGTAATCCTGAACGTGGAAACACACCCTAATTGTAAAAACAAAAGCAAACAAACAATACATTTAGATAAATAATATACTTTTTTACTCTTTGTAAAATGGCATAATTTTTTTGTTTGGTTTTGGGAGCAATATTTGTTTTTGTTAAATTGCATTTAATCTTAAATCTAGTAAATATTTTTTTTTGCCCTTTCATTCTTTGCACACTTTAAAATCCAAACACTGTAAAAGTCCAGAATTGTTTTGCTCATCTAAGAATACAGCAATTTTTTGGCCATTTTCTTTAAATGCAGTGTGAAATAGCCTCTGTTCTTCACTTTGGTTTCGGATTAAAACAAGTAATTTGCGGTTTGGCTCGTAGCCCATTTCAACTGTCCAGATCACCAGCAAGTGAAAGTGATTGCAAGCATTACTTATGGCTCCCTAAAACCCTAATGGAGAAAGGCAATATGAATTTGTCAGCTGCGATCCTGCTGACTTGCATATCTTGGCTGAAACTTACACTTTAATTGACCTGAGTCAGAACTCAAACCAGGTGACAGTCAGTCTACGCATCACTCTAATCGTTACAGAATAACATTCCAAAAAGTTTTCACTTGGGGAAAAAAAAAAAGTTTATAAGACTTTGTGATGAGTCTAATGTTTCAATCTGTAAGTTAAAGCATTCACGAGTCTCTGGAGTGCCATACGGATGTGAGGTTTTCAGAAGTCTCGTCTTTATAGAATACTTTAACTGAAGATTTTGAAAAAAAAATCCCTAAAAATTGTTTCTGTCAATACTGCAAAAAAGTAACAAGAAACTACAATCATTAAAGAAGAAACATATATAGACCATGTAAGCAATAAAAACTTACTAACCAACAGCTTTGAGTTTTACAACATTTCCAGCACAAAAAAACGAATGCATAACTAATAGACTATTAAAGGAGTAGTCCTCCATTCTTTTAAAAATCTGTCTCAGCACGGTCAAAAAATTACATAATTTTTTGCCCTTTCTGAGACTTATTTTTAAAAGAATAGAACTCCTTTAATAGCCCATTAGTGCAAATTTGTAGAACTACAACCGTTTTTGCACAATCTTAGGATCTTGTAGGAAGAAGAATCTTATGCCTCAACATTAAGGGTTCTCAGGATGTGGACTCTGTAGAAACATAATACTTGTAAACTTTTAGAAACTCTCCTCTAAGAATTTTTAAAGGCACAAACATCCATTTTGCAGTGCATATCCCATTCTATGCCCATGTACCATCCCAGAATCTGCTTTTGCAAGCCACATGTTTTCCATTTGCCATACCCACTCCTTGAATATTCATCTGGATATCAGCATCATTGTGCCATGCAAAAAAAATATTCACGGAGGGCTCTGTAAGCACAGAGGAGATTTAACCTTTCCTTGTGGAAGCCAACCGATCCCTTTTTTCTGGGAGTTTCTGGAGTATTCCAAGAGAGTTGTCAAGTATGACTTATGCTATTTACAAATGTTATATGCTTCATACTTACTTGTTAGGGTGGGCGGAACGCACCCAATGTAAATTATAATAAGGCGCCTTCACATCCCAGTGTCCACCGCGCGGTGATGGCGAAACTGCAGCTAGAGGACAATGGCGGAGCATAGCCGCGAGTACGCACCGTAAACACACCGAGTTAAACGTCATTCGGTGTGGACAGAGTGCAAAGTACCTGACTCTGTTACTCCACAGATCAGTACAAAAACTGAGAGCACTCTAAGCTATGCCCTGTTAGATGTCACTGGAGCATAGTGGAATTGACGCTAGTGGGGTCCCTGTAACTCACCCCTCACTACGCTGGGAATTGAACCTGCCCTGACCCATGGTGGCTTTTGACGCTAAGTTCAAGCGGGAGTTCTCACCCTATACTGCCTGTCTAGAAACACACAACACACTCGTATTGCTATTAGTGGCACACGTGCGTACAGGGTGGTAACTGACCCACCAACACACACACAGCAAATAAGCATGATACTAGTGCACAGGCGTGCACCATTGATCGCCTTTTATACCTTTAGCTCAAGTTCAGACAGAACCTTTCCTGTGTTCCAATCAGAGGCTGCCACCTCATCAGAGCAGCTGATGTCCGAGCACCAATGAGTAGGCGCCACATCATGGACACGCTCAGAAGGGTGAAAGCCAGACTTAGGCTCCAGAGCACAATGCTGCATGTGTAAACCAGTAGTCACCATAGACTTAGCTGGAGGGCCAGCAGCAACTACATATGCAACATGAGCTTGGGTAAGGCGCTGGGTCCGGAGTCTGTGCTGAGCAGTCATTCCGGCGGTTGAGCCTGAATGGGAGGCCGCTGCACCAGACAAGGCTTGGGATCTATCCCATGCAGCGGGAGAATCCCGGAGCCTAACACTTACCTATGTATATGTTGCTAAACTATCTAAAATGAAATACTAGCTCACTAAGGAATCTGTCTGCCTGCTTCCCATAGAAATGTATGGAAATGTATAGAATTGGCAAGGAGAAGAAAAGAATGAGGAGGAGAACAGATGATGGAGCTGCAAAAGTGAGACAGAGGCAGAGACACACAGAGATTGTGCTGCTTCTTTCAGGTGTTTATTTCACCTCAGTGCTAGATTCACTGATACACTGCTCAGTTCTGCTGTATAATATCTCACTGTGTATGGGAAACATTATAGCTTTTAGCCTCCACCCACTAGCTCAGGGATAATTGACAACTAAAGATGAAGCCTTTAAATACAAGGCATAGGATAGCCAGAAATAGTGCTATTCCTCATATACACAACAGCTTATTCTGATCAGTTACCTGAAGCGACTGGCACAGTTTCGGAGCATTTTCAAGGCAACCTTTATATATCCTACCTTATACACACAGAATGTCCTTGTAGTCCAGACATCCGTCTGCAGCTAATAAGATATAGCTTGGTACTTGGTATTCATTTCCTCTTTACTGTACTTAATGCTATCACATATTTGTCAGTGCTGTTCTGATCAATGTTTCCTCACAGATCCCATGGAGAAGGAGAATTTCGTAGTAAATTAGTCTGTCTCACTGAGGATAGGAAAGAAAAAGATTGGATGGATGTTTCTATTAGAGACCCGGTTTTGCTGTAACATACCATATAGCACTGTACTTCTATCCATTAAGTTTATAACAGTCTGTGAAAAGCTGCCTTTTAACTTGCTATGCTCTGTTACATTTGGGATTTTGAGTCTTATTTACAGACTCCAAATTGAGTCACACAAATTGCTGTACAGGTTGTTATTTTCTGCATTTTATCTACACCTGAAAAACTAAGAAAAATTTGTGACATACAAACAGTGCAGTCACCTTTGTGGTGCATGTGGCTTGTAAGTATTTACATAGATTTTGTTTATTTTTTGCTTTGATTTTTTAATTATTTGCACTTTAAAGTTACATTCTTCTTATTTTCTTGCTCCGGTATAGGTATCATAATAGAGGTTCCTCTACTATTGGTCTGGAATATAACTTGACTATGTTAGATAGGCACTGCAAGGCCACGTTCACACGTTCAGTATTTGGTCAGTATTTTACATTTAGTATTTGTAAGCAAAAACCAGGGGTGGATATTTGGTGAGCAGCCTACCCACTCTAACTCTCCAGCTTCTCACAATTAGAGCTGGCCCTAATGTGACCGATTAACCCCTCTTAGTACTACGTGTACTAGACCATTACTCCAGGTTTATATCACAGATGACATGCACCTCTGTCATACACATCTCCCATCCAGTATGTGGCCAGGAGCCACCTTACAAAATATATATTTGCTTCTCCCAGAAAATTATTGCGATTACACATGTTTTTATACACATTTTTATTTCCTTTTTGTGTATTGGAACAACACAAAAAAACTGAGAAAAAAGGCAAATTGGACATAATTTCTCTCAAAATCCCCAAAATGGGCCTGACAAAATTGTTGGAACCCTCAACTTAATGTTTGGATGCACACACTTTGAAATAAATGATTGCTTCCTATAAACATCACCAAGCTTCTTACACCTCTCAACTGGAATTTTGGACCCTTCTTCTTTTGCAAACTGCACCAGGTCTCTCATATGTGAAGGGTGTCTTCTCCCAAGAGGCGGCCAAGAAAGAAAGAAAGATTTTAAGATCTCTCCACAGGTTTCCAGTGGGGTTTAGATCCAGACTCACTGTTGCCACTTCAGGACTGTCCAGCGCTTTGTTTCCACCAATTTCTGGGTGCTTCTTGAAGCATGTTTGGGGTCATTGTCCTGCTGGAAGGCTCATGACCTTGAACGCAAACCCATCTTTATGACACTGGGCACAGCATGGCAACCCACTATCCTTTGGTAATCTTTAGGTTTCATGATGTCTTGCACACAGTCAAGGCACTCCGTTCCAGAGGCAGCAAAACAACCCCAAAACATCTTTGAACCTCCTCCATATTTGATTGTAGATACTTTGTTCTTTTGTTTGTAGACCTCATTCTTCTTTCGGTAAACAGTAGACATATGTGCATTACCAAACAGCTCTATCTTGGTCTCATGTGTACACAAGACACTTTCCCAGAAGGATTGTGACTTACATACATTTTGGCTACCTGCAGTTTAGTTTTTCTTTATTTCACTATGTCAGCTGTGGGGTCCTCTTGGGTCTACTGCCATGGCGCTTCATTTTATTGAAATGTTGATGGATAGGTTGTGCTGACACTGATGCACCCTGACCATGCAGGACAGTTTGAATTTCTTTGGAACTTGGTTGGGGCTGCTTATCCACAATTCAGAATATCCTGTGCTGCAACCTTACAACAATTTTTCTCTGTCATCCATGTCCAGGAGATAAGCTACAGTTCCATGGGTTGGGAATTTCTTGATTATGTTGAGCACTGTGGAGAAAGAAACATCGAGATCTCTGAAGACTGACTTGTAACCTTGACATTGCTGATATTTGTAAACAATTTTCGTTCTCAAGCCCTCAGACATTTCTCTTCTCCTCTTTCTGTTCTCCATGCCTACTGTGGCACACACAGACACACAATGCAAGATTGAGTCAACTTCTACCCTTTTTATCTAGTTTCAGGTGTGGTTTTCATATTGCCCATACCTGTTACTTGCCGCAGGTGAGCTTGAATGAGCATCACATGCTTGAATCAAAGTTGTTTACCCACATCTTTGGAAAGATGTCCTTTTTGGGGTTTTGTGTGAAATTATGTCCAATTTGCCTTCTCAGTTTTATTGTGCTGTTCCAATACACACAAAGGAAATAAACATGTGTATAACAAAACATGCACAACTGCAATAATTTTCTGGGTGAAATACTTTATTTTCTGAAACAATTTCAAGGGTGCCAACACTTTTATTTATATATCATACTAGCTGAAGAGCCCGGCGCTGCCCGGGCATAGTAACTAACTGCGGTTCGTTATAGCAAATTACAATTATCCTCCTTCCCATAGTCCCGTGCCCATATACCCATCATACATATCCACGATCCCATAGTCGAGTGCCCATATACCCATCACACATCCTCCATCCCATAGTCCCATGCCCATATACCCATCATACATATTCTCCATCCCATAGTCCCATGCCCATATACCCATCATACATATTTGCCATCCCATAGTCGAGTGCCCATATACCCATCACACATCCTTCATCTCATAGTCCCATGCCCATATACCCATCATACATATCCTCCATCCCTACATATATGATAATGCCCAGTATCAGAGAACGAGACAAGGCGGTGACCATGGTCCAAAAACGCCTTGTGCATGGATTACCACTCCATATGCTAATCTTAAAAAGGAGAAAACGGAGTAACGGATCCAAAATATATGCAAAAGTATAAATTTTATTAGTACTCACATCAAGTGCTGACAAGTATACAAGTTGACTAAAATAGGGGGGATAAGCCCCAGTGATACAACAATCAGGACAGACAAGGACAGGGTAAATAAAATGATACCAGTGCTCGAAATCTACATGGCACAACGTTCAGTCAGCCCATGGGCATTGCACATAACAGACATATGTCTAATGGTAAAAGATAGTCAAATATGGCATACTCAATTAAATGTGTATTGTACATAGTTGTACATGTCTAGAGCGCTCTATCCCCCCTATTTTAGTCAACTTGTATACTTGTCAGCACTTGATGTGAGTACTAATAAAATTTATACTTTTGCATATATTTTGGATCCGTTACTCCGTTTTCTCCTTTTTAAGATTAGCATATGGAGTGGTAATCCATGCACAAGGCGTTTTTGGACCATGGTCACCGCCTTGTCTCGTTCTCTGATACTGGGCATTATCATATATGTATTGATTGTATCTGTGTTTTTCACAGAATTTTCCTGCCCGAATATGGATTTTTGTGCACGCGACACGACGTGGCGTGCGCAGCTTAATGATGCTTTCCAGGACAGTAGTGGCGGGGACACTGGTGGTTGCAGCGGTGATATGCAAGCAGCTATGTTGAAATTCAGAGATCTGCTCAGGAAACGCACACGCATATGGTGGAACCATGAATTTCTTGACAAATATATTCAGAATAATCTAATCCCTAGGGGTCGGCGTATCCAGGTCTTCCCCTCTTTCCCCATTCAGGATGATGATTTCAAAGCCAAGTGGGAGGAGTTGGCCAATGTATGTTCTATGGGTTTTTTGGACCTATTGAAAACACAAAATAAAAAAACGCTTACGCTTCTTGAGAGTGAGATCGAAATTATTCAATTGGATTTACAAAAAGGCTTAACTGGGGAATCACTCAAAAAGTTTAACGATGAACTTGATGTTGACCTCCAAAAATGGGCCCAAGAAACACAAGCAACCAAGACGAAGAAACTCAAACGAGATATACAGGATAAATTAACGGCCCATGTGTACAGATGGCGCCATCCTCCTGATAGATCCAGACAGTTACATAGGAGTATGTCACGTTCTCGATCTAGATCTACATCTATTAAATCCACTGTTTCTGTTGACGACGAGGCATCGGTGCAGCTGTCTCATCCAGGTGGTACCCTCAGCTCCAGCTCTGACCCCGTAACTAAACGTGTGGTTACACGGAAATCTGCCAGAAAGAAGACATACACCGGACGCAATTTTACTGATTACTCAGCTGGTGGCCTTCAGGTAGTTAACCTCTCAACACATGCTCTTACACAACCCCAGTTGGAGGTTTTGAGTCGTGGACTGACTTTCTCCCCCACTAATCCTTTTAACTTTTTTGTAGCACTGAAGGATCTTCACCTGTTCTCCAGAAAGCTACTATTACGCAAGCTACACCATAAGAATATCTCTCAGGAGTCGTTGACGGAGAGTGAGATGGAGGCACTTCGAGTTTTGGAGGATCTTCTCGATGAGCAGACACCACCAAGTAGGAGTAAGTTTCCTCCACACGTTTTGCCGAAATCCACGAGATTCCCCCCCCTGTTTCTCAGTCCCGCCATCGACATTTTCACAAAACTAGTCGCAGAGGATTTCAGAAAATTACCATCTAGACGTAAATTTGACAACCTCACATGGAGACAGCAGAAGGCTATCTCCGAATTACAATCACTTTCGGGGGTGGTTTTCAAACCTGCTGACAAGGGGGGGAATGTCGTGGTATGGCCTACACATATGTATGAACGTGAGGCACATAGGCAATTGAGAAACCGTAATACTTACAAAAGGTTATCCTATAACCCGACTGCCTCCTTCTCGCTCTCCCTTCAGCGTATTCTTGTTCGAGCTTTGGAGGGGGGTATTATAACCAAAACGGTCTTTGAGGGGCTGATGGTCCGAACCCCAAAGACACCCACCTTCTATCTCTTGCCTAAGATCCACAAGGACGCCGTCGAGCCGCCTGGTCGTCCGATTGTGTCTGGTATTGAAGGGCTCTGTGACCCAGTATGTAAATTTCTTGACTTCTACCTCAAACCACTGGTTGAATTATTACCATCTTACATTAAAGACACAACGGACGTCCTCACGCGGGTTGACGGCGTCCTTGTGGACGGTCATACCTTTTTGGTGACCGCGGACGTAGAGTCCCTTTATACATGTATTGACCATACCCTCGGTTTGGATGCGGTCCGCCTCTTCCTGGGGATGTCCGACCTGGACGGCCCGATGTGTGGACTACTCCTTGAGCTGCTGCAGTTTGTCCTTACCCACAATTTTTTTGTATTCAAAGATCAATTCTATCTTCAGCGGTGCGGCACGGCGATGGGCGCGGCCTGTGCGCCCTCGTACGCTAATCTCTTCTTGGGTGCCTGGGAGAGATCCATCTTTGGCGACGAGGGCGCGCCGGCCGCTTCCCATGTGCTGTGCTGGCACCGCTATATTGATGATGTTTTATTTTTTTGGGACGGGACGCTGCAGCAGCTCGGGGACTTCATGGCATGGCTCAATGTTAATACTTTTAACATTAGATTGACATTTAAATATGATCTTAAAACTATTGACTTCCTGGACGTCACACGCCGGATCCAGACTGACGTGTACAGGAAGCCCACTTCTGTCAACTCTTTACTCCATGCCGAGTCCGCACATAACACCTCTACCATCAGGGCCGTTCCTGTCGGTCAGTTCCTCAGGATGAGGCAGATCTGCTCCACCGAGGATGGTTTTGAAAGGCAAGCTAGGGACCTACAGACTCGTTTTCGCAACCGGGGATATAGTAACAGGAGCATACGAAAGGGTTACAGTAGAGCCAGGGCTACTGCCCGTAGGGACTTGCTTTATCCGAGGCATGATAATACTGGGAGATCTGCTAAGTCAGGTGGATCTGCCCCAATACGTTTCATCTCTACCTTCAATCATGAATGGGAACACATGAGGAGCATTTTGGCCAAACACTGGGCAATTCTTGGCTCGGAGCCATCTTTGGGCCAGGTTATCGGTGATCGTCCTCTGATGACTTCAAGAAGATGTAGAAACTTGAGGGATTTTTTGGTCAAGAGCCATTATATCGCGACGACAACGAACCCCTTTGGATCTACTGGTCCAACTCGGGGGTGTTTTCCCTGCGGCCACTGTGTTGCCTGCCCGAATGTCCTTCGCTGCTCCTCCTTTCAGTCCTCCGATGGTGAAAAAGATTTTCACATCAAACAACACATTTCCTGCAGTAGTACTAATGTCATATACTACGCGACATGTGGGTGCCCACTGATATATGTGGGCCTCATATCAAGAGAATTACGTGTGAGAGTTCGTGAGCATGTTAGGGACATTCGGGCCGCCAAGACAGTGGTCGATTCTACTACCCTTAAGACCATCCCACGTCACTTCAGATCCTCCCATGATTGTGACCCGGGGTCCTTCATGGTAAGAGGTATTGAATGTGTACACTTGGGAATCCGATCTGGAAATTACAAAAAGGCGTTGGCCCAGAGAGAGGCTAAGTGGATCGTCGCTCTGGATACCATGACCCCCAAAGGACTTAACGAATCTCTGAGTTTCTCCTCATTTTTGTAGCTTCTGCTGTCTCCGCTGCACTCACCACTGTTTTATTTTTTAGGCCCTATCAACGTTCGGTTTGTATGATTTTAACTTTTTGTCTTTTTTTTGGCGCTCTAGACATGTACAACTATGTACAATACACATTTAATTGAGTATGCCATATTTGACTATCTTTTACCATTAGACATATGTCTGTTATGTGCAATGCCCATGGGCTGACTGAACGTTGTGCCATGTAGATTTCGAGCACTGGTATCATTTTATTTACCCTGTCCTTGTCTGTCCTGATTGTTGTATCACTGGGGCTTATCCCCCCTATTTTAGTCAACTTGTATACTTGTCAGCACTTGATGTGAGTACTAATAAAATTTATACTTTTGCATATATTTTGGATCCGTTACTCCGTTTTCTCCTTTTTAAGATATCCTCCATCCCATAGTCCTGTACCCATATACCCATCATACATATCCACCATCTCATAGTCCCGTGTCCATATACCCACCATACATATCCTCCATCCCATAGTCCAGTGACCATATACCCATCACACATCCTCCATCCCATAGTCCCGTGCCCATATACATATCCGCCATCCCATAGTCCCGTGCCCATATACCCATCAAACATATCCTCCATCCCATAGTCAAGTGCCCATATACCCATCACACATCCTCCATCCCATAGTCCTGTGCCCATATACAGATCGGCCATCCCATAGTCCCATGCCCATATACCCATCATACATATCCTCCATCCCATAGTCCAGTGCCCATATACCCATCACAAATCCTCCATCCCATAGTCCTGTGCCCATATACATATCCGCCATCCCATAGTCCCGTGCCCATATACCCATCAAACATATCCTCCATCCCATAGTCAAGTGCCCATATACCCATCACACATCCTCCATCCCATAGTCCTGTGCCCATATACATATCCGCCATCCCATAGTCCCATGCCCATATACCCATCATACATATCCTCCATCCCATAGTCCAGTGCCCATATACCCATCACACATCCTCCATCCCATAGTCAACCATTATGACATCATAATGAGCGGCGGCAGGGCTTGCAACCTATGATGACATCAGCGTCACCATGGCAACCATTGTGACATCATAATGAGGGGCGGGGCTTGATACGCACACACTGTTTCCCCAGTATGCAAATAGGGGCATTATGACATCATAATGAGGGGCGGGGCTTGACGCACACACACTTTTCCCCCAGTATGTAGATAGGGGCAAAATTGTTTGGTGAATTGGAACGCACGGGGTTAAAATTTCACCTCACAACATAGCTTAGGACGCTCTCGGGGTCCAGACGTGTGACTGTGCCAAATTTTGTGGCTGTAGCTGCGACGGTGCGGATGCCTATCCCGGACATACACACACACATACATACATACATACATACACACTTTGAGCTTTATATATTAGATATATTTATATTTTTATCTTTTATATTTTGAACATTGCAAAAAGGTAAATGGTCTGATGCAAAAGTTTGGACACTTTGCAAGGTTAGTACCAAGTAGCACCCCTTTTTGAAAGCATCACAGGTTGTAAACGCTTTTTGTAGCCTGCAAAGATTTTTTCATTTCTTGTTTGAAGGATTTTCATCCATTCTTCCTTGGAAAATTCCTCCAGTTCTCTGTGATTCCTTTGATTGTCTTGCATCCACTGTTATTTTAATGTCGAGCCACAGATTTTCAGTGATTTTCAGATCAGGGGCTATTGTAAAACCATCAGTTTACACCATTTGAGGTAGTCTATTTTGGACTTTTACACATGTTTATGATCATTATCCATTTGTAGAAGCCATCCTCTTTTCAACTGTAGCTTTTTTTTACAGTTGGCATTATGTTTGTATCAAAAATTTGTTGAAATTTCATTAAATCCATTGTTTCCTCTACACATGAAATGTTCCCCGTGCTGCAACACAGCATCAAAGCATGATTGAGGATGCAGGAGAGGTTTTCTTCTGATAACTCTTCCTTGAAGGCCATATTTGTGCAGGTGTCTCTGAACAGTAGAACTGTTAGGAGTCAGATTTCTGCCTCTCCTTTGCTGAAATCTAGATCCTCACATTCTGCAGTCTCCTGCACTTTTCCTGCTGCAGAGGAGATTGCAGAGGAGATTACCCTGCGGCAACTCTCTCCAGAGGCTAAGTCCTTTGTTCCCTCATCTGAGCATGCTCATGAGACGAACTCCCATTGGAGTTCGGGAGTCAGGTGCTCAGGTCCTGTGTCGAATCCCATTGGCTCTTCCTGGAGCCTTGGAGATTTCCGGAAGGTCCCGTTCGGTATAAAAAGCACGCATGGCTGTTCCGCCATGCGCTAGTATATTCATACTTGCTGCTGTATGTTTGTTTATGGATGCTTGGACTGGTGAATGACTCATTTGAAACCCCCATTACTCTGATACTTATATTTATTATTTGTCTATACGACTATGTGAGTTCAACAGAGTCTGTGCTGTGCACTTTGGGTGTAGTTTAACCCCGTGCACACTACTGCCAGATTCTCTGTCATCACTTAGCTGCGGTTTTCCATCCTCCACACGGTGGACCCCGAGTGGCAAAGGCACTTTATTTATATTTTTATTTAGTGCCTTCCGCCACTCCTAACAAGAACAATGTACCACAACTCCCGATTCTACTAAATCTTTCTGAACGTCTTTTGGAGTCAAGCAGGAGTTCTGATTTACCTTTCTAGCTATCCTACAAGCAGCGCTCAGTCATATTTTGCTTGGTATTTCAGACCTTATCTTGACCTCCATTGTTCTTGTTAACGGCCATTTCTTAATTACATTTGGAACTGAGGAAAGGGCAACTTAAAAACACTTTGCTATCTTCTTATAGCCTTCTTCTGCTTTGTGGGCCTCCACCATTTTCATTTTTTAGAGTGCTGGGCAGCTGCTTAGAAGAACCCATTTGTTAGGGTTGTGGATCGCACTAAATATTAAATATAAGAAAGTACGATCGCAACCCGGGGTCCACTATACAGAGATGGTAACCTGCTACTCGGTAATGGCGGAGTACTAACTAAACATCGGCGGGTTAACCACTGACCCGGTGTGTACAGGAGCGAACTCTGTTACTTCAAAGATTCACTGGAACACATGCCAGAGCCTGTTAACTTCATAGGACTTGGCAAGGGGAGCACTACTAAACAGTCACAGGACCCTGCCCCAGAGACAAGGGATAGAGTCCCTCCAGACCACCAGCACTCGGCGCCACGGTTGCGGTGCCAGCAGAAAAGAAATGTAGATGTGCAAATAGCACACAAGTGTGCACGGTGCCACTCAGGCATGTACCACTAATTGCCCAGGGTTGGGCTAACCAGCGCACAACTTGCACGCGGCGCTGCACTGGTGGGTGCTATGACTTGGTGCGGTACAGTAGTGCCACGTACAGGATGAAATCACCAGACGCTAGTGTGTGTTGATACTTAGCAGCACGGTGGCGAGAGCATAGCCACGCATTTGCGCTGACTCTAACTCTAAACCCTATAACAAGCACAACTAGAGGGAGGGAGTCATAAGGAGTCAGTCACCAGTCTCATGCATCCATCATCACACATTCCACTGATAATATGAGTCAACATTAGCACATGGCTGATCAGCCATGCAAGTCTTTTATAGTGGCGACCTTCTGGGACCTTCCCTGTGGTCCAGTCGGTACAGGCACGGGACCTGCGCATGTGACCCCTGAACTCCAATGGGAGGTTGAGCCGTGGGCATGCTCAGTGGAGCGAAAAAGGGTCTTAGTCCCAGGAGCTGCTCACCGCTGACTAGTGCAGGCTGAACCAGCGATGGCAGCAGCAACCAACCTGACAGCACTAGCTTGAGCAAGGCGCCGAAACAACATCTTTGGTGAGCAGGCTCCTCTGTGGCTGGGACTGAATGGGAGACTGCAGAAGGCAGGGATTCCTCCTGTGCAGAGGGAGAAACCCGACGCCTATCACCCATTGTTGCTGTTTTTGGCACTAGGTAAGAGGAGTATGTGTTTTTATGAAGCTGTGAAATTTGCATCACATGGCCTTTTCTAATGATGATAATGAACAAGCCATAATCCTAACAGGCTAATTAAGGTTTGAAACGTTGGTCAAAGTTATCTGAGCACACAAATCTAAAAGAGTGCCTGAACTTTACATCGGCTCACTTTCTTCTTTTTAATTTTTAAAATGTAAAATATATCTTTAGGCCTTTTAGAGATAATTTCATATTCAACTTGCTTAACAATAATAGTAATTTTGACCCGGGGTGCTCAAACTTTTACATGCCACTGTATACAGTAGATGTTTAGAAAAATGGTCAAAACCTAGGCAGAAGACTGATCCCTTTAGCATTTGCTCCCTCTATAACTCAAAGCCTACAGAAATGTCTTCAACTCGGAAATACTGAAATAGCTTTGGAGCACCATTTTTTGCTAAATTTTTCAACTTTTTGGTTTTTTATCATATTTTTGCATAGCAATTTTTGCTTGAAAAATTAGGAAACCCAAGAAATCTAGTGAACATATTCTAAAACAGTTTTCTCAAGCTGAAAAATATTGGAGTATTACTTAATTTCCATTTTTGGGGGGCCAAATTTTTTAATATTTTTTCTCCACATCTGTGCATGACAACTAGTATGAAAATTCCAATCATTCACCTTAAATAGATCTGTAAAGAGTCTCAGAAAAGCTGAGTAAGCCAATAGCTGGTCTGCCCATCGCAGACACTTTGATTAATTTACTTTGACTCTGATTAGTAAAATGAGCAAGAAAATGTCATATTTACAAATTTAGTCTGAACTTAAAACGGCACCAAACTTGGATTTAAGATGGCATTGTAGCTAAAGCAAAATGATTATAGCCCAGCATTATGGTCATTAGAGGCCTCTAGATTAGCCCTTATTATGTCATCTGAATCATGTTACTGCTATATTAACCTTGCAGAGGGAGTCTTAAAGTCTACAGACATTTACACTAAAGACATTAAAACTGCTATGAATGAGAAAAATGAATCGTGAGCTTTTTTCTTCTTTTTTTTTTGGTATCTAGTTTTTATTACAAGAAGATCAGAAGATGCATAGAGCCGCCAGTAGCTGAATGGACATCATTTTTAATGCTTGGTATATTAACTTTTATTACAATTTCTTACAATTTTTTTATTTAACAGAAAGTCCATAGAACATCATTAAAAATGACACGACAAAAAGTGAGCTATTTTATGAGATTTATTAGCCGATCCAAGTTTACTCTCTCACATCATTATGGTAATGTAATTTCTGCCGTGGCTTTAAATGTCACGGGCGGCTTAGACCTTATCGGAATGTTGCAAACATAGGAAATCAATGTACCCTTTAGCAAGGACTTTGTTTACTAGTGTTAAATGCTGGGTAATATCAAAGTTGTACTGTAGAGTTAAGTATATTATTTTCTAAAAAATAATTGAAAGATTTTTTTTTAATATTGTCGTTGTACTTCTAACTTGGTATATAGTAATGAAAGTTCTATTCTTGTTTTTCATACCTATCACTGTATAGTCTATGGAGCTGTTCATTTCTCCATGTATTTTTGCTGACTCTATGTTCTGCAGAGACAAGGCTGATTTTGAACCAAGTTTCAAATCAAAGTTGCCAGTGTGTAACTGTAGGGTCGGTGGGCCGGACTGGGGGGTGGTCCCTCTGTATACCGCGCAGTGACGTACAGACACAAGATGGAGGCAGTTTTCGGGTGCAACGGGTCCAAGTTTATTTACCGCCGTCCGACTGATGGCTCTGACAACACACCGCAGTTCCTTCACGGCCATCCGTTAACCAGGCCCCGGTAGACACACACCGTACTTTCACTTGGGACGTAGATACACACACCGTCCCTTTCTCAGCTTAGTGACGTTCCTGCCAGTTTGGTCACTGTGGCCGCCTTAGGCCTGTACACCAACAGTAATTTTACTGGTCAGCTGTCGTCGTCAAATTCGGTTTGCTTTCCCTCGGGACCTCGTCTGTACTGCGGTACTTTGTGTCAGGACCACCCCCCTGACTTCTTCTCTCCTCAGTCCCCTGGTTGAGCTTTCCTCACAACACCCACTTTGCCACAGGCTCCTCTCCTCTTGAGCTCCTCCCAGGGACTGGAACTTTCTGGAACCCTCCAGTCAAATGTATAACTTTCCCGATTCCCTGTAACTCCGCCCCCATGACCAACGGCTTCCAAAGCCCTAAGCTGCTGTCAAGTCCTGAACTCACACTCCTCCCTGCCATCTTTTGGTCAACCCCAGGTACTGCACGTCACCTACACTTTCCTAGCTGTTTTCCCACTGTCATAACTGCTATCTGCCTAAAATGTGCAAACCCTCCTTCCTACTTGCTGACATGTCCGTCCGTCAGATCACCTTCCCTACATAACATCTGTGCCAAGTTTTGCTTCAGTCGGTGCCACGCCTTTGTTGCGGGTGATGCATAAAAGCAATCCCTTTTTTTCTGGGATTTTTGGTACTACTGGATCAGGGAGCTTCCGAGTTGATTGTCTGGTTTTGATTGCTCCTTTCCGAGAGTCCTGGCTTGGAGCTGCCTGCTATTTAAACTCCTGAATCTCTAGCTTCCACTGCCAGTTAATAATTTTGGCTACTTGGCTTGTGCTAGTCCATGCTTGTGTTGTTTTTCTGATTTCTCCTGTTTCTTGACCTCGGCATGAATTTTGACTATCCTATTGTTTTATGATTCTGTTTCTGACGTGATTTCTTGGCTTTCGCGCTGCTTGGCCACCCTTCTCTGTGCCATCTGATTTTCATGGACTGTTTGATAATAGAAACTTGGGTCTTCTGACAAAAACTGATGAAACTCTGACCAATCTTTGATGGTGAAAACTGACATTGACCGAACCCTGTTGAAACTCTGAAAAAAAAAAAGATGAAACCCTAACCGTTTTTTGTTTGTCTTTTGCATACAAGGAAAATTGCTTTCGACTAAATGAAATTAAACATCTATATAGCGCCATTAATTCCACAGTGCTTTACAGACATTATTGGCACTGTCCCCATTGGGGCTCGCAATCTTCATTCCCTATCGGTATGTCTGGAATGTGGGAGGAAACCGGAGAACCCGGAGGAAACCCACGCAAACATGAGAACATGCAAACTCCTTGCAGAAACCGGAAAAAACGGAGGAAACCCGCGCAAACACGAGGAGAACATACAAACTCCTTGCAGATGTTGTCCTTGGTGGGAATTTGAACCCAGGACCACAGGGCTGCAAGGCTGCTGTGCTAACCACTGAGCCACCATGCTACCCCATAAGTTTAATACTTTTACTGTTTTTAATACTATTAAGCATCTAAAACAAGAAAAGTCAACTTTTATTTTGCCATTTTCTCCCATTTAGACATATGTGTCTCAATGGTAAGAAATTTATCAAAAAACTTATGTATTTTGAAATACCTTTCTCAGCTCGGCTACATGCTACATCTAAGATCTTTGATCATGTGAGAACTGCTCCACCCAGTAAACCAATATTGCATCATTGGATTCAGGGTTTCTTTGCCTACAACAGGCTATCAGATGAGGTAGCAAAAACCTGCTCACAGATTCCCTTTAACTCTTTAAGGTCATGAGCTTATGGATGCAGCATATGTTTTTCTTATATGCATTTTGAAGGAACTGTATGAGAATTGTATTGGACTATATGTTGTTTGCGGGTGTGGTTATGGCTGAAGATTTACACAGTATACAGGGCAGGTGTGATGCCAGTCACTACAAAAGGACAGACCGTGAGGCAGCAAAGTCAGATGTTCCGGGGTCAGTACCATGAGAGCACATAGAAAACCAAGAGAAAAGACAAAGGCGTAAGTCAGGTCACAGTCCGGAGTCAAAATACCAGGAGATAGCGGATAAAGGCCAAAGGACAAGACAAAGGGATAGTCAGAACACGGTCCAAGAGTCAGGCAGCGGAAGATCAGAACAACAGAATCAGGCAAACACTAACCAGGAAACACAAACTATGTCTATTAATCAGAGGCAGACAGCTCAGGTAAATATCTTAGGCAATCTCCATAATAGAGAACACCTGGAGAAAATCATGTATCTCCCAGTCCCAGATTGGACAGCTGAGTTGTCAATCAAAGCACTTTCATCTCAGCATGACCCAGTTTCCAAAGGACAGCAAAACAATTACTCATTGAGCGGAGAAATTGTGACCGCAGGGTACCACAGCTCTGTATCCTACTTAGCGGTCATTCTTGGGTATTGCATATCAGTGTCTATTGCAGTGATTATGATCTGAGCTTTAGTACCTGAGAACTACCATTTTACAGTGTATGGAGCTGTGTTGTTCTGACTGTGTACGCTATGTATATCCAGTCATGGGAGAACCTGTGAATAACTAATCTGTGAGTTTGCCGATTTTCAGATGCCCTCCAAGTTGATATTGATTGCCTTTCCTGTGGATGCGCAATCCAACTATAAGTCCTGGAAAATCTCTTCAAAGGGAATATGTTAGCAGATTTTTGATATTTAATCTTAGAGCAACCTAATGTAGCAACCTAATGTATGGGCAGAAAGCCTGATCCTAGAAATATGTTCATTATTGGGCTGCTTAGTGCAGTCTTGACAAAATTCTTGGTTTCTCTGTTGTAAATGTAGCAGTGCTCAGAATGCTGAGCTGTGTGTA
Source organism: Dendrobates tinctorius (assembly GCF_039654945.1). NCBI lineage: Eukaryota > Metazoa > Chordata > Amphibia > Anura > Dendrobatidae > Dendrobates > Dendrobates tinctorius. The sequence goes on along the minus strand of NW_027361743.1, from coordinate 4,572,136 downwards.
ATCCCGCTTGCATCTCTTACTGGCAGCTTCCTGTTTACACTGTACATTGTCAGCAATCAGCGAATCAGTGGTGGAGGTGGGGTTACACAGATTAGCTAGACTACCTGGCACATGACACCTAGTCCAACAGTGATAATCTCATGCTGATAAAATGCTGATTGTATCGAAACTACAACATACAGCCTAATAAGTGACACATCTCTGGTATCAGGCTGTCTTCCCCTACATCATGGTGCGCTCAGGTTACATAGCAAAAATCTGCTGATAGATTTCCTTTAAAGGAACGTTTGATAGAAACCACAGTGTTTCACAACAGTAAGCATATTAATAATTTAGTTTTTTCCATTCTATAATAATTCTTTCTCAGACAGAAATTTTATTGCAAGGGTAGTTTTTCTCAATTCTGCTCTTCAGTATAATTTATAAAAGACAATAGTGTATTATTCTCAAAGAAGCAAACAATTATATTGGATTTTCTTATGCCATGTTACCACAGGATATTTCACGTGACCACACTTCAGACATATTTTCTTGTTAGTGTATCGGACTGGCTGTATTGCCGATATCTTGACCAAGAACCAATAGCCTTGTACTGCACATGCCAATGAGGCTCTTCAACTTGGGACATTCTTAGTCTGGTTGGAACCTGCATCCAATATATGGAAGAAAAATAGGACTGTGTGAACTAACTCTTGGTCTCGCGCATGTGAGAAAGTTTAGAATCTACAATGCATAGATTCAAAATAGCTGCAATTCTGAGATCAGCCGCATATATACGAGCTGAAATAAGAGGCGTTAGTGCTCCCTGGAGCTATATTTGGGGCAAATTAATTCTCAGGGCTCTGTCCATCGGTCACGTCAGTAATCTGTGAACGCTGGACAGGATCCCCAAAGACCGCCTCTTACATGACAGCATCTTTGACTCTTCTTTTGACTAGCTAGTCTAGCTGGACATCACATGTACATCATGCCACGATAATGATGTCACTTCAGGCCAGCTAGACAAAAGAGGAGCCATGGATGCTACCAGATATGAGGCAGTTCTCAAAGTTTACGTTCAGCCTTTACAATTAGTAACATGGCTGATGGACTTGCAAATCAATTTGCAACAACTCAAGCTGGAGCCCTTTCACTGTTGACAAAGGGGATTCAAGGGCAGTTAGACCCTGTGAACAAAAGTCCTAAAGAGATTTTGCTCCCTTAAAATCCACATAGCACTTGAAAAATAGCATATTAATTCACTCACATAGTCTTAGTTTTAATATCTAATCTCTTTCCACTAATCCATGTACTAACATCATAAAATGCTTAAAATGAAGGTTGGACATACAGTATGTGTGACAGTAAGTTATGGAATTATTGCAGGTGCCCTGTGGTGACTAACTATTTATATGCAGAAGCCATCAATAGCAACCATGACATCCAGCAATTAGACAGAGGAAGAGGGCTCTATCCGTCCTCCTAAAGGTGCCCAATTTTGTGGCACTTATTGGTTGTTATTGCAGAAAAAGGTCTGCCAACACAAAGGCATGATTCAAAAATATTGGGTGGTATTGGTTTTTTTTGACAGATTATGAATCTCTTTTTTGAGCAGTCAACAAATTGCACTGTAAAGACTCCTAGCGGGAAAAAAATTAGAGGGTTTATTTTTAAGGGTTGACAGATAACAAAATAGAAAAAAAAATAGAACATTTTTCTGCAAAAGTTTAACAGATGAATAAAAAAAACATCTACATACAACTAAATATTGACATGGATGAAATTGTTAGCACCTTTGAAATTGTCCAGAAAATGAAGTATTTCTCCCAGAAATACAGTTAGGCTATGTGCACATGTAACGGAACTCTTGCGGAAATTACCCGAGAATTCCGGAATTCCATTCCGCGGGAAAATCGCATTTTAAATTCCCGCGATTTTCCCGCGGAAAAACTAGCATTTTGCAAGCGTAATTAGCTTGCAGAATTGCTGGCGTTTTCCAAGCGATCTGTAGCATCGCTTGGAGAACTGAATGACAGGTTGGTCACACTCGTCAAACATAGTATTTGACAAGTGTGACCAACTTTTTACTACTGAGGCCGCCTATGCAGCATCAATAGTAAAAGATAGAATGCAAAAAAAAATAAAAAATAGTGTTATTCTTACCTTCTGACGTCCCGCGCAGCCGTTCCCAGTAATCCTTTGCGAAAATGCCCGCGATGGCGTCCGTTCTCGCGGGATCGCGACGTCTCGCGGCAATTCGCAATGACGTCGCGCGAATGACCACGAGACTTCGCGATCCCGCAAGAACGGACGCCATCGCGGGCATTTTCGCAAAGGATTACTGGAACGAGAGCGTGGAGAGAGGCGGGAAGGCTGCGCGGGACGTCGGAAGGTAAGAATAACAATATTTTTTATTTCAAATTCTATTTTTTACAGGGATATGGTACCCAAAGCACGGAGGACAGTCTCCTCTCCTCCGGACCGTGGGTACCATCCGCAATTGTTCTGCTTACTTTCCGCATGGTGTGCACAGCCACATGCGGGAAGTAAGCGGAACAATACATTCCTATGGGTGCGGGATCGCCGCGATTCCGCAAAATTAATGAGCATGCTGCGTTTTTTACCGCGAAGCGATTCCGCCTTGGTTAAAACCGCAGCATTAGCACAGCATTGCGGAATCCCATAGGAATGCATGGAATGCTTATTTTTCACGTTTTCGCGGCAAAATCGCGTGGTTAAAACCGCCGCGGAAACGCGAAAAAAACGCCAAGTGTGAACTCAGCCTTACACATGTTTTGTTATTCACATGTTTACTTCCTTTGTGTATATTGAAACAACACACAAAAAAACAGAGAAAAAAAAAAGAAATGGCAAATAGGACATAATTTCACACAAAACACGAAGAATGAGCACTACAACATTTCTGGCACCCTCAAAATATTTGGCTGCACACCCTTTGGAATAAATAACTGCAATCAATCGCTTCCTATAACCATCAACAAGATTCATACACCTTTCAACTGGAATTTTGAACCATTCTTCTTTTGCAAACTGCTCCAGGTCTCTCATATTTGATGGTGCCTTCTCCCAAAAGCAATTTTAAGATCTCTCCACAGGTGTTCACTGGTATTTAGATCCTGGCTCATTGCTGGACACTTTACAACTCTCCAGCGCTTCGTTTCCATCCATTTCTGGGTGCTTCTTGAAATATGTTTGGGGTCATTGTCCTGCTGGAAGACCCATTGCCTAGGATGCAAACCCAGCTCTGGGCACCACATTGCAAACCAAAATCCTTTCATGATGCCTTGCACACAATCAAGACACCCAGTGCCAGAGGCAGCAAAACAACCCCAAAATATATTTGAACCTTTACCATATTTGACTGTAGGTACTGTGTTCTTTTATTTGTAGGCCTCATTCCATTTTAGGTAAACCGGATGATTTGCTTCACCAAAAAGCTCCATCTTGGTTTCATCTGTCTACAAGAAACTTTCCCTAAAGGAATTTGGCTTACTCGCATACATTTTGGCAAAATGCAGAATAGCTTATTTATGTCTCTGTGTTAGCAGTTGGGTCCTCCTGGGTTTCCTACCATAGCATTTCATTTTATTCAAATGTTGACAGATAGCTCACGCTGAGACTGATGCACACTGAGCAGGACAGCTTGAATTTCTTTGGAACTTCATTGGGGATGCTTCTTCACCATTCAGACTATCCTACGTTGCAATTTCCATCAGTTTTTCTCTGCTGTCCACATCTGAGGAGATTAGCTAGAGTGCCATGGGTTGTAATCTTCTTGATTATGCTTCACACTGTGGAGAAAGGAACATCAAGATCTCTGGAAATGGACTTGCAACCTTGAGATTGTTGTTCAGTAATTTTGGTTCTCAAGTCCTCAGACAGTTCTTTTCTACTCTTTCTGTTCTCCCTGCTTAATTTGGCACACAAAAACACACAATGCAAAGACTTGAGTCAACTTCTCCCCTTTTTATCTGGTTTCAGGTGTGATTTTCATTTTGCCCACACTTGTTACTTGTCGCAGGTGAGTTTGAATGAGCATCACATGCTTGAAACAAAGTTGTTTACCCACAATTCAGGAAAGATGTCCTTTTTGGGGTTTTGTGTGAAATTATGTCCAATTTGCCTTCTCAGTTTTTTTGTGCTGTTCCAATACACACAAAGGAAATAAACATGTGTATAACAAAACATGTGTATTTGCAATAATTTTCTTGGAGAAACACTTAATTTTTTGCAACAATTTCAAGGGTGACAGCGCTTTTCGTCATGACTGTGTATCGTATCATAAAAAAAAGTTAGCACGCTATTCTAAAAGCAAAATTATTCTAGCACATAATAAGCAAAATTAAAAATAATAAATATGCTCACTTCTTATATTTGAGGCGGAGCTTGCATAAACCCTACCACATTTGTCCTCCATTTTTGCAAAATTGCTGCACCCCAGTGCAGATGGATTGGCTGAGAGGAGCTTAAAAAATGGTGCAGAAATAGTCTAGTAGTTGGTTTATCTAAGCCAAGTAGTTGTAGTAGCTGCTGTGAACTGGCAGTTGTCTCAATCAGCAGGGGCATATCGGTGGCTGAAGGCCAGTTTGGCATGTCCATTGCAAAAGAAGTTGATGGTTGGAGATGGGAGCACTTTTCTATTAGTGGAGAGGTGGGCTGGAGTGATTTTTCCCTTGTAGAAGAGTTTATGGGCTAAAGTGCTGGAACTCTAGCATGGAACTTCCAGATACTCTACCCAATGGGTCACCTGCTGCTCTTTGGGAGACTTATTAGGTAAGAGTTATTTCTTTAAAGGGATTGTCGACTACTAGGACAACTCCTTATTGATCTGAATGTTTGATACTATTAAAATTAAAACACTTATACTCATATTCTGTCTCGATGCTGTTTGAACGGTGTCGGCCATCACGTTCCAGGGGCTAAAGTGAAGTTGTCATGTCATGTGAGCCCTGTGCTCAACCATCGTTGGCATCACTGTCCCCACCTCCAGATGTATATTTTATTAATAGGAAATGAGAGCTTCGACTGACCACTCACTTCCTTTTTAGTTCTTATATATCCGAAGATGGGGACAGTGAAGTCAACGATGATTTGGCACAGGGCTCCAGTGACAGGACAACCTCACATGCGTCACAGGAATGTGAGTGCGAAAACCTCTAGAACAACGCCAGCACCAGAGGTGAGTATAGATGTTTTTATTTTAATGGAGGGAAAACATTCAAATCAAGAAAATGTTGGACAATTAGTGGACGACCCCTTTGACATCTCTGAGCAAGACCTGGAGCGTTTCACATAAACTACCTCTCAACTACCCTGTTATAGATGACTTATTTCTGGACAAAGCTGAACTTACAGGGGGCTTTCCTTATATCACCATCTGTTACTATTCTACTTAACATATCCTCAAACCTCTAGAAATTCTCTAGAAATCGCATGGCATGACTTAAATTCATGATACATTCCATAAACACTTAAATCCTTGCAGTCTCCGAAGCCTTTGTTTCTTTGCTCAACATTTATTCAGGGTTTCCCCAAGCATGACAAAGTTTCTGTCTAGCTCCTGAACAGGGAGGCACAGAAATCTTCTGCATACAGAAAATATTTATTATGTTTTATTGGATGATTGGTTTTTATTGATGCCACGAAAAAAACAAGAAAACTGTCTCTATGATTTCTTCTCAACATGTTTATGCATACTTTAAATTGTGCTGACGTCATCAACATTTAGGAAAATTGAGTTTTTGATCATATAGTCGACTATAAAGGGAAACTCTTAAAAAATTATGTCACCCAAACACAGGTAACATAAAACTGGGACTGCTTCACTCTTGACAAGTCAATATCTTTTCTGTTAAATACCATAGTATTTGAGGAAGCACATATGCCCCGATACTAGAGTTGAGCGAAACGGGTCGAAAAAATTCAAAAGTCGCCGACTTTTGGCAAAGTCGGGTTTCATGAAACGAAACCCGACCCTAGGATGAGGTCGGCCACGAGGTCGGCGACTTACGCGCCAAAGTCGCATTTCAAAAGTTTGTTTTGCGCTCTTTTTCAGCCAATCAGGATCCACGGACACTGTGGGCAACGTGATGACATAGGCACGGGTCACCACCATCTTTCAGAAGGGCATGCAAGTGATTGGCTTGCTTTGGTGGGCGTCACAGGGGGTATAAAAGGGCGTGCACGCCGACCGCCATCTTACTTCTGCCGATCTTAGTATAGGGAGAGGTTGCTGCTGATTCTGTAGGGAGAGCGTTAGGCAGGGAAGAAGACAAAAAAACTGCTTCTGCTGCTAGCGATTTGGCCTGCACAACACACAAGTCACTGTGTGTGCAGTGCAAGGGGAGGCTATATTGTGGTGTATCAGTGGTGTTGGTTGTTGGGCTGCCTTTTAAGGCTTCCTGACACGCTGGCATTGCTGTTTACCCACTGCTCCGCAAACTGCTTTTTTAAAAGCAATCCAATCTCCCTTATCCTCTCGTCACTTTGGTCACAGGCAGCTGTACCATCGAGCGTGTCACATAGCGCTCAGATATCAGTGGGCCGCACACAATCCACAAGTGTCCAGTGTCCAAAAGTGTACGCAGAGATTCAAAATCTCCATTATCCTCTCGTCACTTTGGTCACAGGCAGCTGTGCCATCGAGCGTGTCACATAGCGCTCAGATATCAGTGGGCCGCACACAATCCACAAGTGTCCACTGTCCACAAGTGTACGCAGAGATTCAAAATCTCCATTATCCTCTCGTCACTTTGGTCACAGGCAGCTGTGCCATCGAGCGTGTCACATAGCGCTCAGATATCAGTGGGCCACACACAATCCACAAGTGTCCAGTGTCAAAAAGTGTACGCAGAGATTCAAAATCTCCATTATCCTCTCGTCACTTTGGTCACAGGCAGCTGTGCCATCGAGCGTGTCACATAGCGCTCAGATATCAGTGGGCCGCACACAATCCACAAGTGTCCACTGTCCACAAGTGTACGCAGAGATTCAAAATCTCCATTATCCTCTCGTCACTTTGGTCACAGGCAGCTGTGCCATCGAGCGTGTCACATAGCGCTCAGATATCAGTGGGCCGCACACAATCCACAAGTGTCCAGTGTCCAAAAGTGTACGCAGAGATTCAAAATCTCCATTATCCTCTCGTCACTTTGGTCACAGGCAGCTGTGCCATCGAGCGTGTCACATAGCGCTCAGATATCAGTGGGCCGCACACAATCCACAAGTGTCCACTGTCCACAAGTGTACGCAGAGATTCAAAATCTCCATTATCCTCTCGTCACTTTGGTCACAGGCAGCTGTGCCATCGAGCGTGTCACAGCGCTCAGATATCAGTGGGCCGCACACAATCCACAAGTGTCCAGTGTCCAAAAGTGTACGCAGAGATTCAAAATCTCCATTATCCTCTCGTCACTTTGGTCACAGGCAGCTGTGCCATCGAGCGTGTCACATAGCGCTCAGATATCAGTGGGCCGCACACAATCCACAAGTGTCCAGTGTCCAAAAGTGTACGCAGAGATTCAAAATCTCCATTATCCTCTCGTCACTTTGGTCACAGGCAGCTGTGCCATCGAGCGTGTCACATAGCGCTCAGATATCAGTGGGCCGCACACAATCCACAAGTGTCCACTGTCCACAAGTGTACGCAGAGATTCAAAATCTCCATTATCCTCTCGTCACTTTGGTCACAGGCAGCTGTGCCATCGATCGTGTCACATAGCGCTCAGATATCAGTGGGCCGCACAAAATCCACAAGTGTCCACTGTCCACAAGTGTGTGCAGAAATTCTAAAACTCCCCTGTCCTATAGACACCTTGTACCTTGTTTTACATTACTATATAGTTTGTTGGATTTTGTCTACATTTCTACCAAAAATGAGGAAGGCTGGTGGAAGAGGCCGTGGAATTGGGCGGGGGTTGGCAGCTGGTAATGATGGTGTTGGTGGTGGATCTGATGGTAGTGGCAAGAGCAAAATAGGACCGAATGCAGGAGGTGCTGACCCTGCGTCATCGTCTGGCTACATAAGGACTCGAACGCTTAGTTTTCTAGGAGTTGGCAAACCGCTTTTAAAGGCAGAGCATCAGGAAAAAGTTTTGTCTTACATTGCTGACTCAGCCTCCAGCTCTATCGCCTCCTCTTCTTCAGTTGTAAAAAGTAAAAGCACTGAGTCGTCATTGGAGGCTCATGTTCATGAACCACACCTTTCCTTGTGTCCTTCACCCCAACCAAGATTGAAGGATGACGCAGGCCATACTACTGATTACTCCATGGAGCTGTTTTCACATACCATGCCTGGATTATCAAGTCAAATGGTGAATTACCCAGGCCAAGATGAATCTGACATGGAGTGCACTGATGCACAGCCGCTGATGGATGATTCTGCTGGTACATTCACTCAGAGCACTACATTGTCCTCGCAGTGTACAGAGCCAGTTTTTGACCCTGATGAGACTCAGGTGCCCCTTCCCGCACACTATACCACCATACACGGTGACACAGAGAAAGGTGCACATGACATAGAAGAGGAGGTGATGGATGACCCAGTTGTTGACCCAGATTGGCATCCATTGGGGGAAGAGGGTGCTGCTTCCAATAGCTCAGATGAGGAGCATCCACAGCAGACATCGACATCGCAACAGCTGTTATCTGCCAGGCCCAGAGCACTCCAAAGACAGGTTCTAAACATCAAAAGAGTTGCTGGACAGCTTGTCCAGAGGGTCAAAAGATCACAGCGTGCTAGGCCGCAAAATGTCTGCCAAAGTAGGAAGAGTGCAGTGTGGCAGTTTTTTGAACAAAATCCTCATGATCAGGCCAAGGTTATCTGTAAGAAGTGCGCAAAGACCTTTAGCCGAGGGAAAAATCTGAAAAATTTGAATACCAGTTGCATGCTTAGACATTTAACCAGCATGCACTTGCAAGCGTGGACACAACACCAAACCTCAAGTGCCACATGTGCAACTGATCACAACGAAGGTAGTCAGCAACGCTACATTGTTTCCCCCACTGTAAGCCCACCGGTTAGCACAGCAGCAAATGTTGAGGTGTCGTTGCAAGGCCACAGCAGTCAGGGAATCCCACTGTTATATCAATGAAAGACTGATTCTAGGCCATCAGAAAGAACACCAGCTCCATCACCATCATCAACCCTCTCTCAGTCCGCCCTGTCCACCGCTACTTCCACCATATGCAGCTCTCAAGTCCAGCTCACCCTCCAAGACACTATGAGTAGGTCAAGAAAGTACTCAGTCTCTCATCCGCGTACACTGGGTTTGAACGCCCACATTGCCAAACTAATCTCGTTTGAGATGATGCCCTTTCGGTTGGTGGAAAGCACAGCTTTCCGCGAACTCATGGCCTATGCAGTACCACGCTATGACCTACCCAGTCGCCACTTCTTCTCTCGCAAAGCCATCCCAGCCCTCCACCATCATGTGAAAGACCACATTGTCCATGCACTCAAGCAGTCAGTGAGCGGAAAGGTGTACCTCACAACTGATGCATGGTCCAGTCGGCATGGCCAGGGCCGTTACGTGTCCATCACTGCGCACTGGGTTAATGTGGTGGATGCAGGGTCCACAGGGGACAGCGGTGGTGGGACAGTGCTGCCTAGCCCACGGTATAGGAAACAGTTGGCTGTAGGCGTTCGACCCTCCTCCTCCTCCTCCTCCTCCAGAAGCGACAGCTCGTCCACAGAGCGCAGTCGTACGAGCACTCCATCTGCAGCTGCCACTGTTGCACACGATGTGTCCCCCTATCGAGCAGCTAGTGGAAAGTGTCAGCAGGCTGTGTTGCAGATGATGTGTTTGGGCGACAGACACACCGCCGAGGTGCTGGCCGAGTACTTGAAGCGACAAACTGAGTCATGGCTGGGCAGTGTACATCTTGAGGCAGGCAAGGTAGTTAGTGATAACAGCCGTAATTTTGTGGCAGCCATAGCCCTTTCAAAACTCAGCCACATACCTTGCTTGGCTCACACCTTGAACCTGGTGGTGCAGTGCTTCCTCAAAAATTATCCGGAGTTAACAGCCCTGCTCCAGAAGGTGCGAAGACTGTGCGCGCACATCCGCCGGTCGCCTGTACACTCCGTTCGTATGCAGAAGCTGCAGCGATTGCTCCACCTTCCCAACCACCGCCTCATTATTGACATTGCAACAAGGTGGAACTCCACCCTGCACATGGTGGAGCGGCTGTGCGAGCAGAGGCAGGCCATAATGCATTTGTGGGAGGATACACGGCCAGGCACTTTGAGAGCAGACATGGAGTTGACAGGCGTGCAGTGGTCGAAGCTGAAAGACCTTTGTAAAGTCCTTCAGTGTTTTGAGGAATGCACACGGCTGGTAAGCGCAGACGACGCCATCCTAAGCATGAGCATCCCACTTATGCGTCTGCTCATGCAAACTTTGACGCACCTTAAGGAGCAGGCGTCTGCAGCCAATGTTGATGAGGAGGAAGAGGAGGAGGGAATCCTTGATGACATTCAGCCATTGTCTGCTCAGGGACCTCTCCTGGACGAGGTGGAGGAAGAAGAGGAGGAGGAGGAGGAGGATGATGGGGATGATTACTTAGGGGAGGAGGATGCATCTCGTGGGGCAAGTGAAAATGTTGGCGTGGCAAGGTCTGGTACAGGGTTTGTGCGTGACTGGAGGGATGTGGATTTGCCAGAAAGTGCTCCTCCACCCAGCACTCGCAGTGCATCATTGACACCGGGAACATTGGCCCACATGTCAGATTATGCCTTGCGGATCCTAAAAAGGGACCCCCGCATTGCCAAAATGATGAACGATGACGACTACTGGTTGGCCAGCATCCTGGATCCACGCTATAAAGGCAAATTACAAAACATCATGCCACAGGAGAACCTTGACCTAATATTGGCTAATAAACAAGCAACTCTGGTAAATCGGTTGCTTGAGGCATTCCCAGCACACAGCAGCGGTGATGGTTCTCACACGAGCCGTACGGGCCGGGGGCAGCTTGGCAGAGGTGTTCGTGGTGCACACAGCAGAAGTGGCGTTGGAGACAGGGGTTTCATGACAATGTTGTGGACTGATTTTTCAAATACCGCTCACACAACTGGTAATACTGCATCGATGGAAAGTGACAGGAGACAGCAGTTGTCAACTATGGTTACAAACTATTTTTCCTCCCATATCGATGTTCTCCCACACAGGTCATTCCCCTTTGACTATTGGGCCGCTAAACTGGACACCTGGCCTGAATTGGCACAATATGCCTTACAGGAGCTCGCTTGCCCAGCTGCAAGTGTGCTATCGGAAAGAGTCTTCAGTGCAGCTGGATCAATCCTGACAGAAAAAAGGACCCGTCTGTCAACCCAAAATGTGGATGATCTAACCTTCATTAAAATGAACCACGCATGGGTTTCCAAGGATTTTGTCCCACCTTCCCCTGATGACACATAGGGTGACAGAAAAATGGCTTGCTTTGGTCCACCTCTTCCTGGTACTTCACCTATTTCGCCTTTTGCATCAGCTGAATGTCCAACATCAACATATGCCACTTTCTAAAACTCCCTAACTGTGCTGCCTCCCCCCCATGGCCGGGGTCGCCACCTACCGCACGACACCGTGCGAGTGCCGTTGCCCTGGACAGGTGGGTAGGCCGACTCTTGGGCGCGGGCACTGGCACAGGGTCCCTCATAGTGCAATCAAGTGTCTCTGACGGTGGTGGTGCACACCCGCCGTCAGACACACCGCTGTACTATGAGGGGCCCAGTGCCAGTCCGACGCCCACGAGTGGGCCCCCCTTGCTTGGCCAGGGCCCCAGCATTTGCAATCTTTACCTCTCCCTGCTCCTCCGCTGTGTAATCTGGGCCGTCAAATCCATACTGTGCCTGACACCGTCTGAGCCTGCCTCCTGAGACATATATTTTGAATGTGTACGCTATCCATACATGTTATCCAGGGATACGGTACCCTTTCTAACCTTTGTGCAATGACGTGCAATCCATACTGGGCCTAACACCGTCTGAGCCTGTCTCATGCTGTATAGACATATATTTTGAATGTGTACGCTATCCATACATGTTATCCGGGGATACGGTACCCTTTCTAACCTTTGTGCAATGACGTGCAATCCATACTGGGCCTAACACCGTCTGAGCCTGCCTCATGCTGTATAGACATATATTTTGAATGTGTACGCTATCCATACATGTTATCCGGGGATACGGTACCCCTTCTAACCTTTGTGCAATGACGTGCAATCCATACTGGGCCTAACACCGTCTGAGCCTGCCTCATGCTGTATAGACATATATTTTGAATGTGTACGCTATCCATACATGTTATCCGGGGATACGGTACCCTTTCTAACCTTTGTGCAATGATGTGCAATCCATACTGGGCCTAACACCGTCTGAGCCTGCCTCATGCTGTATAGACATATATTTTGAATGTGTACGCTATCCATACATGTTATCCGGGGATACGGTACCCTTTCTAACCTTTGTGCAATGACGTGCAATCCATACTGGGCCTAACACCGTCTGAGCCTGCCTCATGCTGTATAGACATATATTTTGAATGTGTACGCTATCCATACATGTTATCCGGGGATACGGTACCCCTTCTAACCTTTGTGCAATGACGTGCAATCCATACTGGGCCTAACACCGTCTGAGCCTGCCTCATGCTGTATAGACATATATTTTGAATGTGTACGCTATCCATACATGTTATCCGGGGATACGGTACCCTTTCTAACCTTTGTGCAATGACGTGCAATCCATACTGGGCCTAACACCATCTGAGCCTGCCTCATGCTGTATAGACATATATTTTGAATGTGTACGCTATCCATACATGTTATCCAGGGATACGGTACCCTTTCTAACCTTTGTGCAATCACGTGCAATCCATACTGGGCGTGAGAACGGCTGGCGAGCTGTTAAGCAAGCTACAGCACCTGTCCAGACAAGTACAGGGATTCCCTAGCGAGGAGACTTATTTGATTGTTTTCTATGTTGGGACAGCAATTTTTGGGGAGCACTATACTCTGGAGAATGATAGATGGGGCCCACCATACACTGGAACATTCCAAAGGTGGACATCAGACACTGGAGCAGCATTTACAGGGCCCATTATACACTAGAGCATTAGAAATGGGGCCCATTATGTTTGGAGCATTATTTGGGCCCATAAGACAGTGGAGCTTCATCCATGGGGACCAACATATACTGTAGCATTATGTGGAGCTCATCATATACTGTTTCAAACATTATATGGGACCAATGATTTTGTATGGAGAAATAGATGGGCCTCGTCATGAGATGTAAAAAGTGAGGTATTTTTCATTGTACTATACCGCTATTTCTCTGCCGTATCGGAGCATGATGAGTTGTGGTATGTGCTAAAGGGGCGCTCTTTCGCCCAGGGCACATGAAAACCTGCAGCCAGCCCTCCCCCCCCACAAATTTAGCCAAATAACCCCCATTTTTCAGTGCGTAACTTGTATTATGAAGTTAATTAAGTTTGACAAGCTTAAGTAAGAAGAATTGATGCTTTTGGCATTCAAATGGGCACTGTAGGTGTGTTTCCTGTCCTCCTCTCACTGCCGACTTTTATTCCCCATTGACTTACATTGGGTTTCGTGTTTCGGGACGACCCCGACTTTTCCCTATAATCGGATGATCTTGCTCTACCCGACTTTTGGAAAAGTCGGGTTTCACGAAACAAAACGCGACCCTAAAAAAACAAAAGTCGCTCAACTCTACCCGATACATCAAATGTGTCTATGCCAGAATTCTTCTATAAAACAATTTGAAAAGTTACAACATTGTTGCACAACTTCAAGTAGCGCAAAAAAATTTCCACTTTTGATGTTTTCATGCCCAAAGTGGTAGGAATATGGATGTGATTTTAGGGGAAGGCAAAGTCGCCCTGCAAATTCGTCAAAAGTTACGACACAATAGTGATGTAAGGCTAGTTTCACACTTGCTTTTTTTTGCAGCGCGTTTTTCCCGCAAAAAAACGCATTGAAAAAACGCATACATAAGCATACAACTGCTGCGTTTTTTTCAAGCATTTTTATGAGCATGCATGAAAAAAACGCAGCGTTTTTATGCGTTTGTATGCGTTTTTAGCGCGTTTTTACCGCGTTTGCGTTTTTTTCCAACATTATTAGGTGGCCCCTCACACTACCCAAACCATGACTTTACTAACCCTAACCCTAACCCTAACCCTGACCCTAACCCTAACCCTAACCCTGACCCTAACCCTTAACCAAATCATACTTAACCCTAACCCAAACCCTAAACCCTAACTAACCCTAACCCTAACCCTAACCCTGACCCTGACCCTAACCCTGACCCTAACCCTGACCCTAACCCTAACCCTAACCCTGACCCTAACCCTTAACAAAACCATACTTAACCCTAACCCTGACCCTAACCCTAACCCTAACCCTAACCCTAACCCTAACCCTAATCCTGACCCTAACCCTGACCCTAACCCTAACCCTAACCCTGACCCTAACCCTTAACAAAACCATACTTAACCCTAATCCTGACCCTAACCCTGACCCTAATCCTTAACAAAACCATACTTAACCTTAACCCTGACCCTAACCCTTAACAAAACCATACTTAACCCTAACCCTGACCCTAACCCTAACCCTAACCCTAATCCTGACCCTAACCCTGACCCTAACCCTAACCCTAACCCTAACCCTGACCCTAACCCTTAACAAAACCATACTTAACCCTAATCCTGACCCTAACCCTGACCCTAATCCTTAACAAAACCATACTTAACCCTAATCCTGACCCTAACCCTGACCCTAACCCTAACCCTAACCCTAACCCTGACCCTAACCCTTAACAAAACCATACTTAACCCTAATCCTGACCCTAACCATGACCCTAATCCTTAACAAAACCATACTTAACCCTAACCCTAACCCTAACCCTGACCCTGACCATAACCCTAACCCCAAACCCCCTTAACTAACCCTAACTCTAACCCAAACCCCTAAATTCCATGGTTTAAAAAAAAAAACGCATATGCAAAAAAACGCATACATGAGCATGCCAGTGCGCACATATGCGCATCCATAGGCTATAATGGCCATTTTTAGCGCAAAACGTGCGCATATGTGCGCATGCGCTTTTTTGCAGGGCCAAAAAATGCAACATGCTGCGTCTGGAAAATCACAACGCACACCCCAAAAAAACGCAGCGCATGAAAATCGCATACATGCGCTGACCAGTGCGCAGGTATGCGCACCCATGTTAAATATAGGGGAAAAAACGCATGCGCAGGTGTGCGTTTTTTTCCAGCGCTAAAAAACGCAAATGTGAAACCAGCCTAACATAGGTAAAAAATGCACTCGAATCACTGATACTCCTGTCACTGATTGGAGTTGCATCCGTGGCGAGACGAGTGACATTGATAAGATGTGCCTTTTTCATTAAGTGATATGCGCTTTTTAGTGAATTAGGTGCATATTATTCCTGAATGCCCATCATTGAGACTGGTGTATAAAAGGTCAGTCTTAATTAACTTGGCCGACAGTATAAAAACTACCTGAGAACAGGTTGACAGAAGAGCCAGTAAGCCACTGACTTAGCTACACCCATCTTGGCTTGATTGACAGGTTTATCCCAATATAAAATAAGCAAAGATATGATGAGCTGAACAAATTGGGGAGAAGCTGATGGGATGCTACTTCCTTGGCCGTTCACTTTGTTCCTAGATCATTTTTAAACATTGTTTTCTTGAAATCCTGCTACATATCAAAAGAAGGTATGATATAGGAATGATTTATGCACATAAGTGGGTTGTCCAGTTCAGTTTAGGAAATTCTGAGTTCATAGACTTGTCCTTTGTTCAGAATCCTCATTTCTTGGTCAAAGTGTGGAGAAGTTACAAAATGTGTCCTTGCTCTGGAGGACTTGTCGTGTCCTATAATACATAGACAACACTTCAATTTGAATGCATAGTGTGTAATGGTTCATTTTTCTCGTGATGGTTCTGTAAGGAATTTGTGCAGTAAGGAGGTGTTCTAAACTAGGCAACCCTTTACAACAGGTGTCCCCAACCTGTGGCTTGGGAGCTCATGATGTGTGGCTGTCTGCCTACTTGGTGCATCAGCACCACACCTGGGAAACAGCTAGAAAGAGCTGGTCTCCAGATGTTGACTTTTGTGAGTAACGATGCACAGAAGAGCAGATCTGGATGTACATACACTGGCGCGAGAATCAGGGAGAGATACATACCATAGAGTAGAGATAGGACGATACTGCCAGTTAGATGGGGTATTTGCAACTGAATGCTATTGAGTGATGAGAGTGTTTGATGCACGAATACCACATGGGGCAAGGGGGCAAGGTGGAAAGTCCTGGATGTAAAATCACTGCTTAAAAAGGACAGGGGCACAGGGGCGTTATAAGGGGAAGCTTTGATTGGCATTATACCAGTAATGGAGAGTTATGAGTATCACTTCTGTGGAGCTGAATGTGGCTCTCAAGGCACAAAAGGTTTAAGTCCACTGATCTAACACATATAAAGGGTCTGCACTAGTGATGAGTGAGTATACTCGTTGCTCAGGTGGTCTCCAAGTATTTTGGTGTGCTCGGAGATTTCGTTTTCGTCGCCTTATCTGTATGATTTGCGACTGCTAGACAGCTTGAATACATGTGTGGAATGCCTGTTTGTTAGGGAATTCCCGCATGTATTCAGCTTGTGTGTCGCAAATCATGTAGATGAGACGAGGAAAATGAAATCTCCGAGCACGCCAAAATACTCGGAGATCACCTGATCATGCTCGGGAAAACCCGAACAACGATGCTACTCGCCCATCACTAGTCTGCACTGATCTAAAGAAAAGGTCTGTTCTATTTCCCCTATTTTCAACCTGCATGCATACATACATGCCTTTTGTGATATAGACCTGAAAAAGTTTGTCAATAGTGGAGAAAATTCTTCTTTTATATAAGAAGTATGAAAATATGAAAAAGCCTGAAATAAGGATAAACAATGACTGTAAAGAGGTTTTAAGGTTTTTTCCCTAGGATTGACATATACCAACTATTTAAGGTGCTAAATGTGTGATTGATGAGGATCTAACCACTATGACTTCCACTGATCACTAGAACATGGGTCATAAGCCACTTTCTCATTGCCCTACCACAGAGTGGAGACATTAAAATAAAGCAATGGCCAGCATGCATCCTGGTGCTCAATTCGGTGATGAATTATAATTGGGGGAATACCTTTTACGGCTGGAATTGGACACACAATTTGGATACAAATGAGAAAAGACTTATCAGTCATTCCTTTTGGACTCCTCCTGGCTTTGGCTCAAAAACTGTATCAAGAACTGTCACAAAAATATGTGATTGCAGCAGTAAGTCAGTCATACACAGTAGAGATATTTGAAGTTTTTGAAATACAAAGATGCTAGGTTTGGCAATTTTTTTCCAAAAATTTCCATTTGCAGCTAACTTTTTTATGGCAAATGTTTAGTAGTCCAATTACCTTGAAACGGTGTGTGGAACATTTTGCTATGCTCCAATACTGTATTTATTCTGTTTTATTAAATAAGAGAGTCCAAACTTTTGTATTGCAAGAAGGATGAGAAATGTGTGTCAGGCCAGTGTCATACGACCGTGTAGTCTCTCATCCGAGAGAATTGGGCCTATAATGATAATCACGCTCTGATCAGAATTTGATGGGAGTGTGATCGTAGTGTGATCTAATTTTCTTGGATGAGGCAAAGAAGAATGAAAATAAGTCTCCATCTTTGAGTGGAGTAGATATGTTTTACGAACTCATTGACTAGCATGGCCGAGTGCGATCTGAATATCGGGTCAAAACTCTGGCATGCTTCGATGTTTTCCTCTGACCGGCTCGGTCCAAGAAAAAAAAGCTGACATGTGCATGGCCCCATAGACTAACTTTGGTCTGAGTGTGATCTGATGTTTTGTTTGATTACATTCGGACCAAATATACAGTCATGTGCTCGAGTCCTAACTAGTATACATTAATCGATTACACTGAACTTCTGCCGTCTGCCATATTTTTCTCTCCTTACTGATGTCACTAAATCTTCATTAACAAGAATGTCTTTTTCTGTCCCTATGTGGATTTAACGGAGTACTTTGATCTATAGTCCTACATTGTAAGAGCAGAAAATGGCGCTGCTTGGCCAGCCCCCATCTTTTATAGTGGCTGCGATAGTTCCCCCTGTTTGGCACCGCTAAACTATGTGATGTGACAGTTGCAGAGCATTATGACAAAACCCACCAGGCGCATGTCATCATGCTCTGGGACTCTTCAGCAATATGTGAAAAAACATTTTATAAACTGTTCCAATTCTAAGGGACCTGTACATTTCAGAAATTTCGAATTCAATTGGCTGTGGATTCATGTGATTATCTCTAAAACACTGCCATTAGTTTCATACTTCTTGCTAAGGTTTTTTTAAACAAACAATTTCCTTTTTACAAATCAGCATAAATATCCTAGCAAAAAAAAAAAAAGAAAGCATGCAAATATAAAACTGGAGATTCGATCTTGAAGCAAAATGTGTAAAAATTTGGTGTAATATTGCTCTGTGAGCCTTTAAGGATTGTTTTGCAGTCTTGCAGTCTTTTGTATTCTTGCTCTGGATTGTTGATGGTTAACCAAGATTTTATTATTTTTCCTGTCTCTTGATTTCAACTTCCCTTCCCCCTTTGAACTTGACGGGCCCTTGTCATTTATCATCCGTGCGTTGTGATGAAAATGCTTATATTCAGATGTCAACATTGTCTATCTATTACCAGTCATCCCATGAAATAAAATCAATCAAGATATAAATTAGATTCACAGTTTTAACTATTGATTTATTCATCTTATAGAATGTAAACTGTCATTTACCGTTCCTAAGATCATGTTTTTGATTTATCCCGAGTTCAGTTTACTTTGACTTAACAAATTGCTTTCTTGTATAATTCTTCGTGTTTTCAGCATCACGTCTTCATTAGATGTGAAGTGGTCTCATTATATAATGATTGGAAATGTCAGAATGTCATAATAGGTTCTGAAATCTGATCAAAATTGCCGGATGACGTGCATGGAAATCACTTAGATGTCTCTTGGACTGGCGCCAGGGGAAAATAAACTTGAGTTGCTTCATTACATTCCACTGAAATGACTGTAAGTCTATCGAGCTCAGTTGGCGACATTACTTTGCTGGTGGGATGGCATTGCCTACGGGACAGAAGATGGAAGGATCATTTATTATCATTACTTACTGTACAATGTAATTACAACCGAAAGACGAATATCTGTATTTCTTCCTCCTAAATATACTACTTCCAAGAATATACTAATTTACCATTTATTCAGCATGAACACAGAGACTTATATAAATAAACACCGGACATATAGTGTCTGATGCTAAACGCCAAACACGGACTCTCCCCAGAGAAAGAGAGAGACTCTCATCTCTTTGTTTACTAGTAGTGATGGGCGAGTAGCATCATTGCTCCGGTCTCCCCGAGCATGCTCGGGTGTCCTCCGAGTATTTTGGCATGCTCGGAGATTTCGTTTTCCTCTCTCAGCTGCATGATTTGCGACTTGTAGACAGGCTGAATACATGTGGGAATTCCCTAACAAACAGGCATTCCTCACATGTATTCAAGCTGTCTAACAGTCACAAATCATGTAGCAGAGGCGGCGAAAACTAAATCTCCGAGCATGCCAAAATACTCGGAGATTACTCGAGCATGCTCGGGGAGACCCGAGCAATGAGTATACTCGCTCATCACTATTTACTAGCAATGCAGGTTCTTCTAAATGGGGAGACTTACATTTTATCAAAATAGGGTAGCAAAAGTAACACACCTAAGAAGAGAAATCCTTTTATGTACTGGTTAATAATACCTAACCTCTTGACAAATGAGACTGGAAGGCTCAGTGCTTGATTGCTCCATCTCTTTACCTTGGGTTTATTTCCCACATTCTTATTTGGAGTAGCTCATCCTTACCACCATTAGCGCCATAGCATAATAGGGAATATTTTCGATTTGCATTGGATAAATTTGTAATTCAAATTAGTTGGCCAAATTCAAGCAAACTTATGAATTTAAATTTCGACAAATTTGCTCATCATTAATCATCACCCATTTCACATGGTCACTAAGTTACACAGATGTGTCATTCCTTACCTTTCTTCCTGGTCTGACAAACATAACAATCTGTGAAGCAAGCTGTCTAGCTTTGAAAAAAACATTTTTTGGGATGCTCTGTGGGTAGATGTTTAACCTCTATGGTCCTGATTCATCATTTTCTGGGGGTTTTAAGTCAATTTCCTTTTTTGACTAGTAGTATTAGTTGATTAGTTGCCATTTTTGGTGCCAAATCCATCAAATTGGTTCAAGTGCTTCATGGATTTGGTGTCAAGTCAAAAGGGAATTTTATTCGTGTTCTGAACTACTTTTGTTTTTTTTGGTACCAAAAGTTGCGAAATTATGGCAAAACACTGGCATATTCAGAATTACCCCGGATGGGTATGAAATTGCGCCAAATTTAGTGACTTTTTAAAAAGTTTCAATTGATCACTCAGCTGAAAATAATTGCTATACTCTGCCGACTAATTGGTAAACAAACAAAGAAAATATGACAGGCGATCACATATAAAGTAGACATCAAATAAAGGGGCAAATAAAATATTTTTATGGGTCTAAACAAAAAAGGCACAAAACACTCAAAAGTACAGTGCACAAAAAAAGAAGTGCAAAGACAATGTTGTCTATACATGAGCACCCGTTGGTTGTGATGTGATTAGTCTAAAGGCCCCTTTACATTTAGCGATGCACCAGCGATCCCGACAACGATATGATCCGGTCAGGATCGCTGGTGCATCGTTAAATGGTTGCTAGTGAGCTGCCACACAGGCAGATCTCACAACGATGTAACGACGCAGCAGCGGTTGTTACTTAATTTTCAGACGCGGCGATCCTGACGTCCTCCCGCTCGCGTCCACGCGTTGCTCGTCGATGCCAGCAGGAAGCCCAGCAGGAAGCCGCCGACGAGAAATGGAGCAGCACGATCTCGCTCGATCAGCGACAGACAGCGGGGGAGCCGATCGGTGGTAAGTATCACACATAACGATATCGCTAGCGATATCGCTGCTGCGTCACCAAGCCGGTGACGCTTTAGCGATATCGCTAGCGATATCGCTATGTGTAAAGGCCCCTTTTTTTTTTAGGACAAATTTTTTTGTTAGGACAAATTTTTTTTTGTACTGATTTGAAAGCCTACAGTACTATCTTTAAAGAAAATAAATATTCTTTCTTCATTCATAATTTGTTCACTTTAGCAATTTTGTAAACAATTTCTTAAAATCTACACTCATTTGAGGAAATTACAATTTGTATTAAATTTTAAGTAGCCCTCATTTTACTCCTTCATACTTGCAATCAATAATTCTGTTTCCTCTAGCCTATTTTTATGATTATAGAGCTTTAAACGGCTACATTCCCTTTCCCAGCATTACAGATGATTTTGCATTAGTTTGACTTCATTTTGGTAGCCGTTGGCTCCATTAAACACATTAGTCCCTTGCATATTACCAAGACTAGTTAATTATTATAATGCAGTCTAGGCTTTTAGGCTTCATTAACAGGCACTGTACAAGTGAGCATCGGCTACAAGTGGCAGAGATAAGAGGCCGTTATTAATTCTAATAGAAGAAAATTATAACATTTTTTGTATTATAGGATTTATCGGGTGATACCTTACCAATTTTTGCTTCACTTGTTCAGTTTTAAAAGATGTCTAAATATGGAAAATATAAAGTACAATCAATCCACCTAGAAGCGTTAATGATAATAATTTTCTTTCACAAAAATTAGAAATCTTAATGACTTAAAAGTATACTTTAAAAAATCTTAAAGAGTGTCCTCAATGGTTGTTGAACATGAGGATGAAGAGAAGTGCCATCATGGAAAATTATGGCTTTTAGGGAATTATTAAACATTTTGGACAAAATATTCATTCAAAGTTTCTTATACGGTAATTTTATTGATTATTTGAAACATTTAGTCCCCGATTCCTCATTTTAATTTTTTAAGTCATTTTTTTTTTAATCTTAGGGTATTTTAATCTTAGGGTATTCTTAGGGAACCTACTGTCAATGTAATGCCTTTATGCATCTGTATCTGTACTTGTTCCTGCCTTTCTGCTGTAATGCTCTGAATTTCCCCATGGTGGGACGATTAAAGGATTATCTTATCTTATCTTATCTTATCGTATTTACTGACATTTGTTGCGACAAATTCATCATAATGGCACACTTGGTTCAAGTAAATAAAAAGGGATTATTTTCTGTCATTAATCAATTTTACGAGTTTTTGAGCAAAAAGTCAGATATTCTTTATTCAAAAATGTTACAAAAGATGTGACTTTTTGAGAGAAAAAAAAATTAAAGCAGGGTAGGACTGGAGTAGAGTTGTCATAGATTTTGAAAAGTTTGCAATTGCTGAATCGGCAGAAAACTTCTAGAATCACTAACAAAGAAGATAAACTGACGAGATATAAAACACTTATTATAAAAGAAAAATGCACCATTATAATAACAAATTGGGTGCAAACAAAAAGAAGGCACAAAACTAGGCAAAAAACAGGCACAAAGACATTGATGACTCAAGGCCTTAGATTTAAAGTAAAGTTTCCCTAGACACTGGGAGTATTAGACGAACCATGGAAAGTTGAGTATTCGCTTGCTCCTAAAATGTGACGTTAGCAAGTCTGAGAAATCTGATTTGACAGAATTCCACCAATAATCTATGGTAAGTAGGAGCCATACTTACCTGGTATAAGGCAATAGGTGATAATGTTTCCATATAGTTTTGTCGGAATTTACTGAATTGAAAATTCACTTATGTGCAAAATGCCGGCAAAAAGAGCCAATTCTCTCACCAATCTTGATGTTGGTGCCATTTTGGAGCAGATGCTCCTTATTCAATCAGAGGCTCAAGCTTCGCAATGAATCAGGCAAGGCGCGTAGTGGCGTAGCCCCTGCTGGAGTGAGATTAATGGAGTAATAAACTCTGCCGCTTGTCATGAATTTGACAAGTGGGGGTTGTCATGCCTTGCACCGCCCCTGTTCTGCCACAGTTCTACCTCATTTGTCGGAGCTGTGATGCAAATAGAATGAACGCCCAAAGGCAAATTTTTTTCGGCAACCTCACGAATTTTTATAGATTTTTCCCCTCGAAATCTGTTGAAAAATCTTTGATGAATCGTCCCCTTCATCTCTCAGTCGAGCTCATTTGAAAGGACTTTCCTTTGTTAGAAAACCCATCTGAAATACTCTTTTAAATACTCCATTGCATTTTAAGCTGACGGAGTGAGTGTGCGTCGACCCAATCAGAATATTTGACAGAGTTCAGGTTGTTACACAGAATGGAAGTAGTGTAATGATTTCTTTTTCCAGTGGTAGAAAGCTAAACAATTTCTAATTGTATCCCCCAAATTTTTTAAAGTTACTCCTAAAGGTTTTTTTTATTTATTATTGAGATTTTTTGAGATTTCTTTTATTATTTTGTGATTCTTTTTAGTTAAAAAAAAATGTTGTATAGGACTTAGACACTGATTACTAATTCTTAGGACAGGTCATCAATATCAGAGCTGGAACAACACAGTAGAATACACTCTGTAGTGGTCATTCTCGGATCCTCGATGACACGTCAGCTCCCATTCCCTTTTGGCTTGCATGATTTAAGCTTTGTACATTTGGATGCTCAGGGAGCGGCAAATATCAAATGGTGTGGAAGCCAATATACAGTCCTGGACATTATTTTTAATTAAAAAATTTTGGTTATTTTCTATGGCTGAAATATGACCGGAATGCATGCTTTAAGGATACAGTACAGACTCATTGTCATGCCTACACGTAAAGATACACCTTACCCCAAATAACTTCAGCTGTCATAGATTGGCTACTATGTAGATTTGGATTTAGATTGGAAGATTAAAGGGGCAGTCTTATCAGGGCAGCAACTAATGGAGCATTCACAGTTTCCTCCAGCAAAATCGACTGTTAACTTGGGGGTTTAAGAGTCAATGCCAAGTCGTTCAACCGGCATTTGGATTTAGTTTACATTCTCCAATCAAAAGAATGTTTTTTTTCCTGTGATTTCTATAAATATATGTATTTGCAGCAAAATCATTAAATTTTAGCTTGATTTTGCACAAATCCAAGCAAAATCCACATTTGACGGCAACATGTAAAGTCAGCCTTTATCACCATAGGTGATGTAGTTGCCGCTGAGCTGTGAAAGTGATCATAGATTTTATGCTTATCTACCCAATTTTTAAGTTCAGGAATAAAAATGTAAAAAAAATGAAATAGCATGAAAAATATCCATCCGAATCATGATGAGACTTTGTTTACACTTATGATAAAGGGATTCATTTGGCGTCTTTATATTTTTTATGTCAAGAATAAAACAGCTTCATGTATGGTGCTCATCAGCAGAAGATGAATGAAGAGACCTCAGGAGCTGAGTTATTGAGCCATCATCTACCCCTAAATGCTGCTGGGGAAGTGAGGCACTGATGCACTGCTAAGCCGGCTGACAGTCAGTGTTGGGGGCGTGATAACAGCCATTGATCTCTATGTACTCAACCTTGAGTGAAGCCACACCTGCCACATCTGCCGCACCACTATGACTGAAAGCTGGAGGCTGCCGGGAGGAATTACTTTCATTTTCTTATGGCAGAAGGGCAGCGGCAGCATGGCTTTAGAATTCCATTAACCTACAGATAAGGGGTTAAATAAGCACTCTTTTTTATTCATTACTAGCTGAAGAGCCCGGCGCTGCCCGGGCATAGTAACTAACTGTGGTTAGTTATAGCAAATTATAATTATCCTCCATCCCATAGTCCCGTGCCCATATACCCATCATACATATCCATGATCCCATAGGCCCGTGCCCATATACCCATCACACATCCTCTATCCCATAGTCCCATGCCCATATATCCATCACACATCCTCCAACCCATAGCCCCGTGCCCATGTACCCATCATACATATCCACGATCCCATAGGCCCGTGCCCATATACCTATCATACATATCCTCCATCCCATAGTCAAGTGCCCATGTACCCATCACACATCCTCCATCCCATGCCCATATACCCATCACACATCCTCCATCCCATAGTCCCATGCTCATATACCCATCATACATATTCGCCATCCCATAGTCGAGTGCCCATATACCCATCACACATCCTTCATCTCATAGTTCCATGCCCAAATACCCATCATACATATCCTCCATCCCATAGTCCTGTGCCCATATACCCATCATACATATCCACCATCCCATAGTCCCGTGCCCATATACCCATCATACATATCCTCCATCCCATAGTCCAGGGCCCATATACCCATCACACATCCTCCACCCCATAGTTCCGTGCCCATAGACCCGTCATACATATCCTCCATCCCACAGTCCAGTGCCCATATACCCGTCATACATATCCTCCATCCCATAGTCCCATGCCCATATACCCATCATACATATCCGCCATCCCATAGTTCTGTGCCCATATACCCATCATACATATTCGCCATCCCATAGTCGAGTGCCCATATACCCATCACACGTCCTTCATCTCATAGTCCCATGCCCAAATACGCATCATACATATCCTCCATCCCATAGTCCTGTACCCATATACCCATCATACATATCCGCCATCCCATAGTCCCGTGCCCATATACCTGTCATACATATCCTCCATCCCATAGTCCAGTGCCCATATACCCATCACACATCCTCCATCCCATAGTCCCGTGCCCATATACCCGTCATACATATCCTCCATCCCATAGTCCAGTGCCCATATACCCGTCATACATATCCTCCATCCCATAGTCCCATGCCCATATACCCATCATACATATCCGCCATCCTATAGTTCCATGCCCATATACCCGTCATACATATCCTCCATCCCATAGTCCAGTGCCCATATACCCATCACACATCCTCCATCCCATAGTCAACCATTATGACATCATAGTGATCGGCAGGGCTTGCAACCTATGATGACATCAGCGTCGCCATGGCAACCATTATGACATAATGAGGGGTGGGGCTTGATACACACACACTTTTTCCTCATTATGTAGATAGGGGCAAAATTGTTTGGTGAATTGGAACGCGCGGGGTTAAAATTTCGCCTCACAACATAGCCTAGGACACTCTCGGGGTCCAGACGTGTGACTGTGCCAAATTTTGTGGCTGTAGCTGTGACTGTGCAGATGCCAATCCCGGACATACACACAAACATACATACATACATACACACACACACACACATACATACATACATACATACATACAGTTGAGCTTTATATATTAGATTTTTATGTGATATTCATCTATGTATGATCGTCCTGTGGTTCTAATGGAAAATGTTTTCTATGGAGCATTTTTCTTGCATGTACTGAGTCTTTTTTAGGGAGAAATTGGAGTATCTTAACAAAATTTGTGAAAATGTATTGTTGGAGTCATGCCTGGACCTCAAAAATCACCTCATTTGGTTAACCCAAAGGGCTAAAATCATAATGTTGATATAAAATCCCTGCCAATTCTTTACAAAATATTAGTTCTTACTTGAGATGAGTGAATCAATTTGATGCAAATTTGAACTGTGATTCGTATTGTGGCGATGCACTGCCGAAGATTGCATCAGCCAGAGATGAATCACATGACCCAACATAAGCTTCCCCATAATAACTTGTGCCTATCATCTCACATGGTATAGTATAGCCAATCAAGAGAGACTATCGTAGCCACTATAAAAGCAGAAGCAGGAAGTGCAGCAAAATTTGTGATGAATCTGGACAGTGAGTGTACGTCACAGCTCACAGCTTAGCCATACAAATAAGTAAAATACTGAATAAACTGTACAAATATCTGTGTAACAACACAGCAGTGAAGATTAGTGTGTGAGGAAAAGAAAATAGTGTTATGCGTTGTTTTCAAGGCTATTGGAGGCTTTAGACTTACTTTTAATTTGAGGCAAATTGAATTTCTTGGCAAAATTCTGCGAATCTGGTCAATCAGCAATTCAAACGATTGGCTCTTTACCCAATAATTATACAGTAAAAAATGTTATCAAAACCACTTCATATCTTTGCTTTCTTATCCTTAATTGCCTGCAATATTTTAAAACTTCCTAGTGCTTTCTATAACTTTTACACACACTCATTTTGTGTCTCCTGTTTTTAAAGCAATGACTGTGTATAACGCTATTATCGTAGTCTACATAAAAGCAATTAGACCCCGTAGGAATTATAAGTGTTGATTACTGAAAAAAGGGAACAAAAAAAAGTCAGTTCCCTAATGGATAACACACGCATAAAAGACATTTCTTAGTGTCTATTGTGATCGTGTTGGCAGCCATGGAAGCTAATTGGTAGCTTGGTTGGTTGAGATTTAAGTGATTAATTAACATTAATTGCATTTTTATAAGATTACCTCTTAGTACAGAATACAGGGAAATGCCAGCAGTATGGAGTACTTAAGGGGATCTCTTTTTATTTTTTCTTCTTTCAAATTTAAAAGACCATTATGAGTTATTATGCAATCTTAGAACAGCATGGTCACAATTATAAGACTACAGAACATCATTCATTTTATGACTTTAGTAATATCCTGATGTCGTTTACCAAAATAGAACATAAACCGAAAATGTCAGAATGAAAGCTATTTCACGGTCTCGAAAATTAAATTATACATTGTGCAATATGCTTATTATTTCTATTAGCAGCTTTGTTTGGTCGTTCAGAATTGGGGGTTTGGCGTATTATGACGTACAAAGAAAAGAAATAGAAAGATGAACCGAAACATAATTATAGGTGGCAGGTTTTAGCATAAAAGAGAGTCCTGTTGTTTTCCACTCTAAGCTCTTCCCATAACCACTGAGTAGATTTCCCACCCACATGGTACTTACCTTATTTCTTTCCTGGGATGTCCTCCTGCTCTCCTACTCTCTTATGACACTAATTGCATTTCTGGCTGCCAATGGTCCATTATCATAGCTACCTCTGTATGATTTATATATACTGCCTCATGATCTAAGGTCTTTAGGGTCTCTGTGATTTGGGCTCTTCTATTTATTATGCCTGCAATGTGATATCACTGTTTATTTTCCCTATATTGTGATATCACTATATGTATCATCTCTGTGCTGTGACATCACTGTTTATTGTCCCTGCACTGGGACATCACTGTGTCTGCGCCCTGCACTGGGACATCACTGTGTGTATTATCCCTGTACTGTGACATCACTGTGTGTGTTATCTCTGTACTGTGGCATCACTGTGTATTTTCACTGTGCTGTGACATCACTGTGTTTATTATCCCCGTACTGTGACATCACTGTGTTTATTATCCCTGTACTGTGACATCACTGTGTGTATTATCACTGTGCTGAGACATCACTGTGTTTATTTTCCATATATTGTGACATCACTCTGTGTATGATCCCTGTACTTTGACATCACTGTGTTTATTTTCCATATATTGTGACATCACTGTGTGTATTATCCCTGTACTGTGACATCACTGTGGTTATTATCCCTGTACTGTGACATCACTGTTTATTTTCCATTTATTGTGACATCAGGGTGTATTATCCCTGTACTGTGACATCACTGTGTGTATTATCCCTGCACTGTGACATCACTGTGTATATTATCCCTGTACTGTGACATCACTATGTGTATTATCCCTGTGCTGTGACATCACTGTGTGTATTATCCCTGTACTGTGACATCACTGTGTTTATTATCCCCGTACTGTGACATCACTGTGTTTATTATCCCTGTACTGTGACATCACTATGTGTATTATCCCTGTACTGTGACATCACTGTGTATATTATCCCTACACTGTGACATCACTGTGTATATTATCCCTGTACTGTGACATCACTATGTGTATTAAACCTGTACTGTGACATCACTGTGTGTATTATCCCTGTACTGTG
Source organism: Dendrobates tinctorius (assembly GCF_039654945.1). NCBI lineage: Eukaryota > Metazoa > Chordata > Amphibia > Anura > Dendrobatidae > Dendrobates > Dendrobates tinctorius. The sequence goes on along the minus strand of NW_027361743.1, from coordinate 4,543,111 downwards.
TCATCACTGTGTATATTATCCCTGTACTGTGACATCACTGTGTGTATTATCCCTGTACTGTGACATCACTGTGTGTATTATCCCTGCACTGTGACATCACTGTGTATATTATCCCTGTACTGTGACATCACTATGTGTATTATCCCTGTGCTGTGACATCACTGTGTGTATTATCCCTGTACTGTGACATCACTGTGTTTATTATCCCCGTACTGTGACATCACTGTGTTTATTATCCCTGTACTGTGACATCACTATGTGTATTATCCCTGTACTGTGACATCACTGTGTATATTATCCCTGCATTGTGACATCACTGTGTATATTATCCCTGTACTGTGACATCACTATGTGTATTAAACCTGTACTGTGACATCACTGTGTGTATTATCCCTGTACTGTGACATCACTGTGTATATTATCCCTGTACTGTGACATCACTGTGTGTATTATCCCTGTACTGTGACATCGCTGTGTTTATTATCCCTGTACTGTGACATCACTGTGTTTATTATCCCTGCACTGTGACATCGCTGTGTGTATTATCCCTGTACTGTGACATCACTGTGTGTATTATCCCTTACTGTGACATCACTGTGTGTATTATCACTATACTTTGACATAACTGTGTTTATTATTCCTGTACTGTGACATTACTGTGTTTATTATTCCTGTACTGTGACATCACTGTGTATTATCACTGTAATGTGACATCACTGTGTGTGTTATCTCTGTACTGTGACATCACTGTGTATTATCACTGTACTGTGACATCACTGTGTTTATTATCCCCGTACTGTGACATCACTGTGTGTATTATCCCTGTACAGTGACATCACTGTGTGTATTATCCCTGTACTGGGACATCACTGTGTCTGTTATCCCTGTACTGTGACATCACTGTGTCTGTTATCCCTGTACTGTGACACCACTGTGTGTATTATCCCTGTACAGTGACATCACTGTGTATTATCCTTGTACTGTGACATCAGTATATTTATTATCTTTATATTGTGACATCACAGTCTTTATTTTCCATGTATTGTGACATCACTTTGTTTGTTTTCTCTGTACTGTGACATCACTGTTTATTATTATAATAATAATGACAGTAAATAATATCACCATTTATTTCATGGCGCTTTACTTATGAAAGGGGTACACAGAATAAAAAAAAGTACAATAATCTTGAACAATACAAGTCACCGACTGGTAAAGGAGGAGAGAAGACCCTGTCCGCAAGGTCTCACAGCCTACCAGGGATGGGTGAGGACACAGTAGGTGAGGGTAGAGCTGGTGGTGCAGCAGTATGGTGAAAGAATGGTTACTGCAGGTTGTAGGCTTGTCAGAAGAGGTGGTTCTTCAGGTCCCTTTAGAAAGTTTTCCACAGTAGACCAGATGTATGATATGTTGATATTCAGATATTCAAAGTTCCAGAGTAGGGGGAATGCGCGATTAAAACTTGTATGTGATTGTGGGAAGAAGGAAATAGAGAAGGAGATTGTTAGGAGCTGGGGGTTTTCCGCTGCACGGGATAGATCCCAGGCCTTGTCTGGTGCTGTGGTCTTCCATTCAGGCTCAGCCGCTGGGATGACTGCTCAGCAGAGCCTCTGGCCCCAGCTCCTTTCCCAGGCTCATGCTGCATGTGTAGTTGACCCTCCAGCTAAGCCTAACTGGTTTACACATGCGACATTGCACTCTGGAGCCTAAGTTCATTGACATTGAACTACATCTCCCGACATTAACAGACGGTGCCACAGCTGCTTGCACCTTTCACTTGCTCTACCGGGAACATCCAGTATTTTCATACTATGTGAGTCCAGTGTCATGTGGTGAGGATGGCGGCCCTGGGACAAGACAGCTTGCATACCGGGGCTCTAGTAATTCAGAAACATGGGTCTACTTCCCTTGCTGTGCCCGGTGAGGACCCTGAGAGAACTGCCATTATGAAGCCGAATAAATAAGAGTTGTGTGAGGAGACTTACATCCAGGTGAGGGGGCGCTGCAGAGAGTAGATGTCACCTGTCTGTTGTCAGCCAGTGGGGTTGTGTAATCCTGCAGCTCCTGAGTGATGAGGAGTGTTAGTACCATGGAGATGTGCTGTTGCAATCATGTTAATGTGCCGATGACTGGGCAGACTGGTTCCTGCCATGTTGTAGATCTCCTGACGGTTTGGGGCAGATTCTTTTTGCTATTGCCTGAGAACATCTGTATTGTCATTTCCGATTTTCCAATCTATCATGGCATCAGAAAACCCCAAAATGAAGAGGTGTCCAACTTGTCCCATGATGGATCCCAATATGCCTGACACACAATGTGTGCAGTTTTGGTAGAGGACCTGCTCTACATGTGGTGCCATTCATCCCAAATATGATGGAATCAGCAGCAGTGGAGGATGGGACTTTTACATGATGTGAGTGGTGCTACGTGTCAGAAGCTGAAAATTGGCTGCTCGTCAGTTGTTTTTGTTGATGTCTTTGAAAGTCAGCAAGCCACTAGCAAATCGAACTCTTTAGGTATGGTCCCATGTAGCCTGGCAGCTTGTGGGTTGGTTTGATCTTTCCCACTATTTTATTCACCTTTTTTAAATGAAGTAGTCCGCCTTCTTGCACCATAAAAAAACATTTACTCTCCTCCCGCACCAGTGATGTTGGTCGCCAGGTCTCTGGCTAATGTTTAAGCTAATAATTTTATACGGCCTCTGAAATTCCAAATGGCCCTTGGCAGAAAAAAGATTCTCCACCCCTGGTGTAAATGGAGAAGAGTAGGGGTCCTAGAACCAAACCTTGGGGGACATTGACAGATGGGGGTGAGATGAGGAGGTGGTGTATGAGTGGCAGGCGCTGAACGACCCGTCTGTTAAGAAAGGAAAGATCCAAGATAGGGCCAAGTCTGTCATGCCAAGAGATGAGAGAATCTATAGTAAGAGGGAATGGTCCACTGTGTCGAAGGCAGAGGACAAGTCTAGGAGGATGAAATCAAAGTAGTGTTTCTTGAATTTAATCTAGTACTGTTACATCACTGTATTTATCATCCCTGTACTGTGACATCACTGTGTGTATTATCCCTGTACTGTGACATCACTATGCTTTTCACATCTGTACTGTGACATCACTGTCTCTTTTGGAAAGTTGCAGACCTTTATCCAGTGATCACACTATTTACCAAAATCTTAAAATTTGAAATCATCTCATTAGCACCATTAGACTGTTACAGACCCACAGATAATTTACAGCACAGGGACATGAGCACCAGGCAACTCTATAATTGCTTTTGAAAGCAAGCTCTAACTGTGACTAAATAATCATCAATATATTTTATTTATGCTCCACAATCACTAGAATATTAAATTGGAGATATCAGCCATTCTTTGTAATACATAACACTTCTATCATCTCCCTTACTGATGCTTAGCTTCAAGATGTGCCAGCTATCATTCACTCGCGAAACTGTCCATGTGTTAGATGTGTCGTGCAGCAGATGGTTCCTTAGTTGTACATTTTAAAATAACTTGTTTTGCCCTATAATGTTCGGCAACGCGTTCCTTGATTGTAAGGCTAAAAAATCAGGACAGCATTTCCTGTGTCAGCCTGTGACTAAATAGTAGCGTGTCGCTCCTGCGTTTCAGTCGCCCCAGAGGTATTGCTCCTCATCCAGAGGTGTGGTACCCTGCTCTCGGGTAAGGAGAGGTCAATACCCAGTATGCTGACACTTGCACTCAACACCAGTCCTCTCATGGCCAGGGGAGAGCTGGATAAAGGGTGTGGGTGGAGAAAGAGGAGTAGGGGGAGGAGCTTGTAGGGAGTGAGCAGTGACGGATGAGAGAAGGACAGTGTTAGAGAACCCAGCATTATGTGCTGGGGGAACATGACTGGCCAACACAAAAGGGTTAAGTTTTGGCCTTCCCCTCCTCCTTTTTTCCATTGATGGGCACAAGGAAAGGGTTAAGAGGGAAGATGTGATTACCTGGTGCAGGTTGCTATTGGTGGAGAGCGTGGTTCCGGTGGTGGTTCCTCCCCTTCCAGGGGTATAAAGTGCGGGGTGGGGCTGTGCCCGGCCTCTTTGTATCGGAAGAATCGAGAGCTGCCCACCCTTCCCTCCCCTATTTTTGTTGGTTGTATTTACATTGGATGCGAAATGAAGTGATGGTTATAACTGTTTGTTGAAAGTCGCAGCATTGGCGGAAGAAGAAGAATGGGTAACATGTGCCGGGAGTCCGGTGGCATATCCCCACAAGTTTACAACTGGTTAACATGGAGAGCTGCGACCTTATCCTTCCCACGTTTGGGTGTTAATATAAAAGAGGAGTTTGGTTTATAATGATTTACTCCCAAATAAAGTTGGCATTTAAATATCGAGAATGAGTTTTTCTTTGCGGCAAGGGGAAAAAGGAGGGCGATGGTTATAAGGTTTGAACAGTCAGTCTAGTTTGGAGACTGGAGCCATGCTGAGCTCATCCCAGCTGCAGACGACAGTAGCAAGAGAGAAAGGGAAGACAGAAAAGACAGAAAGATAAGCTTCGGAGGAAGGAGGAAGGGGTCCTAGGGGCACGGGTAGTGAGGAATCCACCCATGGGGCCTGTATCCATGTCAACTGCAGTCAGATGGAGGGACCAGGTCGCAGTTAGGGGACCGGCCCCAGTCTAGTGGAGAAACTGAGGACTCACTTAGCTAACCGGAGGCTGTAGGCATTGCAAGTGCTACAGCCAACCCCACATACATTCGCTGAAAAGGCAGACATCTAGGATCCAGGGGTCTGACCAACCTCGCCCAACAAGATTTGAGTTTGCAGGCTTGGGACACTGTATGTGAAGGCGCAGAGCATGAGAGGAGGGAACAGCACAGTGAGACGGCCAGGAAAGAAACATCTGAAGGGAATCCTGGTGAGGTGGCTACCAAATTTCTTGTGAGCTGGCTGGACCACAGACCTGGAGGACACAGCACTCCGGCTGGGGACTGTAACAACAGAACTGTGAGTAAAAGTGGCAAGACTGTACCCTGCTGTGTCCTCAGTTTATTTGTTGCATCATCTGCCCTGCACTACAACCACCATCATCACCATCTATTACACTGCAACTGCCCTGGGGTTTAGCTCTACCTGTAGAGAGCTGCAACATCTCTGCTGCATCACCATCAGCCCCAGCGGTCTTCTCAAGCAGCGTCGGCTAACATCTCCTTATTGCCGAATACCACAGGATGCCCAGGGCCATGGACCGGGTCACTACTGCCATGACACATCCCCTTAAGGCCCGGTACCGAGTGTCCCCATGGCCCTGGCAGGCGCTCCAGTAGTTTTTTTCAATAACTAAGCTAAGCCTCTTTTTTGATGTAGAGAAGAGAATGGGGTTGGCCAAGATATTGGAATAAGCAGTTATCCCCCTTCATACACGGCACACAACAGACCTATGTTGATCACCAGACTTGAGGCCAAGATATTGAGACCCAGTATAGAATAGCTATGGGAGGATCAGGACACTTGTGCTAATAACTGTGACTTAAGTCTAACTTTTATGAGCAATTATAACTTTAAATAGAGTTGGTGCAAATTGATTTGCAAGACCCATTCCATTGATCATGGCAGTATTTTGGCAGGAGCCTTCAGATCTGCCTTGTATCTGATGACATCCTCCTCTCTTCTTTTCATTAGCTTGGTGCACATATGTCACATATACGTTATGCCACAATGGCAATGTTGCACCAGCCCAACTAAGCAAAAGAAGAGACACAGACGCCATCAAGTAAGATGTGAACGATGGATCAGGTCATGCAAATTGATTTGTACCAACTGAAATTATTATGCATCTTGTTAAATAGGTGACATTTTTAATTGCTTATAAATGGAAGCAACTTTACAATTTATCTCTTTTTAAAAATCCTCTATTTTTTATGAATGTAGCGATATTTAATTCTATTGTTTACTGCTTGTAGCCAAGTGTCATGATCCAGGTTGGATTATGACAGATAAAAGCACTAGTAACTTTTTTTTCCTCACTGTATGGTTTCAGTTCTAGTTTTGCCCCCGGTGGCCGTTAGGGTCATTGCACTTGATGTTTTCTTTGCTTTGCCTTTTGCCCCCGGAGGTCACTGGGGTTATAGCAGTTTTTGGCCCCTGATCATTTGACCATTCCCTTTTCCTATATAGGGTCACATGGTCTATGAGCAGGTGTTGGTGATAGCGTCTTTTTGGGATTCCAACCACGGTGAAGGGAGTAGCTGGCTGAGGTGTGAAGCCACTGCAGAAACCTGGAGAAGTTAGCAGCTGGCTTGAAGTTTGGAGCCACTGCTGAAACTGGTGTTGAACTCTGGCTGCACAGTGTCTGTAGCAGCGTGAGATGGTGAAGGTGGCAACTGGCTGAGGTGTCGAGCCACTGCGAAAAGTTAATCTGGTGATGCACTCTACTGCCTGGTGCAGCAGCAGAGCAAGATAAGTCTTTTTGGTGTTCCCCTGTTTGTATTTTTTCCTGGTGTCTATTAGTACAGCGGTGGGGCCAGTGCCTGCACCACCCAACTCCCTAGCCAGGGATAGGTGTAGGGTGTGCTAGGGTGACAGGTATCCTGATTGGTGCCCGGTGCGGAACCGGCCTAGGGATCGTTAGGAGTGGAGGGACACTGACTCAAGGGAGTGCAGGAGGTCTCCACACCCCCGTTCCCTATCGCAGGGCCCACCGTTGTAATTGTTGCCCCTTTCCCCATGTCTTGCTGTTTCTGTTACCGGCCTGTGGGTCATGTCACACAGGACAGTTACACGTGCCTTGTCTTGTTGTTTCAGTTACCGACCTGCTGGTCGTGTCACACAAGACGGGTCCACGTGACACTAGGTTATCTGGACACTTCTTAAAGGGATTGTCAAGTCTTGGGGTACAAGCCCACAGTCACTCCTTGTGACTGCAGACTTGTAAATCCTCACAGCGCACGCACTATGTTCTGGGAGGATTCTCTGGTGCCAGTGTCACATGACTGCCCACTTCCGGCACCGGAGAATCCTCACGATGTGTAGTGCTTGTACTGTGAGAATTCACAAGTCTGTAGTCACATAAAGTGACTGCATACTTGTATGCCAAGGCTGGACAAGCCTTTTAAGATTATAAGAGTCAGCTGGTTTTTTGGGCACTTCCTGAAATGTTGCCCTTAAAAAGTAACAGTATCATTATACTGCCCAAAAAATAAAGATATCTCCTATGCTGTACAACTGAATAAATAATTGTCAATCCAAAAAATAAGGAAAAAAAGCAGCACACTTTGTTTACCGTATCATAAAAAGCCTAAGTCCTTTATTTTATTTTTTTTCCATCTGGACCTGTGGAAGTGTGTTTAACGAGAAACGGCCGTAGTCCTGTTTCTTGTCTGCATGCCTGCACTTATACTGCCCTCATAAACCTTGTCAATGCATACTTTTCTAAAATAAAGGAATTAGGTTTTTTATGATATGGTAAACGGATTGTGCTCCTTTTTTCCTTATTTTTTGGATTGACTCATGTGTGGTTATTCAAGCAAACACCTTCATTACCGTGCTTTCACCCTGCAAAGTGTCGCTGACTCAGAGTCCACCCACTCCACCAGTAAGTAGACTGTTTCTTAGTGCCATTCTATTTATTTCTTTTTGGATTGAAATAAATAATTGTCCCTTACTGTGCTTTCTGCACAAAATATCCCTCCCACGCTGCCGCTCTCCTTAATATTCCCCCCACACTGCCTCTCTTTATAATGGCTCTCCAACATTGCCCCTCTCCATAATGTCCTCCCACACCGCCTGTCTCCATAATGTCCCCCCACACCGCCTGTCTCCATAATGTCCCCCCACACCGCCTGTCTCCATAATGTCCCCCCACACCGCCTATCTCCATAATGTCCCCCCACACCGCCTGTCTCCATAATGTCCCCCCACACCGCCTATCTCCATAATGTCCCCCCACACCGCCTGTCTCCATAATGTCCCCCCACACCGCCTGTCTCCATAATGTCCCCCCACACCGCCTGCCTCCATAATGTCCCCCCAGACAACTCCATTCTGTAATATATCCTATGTAAGATCCTCCCACACAGCTCCTCTCCATAATATTCTCCCACACACAGCTCCTCTCCATAATATTCTCCCACACACAGCTCCTCTCCATAATATTCTCCCACACACAGCTCCTCTGTGTAGTCTCTTTCCCATACAGATCCACCTCATAATATTCCTCCCACACAGCTCCTCACCATAAATTCCCCCACACAGCTCCTCTCCGTAATTCCCCCCCACACAGCTCCTCTTTATAATATTCCCCCACACAGCTCCGAGTCCTCACCATAATACTCCCCCCACACAGCTCCTCTCCATAACTCCCCCCTCCCCACACAGCTCCTCTCCATAAAATTACCTCACCACACTCTGCCCCTCTGCATATTGTGCCTCTTTCACCATCTTCTCCCCCATTGCCCCATAATGTGGCCTCATAGTAACAGCCACCTCCCTCCCCTCCTATAATAGGATGTTTAATCTTCGGTTCCTCCTGGAGTGCTTACTATTTCCAGCGCTTTCTTGCCTTCTTTTCAATGCGATGTCGGTGACAGCAGCAGTGTGATGAATTCACAGCATAGCGTGCTGACTTCATCACGCTGCTGCACGTCGGTGCGGGGACTGATGGATGCTGCTCTGTCCCAGTCCCAGAAAATATTGCTCTGGCAAAAATTAAGAGACCAACACATCAAAACCCTGTCATGGGCAGCCCATTCTCCAGACCTGAACCCCATTGAAAACCTCTGGAATGTAATCAAGAGGAGGATGGATAGTCACAAGCCATCAAACAAAGAAGAACTGCTTACATTTTTGCGCCAGAAGCTGTGTGAAAGACTGGTGGAAAGCTGCCAAAGCGCATGAAAGTGTAAGGGAGTGAAGTGCAGGAAGAGCCTGGGGAGGGTTGCCTCCTCTTCTCCGTGCCTGGAACCATTGAGCCGGACAGCAGGTTCCCCGGGAGACAGAATAGGAGCTGGGGACAGGAAGAGAGCTGAGCAGAGAGTGGGAAAAGTGCGCGCACTTTCCTCAGAGCTGTCTGGGCAGCAGACAGGAGAGGACGCTGACACAGACCGAGAGAAAGACAGATCTTCCGTTCACAAGGCAGAGACTGGGGGACCACGCACAGAGACTGCAGACCGAGAGTACGTGAGGCCGGGTACTGCAGTGACAGCTAAGGTGCATCCTGATTCCTGTGGAAAGACAGAGACCAGCGCAGAGGCGGAGGCTGGTAAAGAGACAGAGGCCAGTGCTGAGACTGTGCTCTGTGATGAGACTGCGCCCTGCAATGAGACTGCGCCCTGTGATAAGACTGTGACCTGTATTGAGAGCCTTAACCTCGAGCGAAGTCCCGGTAACTGCGGTGTTAGTGCAGAGCCTCTGATTCCAGTGAAAGGGTATCACTTTAGAGTTGGAGAGAATGACGCGGAGCTGAGGGGACTTTGTTTGCCTCGTACCCCTCTGGCTCCCGCAGTAACCCCTCATACCTCAGCTGGGGACTGTTAAAGACCATAGGATACAGAGAGACTTCAGACGACAAGCGCTGCTGGTGATTCGGCGCTAACGTGGGAGAAGTTCGACCCTTCAATCAAGACCCTCTTCAGACTGATACGTTTCTTCATAGGAAAACTCCTTATAATACTGTTTATACCTTTTTGTCTGCTTTCAGAACTTGCTCTCATATTACCAATACTCACACTGTTATTTTGCCTGTATTATTCCCTGTAAATAAACCTCCCCTTAACTGTTGGTCCATCTGTTCCGTAGTGACATACCCAACACCTGCACATTATTACAAAAGCTGTGATTAAAAATCATAGTTATGCCACATAATATTGATTTCTGAACTCTTCCTGAGTTAAAACATTAGTATTGTTATTTTTAAATGATTATGAACTTGTTTTCTTTGCATTATTTGAGGTCTGAAAGCACTGTAGACATGTCAGAAGTTTATAGACTAAAAGAACAATTTACGTTTAACTCAAAAATAGATGGTACCTATAAAGAGAGTAATCAGACAAACTGAACATTTGGAAGTGGTCTCTTAATTTTTCCCAGAGCTGTATATGTTGAACTCCATAAAGGAGTGATCTGAATGTTGATATCTTGGACCGCTTCCTTTGTTACTCCAATCTGCACAAAATAACGGATTATTCAGACGTCCGTGCAAATCAGTCCGAGATCACAGCGGTAATGCCCGCCCAAGTGTGACTGCCTCATAGAAATACATTAAGCTGTCACACTCAGGTTGGGAGAGCCGTGGTCAATTCTCGTAATAGCAGTCCGATCTCATATGATGTGCACGGATGTCTGACTGAGACCCATGTCGTAACATGGAGGTGATTGAATTTGCTGCAGTATTGTTTCCACACTGCAGCAATGAGTGGACATGGCACCTACTGTACTATATTACCTTCTATGAAGATTTAAAAGGAATCTGTCAGCAGGTTGTTTCTAATGGAGGGACAGAGCGCCTGATTCCAGGGATGTGTCCTTATTAGGCTGTGTGCTGTAGTTTCAATACAATCAGTGTTTTATCAGCAGGAGATTTTCACTGCAGAACTAGGTCTCTTGTGCAAACCAGTCCAACTAATCTGTATAAAACCCCGCCCCCACCACTGATTGATGGCTTTATGACAATATGCAGTGTAGACAGGAAGTTGCCAATCAGCGGTGTAGGCGGGGTTATATAAAGATCAGCATTCTGAGCTTTGGTAAATCTACAACAGAAAAAAACAGGGATTTTAACAAAACTGCACCATGCAGCCCAGTAAATGATGTATTGCTGGAATCAGGTTTTCTACCCCTATATGATGCTGCTCTTAGATTCCATAGCAAAAATCCATGGGACAGACGCCCTTTAATTTTTACTATTGTTTGTCTATATATAATTTAGAGACTAGCTGGAATGGTAATTAAATTCCAAAAAAAACACATTATAAATTAATCGTTTGTAAAAATGCATTTTGTAGGTTGTATCAGCCATAGACAAGGCAACATTCGGGGGGAAACAGATATAAATTACACAAAGACTAAAATTCTTGCAATGTCCCATTCAAAGTGGGATTCAAAAAGTGCATATATTTGGTGATTTATCTCTATAAACCCATAACGCCTCGGAAATTCTTTCATTTGACCTCCCATGGAGATCAATCCATGAAAGATCCTCCCAAAGACGGTAACGATTGCAAAGTCGAATGTGTCGGTTCTCGGTTTTATTTCCTGCTGTGCAGATCTGCAACACATCATGCTCCGAAAACTTGGAGGCCAGAAAGGGAGGAGGACGGATATAAGATTACACACAAACAGCGATAAAAATATAGCATAACATATAAATAGCCGTGGGGAGCTTAAGAACGTCCCGGACAATCCAGCTCAAAATTATTCCATGTAAGTACATTCTTTCTGGAATAATTCACATTATCTGTCTTTTCCACTTGGCCCAGACGACTATGGCGTCTTCTTGATTACGTCAATCTGCAGAGTTTGCTACACAGTTGCATTTCATTTCTCACGTTTCCAGCACACCCCCATCTGCACAAATGCCCCCCCCACCCAAGTAAAAATGCTCCTTGGGTGCCCCTCTAGTAATTGTTCTCCTTCCGTAATATGACCCCCAACCAAGAATGCACCCTTCTGTAATAATATCACCCCCCAAAAAAAGATGTCTTCGGTCATAATGCCACAATGCTATACCCTTCGGTAATATTGGTTCCGTCCAAAGACGGACGCTGCAATCCACACAAGTGGCTCAGGTAGTGCAGCTCATCCAGGATGGCACATCAATGCGAGCTGTGGCAAGAAGGTTTGCTGTGTCTGTCAACGTAGTGTCGAGAGGCTGGAGGCGCTGCCAGGAGACAGGCCAATACACCAGGAGATGTGGAGGGGGCCGCAGGAGGGCAACAACCCAGCAACAGGACCGCTACCTCTGCCTTTGTGCAAGGAGGAAAAGGAGGTGCACTGCCAGAGCCCTGCAAAATGACCTCCAGCAGGCCACAAATGTGCATGTGTCTGCACAAATGGTTAGAAACTGACTCCATGAGGATGGTCTGAGCGCCTGACGTCCACAGATGGGGGTTGTGCTCACAGCCTGTTATTTTTTTGTGCAGTGTATTTATATTTTTTCACTGACATGGAGATATACTGTATATATACTCTATGTGTAATATATACTGTATAAATTATATATATATATATATATACATACATTGTGAGGCAGTGACCGGAGTCATATGTGAGAGTCGCTATGTGTCCCCCAGGATATGTTCAGCGTTCAGAAGCATATTAGATCAGCTGAAGTGCCTTGTGGTCACAGCAGTGTGCCTGTGAGTCACAAGGCAGAATAAAAGTAAGTTTGAACCTGGTGTCAAGTTATTTTTGACCAAGGAGCTTGTTCAGGAAAACCCAGTATGGATTCTTATTTTTGAAAGGACTGCAGGAAGGTAGTGGGTCTGGTCCATTTCGCCCAGCCCAGATCTTATAAGTGTCCCATTGCCACAGAGTGGAGGGAAGTAAAAAAAACCCTGCAGGAAGAGTTTGGGGTGTGTCAGGTTTGGTCTTGCAAGCAAAGCAGTTGGTCTGCAAGAGCACTCCCTGTGTGAGGCAACACAGGGCCAAGCAGAGCTAAAAGGTTTGGCACACCCTGCGTACACGGCAATGTGGTCACGGCAACAGGTCCCGGACTGTCTTTTGTTTTCCCGGCTGCGATCTAGAGGATACAGCGTGCTGTGCACTGTGTGAGTTTTTTGAACATTAAACACGTTTTGTTTTGACCTTGCTTGGATCACTGCCTCATCACTGCACAGTGTGGACACTGCTGCATTACAATATATACAGAGGAAAATTAGAGCAGCACAAAAGAAAACAGAAAGTCTGGGTGCAGAGCCCCAACTGGGCAAATACCATACCTCAATTGTAGAAATCCAAAAATCAGGGGCAGCACACCGTTTTTAGTGAAAAAAGAGCTATTTTATTTAGCGATGTTTCGGTCCTTAAGTGTGGACTGTTCTCTAGCCTAGAGAAAGATCCACACTTATCGACCAAAACTTCACCACATGGGCCAATATGCTGCATAATACTGGGCCCCTCTCACTCCCGCCCATAATCTTGACTCAGTGGCCCTATAGTGGCTGCATACTCTGCTGCTGTGGGCAGTACGCTCCTGCCTGCAGGGGCCCCCCTCCAACTTCAGGCCCCGATGCAGTTGCACCGGCTGCAATGGCGGTATGTCCTCCCCTGGGCTCCTCCATTAAAGGCTGTGTACACCTCATTCAGACTATCTGTACCTAATTTTTGTAACTAAGTCATCTGCAAAAATGTTGAAAATTCATCAGAGCTCTTGCTCCTGGCTGCTGTCTCTAGTCTTTCCTCCTGTTTCTCAATGTTAGAGTTTTACCAGCGTGAAAGAGGGAATTTACCCAAAAATTGCAGTGGAAAATGGAGAAAGTGTTTTAGGGATGGCAGAGAAAATCAATTTTTGAAAGGGAAAGGAAAGTGAAGTTCGGCTTTAGAACTGCATTGATACATTAAAGCTAGTGAAGACAACAGCAGCATGGATAAACACATACCTGATATTCAGCATATATTACAGGGAGGGACACTCCCACAAGAGAAAAACCCGAAAATTGGATCAGGATGAAAATTGTATTTCAGGGAATCTGAAAATGAATGAAAGAATGAAGGCTAAAACTTAATGCAAGTTTGTTAACTAAAAGTATCCACTAACATACTGAACCTAACAGTAATTTTTCCATATCAAAATTATCGATTGCTTTTAAGCCTCATTCAGATGGCCGTGAATTGATGCTGCCATGTTTTTATTGCAGCTGTCTGGATGAAGCCTATATAACTCTACAGTCAGAATTTGGGCTGCCACTTAGCTTGTACAGCAATCTAGCCAATATCTAAGGATAATGCCGGTGCTCACAGTAAGCACCCATGCACAGTAATATATTGCACCTTGCCCCTCTTGTAGAAGTTTCTCTCTCTTTGATAGATTGCGGCTATTGCATTATTTATATCAATCACCAGAATGCACGAACCGACCACATTCTCATTTAACGAAATGATCTGTTTATTTCCAGACAAATCTTATATGCTTAAAATATCCGAGTGAACATCAGTCTTACCGGTTCGATAAAGATTATGTGCCTTTGTGCATCCAGAGATAAAGCTGCAAATCTATAGATAATGGTGGTAATGCTTCGCCCTGTGACAATTATTAACTCTGGCTGGGGCAGGACAAGGTTGTTTCCTTTTGTTGGTGAACATTACATTTACAATATATGCAGCATGTAAGATGTATGTACATGATAATGATGACCGTTAGTTTTCCAGCGCCAACTTATTCCACGGCACTTTAGGAATATGGACAAGGAAATGCACAAGGAAAATCAGACAATACTGAGTATCAAACTAAATATCAGGTTAATTTATTCTATTAAACTTTATGGAAAAGGAAAAGACCAGTATAGTGAGAGACCAGCTGGACGCAGACAGAGAATGCTACAGCATCTTGCTTGTTTATTGTAATTCAATTCTGGACTCACAGCCATACTGCTCAGTACTTCTGGATAATATCCTACTTGCTGCAGCTTCAGTATGATACATAGAGACAGGAGAACAGGAGTCTCTCATGTATGTGTGCTTTGTATGGGAAACCCTAGTCACTTGGTCAGAGACAAAGAAAAATCAGAGCTAGAGTCTGCGTAAAGCTGTAGATGTATGAAGGATATAAGTCATATTATGGCCAGATATAGTGTTATTACTCATAAAATTACAAAAGGTGGTTATTTTGAAAAGTCACCTGAAATGACAGGTAAACTTTAAGAAATGTCTATCTAAAAAAAGGTACAATTTTAGGAAACACTTAAACCTGTGAATGTTAGGTGTTAAGTGATTGCATTGGGTAGCACATTCCAGAGAACTAGTGCAGCATGAGAAAAGTCTAGAAAATTACTGTAGATCATTAGCAAAATGAAGAACCATGGTAGAGTGGCAGACAGAAAAAGGGAGACTATGTAGGGTGGTGGATCAAAGTGGAGAGCTTTGTGAGTGAGAGTGCTAAGTTCAGGGGAGATCTCATTTATATGTATACATGTGTGGTCAATGCAAAGGATTAGCACATCATTTATTGCTTCCAAGGACCTTAGGAAGGAACAGAGGGCACTCATTAAGTATAGAGGAAAGGCAGTTTCAGCAACTAAATTTTAAAGGGTTCTTTACAGTTAGAGAAGTCAGGCAGTGGAATTCCGAACCGCAAGAGGTAGTAATGGCAAATACTATATCAGCATTTAAAAAAGGGCTGGATGATTTTCTCACTACAAACAGCATTGTTGGTTAGAAATAATCAAGCAATAAAGAAAGTATAATGGGTGGAGAAAAGTTAAACTTGATGGACCTGTGGTTTATTTCTACTTATGTAACTATGAATTTGTATTCTGTAATGGATGGGCAACCAGTGCAGTTGCTGGAACAGGATGGAGGCATCGGTGTAATGGCTTGGATGAGCTTGGCTTTTACATACATGATAGAGGGAAGAGCTTAAATACTGCTATAAATAAATATAATCCAGTATCTCTAAGGTAAGAGGCCAGTGTTACTTAAATCGCACTTAATAGAAAGGTTTTACACTTTAAGTTGATTAAACAGTTTTACACAAGAAGTATTTTCTGGAATTCAGACTTATAATTCTTTTATTTGCTCTTAACCATTATGGAAAATTGCTGCTAAAATTGCTGCTTTATCCATAATTTTCTTAATTTGACTTTCCAATGGATTCACTTTAGCGTATATAACTAAATACGACTCTATTCAAACCCAGTCTCGCAGATTTCCGCTCGCAGTCGCCACTTTAAGCCACTTTTTTTTTTTTTTTAAATCTTCAAGAGCTTAAAACATTGGAAACATTTTCCGCCTAAAGATTATTATTGTTGTTACTTTGTCATTTAATTAAGTTAAACATAAAAGTGTGACAATTCTTCCATCCAGTAATATTTGTTCTGACAAGTATTAAAAGGAAAGGTCATCAGACCATGTAGATAATGAAAGCGAGGAATGTATAAAGTTAATTGCCTTGTTCAGTCCACAGAAAGGGCATATTAGTCTGATTGCATTCTGAAGTCATTGACGAAAAATTTGTGCAGATATTTTTTTTTCTTTTTTTCCTGGAAAGCATTGATGTTATCACTATTAGAAGGGGCTCAAATGGACCGTTTTATTGTGAAAACACAGTTTAATTTACCATATTAAGGAGCAATCAATTAATGGAAGAAGGACCTCTGTTCAGGACTCGCATCTCCAGAATATCTCTCACTCTGGATGGCCTGTCATGGAAAACCTATTGATATAAATAGACTGTCACGGTCAGACACAGACACGGCTATGTCTGGCAGATGATACAATTATTAGTAAAACGGGATGGCAAAAAGGAGAGGAAGCCCCTAATGGTTGGGAGCCGGGGATGGGAAATCTCAGGACTCCAACCTGTGACTGCCCCGAAGCTTCCCTAATGCGAGCCCTTCCCCTGCCGCCGTCAGGTTACTAGTCCCTGACTGTCACTTCAATTAACCCTGGCTAGTGCACTGTCCGACAAGGACGCTAGCATCACCACTGCAGATGATGTTACACAGGGAAAGAGACAAACAAAGGACAAACAGAAAAGATACAACTCAGCTCAGAATCTGCTGCCATGCTCCAAAGCAGCAGAGTAAACAGCACCAGGTAAACAGGACTCCAACAGCGACAATATCACAGTCACAGGGGAGCTCCACACCCCTAGCTGGTCTGCATAGAAGAAAACATTAAAAAACAACGATCAGCTGATGGGTCATGTGAATATTTAAAGGGAGATGGGAGTGGTTACCAACCAACATCAGCTGACCAGCCTAAAAGAAGCTGTCAGCAAGAGACTAGCATTAACTTTTGCGCATACCAAAGGAAAAAAAATCAACATTTAAATTTCATCAGACTCAGAGCTGCCACGAATCCCTTAAGAATTTGTGACATAGACATTATGTAATATTTTATTACCGCTATGGTGGAAATTAAAACTCAAAGGGCCCGATTTATCAAAGTGCTTACAACCAGAAAACAAGTTTTTGATCAAAGTGAGAGTGTACAAAACATTTTATGACTTTTTTCATTTTCACAACAGTTTTGGCCATCTTCCTTAAAGTGGATGGAGTAAGTGCGGGATGGGACATGGTGGCACCTGCCCTACCAATTCATATAAAATTCACTTTAGAAATGTTACTCAAGTGAATGACCCAATAATTATACCCACCAGCCGCTGCCTTATGCTCTTCTCAGCGACGGTCCAGTCCAGAGGTAACGGTCAAAAGCTCCCAATGTAAGTCTATAAGAGCCTCATTCTGGCCTTGTTCTGGCTCTCATAGACTTAAAATAAATTGTGACTTCTGGGTCACCCAATAAAAACACTGGAGTGATCCGACAAGTCCCAACCTGCTGCAGACCTACCGGAGAGGCACTGATAACAGATAAAGACAGAGGCTGGCATGTAAAAGACTAGGAGCAGGGAACTTAGTGACACCACTCAAGCAGTAAAATAAAACAAAACTCACTTTAGTGGTGCTTTAATGAATTTGGTGCATTCTACTCCAAAATTACTTTCTGATAAGATTGGCTTGTATAACATAAGTCTTAAGGGCCTGTCACACTAAGCGATATCGCTAGCAATATCGCTATAACGTAACTGTTTTTTGTGACGTTATAGCGATATTGCTAGCGATATCGCTATGTCTGATACTTACCTCCGACCGCTCCCCCACTGGTTATCGTTGATCACGCGAGAATGTCCTGGACCGTTTCTCGTCATCAGCTTCCTGCTGGGCTTCCTGCTGTGGAGACGAGCAAAGCATGGACGCGGGCGGGAGGATGTCAGGATCGCCGCGTCTGACAGGTAAGTAGCGATCCCCGTCCCCAGCGATGTCGCTGGTGAGATCTGCCTGTGTGGCAGCTCACTAGCGACCACTTAGCGATGCACCAGCGATCCTGACCGCGAAATATCGCTGGTCGGGATCGCTGTTGCATCACTAAGTGTGACAGTACCTTTAATGATTCGAGCCCTTAATGTTTGTTTTTTTTTCCAGATTGCAACTGATTTTTGTAAATCCCAATCATCAGTTTACTCTCATGGTTGTGTTATTTCTGGCACTGTCTGTCTACGTGTGGCACAGCTGCTTAAGGAAAAAGCCAACATCTTTTCCTTAAAACTGATACACCAATGGTTTTGCCATCATTGTTATGGTAGCTCAACCTCAAAATTTAATATACGCCTATCCAAATACCCTGCAGAACACAAGCCGCGGAGACACCATCACATGTTTCTCAACGCAAGCAATGACTAGCCAGGTCTTTCCCCGGGAAGGAACAACCGCGGGAAGGGCAGTCTCCAATGAAGGAAACCACCTATGCCAAAACATGGTATTCATCCAGAGACAGCTGTTTCGGGGTATTTGCCCCTCATTAGTGTGGAGTAGGAAACTGGCCAGTAGGAGCAATGCCTAGTAGAAGACTGAAAAATGAGGATGAATGAACTCATGGAGATCAACATCCAATACTGCGGAGACACCATCACATGTTTCTCAACGCAGTGATTCTAGAGCAATGCCCCCATCCCTTATGGGAAATATGCAAAACATGCAAAACAGAAGCCGCGGAGACACCATCACATGTTTCTCAACGCAAGCAATGACCAGCCAGGTCTTTCCCCGGGAAGGAACAACCGCGGGAAGGGCAGTCTCCAATGAAGGAAACCACCTATGCCAAAACATGGTATTCATCCAGAGACAGCTGTTTCGGGGTATTGCCCCTCATTAGTGTGGAGTAGGAAACTGGCCAGTAGGAGCAATGTCTAGTAGAAGACTGTGAAAAATGAGGATGAATGAACTCATGGAGATCAACATCCAACACTGCGGAGACACCATCACATGTTTCTCAACGCAGTGATTCTAGAGCAATGCCCCATCCCTTATAGCTAGTCATTGCTTGCGTTGAGAAACATGTGATGGTGTCTCCGCGGCTCGTGTTTTGCATGTTTTTACATATTTCCCATAAGGGATGGGGCATTGCTCTAGAATCACTGCGCTGAGAAACATGTGATGGTGTCTCTGCAGTGTTGGATGTTGATCTCCATTAGTTCATTCATCCTCATTATTCACATATCCAAATACCCTGACCCACTTAGAGTGGATTATTGGCACTTCTTGGCACTCTGTGGCAAAAATGAAAGCATGTGGCCTCCAGCGCAAAATCTCTGATAGGGCCCCCAATTATCACAATTCCTTAATAGTGATAGTGTTCTTAGGCCCCCTTAAGGTACTGTCACACTTAGCGATGCACCAGCGATCCCGACCAGCGATATGACGTGGTCAGGATCGCTGGTACATCGCTAAGTGGTCGCTAGTGAGCTGCCACACAGGCAGATCTCACCAGTGACATCGCTGGGGACGGGGATCGCTACTTACCTGTCACACCAGGCAATCCTGCATCCTCCCGCCCGCGTCCACACGTCGCTCGTCGTCCCAGCAGGAAGCGCCCGACGAGATACGGTCCAGCCTGTTCTCGCGCGATCAGCGATAACCAGCGGGGGAGCGGGTTGTAGGTAAGTATCACACACAGCGATATCGCTAGCAATATCGCTATAACGTCACTAGTTATAGCGATATTGGTAGCGATATCTCTTAGTGTGACAGGCCCTTTAGACTCCAAAGCCTGGGTGCAACTGCAACCACTGAACTTACTATAATAAAGCCCCAGTATCCCCACCAGTCCCCTCTAGCTATCCACCTGGCCTCTTGACAAGTCTATAAGACTAAGACCAAGAGCAGTTTCATTGTGATATTATACTTATCATATAGAACAGGAGTTGTCGAATATCTGAATTTAATTGGTTTCTTTTTCGGGTTTCCACTTCCAGATGGCTTCCAATGGGATATGTGATCTATCATATTAAGATATCATATTTTTTAATGCTTATTTATTAATTGATATAATTCTGCCATCATAATGAACCTCCAATAGTGGTAATGTTTTATTGTTATTTTCATAGCTAGCCACTTGTGGCTGAATATTGTTTTACATAGGGTTAACTATTTTTTTTTTTTTTTTGGATTTATCAAACTGACAAAAACGTTTTGCATTATAATCCAATTTCTTCCAGAGATAATTTTTGCAGTTTACTTGTTCATTTGCAAAACTAATTGAAAACTTCTCACGTTGAATATATTAATATCAGTAATTTCATAATAAATGGAAGGTTGAATTTAGAGATAGCCGTGCCTCCGGTTTAATGACAAAACTATTTCTTTTGGCACGTATTACCGGGGCCAAGCTTAGAGGAGTGCAACCTGTGCACATCACCTATTGCTAATGAAGGGAGCGACGTTCCTTTTTATTGGCCTGGGAGTTTGGATTTTCCTTTATTAATTGATTTGTCTTTTTCATCCTTGAGAAATAAAAATATATATATATATATATATATTATTATTTTTTTTTTTTTTTTTTTTTTCACCAACCAGCAGCTCCGAAATTACTTTTGTTCCATTTACATGTTGACAGCTACAGATTATATCATGCAATAGTGACATCAGAGAAGTAATACAATACGAAACCTAGGACAAAAACAATGAGCGAATACCTTGCCGTAAGTAAAACAAATCATAATAGAACTTGTAAAAAACATAGGGTACTTAGTGGACAATATTTTGATAAAACAAGCATAAAATCCATCCCACCGCGACAAGGTGTGCCCAATCAGGATGGTCCCCAACTCTAATATCTTGCCTCGCTATGTGCGAGTGGACCTCAAAATAGATGGAGGACCCAGACCTGCTCATAGCAATGCTAGAACTTGCTATTAGGACTAAAAACACATTACTTACTAGCAGTTAATACAAGGGTGCACCTTGGTCACTTCATTATCACCTGTCATTGGTATTAAACGTGGTCATTTTATTTGGTCATATTATGAAAGGCGTATTCCCATCTACAAGATCCTATCCCAATATGCAGTAGGTGTAAGAATAATAATATTAGCAAATACCTCCAATTAGAACTATAGTATAGTTCTTCTGATTCGCTATGTCCCTTTCCTAATATGCAGGCATTGCAGGACCTTAGGTATCCATGGTTACGACCCCTAGAAACTAGCTAACTGTCACTTCAGTTGATGTAACCATGAATGCCTAAGGTCCTGCAGTACATGAGGAAATGGACATAGCGAATCAGAAGAACTATACCACATTTCTAATTGAAGGTATTCGCTAATAATATTATTATTTCACCTACTATATAATGGGATAAGATCTTGGAGATGGGAATACCCCTTTAAGTTTAAAGTATTTTAGTCATTCAGGATAAGACACATTTTAGTGTGTGTTTTTGCAGTTTACCCGTTACAACTTTTTTATATACTTTGGACAATTGGGGTATGTATAAGTACTGCATAGGGCACCAACCTAATTATGGCCAGTACTAGGTTTCACAGACACATTTTGCATTTTTATCAAGGAAACTTTCACTCCAATGTAAGTATAAGGAGTTCTCCTTAGGAGAAGTCAATAGGGCGGGGCTTGTAAACATGATGGCAGTACAATCCATGGTTGCTGCTATATGGGATGAAGAGGAATAAACATCTTGAGACCTGTTGATGGCGGTGCTCATAGTTTCATCTGTTATATGCTAAGATATCGGCAATATTATAAGTGGCCCATGGGAAGGAAGTCCTGTTACACATTTTGCATTGGGCAGCAGTAGCTAGGGGTCACACATCTGGACCAATGTAATATGAGCATGTTGAATGTTTTGAACTTATGATGGTTTTAAATCTAGAAGCCATTTTTTTTTTACATTTTTTGGTAGTCACATACAATTTAGACACATATAGCATCAACACTGTATCACAAAGCCACGTTTTCTTTTTATAAAGGCTGGTTGTCACACACCTCTCATCTCATTACATGACGAGCTACCGGATTTCAGTATTCTCCCTTAGCTCCATGTACTGTAGCATACTGTATGAGGTTGTTGGGGGTAACAATGGCTGTGGAGGGTGGGGGGCAGTAATCACAGCGAGTGTCTACATTTAATAAGCAGAATATGGGCAATCAAAATTTAATTGCTGAATATTCAGGTACGTAATACACAGGCATAGCTTAAAGGGGTTGTCTGTTTCGAAAAACAAAAATTACTAGAAAGTTCTCCAACAAGTTGGTAGGGCATAATAGGTGTTCTAGCTACTTTGACACTCCGCAACTGGCTGTATTTTGTCAGGGATTTTCCCTACAGCGCCACCTCAGGCAAATTTAAGCAGACCTGACAGCTGATACATGATGCCCGATCCACAGGCAACATGTATCAGGCACCGGCTGTGTGAACGTTGTCAGGTATGATTGACTCTGAAGCGCTAAGGAATTTTAGAGAAGTACTGTACATACTTTAAATGCCGACGAGAACAGAGCAGTGCTGGAGACTAGTGGATAGGCAGGTTCCCGGTGGCTTCTCCCTACCCACTGCCATGGATTGACAGGTCTCAGCCTATATACACATACCGCAGCATTTCAGAGAATTAAAGGGCTGTTCCCACAGTTAAAATTTATCACCATTTATCCTTGGACTTGTCCGTGGATCTTCGAGGCTCTGGGCATTGGAACCTCTCACTAATTCCAAGAATAGCTCACTGAAATATTCCATCATGAAGTGGAGGCCACACATGCACGCCACCACTCAATTCAGTCTGTGTGTGACAACTGGATAACCTTTGAGTTCTGTATTCAACTTTCTTTGGCATAATCAATGTATTGGTAGCCCATAGATAACACTGGTCAACAGCATTTTTGGTGCCAAAGATATTTCATCGAATTTAGGGTATTTTTGGGGTGCTGATTCTGAATATGTCATCAGTTTTGCCAGATTGGCTCAAGTTTTTGAGATTTTTGGTATCTTATTTATAGCACTTGTTGGTAAATGCGACGCATCATCTCATTAATTTCTTTGGATTAGTACTTGAACTGAGCAGTTCTCAATATAGTTTTGTGTTAATTAGTGTTCTAAAAGTTTGTTCATAGCTTGATTTTTGCACTAACTTTATGTTGTTGTCTGTTTTCCAGTGAAAAGCATGAACTCATCAAGAAGAAGTTGTCTTAACGATCCAGACTCATTCTGTTACATTTGTGGTGAATACACACTGCCAAAACATAGAAGAAACATAACAGACTTCGTAAAAAAAGTGTATTTTGCCTATTTTGGGGTTATGCTTGGGGACCAAGACAAGTTTTGGGCACCACACATAGTGTGCAAAGCATGTATCGAATTATTACGAAAATGGAGCAAAGGACAAAGAAAAAGCTTCAAATTTGGTGTTCCAATGGTGTGGAGAGAGCCAAAAAATCATCATGATGACTGTTATTTATGGTAAACACAGGTACAGGCACATCTTCACAATGAGGGACAGGCCTTCTTGCAGATTCCATGTTACTCCCATTTTCGTTTCTTATGCTTATTGAATCCTTGCACTTGCACTGCACAGAAATAACAGTCATCATGATGATTTTTTGGCTCTCTCCACACCATTGGAACACCAAATTTGAAGCTTTTTCTTTGTCCTTTGCTCCATTTTCGTAATAATTCGATACATGCTTTGCACACTATGTGTGGTGCCCAAAACTTGTCTTGGTCCCCAAGCATAACCCCAAAATAGGCAAAATACACTTTTTTTACGAAGTCTGTTATGTTTCTTCTATGTTTTGGCAGTGTATATTCACCACAAATGTAACAGAATGAGTCTGGATCGTTAAGACAACTTCTTCATGATGAGTTCATGCTTTTCACTGGAAAACAGACAACAACATAAAGTTAGTGCAAAAATCAAGCTATGAACAAACTTTTAGAACACTAATTAACACAAAACTATATTGAGAACTGCTCAGTTCAAGTACTAATCCAAAGAAATTAATGAGATGATGCGTCGCATTTACCAACAAGTGCTATAAATAAGATACCAAAAATCTCAAAAACTTGAGCCAATCTGGCAAAACTGATGACATATTCAGAATCAGCACCCCAAAAATACCCCAAATTCATTAAAATATTTTGGACACCAGAAAAAAAATTTTTTTTCGTTGACCTGTGTAATGAATGGAGTGGTGGCCAATAGAGAAAGAATGGAGAGGTGGCTCATGGAAAATGAATGGAGAGGTGGCTCATAGAGAATAAATGGAGTGGTGTCCCATGGACAATATAGGGAATGGTGTTTAATAGAGAATGTATACAGTAGTTACCCATAGAGAAAGAATATATTGGTGGCTTTCAAAGAATGAATGTAGAATAAAAGAAAAGGTAGCTCATTGAGAATGTATGGTGTGGTGGTTCCTACAGACTATGGAGTCATTTCTATAAAGAATGTACGGAGAGGTGGCCTATAGAGTATTTCTGGAGTGGTGGCCTATAGAGATCGAGTAGAGTGGTGGCCCATGGAAAATAATTGGAGTGGTGATTTATACAGAATGTAAGGAGCGATGGTTCATGTTCATAGAAAATGTATGGAGCATAGGCCTGTCGATAATAAATGTATTGGTAGCCCATAGAGAATGAATGGAGTGATGGCCGAGAGAGAAAGAATGGTGGCTCACAGAAAATAAATATAGTGGTGGCCCATAGAGAATGAATGGAGTAGTGGCTCACATAGAATGAATGAAGTGGGGACCCATAGAGAATGAATGGAGTGGTGGCCCATAGAAAATGAATAGAGTGGTGGCTTATAGAGAATGAGTGGAGCGATGGTCAAAAGAGAATGAATGGAGTGGTGGCTTACAAAGAATGAATGCAGTGGTGGTTCAAAGAGAATGCATGGAGTGGTGGCTGAAAAAGAATGAAAAAAGAGGTGGCTCAGAGATAATGTATGGAATGGAGTCCTGTAGAGAATTACTGGAGTGGTGGTTCATAGAAAATGAACAGAGTGGTGTCTTATAGAGAATGAGTGGAGCGATGGTCCAAAGAGAATGAATGGAGTGGTGGCTCATATAAATAGAATGGAGTGTTGGCCTATAGAGAATGTATGGAGTGTTGGTTCATAGTGAATGTATGGAGTGGTGGATCTTAATGAATACATGGAGTGGTTGATCATAGAGCATAACCCTTTACCCATTTTTTCCTAACAGGGTACTTAATAGTTAATTTTCAAAAGCAGTAAAATAGTTTTAAGAATCAGTCATTAAAATCTGCAGCTTTAGTAAGATGTAAATCACAACAACCATGGAAATTGAACATACGGTATTTTTGTAAAATAAACAATAGCATTTAGCACCGGTATGTCAGTACTAGCAGCTCTGTACAAGAAGCGCTAATCAGCCCTCGGTGATGACTTACTTGTAACTGCCCCAATTGCATCATGTAATACAATGCATTGCCATAGTCTCAATGCTCTGATGAATATAAATATAATGATTTGCTTTCTACTTTTCATTTCCACTACAATGCCGCTCGGGAGGCCAAGTGCAAAGAGCTTAAGACGTTCAAGAATAGTTTTCCAGTCCCAATCTCACAGCCTAGCTGTGGGGAAAGATAAAGGTACTTTACAGCAGTTTTGCTTGCTAATATCCTGCCTTATGTTAGTGCAGCAAAGTACAGTTACAGGTCGACAATTCTGATAGCCAAAATTGCACAGAAATGCACAGCTTACTCCAACCGGCACAAATGTTATGAAGCCGGTGTATATCTGACGGGAGTGCTAGCCGCTGCCCCTCAGGGTCACAACTGACAGATTGAGGATTAATGGATTAGTTCTGGTGCCATTCATTGTCTGTTATGGATGTGTCAATGTGACATTTGGAGAAGTAGGTTTTGGTGGAATTCCGCCTCGATTTATTTATAGGATAGGTATTAGAGATGAGGGAATCAATTAATTTAGGATTTCTCAAAATTCATGAATTCAGGCAAAATTGAATTTTGGATTATTTGTTTTTCAGAAAAAATAGCAGCCTCCATTATGCTGGACTCTAAAGGGTTAAAAAAAAGTTCAAAAAATTGTACTCACCTCATTCATCCAGCCACAGTCTCTCTCCACTTTGATCCAGTCATCAGATGTCTTCTCCTGATGCATCCTGGTATCTTTGGTCCACATGCTGAGTAGACCTGAAAATATCATTGACCAGGAGATATCATAATATGTAAGTCACCTATTGGATTTCCTATGATGTCAAGAAATTGCGGCGACTCATGTCTTGACATGATGCGGAGACGTCATGATATTTTGAGACCTAGTCAGTGTGAAGGGCATATAGAAACCATTGGCACAACCCTAGTAAATAGTGGTGCACAAGTAGGATCCCAATCCATAACCTTTTATTAACTAACTTGGCACACACAAAATGAATTCAAATGAAAGCGTGATTTAATAAAGTACAGTACATACAGTAAAGACGTTCCGGTCTCAGCGACCTTCATCAATGTACCATATGGTTTACTCTGAGCTCTTAGTGTTAGGGCAAAGTGTCCAATGAGCGTTCAGGACAAGAAGTGGATACCGCGTCATTGCTGCCACTCACCTTCCTCTCTTGGGACTGCGGTGCCTTCTCACTCCACAGATAGATGGCCCCATACCATCTCTCCATAATCTAATGGACACTTGCCCTAACACTAAGAGCTCACAGTACATCATATGGTACATTCATTTGGATTCAATTTGTGTGTGCCAAGCTGGTCAGTGTGAAGGGACCGGAGATGTCAGGGCATGGTGGAAGATGCCAAAAGACCGGACCTTCTGCTTGAGTTTTGAGACTGGACAGGAGAGGCTTAAAGTGAGTATATTTATATTTTTTTTTTACTTTTTATAACATATGCTTATAATGCCCAGGGGTCCGCAGATAATGTGGTCCACAGATAAAGAAGATAATGTGGCACATTAGATTCAAAGCAAATAATTTCAGTCTGAATTGAATTTCATGGCCAAATTCAGATCTACCAAATCAAATTTCAACAGATTTGTTCGTTACTAATATGTGTAAATGTGTGATCAGTAGAGGTTCAACCCTTGGAATTCCAAAGATCAGAAGAATGGGAGTCCTATATTCCCAATGTGAATGGATGTCTATAGAAGTGGCGGTAACATGCCAGTCCCAATATTTCTTCTTTTCCTTTGTTTGCTGTGTCTTGATCCTCCCCTCTGCCAAAGCCAATGTACGTGCAGTGGGAATGTGATCTACTGTAGATATAGTGCTGTGGAAGTATGAGACAAACTTACTCCCTCTGCACCGTCACTATGTCAGCGGTTACATGCTTTCATATTACACTGACACAACAAGAAGGGGAATCCTGGTCATACAGTCCAGTGTTGGCACGTCATCAAAGGAAAAAGAGCAACAGGACTTCTGTGGACTCATGACTTCGTTCCTAAACAGGAGATCACCACCCTACAAGAACAACATGTTTAGTAGTCACTTCAGTAACCTTCGGTCCTCACAACACCTCCTCTCCTCCTTTTCTCCTCCTTCTCTCCTCCTTTTCTCTTCCTTCTCTCCTGCTTCTCTCCTCCAATCTCATACGTTCCTCATTTTATCACCTCCAAGATTTTTCCCAAGCATCTCCCATCCTCAGGAATTTGGTACCTCTACACAACTGACCTTGAAACATTCAGGTGCAACCTGAAAACAAATCTCTTCCAGGAAAGTCTACAACCTGCAATACCCCCATTGCCATCTCATTTCCACCTGTTCTGAAACTCTCTTTCCTCATTTTCGTGTAGAAGGATGCCCAGGAGGATGCCCAGGAGGTACCCTTCTGTACCTGTCTGTCACAGTTACTTCTTTGTATTTTCTATATGTATTGTATGTATGGAAATCCAGGTCTCATTTACAGCACCATGGAATTAATGGTGCTTTCAAAATAAAAAATAGTAATAGTCGCTTCCTTTTATGCAATAAGATCATTGGTATATCATTTTAAGGCTCGATTATCCCTCCTAATTGAGAATATTCTTACTGCCTTCCCCCACCACTAGAGGGAGCTTGGAAGACTAGTGCATACTGGTTTATTATTGATTTCAGTGTATAAATTGTATACAATCAGATCCTTCATTTTCAAGGTAGATGCAGGAGACATAGAGCTTTGGAGAAAAATGCCAGCATTATGATGTACGTTATTAAATCAATCAGAATAGAATTTTATACGTTCTTTAATTTAGATAAAGAAAATGATGGAGAAATATAACAAGTTTCTTGCACGTTTAGTCTATGTGTGAAGCTTGGCTGTAGTGCAGCCAGTTGTTTGCTTGCCAGTTGCCACCTGATACTGCTGTATTTGGTCAGCACAAGTGGTGAGCGAGTGTGCGCGTTACTTGAGTTTTCCGAGCATGCTCGGGTGATCTCCGAGTATCTTGGACATGCTCGTAAATTATGTCTGAGTCCCCACAGATGCATGATTTGGGGGCTGCTAGACAGCCTGAATACATGTGGGGATTTCCTAACAAATAGACAATCCCTGCATGTGTTCAGGCTGTCTAGCAGCCGCAAATCATACAGCTACGGGGACTCAGACATAATTTACGAGCACGCCCAAGATACTCGGAGAACACCCGAGTATGCTCTGAAAACTTGAGTAATGAGCACACTCTCTCATCACTAGTCAGCACTCATTGCTATAAGTTTCCATTGCTCCAATTCTGTAGTCTGTGTTCAGTCACGAACGAAAGTCCCGAGAGCTTCCAGACAGATGACATTGAGAAAAGTCAGCTTAGAATTTGTTCATCTGCACATCAGTACAGGTTAAGATCAGCAGGTGATATTTGTACTGTATCCTCCACGTTTTGAAGGGTGCGATTCTCCACAGATCATTGGATTCACTGTGCCAAAAAAAATAGACATAGCCAGATACAATATTCAAAATAGTAATACTGTGTGAATAGAGGATAAAGTGCTTGTAAAGTTTCCAGATACTGATAACCTATCTTCTGGATGGGACTTCAAAATCAGAACGGTGGGGAGCCATCATTTTCAATGATTGACAATTTGATGATCTTGTGGGGGTCAAAATTAAACTGTAAATAGCTTTAACACTGAGTCTCCATATATTGTATAGCACTGCAGTTCAGATTGATTGACTTCAAGAGGAGCTGAGCTACAGAACGTAAGAACGCCTACTACATTATATGAGTCATGATGTCCTAGATCTGTACCCTGTGAACATCCGGCCATTGCGGGACCTGTTAACAGTTGGATGTGGAGGCGCCGAGTACTGGACCCCACCGATCTGATATTGTTGATCTGTTTTAAAGTTAGGACCTGGTAAATTCTTATACAAAGTGGGAGAACAAGCAGACTCAACCGACATGAAACTCTATAGCTACAAAAAGTATTTGCCATCCGGGTCTCAATGGCCAGACTCTCCATAAAATAGGACATCTATGGCACACGCTGTTGAACTATATTTACAATTGTAAAAAAGGGTTTACATACAAAATACTTATAAAATTATAGTCATCAGGCTAACAATGACAGACTTGTACAGCGGGGGAGAAGAAACTTTCCTTATGGGCTTAATGGGGAAGGAGACAGTAGGTTGGGGGGTTGCATCAGCTCCAGAGGTAGTGAGGTGACAACGAGATTATTGTTGGATGTATATGTTCTTGATGAGAAGAGTTCTTAGGTTGCGTCTGAAGATTAGTAAAGTGGGAGATAATCAGACATGGTGAGGTAGCGAATTCCAGACGATGATGCTTGGGAGAAGTCTTGGAGGCAACTGGGTGAATAACATATGAGAGCAGAGAAGTGGAGGAGATGTTGTGGGAGTCGAATATTACGTATTGGAAGGTATCGGGAGATTAGTTTGGAGATACTGTATATGGAGGCAATTAGTAAGT
This sequence comes from Dendrobates tinctorius, assembly GCF_039654945.1. Lineage (NCBI taxonomy): Eukaryota > Metazoa > Chordata > Amphibia > Anura > Dendrobatidae > Dendrobates > Dendrobates tinctorius. Next base: position 4,513,248 of record NW_027361743.1, on the reverse strand, counting down.
GTTATAGAGCAAGTTTCGGGGGCATCAAATAATAAGACTGCTGAGAACCCATCACTGATTAATGAAATCTTATCCTCCCTTGTAAATGAAAGAAAATATGAAATGCAATTTTTTTTAATCTTCTGATAGATAGAGGTCAGTAACAACTTTATTAGTTTAAAGTCTGTATAACTATGATGAAGCACTTTAATAACATGTGTAACCACACAGGCAAGAAGCATTATGCCAACTACAAGACCCCCAGAGTTAAGTTCACCTTCAAGATCTTCATTCTCCATTAAACATACTGATTTGATTCTGATATTCTGATGTAAATAGAGCATAACAACACCATTATACTTCGTAGTAGATTTGATCAAAAAGTTTTGAATGCTGACATCCAGGGCACTTCTTCTGATGACTAGACCCTCGTAATGTAATGACTGCATCAGGGGCCTCTCTTCTGAATCACTAGGCCCACACATTGTAATGACTTCCTGTTGTCATGGGGTTCTTTCAATAAGAAGAAATGCCCGAGATATCAACAATCGAGTGCTAGCTGAGGAAATTGGCAGGACCCTGATCCGGCTGCCACAGAGTACTGGCTGAGAAGCCAGAACAGGGTACTTTATGGGAGACAGACCAAGATTACTATATATAAAACTTCAGCACCCACTTGAATGTTGGCATCTTGGGTTCTGCTTCCGATTACTAAACTTCCCCAACGTCTTAATGTCGGCCAAGGATGTCTGTAATCGAGTGCCAACCAAGGAAGTTCTCAGGATCCTTGTCCGGATGCCACAGAGAACCAACTTGTACGCCAAACCAGCTAATCTTTTTGCTCGACAGTACTGTATAGCAATAGATAAAAACATCTCTTTATAAAATTACCAAACTGGACTTTCGGGATCCCAGGGTGCAACCGCCCCATCAGGTGTAGTGATGTCACGTCTGTCCCCGTCTACCTGCTCGATGATGTGGCCATTGTCTCACTCAGCCCAGTGCCTCAGATCTCATGACAGACTTGAAATCCCGGACATTTGTTTTAAATAAGTCTTCTGCAATGCATCAACGATCAGAGGAGGAATAAGTATAGAGCAGCCATCAATTATGCTCGAACTGGAGTCTACTATGAAATGGAAAGTCCGAACTTACATCTTCACTTTAACAAAGGAAAACAATTCATTTTTTTTTAGATAATTCATATTTGGTACCATCATCTTTTTACTATAATTTTGCAACCTTTACATGATCCTGTTTTATGTCCCTGTGATGATGATAATAGCTCCATTTTTATGCATCGCATGTTTCCTAATTATCACCATCCACACAGTTTAAAAGCGCAGTTGCATGTTAACAAAGTCAAGAGATACATTACTGTTTCATTCCAATTAGAGCTCATTAGTGCAGGATCGCTTCACTGGCTTGGTGCGTGTGTGAGGCAATTCTAAAATGATGAGCTTTGATCAGAGCAAACAAGCTCTATATGCCGGCCCGGCTCTTTGTATCGCTCAAACTAGACTTTTTAATAGTAACAAACTATAATTGAATCTTTGCTACGCCAACATGCAACTGTTAGGTGTCGGGAACACCGCGGAGCTGTTTGATAGGAGTCTGTATATTTGCACTCCATACCAAAGCATGGTGCCTCAACACGGAAGCGTATACTGGGTGTAGAAACAAAGATTTTTGTATTTTTGCACATATTAATAAAAGAGGATGTTAACAACCATAGGATAGCTGATTAATATCAGATTGATGGTGGTCTGACACCCAGCACTCCCACCAATCCTCTGTTATCAGCTCTGATCGCAGCCAGATGACACTAAATGGAGTTCAATAAAGTTGAATTTTTGAATAAACATACATTTTGGAAGATTTTGGAATGATTTTGTTTCATTTTTATGTGTGATGTAGTTTAAAGATATTAAAGGGAATCTGTCACCTATTTTTTCACATATAAAATGTGGCCACCACCATCAGGGGCTTATCTACAGCATTCTGTAATGCAGCAGTGTGCAGGCGCCGGGAAAGGTCTGAGAGGTCCAGCGCCTGCGCACTGAAGTACTCTGCTATGCCTTCAGCAGGGCAGAGTAGTACGTCTACGCCGGAGCCGAGACGGGAAGCAAAGAAGAGGACGTCATCGCTAGAAGATGGGAGGTGCCGGACCCGGACCCCAATACCCATCCAAAAGCCCTGACGCCCACTGCCATGTGAAAAGACTCCGTATAATAAATGGGCACGTAAAGTGTGTGTGAGGGGGAAGCTGTTTTGGATTTGGCACTGGGCTCCATAGCTTCATAGAACTTTAGCATGTAAAATGCTATAATATCGCCTTGTGCATAAATTGAATTTTTAAAATCCTTCCTTGGGGTTGCTATATTGAAGAAGCAGAGTTCCTAGTGTATGGCCTATATAGATAGTGCAGAAAGGTGATTGTGTCTTATGGCAACTGCAGTAAATGAGATTTAATGGATTGAAAAGTGTCCGTACAGTAAGATAGGTCGAGATCAAGTGCCCTTTGACAAGTAGACCTAAAAGGATTTGCGTAAACCACCAGCAGTACAATAAAATTGTCATCTATCATCAAAATTTCGAGCCTGTGAAATAATGACATGACTCTGCTCATTCTGTCCCAGACTACACAACAAAGCTGAAAAGTAATAATCAGCAAAAGAATTGTCAATTCTGTTTTCTGTGCTCCAGTTGCATAAAAACAAATAAATAATTGAAAATATTAATATAAAAATGTTAAAAATATGTAATATCACTTTTTTTAATGATATTAATTTGCAAAAGTTGAAAACAGCAAAAGTTAAATGCCTCATAAATGAAGTAGCGAACATGTAATGTCAAAGCTTTTTCCCACTGGCAGAGCAGGCCTTATTTTCATCTGTCATAGACAGTGCAGTTTATACAGAGATTAGTGAAGTCAGATGAAAAATGAACTTGTTGAAATTAATTTTTGTTTGTTTGACAAAAGGATCTGAGACTCGGAATAGATTAATTTGTTCATCGGAATCCAGCCAGAGAGCTGATCGTTCTAAGCAAAATCCAGCCATGTGGAAGATGCGATAAAAGCCTCATTTATAAGTGACCTCTAATAAATGGATTCTTCCCAGGACAAGAACAGAATATGATTTCATGTAACTTTCGGTGTCGATCATGAAAATGCATTGATAGGTTGGGGTATAATATAGGTATCAAATTATAGAAAAGATCATTATTGATAATGCCATGGTAAAGCAAGAAAGAAATGACCAAAGACGTACAGCACATGGCTGGCACACGGATCCCATCTGCAGGCCACGATTGCCATGGACCCATAAATATGTTATATAGCCCTTGTCATCTGTGCGGAGCACCATAGGTTATAATGGAGACATTGTGGTATCCATGAAAAAAAAACAGATATAACATGTACTGGAAATATAGATGTGTGAAGGAGATGAGATGAGCAACTCAGGGCAAAGAGGGGACAGTTTTCAGAAAAATGATTCTGCCTAAATCAAATATTCATTAAATGAATCTGACAAATTCAAATTTCAAATGATTCACACATGCAATATTAAATGTATCTATCTATCTATCTATCTATCCCATATCTATCTATCTATCTATCTATCTATCTATCTATCTATCTATCTATCCATCTATCTATCTATCCTATATCTATCTATCTTTCTATCTATCTATCTATCTATCTATCTATCTATCTATCTATCTATCTATCTATCTACAGTATCTATCTATCTATCTATCTATCTATCTATCTATCTATCTATCTATCCCATATCTATCTAGCTATCTACAGTATCAATCTATCTATCTATCTATCTATCTATCTATCCCATATCTATCTATTTATCTATCTATCTATCCCATATCTATCTATCTATCTATCTATCTATCTATCTATCCCATACCTATCAATTTATCTATCTATCTATCTACAGTATCTATCTATCTATCTATCTATCTATCTCATATCTATCATCTATCTATCTCATATCTATCATCTATCTATTTATCTATCTATCTATCATCTATCTATTGTTATTTGCATACTCATCAGTTCATCCTCAGAAATCAATTAAAAAAGGGGAGAAGCCAGCGCTGCTTCTGGTGAGAACGCAATACATAAAGTACATATGCACATATTGAATTCTATTTGTGCTTTGAAAGGAGACATTTAGCTAATAATTGATAAATGCTTTGAGCCACCCCGCCACGCCAAGTCATTCTCATGTGGGGCAGTCCTACTCTACGTTTTTTATATTCGCTGTGCCATTACGGCCTCCTAAACGTATTAGAAGCAAGACCATAAGGAATGCAATCTGTACCTGAAACATTTCTGAATCACTCCCATGGAGCCAGAAAGGGCGAGCGCAGATGAAGGCCGACCAGGTCCGGACACGGACATCTCAGATCTGACTTCCACACTGCCAGACCTGCAACCACAGAGGAAGGGTGAAACAGGCCCAGACACAGGTGCATAATCAAACAGAGCCTGGGGGGAGGGTAGACTAGAGGCAATATAACTAATTTAGGTTTATCATGAGAGTGCTACCCTATTCTGATAAGTGAAGTGGACCGGACAGCATATAACTGGTTAAATGTTTTTTTTTTTAAAAAAGGGATTGGAAATGTGACCATTGCATAATAGGTTTAAAATATGTGTAATTCCAGTGATTCGGGCTCAGTTTTATGCAGTTTCCAATCCAGCATTGTTATTTCAAGTTGCTGAAGACAGTGATTTATAAGTTGATTTAGATCTAGTAGAATAATATGCCGTATGGCGTTCACAGATTGGTTTCTCTTAAACAATATTATTCTATGTGAAAAGGAAACTAATTGACTCTGTAAGAATATGACATGATACAGTCAATGAGAGATTAGTCCATTTTCTCTTCCTGGAACCTATAATATCTGAAGAATTGAATGTTTATTGCTTTAGTTACTTAAACACAAATTTTAAAAAGCTGAAGCTGTAATAAATCACATGGGAATTATCGGCGGCTACAGAAAAACGCGCGTCAGGGCCACTCCCATAATATCATGCATTATCGTGTCTATGTCTTGGCCCGAGGAGGGAAATACTAGTGATTGGCTCGTTACAGTACATTACAGATATCGGAGCACATCCTGAACCTGGGCGTCCAATTGTTAAGGAGTAGAGTTGAGCGAAACAGGTCGGCCAGATTCATAAGTCGCCGACTTATGCCAAAGTCGGGTTTCGCCAACCGAAACCTGACCACAGCGTGAAGTCGGCCAAGTGGTCGGCAAAACGAGCACCAAAGTCGGATTTCTCAGAATGCTTGCACTTTTTTTTTTCAGCCAATGAGCAAGGACATACACTGTGGGCAACGAGATGTCATGTGCAGCGTCCGGGGGGAGAGAGAGCGAGAGAGAGAGAAGTTAAAATTCATGCCAGCGAAAATCTTCCGGGCATGTGCACTTTAAAAAAGCTGTCCGGCATGTAGGTGTGTTTACTGTCCTCCACTCACTGCCGATTTTGCTTCCCCATTGACTTGCATTGGGTTTCGTGTTTCAGTCGGCCTCCGACTTTTCCCTGTAGTCGGCTGATTTCGTTCGACTCAACTCTTGAGAAAGTCGGGTTTCATGAAACCCGACTCGACCCTAAAAAAGGCAAAGTCGCTCATCTCTATTAAGGAGGAAACAGCAACATTTAAGAGACATTACATAATAAGGAATTTGCTAAATCTGAAGAATTTGAAATTTGCTTCACACAAATCACTTAAAAAGTGGCTGCTGCTATTTTACACAATGCAGAAGATTACACCAGCTACAGACGTATCATATCATCTTAGCTTCCCCATAATTCCTTGTAGCTTTCACATCATGCTGTATAGCACAGTCAATTAGAAGGACTTCCATAGCCTGTCTAAAAGCAGAGGCAGGGAATGTAGCAGCCACATTTAGGTGAATCTGGATAGAGAGAGATTATCCAGACATTTGTCTATAACACATTGCTAACATAGATGTTTAGTTTTATTTGCTATTGTGTCTGCCCTTAAAAGAAAAAAAAATGTCAAGTGGTGCGAAAGTGTAGTGTTTTTGTCTCTATTTGCTAATTAAAGACTATATCACCATCAGGGGAATGCATGAATCTTATGTCTTAAGCCTTGAGAAGGAGGCTGAAATGTACTGTATTTGGAAACTAGCCTTACATTAAAAAAAGTTTCCAGGACAATAACACCATGGTCTAAGTGAACAGATCTTGGCTATCATTCCATAACTGACATCTGAATACAGATCTTGAGGAGGAGGTCAGTTGTGGGTCCTTGTTTGGTTTCATGTACTATACTTTCTACAGACACAATTGCCCATTTTTGCTCTACCTGGACAGGATATATAAAATACAACAATACACAAGCCTGTACGAATCCCATACATATAGATGAGACATAGAGATTTGGCCTTCCATGCCTTCTTCACTTATCTTGACCTATCTCAAGACTAGTGGCATGAGATGGCCAACTCCTTTTAAAAACATGATTTTGTGATGCCCTTTTAGATGTTTATTCTACATGAAGAAAATGACCTCAGAGACATCAACCAAGCCTGATTTATTATTTTTAAGGGAATGACCATTAAGTTTCTACTCTTGAAAGTCTCTACCTCCTTGACTCCAGCAAGATAATTAGATATGTTGCTCTTGCCGGGTAAATATTGTTCCAAAATGCTCTTTTCTTTGAAGGATATTAGGATACCTTTAGCAAATCTATGAACTAATTCATCAGATAATGGTGACAATTTGGATAAAACTTTTGAAAGAATCCCTTAAACAAAAATTTGATAAAGCAGCTACCTTCACTAAAATCCCTCTTTGGGCATCAAAACTCAACACCAAGTTATAGGAGTTGTGGTCTTTTGTTTAATGTCTGCAGTCACTCTGTATGGCTGCAGACTTCTGAATTCTCACAGAGCGCACATGGCACACTGTTAAGATTCTTCAGGGTCGGTGGAGAGAGAGGGCAGGCTTGTGACTGCAGGTATGCGATTTGCATACTGCCATACTGCCATACCAACTAGACGGGAGAGTCCTTGTTCAATTCACGTGGCCGAGCATGTCTAGTTGGCATGTGACCGCATGTATACAAATAGCATATTTGCGGTCACATGACTGCTCACTGTTGCCACTGACACCGGAGAATCCTGACAGTGTGCCGTATACGCACTGTGAGGACTCACAGGACAGCAGTCAACTAGATTGATTTTTTGACAACGCATTTAAATAGTATAACAGAACAGTCTAAGTGCTTTATTTTTATGCCTCATTTCTATAAGTCTACAGCTCCCCGTTAAAAATAAAAAATCATCCAAGCTTGCAGTGTTGTCTTTCACAGTTCAAATTGTGACCATGCCCTCTCTAACTTGCATCTTCCCGAGGGAAGAACAGAACATTACACAGGCAAAGCCGCTGTCCCTGAATCAGCGTCAGTCCTCAGTAATGAAATACTTTGCCATAAATGTTTTCATTACGCAGGGTTACTGGCCCTTTAATTCTCCACGTTTTCATGGCTATGCTTCACTAACACTAACACAAATAAGGTGACACGGGGTAAAGTCATCTTCATTGTCTATTCCGAGCAGAAATGAGATTCCCGCGTTTCAGAGAACAAAACACGGGAGTAGAGAGCGATTATTTTATTACCTTTTAACTAAAATGCTAATATTTCCCAGTCGGGCTCCTGTGGCTCATTGCTCTTCTGTTCTGTGAGTTGAATTTTTTTTTCCTGAAAATTATTCTCTAATTTAAGTAATTTTTTTTTTAGATTTTTTTTTTTTTTTTTTTACTTTGTCATTCTTCAATTTCGCACAGGTTCTCCTTCCAGTTCATTGAAATAAAAATCAAATTATCGGCCCCCTCTTCTTATTCCTATTGTATTTAACTTGTTCTTTTTGACTTAAAAAAATTGTAAAACTTAAAAAAAAAAAAAAAAAAAAACAACCTAATTTATCTATCATGCTTTGCTGGAGGATACTAAACATGGATGATATCGCATTCTATTGTTTATTGTTTGCTTATTCCCTTTGCCTTACAGCTTCATTTAATGTAAGGCAACAAATAGACTCTAAAAGCAAAAAGGAAGGGTAAAGTATGAAGTAAGTGCACGGGACTAAGTGCATCATACAAAAGGAAGACACTTAACTTTGCCTGCAGAAACAGTAAAATACTCAAAGGTTTAACAAATATGCATTTGCCCCATTTGGTTTATGCTTTCTTTACGTCTTTATTGTTCTCCGTTCCCATAAGGCATCGCCTCTTTCCTTTCTAAGTGCACGGATGATGATTGTTTTAAGTGTAGCCTTAAATCTTTAGATATACTCCAGTTTACTAAAGTAGCAGCACGTAAGTACATACCATATGTATGGCTTATAAATGACGCTTTCAGTATGTTCTATCTACATACTTAGATCTGGTGCTATTCAGGGAGCTGTTGCATAAAAAGACAAGATGTTAAAGGGACCAATGTTAAAAATTAGATATTTTTGCAATTTTTTTAGAAGATTGCTAGAGGTTAATTTCTATAGAGGATGTACGGTCTTTAGCTACAAGTCTGCAGTAGTGATGAGCGAACGATGCACTGCCCGGATAACGTCTTTTCCGAGCGTGCTCGGGTGTTATCCGAGTGTCTTGTAGAGCTCGTATATTATGTTCTAGTCCCTGCGGCTGCATGATTTGTGGCTGTTAGACAGCCTGAACACATGTGGGGATTGCCTGTTTTTTAAGGAATCCCCACATGTGTTGAGTGTTAGAATCTATTTCATTTTGACCATCCGCCATCTTGTTGTGGTTTTCTGGCTACTGGTCTTTTCCCCCTGGTGCTGGGTTTGTCTAAGGTCAGGTGATTGTATCACCCTTTATTACACAACACCTGCCTCCCAGTCCTTGCTGGACAACAGTGTTAATCCGCTAGAGTTCTGGCTAGGAGCTTTGATGGCGTTCTGTGTTTGATGTTGTGCAGTTCTGGGATCTCTAGTTCGGCCTGCTTTGTTTTTTGGCTTTCCGTTCGTTTCTGCAGCTTCCTCTATTTTCCTACTAGGAGGTTACCTGTTTTTTGCTCCCAGTCCCTAGTTCGTTTCAGGGATACCCTTCCCCTACCTTTAAGTCTTTGTTTGAGTTTAGCCTAGGAAACGTCGGTGGGTCTTTTCACAAGGAATAGGTCGCCTACTCCATCGTAGGGCTTCAGCCTAGTCCTAGTGCAGGGTCAGCTTCTCCCCCTTCTATCCTAGTCCTGAGTTGCAGATCCGTAACATTGAGACTGACTAACAGCAGTAAATCATGCAGCTGCAGGAACTCGAACATAATATACGAGCACACCGAAGATATTCGGATAACACCTGAGCATGCTTGGATAAGACGTTATCCAAGCAAGGTTCGCTCATCACTAGTGTTGAGCATTCCGATACCGCAAGTATCGGGTATCGGCCGATACTTGCTGTATCGGAATTCCGATACCGACTTCCGATATTTTTTCAATATCGGAAGTCGGCATCGGAATCGGAAGTTCAAAGTTGATTGACAGCCTGACGTCATCATGATGCGCGGTGTGTGCGCATCATGATGCGCCGTCATTTCGGGCCTTCCGGGGGTCTCTGCCGGCCTGCCGGGGGGCTGAGCCGGCCTGCCGGGGGGCTGTGTGGACTGCCCGGGGTCTGTACCGGTCTGCCGGGGGGGCTGTGCTGGCCTGCCGGTGGTCTGTGCACCCTGTGGGGGTCTGTACCGGCCTGCTGGGGGGGCTGTGCCGGCCTGCCAGTGGTCTGTGCACCCTGTGGGGGTCTGTGCCGGCCTGCCGGGGGGCTGTGCCGGCCTGCCGGGGGGCTGTGCTGATGTCCGGGGGTCTGTGCAAGCATCGTCCGATGGGACTTCAAGTCCCATCTGGCGATGCCTGCTACCATGACAGTGATTGACACATTAGCCAATGATGGGACAGTAGTAGTCCCATCATCCGGCTAATGTGTTAAATGTTAAAAAAAAAAAAAAAAAATACTACATACATACTACATGCATGCTACATACATACTACATGCTACATACATACTACATACATACTACATACATACCACATATATACTACATACATACTACATACATACTACATACATAACACATATATACTACATACATACTACATACATACTACATACATACTACATACATACTACATATATACTACATGCATGCTACATACATACTACATGCTACATACATACTACATATATACTACATACATACTACATACATACTACATACATACTACATGCATGCTACATACATACTACATGCTACATACATACTACATATATACTACATGCATGCTACATACATACTACATGCTACATACATACTACATATATGCTACATACATACTACATATATACTACATGCATGCTACATACATACTGCATGCTACATACATACTACATGCTACATACATACCACATATATACTACATACATACTACATGCATGCTACATGCTACATACATACCACATACATACTACATACATACTACATACATACTACATACATACTACATGCTACATACATACTACATATATACTACATGCATGCTACATACATACTACATGCTACATACATACTACATATATACTACATGCATGCTACATACATACTACATGCTACATATATACTACATGCATGCTACATACATACTGCATGCTACATACATACTACATGCTACATACATACTACATATATGCTACATACATACTACATATATACTACATGCATGCTACATACATACTGCATGCTACATACATACTACATGCTACATACATACCACATATATACTACATACATACTACATGCATGCTACATGCTACATACATACCACATACATACTACATACATACTACATACATACTACATACATACTACATGCTACATACATACTACATATATACTACATGCATGCTACATACATACTACATGCTACATACATACTACATATATACTACATGCATGCTACATACATACTGCATGCTACATGCATGCTACATACATACTACATACATACTACATGCTACATACATACCACATATATACTACATACATACTACATACAATACATTCATACAATACATACATAGACATACAGTACATATAACATAGAGTAACATACTTACCAATACTTGTCACATTGTTCCCCGAAGCCATTGTCTTTTACGGAATAAATATTAACATAACAAACCACAAAAATACTCACCCACGATCCGAAGCAGTCCACGAGTGTGTCCCTCGACGATCTTGGGTAGAGAACTGCAGCATCAGCTGTTGCTGCCGTTCTCTACGGGCTGCAGGAATCCAATGATGGAAGGTAGGTATCCTTCCGCACTGTATTCCTCCGCCACTTAAAAAAAAAAAAAAGTCCCTAGTCTCACTTTATGCCATTGCTGCGTGGGAATTTCCCACACAGCAATGGCATAAAGTGAGACTAGGGACTTTTTTTTTTTTAAGTGGCAGAGGAATACAGTGCGGAAGGATACCTACCTTCCGTCATTGGATTCCTGCAGCCCGTAGAGAACGGCAGCAACAGCTGATGCTGCAGTTCTCTACCCAAGATCGTCGTGGGACACACTCGTGGACTGCTTCGGATCGTGGGTGAGTATTTTTGTGGTTTGTTATGTTAATATTTATTCCGTAAAAGACAATGGCTTCGGGGAACAATGTGACAAGTATTGGTAAGTATGTTACTCTATGTTATATGTACTGTATGTCTATGTATGTATTGTATGAATGTATTGTATGTAGTATGTATGTAGTATATATGTGGTATGTATGTAGCATGTAGTATGTATGTAGTATGTATGTAGCATGCATGTAGCATGCAGTATGTATGTAACATGCAAGTAGTATATATGTAGTATGTATGTAGCATGTAGTATGTATGTAGCATGCATGTAGTATATATGTAGTATGTATGTAGCATGTAGTATGTATGTAGTATGTATGTAGTATGTATGTGGTATGTATGTAGCATGTAGCATGCATGTAGTATGTATGTAGTATATATGTGGTATGTATGTAGCATGTAGTATGTAGTATGTATGTAGCATGCATGTAGCATGCAGTATGTATGTAGCATGCATGTAGTATATATGTAGTATGTATGTAGCATGTAGTATGTATGTAGCATGCATGTAGTATATATGTAGTATGTATGTAGCATGTAGTATGTATGTAGTATGTATGTAGTATGTATGTGGTATGTATGTAGCATGTAGCATGCATGTAGTATGTATGTAGTATATATGTGGTATGTATGTAGCATGTAGTATGTATGTAGCATGCAGTATGTATGTAGCATGCATGTAGTATATATGTAGTATGTATGTAGCATATATGTAGTATGTATGTAGCATGTAGTATGTATGTAGCATGCAGTATGTATGTAGCATGCATGTAGTATATATGTAGTATGTATGTAGCATATATGTAGTATGTATGTAGTATATATGTAGTATGTATGTAGCATGTAGTATGTATGTAGCATGCATGTAGTATATATGTAGTATGTATGTAGTATGTATGTAGTATGTATGTAGTATATATGTGTTATGTATGTAGTATGTATGTAGTATGTATGTGGTATGTATGTAGTATGTATGTAGTATGTATGTAGTATGTATGTAGCATGTAGTATGTATGTAGCATGCATGTAGTATGTATGTAGTATTTTTTTTTTTTTTTTTTTAACATTTAACACATTGGCCGGATGATGGGACTACTACTGTCCCATCATTGGCTAATGTGTCAATCACTGTCATGGTAGCAGGCATCGCCAGATGGGACTTGTAGTCCCATCGGACGATGCTTGCACAGACCCCCGGACATCAGCACAGCCCCCCGGCAGGCCGGCACAGCCCCCCGGAGCCTGCACAGCCCCCTGGCAGGCCGGCACAGCCCCCCGGCAGGCCGGCACAACCCACCGGAGCCTGCACAGCCCCCCTGGCAGGCCGGCACAGCCCCCCGGCAGGCCGGCACAGACCACCGGAGCCTGCACAGACCCCCTGGCAGGCCGGCACAGCCCCCCGAAAGGCCCGTACAGACCCCAGAGAGGCTGTACAAGGGAAAAACAGGATTTTTCTTATTCCGATACCGGAAGTCCCATAGACTTGAATGGGACTTCCGGTATCGGAATCGGCGATACCGATACTTTTTTTTAAGATCGGCCGATCCATTCCGATCCGATACTTTGAAGTATCGGACGGTATCGCTCAACTCTACTCATCACTAGTCTGCAGTCATTCTATGTGAGTGCTGAATTGTGAATCCTATGAAAATGGAGTGAATTTGTCGATTTACAGAGTTGTTTATCTGTAATGTAATTGGGATGCCCTCCCAGGGCTGTGGGGTACTCGGTACCGGGCCGGTATCAGCGGGATGTGTCACAGCAGCGGGGACCCAGTCCGTGGCCCTGGGCGCCCAAGTAATGGGGGAATGTAATGGTTTGGATGAATAGTTTGTGATGCCACCTGTGGTGTTCGGCAAGGGAGGTGTTAAGCCGACACTGCATGCAGATCCGCTGGGACTGATGGTATGGTGCAGCAAAGATGTAAAAGCTCCCCACAGGTGAAGCTGTAGTCCCACGGCAGTGTAGATGTAGTTGGCACGGGGATGTAGCGGTGCCGGAAGGGTAGGAAGCAGACAAGACACAGCGGGGTGCAGTTTCTGTACCTTTACTTGACAAATGCAGTCCAGGGTCCTGATTACAGATGGTACCAGAGCAGGCTAGCCTGGAAGCAACTCAGAAATTCTCTCTGAGCAGATGGGCTGTGCAGTTTCCTTCCTAGCACTTATTTGAGTGAAGTACTCCTAGTACTGAGTTACACTGAAGTTCCTCTCAATTCTCTTCTATTCTCACTCCTCGTATGGCAGACAGCTGTAGCCGCTATTCCTCTCTTGGCTCACTCCGTGCTGTTGTGCCTCCGAGTCTTAGATGGGGGTAGTGCATTTACAGCCTCCTACTCCTCTGGTGTCTGTTCCAGGACCGTTAGTATCCATACAACTGTGGAGACCAGGCTCCAGTTCATGCGCTCTCACTGTGAGGGAGCTCTCTTTCCTCAGCTCAACCTCCAGCTTCTCTCCACACGTCTGCACACGTGGACCTCCTCACACTAACTGACCACTCCTTCCTCTTAGCCCTCAGAGAGCACTCCTCCCCTTAATTCCGGTTCAGAGTCCCCCCTGCTGGCTTGGAGTGGAACTGTGTTGCATGTATAGGTTAACTGTGAGAGAGACCCTTCATTGCCTCCAAGCCTGGCATTACCCTCCCTGGAGGAAGGCAAAGCCACTGTGGCGGCCATACTCCTGGGGGCGCCACATAATTCAGATGACACAATACTGTATTGTAGTTTTTATTGTTTTTTGTCAATAAGTTTCAAAGTTATTCCAAACTTCTTCTTCAGGACACAACCATATGAGACTTGTGAATCATCACATCGCTCACACTGTGCGCTATAAGAATTCACCGGTGTCGACACCGAAAGCACACCCACAAGTATGTGATTTGCATATATGTGATCACATGCCGACTATATGGGTGCGGAATTCATGTGTATTGAATCTAGTTGGAATGTAGCCGAAAGTATGCAAATTGCATACAGTACTTGTGGTTGTACGACTGCTAGCTCACAGTACTGACACTGGAGAATCCTCACTGCAGCATACAGTGTGCTCATTGTGAGGATTTACAAATCTGCAGTGACTTAGAGTGACTGCAAACTTGGAAAATTAAGAGCGAACAACCCTTTAAAGGGTGAAAACTAAGAGGGTTTACTATTAGAGACAGAGACATTCGCACCGAAGCAAATCTCCTCAAGTTCATTATTATTGGTATCCAAAATGGCAATGGCTCTGATTCACCAAGACTGGTGTTGTTCACACCGATCTGGATCAGGCATTTGCCTCTAAAATTTGTGGTTGCCAAACTCGCCATGAATTTGAGGAGCAGTGGTCACCACTCTTTGCCGTAGCCTCGACTTGCTCTAAAATGTTGTGACTTTTGATGAATCGGACCTAAAGTCTTTACTTCCAGGCACAAATTAACCCTTGCTTGGCTGGACACTAAATACCACAGAAAATAAGCAGTCATATTTACCAACATCACAACACAATACTAATGCACTACAGCATGAAGCTGCCCCCAAGATAAAGCTGAAGGTATCTATTCAGCTTACCATGAGCAGGTGTCAGACATAGTCAGGTCCATGTTCTGCTCTCGTCTGTTTTCAGGCCAGCAGGTACATAGCACGGTGAACTATTAGAGTTAGGGACCATCCTAATTGGGTACACCTTGTCACGCGGGGGTGACTTTTTATTTTAAAAAAATCTCAACTATGTACCTTGAGTTTTTACATATGTTGCTGTTTTTCTTGTTTTTTACTACTGTGTTTCCGGAATGCTGCTGGGCCAAATAGTTGCCCAGAGGAATTGGGGGTGCACATAATGTTGTGTGGCCCACATGATTAGTGATGAGCGAGTATTCTCATTGCTCAGGTCTCCCTGAGCATGCTTGAGTGTCCTCCGAGTATTTTGGCGTGCTCGGAGATTTGGTTTTTGTCGTCTCAGCTGCATGTTTTGCGACTTGTAGACAGGCTGAATACATGTGGGAGTTCCCTAACAAACAGGCATTCCACACATGTATTCAGGCTGTCTAGCTGTCGCATATCATGCAGCTGAGATGACGAAAACCAAATCTCCGAGCATGCCAAAATACTCGGACACCCGAAAAACCCAAGCAACGAGTATACTCGCTCTTCACTCCACATGATCTATTAATATGGGCCTCACTAATAAGCTGTGTACTACATGTATCTATAGAACTGGTGCCCTATTCAAGCCTGATCCATGATCATTTATAATATCAGGCAACCACCCACTCCTTGAGTGGAAGGTGTGTGAGTGGTTGACTCAATAGTATGTTACACCTGTCGTTGCCTCCACCTTTATAATGGCGGCTGTTGCATCCTGTAGTACATAAATGTTGTCACCTGATGTTGGCCTTTTTTTTCTGTGATTTTTCTATTAATTGCATGTCGTTTGTGGTGAGCTGCTGATCACTAATTAATAAATGCAACCAACCTCCCCCCAAAAAAGAAGCAAAAAGTTGTGTTATCTTATGCCAGTAGCACCCATTGGCGAGTACCAGTCCTCAGTAACGGAGTCTCCTCAACAGACACCTTCTGTCCCTTCTTCCAATTAAAATGAACATATTGGACACCATTCTAAAAACAGTAGTGAATCAGCCCAAAGCCTCAATGACAGAGGACTACGGAGAAAACCCAGCCCAGAAGGGAAATACCAAAGTCCTTAAAAACTATATGCTTGACGAATGGAGCACCTTCCAGACGTGAGTCTTGTTGCTAGTTTAAGAACACTTAAGTGCAGTTATTTTTACTAGATAACCCCTTTAGTTTACTAGATAGATGCTTTTGATATCACATTTATTGACTCCATTTAACATATTTGCCTGGAAAAACTTCCAATGTAAGCAGAACCTGTAGTGGATCACTAGTAGTGGCATCTGTCCATCATAGACTTCCATGTTGTATACATTTTTCTACACGATTTTGTGGAATAAATTAGCATAGTATGCTAAGCTATGTCATACCCTTTAGTAGATATAGTGACATCTATAATATAACGCTGGGAGCGTCACTCTGTCTGAAGCCTTTATAGACACGCAAGCGCGACGCGCCTGCACAGTCTGGCTCCAGAGAGGATAATGCACCCAGTGTATGGCGCCAGAGATGGCAGTACGCAGACACTGAATGCATACCGTGGTCTCCGGTGCCATGCTTACCTGACCGGGAGGAGCGTTGCCGCGGCACTTCTCTTCTCGCTGGAGACCGGGGCAGGAGTTCATTGTTGGAAGCATGCATACCAGGATGGGGGGTGAGGGGACCATGCATACCAGGATTGGGGGGGTGAGAGGACCATGCATACCAGGACTGGGGGGGTGAGGGGACCATGCATACCAGGATTGGGGGGTGAGGGTACCATACATACCATTATAGGGATGAGGGGGCCATGCATATCATTATAGGGATGAGGGGGCCATGCATAGCAGGATAGTGATGAGGGGGGCATGCATACCATTATAGGGATGAGGGGGTCATGCATAGCAAGATAGTGAGGAAGGTGTGCCATGCACACCAGGATAGGAGACCATATACCAATAAAAAAAGCTCGCCACACGGGCATAGAACGGGTTCATAACTAGTATGTATATATTGGCCAGATGGAGAAAAATTGGATATGGACACTTTTTGGCCTCTAAGAAAGGAAGGTATGGACACTAGAGATGTTCCTGGTGAAAGTTTATATAGCCTTTGTCTGGGTACAGGTGTTCTCCTAAGTTTTCTTCTAGTTGTTAACCCAGCTCATATCCTGACAATTAATTTTGTCTTCTGCCTGCCCTGACCCTTGTTTGGCTAAACATTATAGATCTTGTCTTAGCTTTACGTTCCTTACATGACAGCTTTTGTTAATAGAGACTGTGCCCTGGAAAATCCTGAAATTCGGTTCATATTCCTGTAAAGGGGTTGAAAGTTAAATACCTTGAAGTCCAAGGGTTCCTCACTTTTGAGATTAGCCCAAGCCAAATCTGTGGCAACCCAAGGGTTCCACCACTCCTAGATAAGCCTCGCCTCAATGCTATGTTAACGATTGATTTTGTCCTAGTGTAAAAGTTACTTTCTAACTTTTAATGTAAAGTCATATCAATAAATCCTTTCTTCATGTTTCAGGTAGCAAAGTAATTTTCTGTGGGGGTGAGCTCCATCTAACTGCAACTCATTAAACCTACTGTATCAACATTTAAAAGTTATTTGAAGGGGATCGACGAGACAGGAAGATGAATCAACTTCTTGTACTTGAGACTGAACTAAGGTCTAAAGAATTACACCGATGCATGAAAAATTGTATATAAATCCAATTTAATTAGAAGTCAAGCGGCTCTGCAAAAAGCCTGATATTTTTATGTTTAATATTTAATGCCGCCCTACAAGGGTATTGGGTGCTAATTGATGTATTTGTTTGGTACATAGTTTCAAAAAGCAGTGAATCAGTAGCTATTATATTACAGACATCAGAGCTGAAGGTTTCAGAGTCATTAATCATGTGTTTTTCACCTTTTACTAAAGATAATAAAATCACATAGGAGGTAAAGTATAATACTCACAATTTTCTTATGAGTAAAAGGGAGGACGGAAAATAAGTCCTTACATTTCAGGGAAAAAAAAAATTAAAATAATTGTCTTGTTGTCAGTGAATGGAACAAGCTATGCAGTTGTGTGGGACTGATCGTGATCAGGACAGGTATTCAGCTCATCCTATGGGAACAAAAATGTTTCCCTTGACAAGGAGAGGTCTTTGTTGGGAATCTTAAAGAGCATGTGAAAAATGTTTATAAATGTGTTTAAGCAGATCATCGACTATTTTCACTTTCCTCCATTTGCCATAAGTGCTGCAGTTCAGCCTCCTCTTTGTTTCTCCTTGGCCTTCATCTAAGGCCGGTTTCACATTTGCGCTTTATGGCGCAGCGACGGCCTGCACATGGCCGCCACTAAGCCCCGCCCCTGCCGGCTCCCTGCCCGCCCCTTCCGGTCATCGCCGCCTACTAGAGCACATGGACGCTTGCGATCTGCGCACCCTATCTTTAGCATAGGGTGCGCAGATCGTGCGCTGGCTGTGCGCTAGCAGGATTTTGCCGTGCGCTGCGCACTTTTGAAGGTGCGCCCGTGTGTGCCAAACGCAGCATGTTGCATTTCAGCGCGCACGGCGCACCTTCAAAAGTGCGCAGCGCACGGCAAAATCCTGCTAGCGCACGGCCAGCGCACGATCTGTGCACCGTATGCTAAAGATAGGGTGTGCAGATCGCAAGCGTCCTTGTGCGCTAGTAGACGGCGATGACTGGAAGGGGCGGACAGGGAGCCAGCATGGGGCAGGGCTTAGCAGCGGCCGTGCACAGGCCGTCGCTGCGCCATAAAGCGCAAATGTGAAACTGGCCTTACTTCCCACATTTTCACTCTGCATTTTATTACTGTTTGCTATGAATCTCATGACGCATTAGTAAAGAATCACATGGGCAGCTAGAGCCGGGATCGCCCCTGCCTCCTTAAGTACACTCACATTATCCTCCCCTCTATATTCACCCAAATAGTTAATAGATTGTGAGTGAACTGACATGAAAGATAAACTGTGATCTACTTAATTATAACTGTGCAACAGGGGCTGTGTAATCATCATCAGTAACTGTGTTAGAAGTCTCCCCTGTAGATAGCTTATTTTGATAATACAGGAAGTTCAAGTGACTGGGATGATTACCCTCTTCACAGATTGATGTAATTCTCAGAAGGTCACCATGAGATCACATGACCTAACTAAAGAGAAGTATGCCATGAATAAATAAGGAAATGCTAGCTGAATTACATACATTGGAGCACTAGTGATTAAAAATAACTGGACTGCTACTTTAAATTAGGAAGTTATGCAAATTAGTAATAAAGCTTTGGTTTGGAAGATAGCTCGAGCTACAGGCCATGCCATATCTTCTTCCAGTGTGTGGCTGATACAGATCAGTATTTCCTATAGTATTTTTGTTTGCCGATTTTCTCTTTGGAGAAAGAGGACTTAAACTCTAGTGCCAACTATTGGAAGTAGCAATCCTTAAAATCAATATCGACCCCTTCATGAGCCTTCGCACATGACTTAAGATAAAATTCAAACTAGACACTCTATTTCCACTGCACATGTTTCAGGGTTTTTGCGCCTCCTCGCTGAATTGCATGAGGTCTGATTTTGCTGCATGATAGGCCTCTGATGGGAAGCTAAGTGGTAACATTTCGCTTTTGGGAGAATGTTAAGCTGGCATAAGGCGACTTATAAGCCATGCAATGCTCCTCTGGGAAATTAAATATGCAAATTGTGTCAGAGAGGAACAGAACTTGTTCCATCTATTAGAAGTAGCAACCCTAAAGGTCAACAAGGACGATTCATTTAGACTGGTGTAGCGCACAACCACACTATGGTAGCCGTGCTGAAATCTTTGTAAAGGGTCATGCACCTTTGTGCTTTGCCTCAGAAATTCTACTCCAGTCAGAGACCAAAGCACCAGCATTTTTAATCAATTTGATTGGTGGACGTGGTCATGCCCATATCCCACTCTAATTTTGCCCATTTTAGTGATGCTGAGTGAAATTAGTGATCTCGCTGTGTGTGACGGGGCATTAAGTCTTGTGGCAAGATAAAGGATGAATTACTGACTTTTAGGATTAATACTTTGAATAGGTAGCTCTAGCTTTCAAGTCCTCCTCCTTGCTGAATAGACAATTTGCATTCTTAATTTTCCGGAGAAACATTGCATGGCCAATAAAATCTCTTTACGACGAATTGACACTCTCCACCAGGGGAGAAGTTACACCTTAGATCCCTGTCAAAGACCTCTTATCCTGCCAAATCAGATCTCTTGCTTTACACTGAAGAGGGGTCAACAGCTTGAAACATGTGTCTACAAATAGAGATTATGGTTTGAATTCAATCCTAACTCATGTGACAAGGATCATTAAAAAGCTCAGAGGGAGAGACTCAGCTATGCTGTGAATCAGGAGAAAATGATAATACTATATAGATGGGATTTCAAAAATATAATACATGCCGATGTTGCCGATAAATTCAAATGAGTTTACCATGGATTTGCATCTGACCTATTCTGGGGTGCCTGGATTTACACTTTTATCTTCAAATGGGCCAGTCCATTGGTGGAACTCAAGGGTTTTATTACCATAACACAGTATGGCCACCCTATAGAAATCATTTGTAGGACATTTTGACTGATCCCCTATTTAATTTAAGACAGGCTCCAAGCGCTACGACACTTCTTGAAATCCTAATCTAAACCTTTTTCTCGGTTGATAATATTTTTGGTTCACTGATTATCTAGTAATGATGACGGCTTTTTCATCGCTGGGGCCATAAAACTCATCTGGGGTTGCAATATCCCAATCATTGATTTCAGAAGTAATGAAAGTTATGCTAAAAGCTATTACAAATTTTTACTTTTTTAACCATGAATAACTTTTTGGATTTGAATGCATTTTTTGATATATATTTTTAAGTTCATAGTTAATACTTTGAATAGGGGAGATTTATTCTATATCCACAGCTAGCAACGCTTAAGGTCCCCCAGTATATTAGCAGAGTTCACCATATGACAACTTGCTTTGATGATCTTCTTAAATGCTCTTGAACGGGTCATAAAAGCACTCAGAAATGTAATGCGTTCATCAGTTTTGGGCAGAGATTATTTTTTTTCCTACTGAAGATAAATGTGTACCCGTTATTTCTGGCACAGCTAATGCGTTTCTTAGCTTCATAGTCCACCTTGATGAATATAAGCTGATTTCTTCAGAGTTACTTTCCCGGAGCTCGGGATTACATTCAGTTATAGTACTTAGAACTGATTGCATAGGAGAAAATTCATTGCCGCTCATCTAGACCAACTCTGCTCATAAATTACATAAACTCATCTTTCCAGGGTAATACATATCAGAGGAGGGACAGATTTTACATGATATTGCTTTTCTTATTTATTTATTTTTTTTACACTCACCTTGCTGCTGATTACTTATGTTTTTATTAGCATTGTAGGCGCTTTCAATTATGGAGCAGATTGCATCTATGTAGTCACTGATAATGGAAAGTATCAAAGTTTAGTCTTTTATATCTCAGTTTCGTACTATCTAATTGAAAATGTCAATTAGTATTTGGACGATGTTTTCTTCTATTTCTATCAGCTGAAATGGGTTGAGAGGTTGGAGATGACTGAAAGATGAAAGGCTCATGGGTACGACTGTAATACGGCACTGAAAGCAGGCGAAGCTCCCAATCTGTGTCTTCTTTAACATCCAATATCAGGGATAGGCAGCCAGATATTTTTTTTTTCATTTCCATGAAAAATTGTTACTATGGACAGATTGTCTTATAGGGGTGTTCCAATAATAATATACCGATATCCTATCCTTAGGATAAGTCATCAATTTAAGACTGATGAAGCTTCGGCACCCGCACTTCCACCCGACCGAGCAGGTCCCATGGCTACTGAAAATTCATAATGTGGGACCAGATATGGACTGGGGCTTAAATTCATCCCTGGCACTTGAAATCACACAGGCCCATGCTGTGCCGTCCCCAAGCACCAGATGGGACATATTACTAATATTACCCTGGATGGAGGAAAGGAAGATTTACTACAAAACCAATATTTCTAATGAATCCCGTGGCCTGCTGGGGTAGAGTCAGCGACTTTGTGCTCCGTCACAACTCTTAACAGTGTGGGTATCTTGAGAAAACAGATTCTGTTAACAACAGAGCAGACAAGGTAGCGAACAACCAGACAGGCCCTTCTGGCATTTGCCAGAATTGCCAGATGGCCAGTCCGGCCCTATGTGGGACCATCACAGGTCAATGCACAGTCTGGTCATTCCTTCTTGACTTCAGCATTAATTCACTTCAATGGGAGCTGAATTGAATTCTTCAAAAAACAGTCTGGACAGACATGGGTCTGGGATGGTTTAGTGAATCCTGCATTGAGCAGAGCTTAGACACAATGACCTTTGTGGTCCCTTCCAACTCTAACATTCTATGATTCTATGACCTGTAGTCCTCAAGTCACTACACCCAAAAAGTAGAGGTGTTTTTGGCTCCAAACATTGCGAAGATTTGGTAATTCTTCAGATCTAGTAGCAGCTGATTAATGCCAGTGCTAGGTATCAGATCCTCATCAATCTGACATTGTTGACCTGTTCTAGTGCATTCACTCTGGATAAGTATTGGGGACAAGCAATCCTAAAAACTCTAATTTCTCAAAAAAGTGTAAACCTGCTGCCATTCCCACGATGAACATGCAAAATGATCATAGAGCTGGTGAAATTATTTTTAAGCATCGTTCTCGGCAGCACATCGTCCTGTGTAATCAGGATATATGATGCCGATAGCAAGATGTTCAATCCACACGTTTGATTGGAAACGCAGTCAGACTGTCTAAAGAGGCTTTTAAATGACCACCGTTTGGCTTCATGTAGCAGATCGGTGGTCAACTAAGAGCTGAATGTTGGACAGTGTAAACACCTCCTACGTCCCAGAAACCATTTTCACCAATTTTTTGGGGAAGCTAAAGCGTTGAAATACTTTTAACATGTTAAAGCCACTTACCAAACATTTGATCAGTGGGATTGCTCAGATCCTTACTGATCACTTAAAAGAAGGGTCTGGAGCAGGTGATTGCATAGTTATAATTAAAAGCTGTACTCAGCCACTGTTTCTCTGTCAGACCCATAGCCACTGAGTTAAATTGCAGCAGTCATGGAATTGGGGGAGAGACCTGGTTGGTGGATCCCCTGCAATCAGATTATGGATAGGTGATACATAACTTAAATGGAAAAAAAAAACCTTTAAAATGGTTTTCCATTTTAGAAGATTTATGTCCTATCTAACAAAACTATGAACGCTCACCATTCTTGGACAACAGATTTTAAAAAAATGTAAAAAAAAAAATACGATCAGCCCTCCTTTTCCTTTATTCAAAACGAAATAAATAAGCATATTCAATATTGCTGCGCCTGTTGAAGTCCGATCTATCAAAATATAAAAATATGCGATCCAGAAGGAAAACTCTAAAAAAGAGGAAGAACTTGGTACAGGTTTCCTTTTTTTCATTATCTAACTTTCGCCCCCAAATTCTATGAAAAGCAATGAAAATGTCACCGCAAAACTACAACGAGAAAAACTACAGCAAAAATCAATTTACAATTCATAATTTGCTTTAGCTACTTTAACAATAAAAAAAAAACACTACCGTATATACATTTGGTACAACCATAATCATACAGACCTTGAGAATCATATTCTCGGATCATTTTAACCGCGTAAAGAATTCTGAAAAAAAAGAAAGAAAACCTGAAAAACAATGGCGGAATTACATTTATTGTTCAAGCTTCATATTGTTATGTCTGTGAAAGAATAAAAAAAAGTTATAACTCTTGAATGAAGGAAAGGAAAAAAAAGCAAAATAGCAAAAATTAACATCGGCTGTGTCCTTACGGGTATAAAAAAAGCTTGAGAACTTGGAAGTCCTTGAATAATTGCATCCACGTGCCACCACTTATCATTTATGGCGCCAACATATTCTGCAGCGCTATACAGTTTGCACACATTATCATCCCTATCCCCGATGGGGCTCAGAATCTAAATTCCCTATCAGTTTGTCTTTTGAATATGGGAGGAAACCGGAGAACACCAAGGAAACCCACACAAACATGGGGAGAACATACAAACTCCTTGCAGATGTTGTCCTTGGTGGGATTTGACCCCAGGACTCCAGCGCTGCAAGGCTGCAGTGATAACCACTGAGCCACTGTGCAAATTTTCCATTGAATTTGCTGGTAGAAAGAAATTCTACGATTTGAAAAATTTTTTACGAAAACTTTAAGGGGTAGCATTTCTCCTTCTCCAGTGTAAGGAGACTTATATGCCATGTAATTGTACACTATACTTACCTTGCATGATGCCTATCTTGCCTAATCTCCTGATGGCCTCTTATGACGATTTATCATCTCATTCAACTGCTGCAGTCATCGACAGGTTCCTTTGGTCAGAAAGCTCGAGATGCCAAGAACATACAGTAAATGAGTCATAAATACCAAATGGAGCGGAGTTACCCTGTAAAGCAAGAAAGACGTAGTTTTCCAGGTTTGCTTGTCTACTTCCATCAAACACTACAACGTGAGTAGTCAGATCACACACTGCACCTTGTGATGGGCAATATACAGGATTGCCTGCTGATAACCCTACGGCAGGCGTCTGGCTCGTCAGTATGAAGACAGCAGCGTATTCTGTTATTATTTCCTTATTGTACACGTGCAGCGATACACGCAGGGTAATTACATAGGCCATGTTTATTTATAACTTGATTGAACGTCAGTCGGACTATCTCAATGCCGTGAAATTATCCGTGGCTAAATAATATTCACTAATTACAATATTTTTCACCCTCAGACTCCAGAATACTCAAATGTAAGCGAAGTCTAATTGAGGAGGTAATCTTGTAGAAATGCTAAGAAAAAAGAAAGTATGGCTACGATAGAAATGCATCGACACTTGGATATTGGATCTGGTGTTTGCGTGAAAGGTTGGAATTGCGTCAATGACGCAACAGAAGACATCTCCATTTGGTGGTGACTTTGAAGCCATCATCTTGTCCTGAGGGTCTCTAAATTACTTTGTGGCGTGAATCCCAAATCCTGAGGCAAACATCCAAGCATAGGCCATTTCTCTTTGCATAGGATAGGTGCTAAGTGTGTGATCACACGGACCATGTTGACTAGAAAAGAGATTCTTCGCCATCCCGGAGTTGTTTAAAGGGAAACTATATAACAAGAGACTCGGCACTCAACTTAATATGATCAAATGGCAAATTTAATGTTGTCCACAACGTAGTAAATAGTTCTGCTTACTACATTGTGGACAACATTAAATTTGCCATTTGATCATATTAAGTTGAGTGCCGAGTTTCTTGTTATATATCAACGGTGTGGGAACCTACTCTGGCACCCTTTAATAGTTGTGCACACGCAACCTTACTCTACGGTTTAAAGGGAAACTGATGACAGCCATACCTTGATTGCAGAAATCCATTTTAGGCATTCCAGGATAAAAATATTATGCAAATAAGCTGCAAGTGCTTCAGGGTGGAAAATTACTCTTGCAGCTCTCCTGCCCTCCCGCACTACTGCGTCAGATTGATAGGTCACTCTTTTCTCAGTGACAAGCCTCTCATGACCTAGATATGTCGAAAGCACTGTTGGTGCCTGGAGTGGCGCTCGCAAATCGTTTCACTGGGTCTAGCAACGTGAGGACCTCATTGCGTATGGTGGTCACACGTGTGCACTACGTTCCATTTAATGTCTTTAAGACTATCACAGATAAGTAATGCTGCTTGTAAAACCAGGTTTAGGTTTCGCTCAGACATCCATTCTTTACGTTAGTGCTTTTTCTTTCTGTGTTGTTCTCACTGTGTCAGCACTGTTCCCACAGTTTTGGCACTCACTCTCCCCAGAGCAGTAATGCTGTCTTGTGACACTTGACGCCGGCACCCAATCCGCCTTGGAACAAACTGAACATGAAGAGATAGTCAGGGAAAAGCCCGGACTTCCTCTTCATGTTCAGTTTGTCTGAAGGCGGATGGGGCGATGGCGTCATGTGTCACAATACTGCATCACAGCTCCGAAGAAAGGGAGCGCGGGAATGGAGCAGGCACAGGAGGTGAATATAGGCTGTATTATTTTAGCGGGACCGAACATTTAGTTTAACAAGGGGTAGTCCTAGTAGCGGGCAGCCTCTTCAAACCCAGTTTACTGCTCACCTTACCGGCCCCTCAGTTCCTTATAGTCACTCATCCTGTCCTTGCCGCATTTTCTGATCACCACCACTTGTGTTGAAATTCCTGTGACGTCATGACACCATGATCTTTTGAGCGCTTGCCCAGTACCCATTTATACAGCAATTGGGAAGGAAAAGATGGCAATTAGCAGGCTCTGATGCCTAGCTGTCTCTGACAACCAGCTCACCCTTGCTGCAGCTGTCTGATTTGTGGGATCCAGTAAATCTTGGAGTAAACCATCAGGATGTTCTCCTGTTGGCTTCAAGGAGCTTAGGACAGTGAACCTGAAAGATAATGAGGAAAGTGTGGCCACAATAGTAGAGGCGACACTGTCCAGCTCAGATAGTGCTCCGATCCATCTGAGCTGCATTTGTTGCCTCTACTGTTTGTCAATGCCGAGAGAACATCCTACTTTCATCTTCAGCTCTAAATGCTCTCTCTAGCTTCAACAGAGAAATAGGAGCGCTGCATCCTCGTAGGTCTCTAGTTCAGGGCATGTTTTTTTCAGGTCTCTTGAATCTTGATTAGTATTATTCTCATACTCTACCAAGATAAAGTGAAGTATATGCAACACTACGTGTCCCCCCCCCCTGCTAGTTCATCTAACTGAGACACCACAAAAAGTACATGTGTCCTTCCTTACTTTTTTCTCATGGCTCAACATAACCCAAAATGAACAGCAAGAGTTGGAATAAAAAAGCAAGGAAAAAACAACTTTGTGATGCTCTGTTGGGAGATATTTAGGCTGCATGTGTCTATATGTGACCACCTAGTGGTTCTGATGTGAATTGCAGCCTGTCAGGTGTTTTGCTAAATTGTTGCAATAATATATTGAATTTATTTCATAAGGAATTGGAGTTGATAAACATATTTTAGACAAGGTGAGCGTGGATCATAAATTGAAAATTACTGGGGTAACCAGTTTCTTCTAAAACTGCAAAGTTGCTTCTAACAGTTAGCACAACATATTTATTGCATGTTACTTTTACTATTGTGAATTTTTCAGTATCTTTTGATTTTGAGATACTCTCTCACGAGATAGTTATGGTATATGTGTCTAAACGTGGCATTTATTACAGCCAGTTAATTGTTTTGCTAGCATGTAGCAATAATGTAGTGAATTTTCATTGTTAGAAATTGAAGTACTAATAAAAAAGTCACAGAAAGATAAGGGTGGCACAACTAAAGAAAGAAAGCTCAACTGATCTTTGGGTGTTGGGGAAAGCCAGTGAACCTAGACGAAAGTTTTATCAACACACAGATGGGCAGTTGTTTATGTTTCCTAACATAAACTGCATGAACTGAGCAGCTTTGAACAAAAAAGAGGTAATGTCATACTCTGTTGGGAAATTTTTATGTTGTATGTGTCTAACTGTGTCCATCTAGTGGTTGTGATGAGAATTGCAACCTGTCATGGTTTTTGTATTTTTATCCTGAAAATTTGGTGTACTTAAAGTATACCTTTCATGTTGAAAATGGTACCTGACCTGCAGACAGGATGTTATAGAGCAAGAGGAAATGATCAGATTCATATTGTCATAATTTCATCTTTACTGTGGCCTAGGGATGCCGTGAGTGACAGCTCATCCACCCTATGGGATCTGGAGTGTGCTGAACTGTCAGTGCTCTGAGTGACAGTCCAGTCATCCAATCTGATGATGGGGCATGCTGGGCTGTCGGCATTTTGATTGACAGCCCTGCTGTTCAATCTGGCCTAGCCTGCGGGCATTTCCCCAGATGTTTCCCATCCTTGGTGATTTATAAGCTATTTACCTGGCTAGCTATGAGTTGACCAGTGTCAGTTGTAGCTCATTTTAGTCTGGAGTGTGCTTAGATCAGTGTCTGATGGTGTCTTATTTTCTGATCTTGTTGCTGCACCTAGGATTTGCCATGATCATTCCTGTGGATTATCCCTTCTGCTCTTGATGTTGTCTGACTTCAGGTACTTGACCCCGGACTTGGCCTCTGACTAACCGTTTATCTTACTCCCTGGCACTTGGTATCAGACTGCTACCTGACCATACCTTTGTTTTGCCCCTCTGTACCACAAGCCTTCCTGGTATCTGTCCTCAGACCTTCCAACAACCTGTCTCATGGCTAATCTGTGAGTAGTGACTCAACAGCACACATATATACTTTGTGGGTATTTTTTCAGTAAAACCAATATTTTATTTTTTTAAACGAATTTAGTTGAAGCTTTTTGGTAACAAAGAGTCTTCATTGTACAGCTGTACATGCAGCGATAACTGTCAATCATTAGCAGGGCCGCCCACTGGACTCATACGCATCCAAACACCAGGGATTTTAATGAATAAAATAAAAGTTATACTGAAACATTTTAAACAAACCTCTATATCATTTTGCTCAGCTTTTCCTTCTCTATACTGTGCAGTCCAGAGATTGTACTACATGAGAAGCTCCCTTTAACAGAAATCGGAAACATATGGGTGAGCACATTTTTAGGAAGAGCACGAAAACTTATACTGTCACATTGGTCATATTTGAACCCCTAACCCGGTTTATATGGACAGAGACCCTGATTCAAGTAATTTATCACATAGTTTACTGGGTGCAGCAGCTATGATAGTCATTGTCATAACTAGAATCCAATAGGCCCCAGTGCAAAATTTGGACCTCGACTCCCCCCACTGAATGTTGGTTATATGTATGGGCCATTGTAGCATTCCCAATCCTGTAAAGACATACGTGTTGCTCCCTCCCTTATTATACAGTAATGTCCGCTATCCTGGGCCCATTCTGGTATATATGTCATGTGTCCTATCCTGGTATATATATCCATCATCCTGATGCCATCCTGATATATATGTTTCTCATCCTGGGCCCATCCAGGTATATATGTCCCCCATCCTGGTATATATGTTCCCTATCCTGGGCTAATCCGTGTATTAATGTCCCCCATCCTGGTATATTTGTCTCCAAACTTGGGGCACATCCTGATATATATGTTCCTTATCCTGGTATATATATACCCCATCCTGGTATATATGTCCCCTATTCTGGTATATATATATATATATATATATATATATATCCACCATCCCAGTATATATGACTCCTTTCCAGGGAATATATGACTCCCATCCTGGTGTATATGTGCCCCATCCGGGTATATATGACTCCCATCCTGGCATATATATGGTAACTCCCATAATGCATCCATCCTGGTATACAGTATATGTGCCCCATCCTAGTATATATGTCCTCTGTTCTTTCACTTTTCTTTAATGCATAAATAAAGTAAAAAATTCTAGTCACCTTGCCCCCACTCACATGCCATATGGTGTCCTCTTCTGTAGCCGGCAGCTGACAGGCAGCACATGACATCTCTCCCACGCGCCCCCAGTCACAGGCACTCTGACGTCAGGTGACAGCCTCTGATTGGCCGGCGGAGTGTATTCTGGCGAAGGGACCCAGAAGGTCTCTGCACCACAATTCATTTCAGCTGAATGTGCGTCCAGCTGAAATAGACATTGGTGCCCTCCCTGCCCCCCACTCCTGCATGGTTCTATGCTGCTGATAACAATTTTTTTCTGCTACAGATCTAGCACAGCTCGAAATATTGATCTCTGTATAACCCTCACCACACCAGTACTTTCTGTGTACATTGTATATTGATTGAGAGCTGTTAAAAAGTTCTGGGGGGGGCGTGGTTGGACTAAGAGGCATGAGGCACCTAGTCCAGTAGTGATAATCTCCTGCTGATAAAACACTGATTGTATTGAAACAGCAAAACACAGACCTGTAAGTGACACATCTCTGGAATCTGCTTCTCATGCCCTACGTTGAACTGCTCTTAGATTACATAGCGGAAACCTGGTGACGGATTCCCTATAAGACCGATTTGGAGAGATGATTCTTCCATGATCATCCTTCAGTTTTTTGTAGATTTATCTTCTGAGATTTCTCCAGTTTCTTATACATTCAGCTGAGCTGGAGTATGTCTAGATGTATGTTTGATCGCCTGTAGGGATCTACTGTATATTTGACTCTCATGTTCAATGTTATTATCTCAATACCAAGTTACTTTTTCTGGTTTGGGTAAACCACTTGCAACCATACTACATTGGCTTAATGCAGACGCTCGGGAATGCCCTAAGGATTAATCCTCGGAAGGTTACAGTAACGAGCAATGCAATAATTGTATCACAGACACATAATCCGCCCTCGGCTTGTTGAAGACAAGTAGATGTTTTCTCTTCACATTGGATTCTCATCTGCAAGCACTTCGCGTAAAAGGAATCCTGTAACTGTTAAATCATACATTTGCTTGGAGTCTTAGAGGCTGCAGTGCCCAGGTAATAGATTTAGAAACACGGGGGCTCCATGCCTTTCTATACTTCTCCATTTGTTTTCATCTTTTATTGATTTTTATATTTACTGTAATAACCATGATACTATTGCATTTAAGTCTACAGTACATTCTGTAAGGAATACTGAGCTTCTGGAGGAGCTGAAGACACGGTGACACCTGATTGCCGGGATATCTTCACCATTAATGGCTTCCGTTTACATAGGAGCAACCATTTTTTTATTAGTTTTATAGTCGTAGATGTAGGAATTTTAATGTTGGTTATTACTAGAGTTGAGCGACTTTTGTTTTTTTAGGGTCGCGTTTCGTTTCGTGAAACCCGACTTTTCCAAAAGTCGTGTCGAGCAAGATCGTCCGATTATAGGGAAAAGTCGGGGTCGTCCCGAAACACGAAACCCAATGTAAGTCAATGGGGAATAAAAGTCGGCAGTGAGAGGAGGACAGGAAACACACCTACAGTGCCCATTTGAATGCCAAAAGCATCAATTCTTCTTACTTAAGCTTGTCAACCTTAATTAACTTCATAATACAAGTTACGCACTGAAAAATGGGGGTTATTTGGCTAAAGTTGTGGGGGGGGGGAGGGCTGGCTGCAGGTTTTCATGTGCCCTGGGCGAAAGAGCGCCCCTTTAACACATACCACAACTCATCATGCTCCGATACGGCAGATAAATAGCGGTATAGTACAATGAAAAATACCTCACTTTTTACATCTCATGACGATGCCCATCTATTTCTCCATACAGAATCATTGGTCCCATATAATGTTTGAAACAGTATATGATGAGCTCCACATAATGCTACAGTATATGTTGGTCCCCATGGATGAAGCTCCACTGTCTTATGGGGCCAAATAATGCTCCAAACATAATGGGCCCCATTTCTAATGCTCTAGTGTATAATGGGCCCTGTAAATGCTGCTCCAGTGTCTGATGTCCACCTTTGGAATGTTCCAGTGTATGGTGGGCCCCATCTATCATTCTCCAGAGTATAGTGCTCCCCAAAAATTGCTGTCCCAACATTGAAAACAATCAAATAAGTCTCCTCGCTAGGGAATCCCTGTACTTGTCTGGACAGGTGCTGTAGCTTGCTTAACAGCTCGCCAGCCGTTCTCACGCCCAGTATGGATTGCACGTGATTGCACAAAGGTTAGAAAGGGTACCGTATCCCTGGATAACATGTATGGATAGCGTACACATTCAAAATATATGTCTCAGGAGGCAGGCTCAGACGGTGTCAGGCCCAGTATGGATTGCACGTGATTGCACAAAGGTTAGAAAGGGTACCGTATCCCTGGATAACATGTATGGATAGCGTACACATTCAAAATATATGTCTCAGGAGGCAGGCTCAGACGGTGTCAGGCACAGTATGGATTGCACGTGATTGCACAAAGGTTAGAAAGGGTACCGTATCCCCGGATAACATGTATGGATAGCGTACACATTCAAAATATATGTCTCAGGAGGCAGGCTCAGACGGTGTTAGGCCCAGTATGGATTGCACGTGATTGCACAAAGGTTAGAAAGGGTACCGTATCCCCGGATAACATGTATGGATAGCGTACACATTCAAAATATATGTCTCAGTAGGCAGGCTCAGACGGTGTTAGGCCCAGTATGGATTGCACGTGATTGCACAAAGGTTAGAAAGGGTACCGTATCCCTGGATAACATGTATGGATAGCGTACACATTCAAAATATATGTCTCAGGAGGCAGGCTCAGACGGTGTCAGGCACAGTATGGATTGCACGTGATTGCACAAAGGTTAGAAAGGGTACCGTATCCCCGGATAACATGTATGGATAGCGTACACATTCAAAATATATGTCTCAGGAGGCAGGCTCAGACGGTGTCAGGCACAGTATGGATTTGACGGCCCATATTACACAGCGGAGGAGCAGGGAGAGGTAAAGATTGCAAATGCTGGGGCCCTGCCCAAGCAAGGGGGGCCCACTCGTGGGCGTAGGTACTGGCACTGGGCCCCTCATAGTACAGCGGTGTGTCTGACGGCGGGTGTGCACCACCACCATCAGAGACACTTGATTGCACTATGAGGGACCCTGTGCCAGTGCCCGCGCCCAAGAGTCGGCCTACCCACCTGTCCAGGGCAACGGCACTCGCACGGTGTCGTGCGCTAGGTGGTGACCCCGGCCATGGGGGGGGAGGCAGCACAGTTAGGGAGTTTTAGAAAGTGGCATATGTTGATGTTGGACATTCAGCTGATGCAAAAGGCGAAATAGGTGAAGTACCAGGAAGAGGTGGACCAAAGCAAGCCATTTTTCTGTCACCCTATGTGTCATCAGGGGAAGGTGGGACAAAATCCTTGGAAACCCATGCGTGGTTCATTTTAATGAAGGTTAGATCATCCACATTTTGGGTTGACAGACGGGTCCTTTTTTCTGTCAGGATTGATCCAGCTGCACTGAAGACTCTTTCCGATAGCACACTTGCAGCTGGGCAAGCGAGCTCCTGTAAGGCATATTGGGCCAATTCAGGCCAGGTGTCCAGTTTAGCGGCCCAATAGTCAAAGGGGAATGACCTGTGTGGGAGAACATCGATATGGGAGGAAAAGTAGTTTGTAACCATAGTTGACAACTGCTGTCTCCTGTCACTTTCCATCGATGCAGTATTACCAGTTGTGTGAGCGGTATTTGAAAAATCAGTCCACAATATTGTCATGAAACCCCTGTCTCCAACGCCACTTCTGCTGTGTGCACCACGAACACCTCTGCCAAGCTGCCCCCAGCCCGTACGGCTCGTGTGAGAACCATCACCGCTGCTGTGTGCTGGGAATGCCTCAAGCAACCGATTTACCAGAGTTGCTTGTTTATTAGCCAATATTAGGTCAAGGTTCTCCTGTGGCATGATGTTTTGTAATTTGCCTTTATAGCGTGGATCCAGGATGCTGGCCAACCAGTAGTCGTCATCGTTCATCATTTTGGCAATGCGGGGGTCCTTTTTTAGGATCCGCAAGGCATAATCTGACATGTGGGCCAATGTTCCCGGTGTCAATGATGCACTGCGAGTGCTGGGTGGAGGAGCACTTTCTGGCAAATCCACATCCCTCCAGTCACGCACAAACCCTGTACCAGACCTTGCCACGCCAACATTTTCACTTGCCCCACGAGATGCATCCTCCTCCCCTAAGTAATCATCCCCATCATCCTCCTCCTCCTCCTCTTCTTCCTCCACCTCGTCCAGGAGAGGTCCCTGAGCAGACAATGGCTGAATGTCATCAAGGATTCCCTCCTCCTCTTCCTCCTCATCAATATTGGCTGCAGACGCCTGCTCCTTAAGGTGCGTCAAAGTTTGCATGAGCAGACGCATAAGTGGGATGCTCATGCTTAGGATGGCGTCGTCTGCGCTTACCAGCCGTGTGCATTCCTCAAAACACTGAAGGACTTTACAAAGGTCTTTCAGCTTCGACCACTGCACGCCTGTCAACTCCATGTCTGCTCTCAAAGTGCCTGGCCGTGTATCCTCCCACAAATGCATTATGGCCTGCCTCTGCTCGCACAGCCGCTCCACCATGTGCAGGGTGGAGTTCCACCTTGTTGCAATGTCGATAATGAGGCGGTGGTTGGGAAGGTGGAGCAATCACTGCAGCTTCTGCATACGAACGGAGTGTACAGGCGACCAGCGGATGTGCGCGCACAGTCTTCGCACCTTCTGGAGCAGGGCTGTTAACTCCGGATAATTTTTGAGGAAGCACTGCACCACCAGGTTCATGGTGTGAGCCAAGCAAGGTATGTGGCTGAGTTTTGAAAGGGCTATGGCTACCACAAAATTACGGCCGTTATCACTAACTACCTTGCCTGCCTCAAGATGTACACTGCCCAGCCATGACTCAGTTTGTCGCTTCAAGTACTCGGCCAGCACCTCGGCGGTGTGTCTGTCGCCCAAACACATCATCTGCAACACAGCCTGCTGACGCTTTCCACTAGCTGCTCGATAGGGGGACACATCATGTGCAACAGTGGCAGCTGCAGATGGAGTGCTCGTACGACTGCGCTCTGTGGACGAGCTTTCGCTTCTGGAGGAGGAGGAGGAGGAGGAGGGTCGAACGCCTACAGCCAACTGTTTCCTATACCGTGGGCTAGGCAGCACTGTCCCACCACCGCTGTCCCCTGTGGACCCTGCATCCACCACATTAACCCAGTGCGCAGTGATGGACACGTAACGGCCCTGGCCATGCCGACTGGACCATGCATCAGTTGTGAGGTGCACCTTTCCGCTCACTGACTGCTTGAGTGCATGGACAATGCGGTCTTTCACATGATGGTGGAGGGCTGGGATGGCTTTGCGAGAGAAGAAGTGGCGACTGGGTAGGTCATAGCGTGGTACTGCATAGGCCATGAGTTCGCGGAAAGCTGTGCTTTCCACCAACCGAAAGGGCATCATCTCAAACGAGATTAGTTTGGCAATGTGGGCGTTCAAACCCAGTGTACGCGGATGAGAGACTGAGTACTTTCTTGACCTACTCATAGTGTCTGGGAGGGTGAGCTGGACTTGAGAGCTGCATATGGTGGAAGTAGCGGTGGACAGGGCGGACTGAGAGAGGGTTGATGATGGTGATGGAGTTGGTGTTCTTTCTGATGGCCTAGAATCAGTCTTTCGTTGATATAACAGTGGGATTCCCTGACTGCTGTGGTCTTGCAACGACACCTCAACATTTGCTGCTGTGCTAACCGGTGGGCTTACAGTGGGGGAAACAATGTAGCATTGCTGACTACCTTCGTTGTGATCAGTTGCACATGTGGCACTTGAGGTTTGGTGTTGTGTCCACGCTTGCAAGTGCATGCTGGTTAAATGTCTAAGCATGCAACTGGTATTCAAATTTTTCAGATTTTTCCCTCGGCTAAAGGTCTTTGCGCACTTCTTACAGATAACCTTGGCCTGATCATGAGGATTTTGTTCAAAAAAGTGCCACACTGCACTCTTCCTACTTTGGCAGACATTTTGCGGCCTAGCACGCTGTGATCTTTTGACCCTCTGGACAAGCTGTCCAGCAACTCTTTTGATGTTTGGAACCTGTCTTTGGAGTGCTCTGGGCCTGCCAGATAACAGCTGTTGCGATGTCGATGTCTGCTGTGGATGCTCCTCATCTGAGCTATTGGAAGCAGCACCCTCTTCCCCCAATGGATGCCAATCTGGGTCAACAACTGGGTCATCCATCACCTCCTCTTCTATGTCATGTGCACCTTTCTCTGTGTCACCGTGTATGGTGGTATAGTGTGCGGGAAGGGGCACCTGAGTCTCATCAGGGTCAAAATCTGGCTCTGTACACTGCAAGGACAATGTAGTGCTCTGAGTGAATGTACCAGCAGAATCATCCATCAGCGGCTGTGCATCAGTGCACTCCATGTCAGATTCATCTTGGCCTGGGTAATTCACCATTTCACTTGATAATCCAGGCATGGTATGTGAAAACAGCTCCATGGAGTAATCAGTAGTATGGCCTGCGTCATCCTTCAATCTTGGTTGGGGTGAAGGACACAAGGAAAGGTGTGGTTCATGAACATGAGCCTCCAATGACGACTCAGTGCTTTTACTTTTTACAACTGAAGAAGAGGAGGCGATAGAGCTGGAGGCTGAGTCAGCAATGTAAGACAAAACTTTTTCCTGATGCTCTGCCTTTAAAAGCGGTTTGCCAACTCCTAGAAAACTAAGCGTTCGAGGCCTTATGTAGCCAGACGATGACGCAGGGTCAGCACCTCCTGCATTCGGTCCTATTTTGCTCTTGCCACTACCATCAGATCCACCACCAACACCATCATTACCAGCTGCCAACCCCCGCCCAATTCCACGGCCTCTTCCACCAGCCTTCCTCATTTTTGGTAGAAATGTAGACAAAATCCAACAAACTATATAGTAATGTAAAACAAGGTACAAGGTGTCTATAGGACAGGGGAGATTTAGAATTTCTGCACACACTTGTGGACAGTGGACACTTTTGGATTGTGTGTGAGGCCCACTGATATCTGAGCGCTATGTGACACGCTCGATGGCACAGCTGCCTGTGACCAAAGTGACGAGAGGATAATGGAGATTTTGAATCTCTGCGCACACTTTTGGACACTGGACACTTGTGGATTGTGTGAGGCCCACTGATATCTGAGTGCTATGTGACACGCTCGATGGCACAGCTGCCTGTGACCAAAGTGACGAGAGGATAATGGAGATTTTGAATCTCTGCGCACACTTTTGGACACTGGACACTTGTGGATTGTGTGAGGCCCACTGATATCTGAGCGCTATGTGACACGCTCGATGGCACAGCTGCCTGTGACCAAAGTGACGAGAGGATAATGGAGATTTTGAATCTCTGCGCACACTTTTGGACACTGGACACTTGTGGATTGTGTGAGGCCCACTGATATCTGAGCGCTATGTGACACGCTCGATGGCACAGCTGCCTGTGACCAAAGTGACGAGAGGATAATGGAGATTTTGAATCTCTGCGCACACTTTTGGACACTGGACACTTGTGGATTGTGTGAGGCCCACTGATATCTGAGTGCTATGTGACAGGCTCGATGGCACAGCTGTGACAAAAGTGACTAGAGGATAAGGGAGACTGGATTGCTTTTAAAAAAGCAGTTTGCGGAGC
Source organism: Dendrobates tinctorius (assembly GCF_039654945.1). NCBI lineage: Eukaryota > Metazoa > Chordata > Amphibia > Anura > Dendrobatidae > Dendrobates > Dendrobates tinctorius. The sequence goes on along the minus strand of NW_027361743.1, from coordinate 4,475,833 downwards.
AGTGGGTAAACAGCAATGCCAGCGTGTCAGGAAGCCTTAAAAGGCAGCCCAACAACCAACACCACTGATACACCACAATATAGCCTCCCCTTGCACTGCACACACAGTGACTTGTGTGTTGTGCAGGCCAAATCGCTAGCAGCAGAAGCAGTTTTTTTGTCTTCTTCCCTGCCTAACGCTCTCCCTACAGAATCAGCAGCAACCTCTCCCTATACTAAGATCGGCAGAAGTAAGATGGCGGTCGGCGTGCACGCCCTTTTATACCCCCTGTGACACCCACCAAAGCAAGCCAATCACTTGCATGCCCTTCTGAAAGATGGTGGTGACCCGTGCCTAGGTCATCACGTTGCCCACAGTGTCCGTGGATCCTGCTTGGCTGAAAAAGAGCGCAAAACAAACTTTTGAAACGCGACTTTGGCGCGTAAGTCGCCGACCTCGTGGCCGACCTCATCCTAGGGTCGGGTTTCGTTTCATGAAACCCGACTTTGCCAAAAGTCGGCGACTTTTGAATTTTTTCGACCCGTTTCTCTCAACTCTAGTTATTACTGTTGGATGGTAATGAAGGACAAGAAGAAGCATTTTACTAAATTTATGCACATTAATTTATACCCATTTATGCACATCTATAGCAGCTCCACAACAATCGTAAGGCTCTCATGCATGATATATGGCATTATAGGGCTTCTTATCCTCAGCCCTTCATACTCATAGCAGTTCATAGCGGCAGCCTTAAGTTTGAAGCACTGCTTGAATTGACTTCTAGCCCTTGTTGGGTTTTTTTCCCCTTTAAATAAAAGGTTCATAGTTGGTTGAATGAAGTCACAACTCCACTGAGTTCAACCTACAACATACCCTAACATGTTGCTCCGGAGGAAAGCAAAAATCAGTCAGATGCTAATTGTTTCTTAGTGGAAAAAGTCCTTCCCAACGACGTATGGAGCAATCAGACGAGATTTATCTAAAAAGGTATCCAGGCTCTTCTTGAACTTTTGTTATGTACGTACACTTACAACATCATGTGGCAGAGACTTCTATAGTCTCCCTGTGCATTCCTTAAACAATTCATTATTTTACTGCTCTTACAGTTAAAAATCCTGTCTCACTGCTCGTACAGTAATGAATCCATAGTCTCACTGCTATTACAGTAGAGAATCCATAGTCTCACTGCTCTTACAGTAAAGAATCCATACTGTAGTCTCACTGCTCTTACAGTAAAGAATCCATACTGTAGTCTCACTGCTCTTACAGTAAAGAATCCATAGTGTCACTGCTCGTGCAGAAAAAAATCTATAGTCTCACTGCTCTTAAGGGCCTGTCACACTAAGCAATATCGCTAACAATATCGCTATAACGTCACTGATTTTGTGACATTATAGCGATATTGCTAGCGATATCGCTATGTCTGATACTTACCTCCGACCGGCTCCCCCGCTGATTATCGCTGATCGCGCGAGAAGGTCCTGGATCATTTCTCGTCATCAGCTTCCTACTGGGCTTCCTGTGGCGCTGACGAGCGACGTGTGGACGCGGGCGGGAGGACATCAGGATCGCCTCGTCTGACAGGTAAGGAGCGACCCCCGACCCCTGCTATGTCGCTGGTGAGATCTGCCTGTGTGGCAGCTCACTAGCGACCACTTAGCGATGCACCAGCAATCCTGACCGCGTCATATCGCGGGTCGGGAACGCTGGTGCATCGCTAAGTGTGACAGTACCTTTACAGTAACGAATCCATAGTCTCACTGCTCTTACCGTAGAGAATCCATAGTCTCACTGCTCTTACAGTAACAAATCTATAGTCTGACTGCTCTTACAGTAAATAATCCATAGTCTCACTGCTCTTACAGTATAAAATCCATAGAGGTGCATGGAGGGAGGTCTTGGAGCTGCCACAAGATGAATCCAAATTAGACGAGCCAATTCACATGTGGAGGGTGCACGTCCAAGCTAGTTAGCATAGCAGAATCAGGAAAAAAGAAGATTGACAGCACTCCAGGAATAAAGAAAAAAAATATATTTTATTGTGGCAAATCAAGCCATATTTAATCAAATTTAGGCAATTTGATTTTAATATGGCTTGATTTGCCACAATAAAATATATTTTTTTTCTTTATTCCTGGAGTGCCGTCAATCTTCTTTTTTCCTATAAAATCCATAGTCTCACTGCTCTTACAGTTGAAAATCTATAGTCTCCCTGGTCTTACAGTAGAGAATCCATAGGAGGAGTTTTCTTTTATTTTTTTGGCGTGCCGTCAATCTTTTTTCTTAGAGAATCCATAGTCTCACTGCTCTTACAGAAAATAATACATAGTCTTACTGCTCGTTCAGTGAAGAGTTCATAGTTTCATTGCTCATATAATAAATAATTGATGTCTTTAGTGATAATTAAACCTTCTTTGCTCCAGATTACTCCAGACGTAGAGGATGCCCGCTGGTCATTGTCACAGGCCTAAGTGTAAAAAGATCATTATACAGATCTCTCTACCTTTCCTTCATATATTTGTACATTGTAATAAAATTCCCCTTACAAGGGTCAAAGATCCTATTTCAATATGTACTAGGTGTCGTATTAATAATATTAGTAATTACCGCCAATTAGATATTCTGCATAGTTTTCTTTAGTTATATTGCTTACCCCATGGGCGGGGTATCGCAGTCACTCAGGTATTCCTGTTTATGGCCACCATGGTGTTCCTGGCTTGCGCAGTTAGTAAGGAGTTTATCATTATCACTGGCCGGGTTCTCGGGAGCGAGCATAATCAGGGCCAGCACAGCAGCTCTCTGCCCGGCCACCTCACTCCTGCACTGCAGATTATCACTGGCCAGGGTCTCGGGATCGAGCATAGTTAGAGCCTGCACAGTATCTTCCTGCCCGGTCACCTCACTCCAGAAACCACAGGAGCCCTAAGCGGAGGAGGACATGACTTTGGGAGGGTTGGACCTTTAACTCCTGCAGCTTTGTGTTATAGCGCTGTAGATTTTAAGCAAGAGTGATGTTGCTTTAAGAGGAAGGCGCTCAATATGTCTGTGCCTGGTGGGTTACTGTGAGGAGGGTAGGGCTTATATAGAGGAGGTAATTCTGGCTCCCTCTTTCTCTCACCGGATGATCCGGAGGAAACATTACCCGCCGTCCCACCCTGTTTATAATCATTGTCCTAAAACGTTCTAATTATTGCTTGTTTGATGACGAATGCTTTATTGCATTTTTTGCATTTGCTATTCTATACCTTGTACCAGGTTCAATTTTACCATGGCTATAAAGAGTTAACCTAAGCCCAAGGGAAGGGCCATCCTTCAGCCATGGTTCCCTAGAGGTTTCCTCCACAGGGGGTTTTTCCTCTCCTGAGTGCTGTAGGATGACTCTTTGTGAGTCGGAGGTTTGCCAAGTTAGTCCCCTTAATGCTTTTGCAGGGGCTTCTAGTTTATAAGTTTAATAAAGTGATTTATTAGAAAAAAAAGGGGTCAAATGTGACTTGGAATTTATAACACCGTCACAGCTTTGTGGTTTAGGAGTCAGGTAGTAGTTGCAGACAAATTAAGGTGGATTCATTTTAACTAATAGAAGAGGTAATAACCTCATGGTGGTGAACAGGCTCGGCTTTGGTGGCTGCCTCAAGGACGTTGTAATGGTAACGTCAATCTGGGGCGGGCACAGTGGTTAAGCACAGGAGTGAGGATAATAGGGTCATTGGTGCCCTGAAAGTTTACTGGCTCTGCTTGAATGGCAAGCCAATGCGTGCCGCCCCTTTATGGCTGTCTGTCCTGGTTCTGTATGTCAGACAGCTGGGATATCACAGTACTTGGGAATCCCAATGTACTAGCACTTCACCTGACTCCTACTGTGATTGTTTTAATCCTGTGATTTAAATAAAGCTGTGGCCAGTTTGACAACCAAAATAGTGTGTTTTGTGTATTTATTCTAGTGCCTAGGTTTACTGTAGTTATGGTGGTTTTAACATGGAGTATGGGTCCGTCCCATATCCAAAAGTCATGCACTGCACATTATCACTGGCCAGGTTCTATGCGCACTGACTGCCTAGCCATCCTGTCTGGAAGCTCACCACATATAGAGCATCCAGACAGGGCGGCCATGGACACCATACTGTCCATGGATGCCTGAGTGACTGCGATACCCTACAATGCAACTAAAAAGAAAAATTCTGCAAAATATCTACTTGCAGGTAATTACTAATACTTGCTTGGCCCATGCGAAATTTTCGCACATTGGTTGTCGGGGGCGCAGGCAATTTCAGAAAAAGCAAGCTGGTCAAATGTAAATGCATTTCATGAGCTGATGAACACAGACAGGTATTTATATATGTAGGTTGGTAATTAGTGTTGAGCGATACCATCCGATATCGTGAAATATCGGATCGGATTGGATCGGACCGATACCCAAAAAGTATCGGATATCGCCGATTCCGATACCGGAAATCAATGCAAGTCAATGGGACAGAAATATCGGAATTAAAATAAACCCTTTCTTTCCTTGTAGGTTAATTCTACATGAAGGAAAACAACTAATAATAATGTAGAATGTATTGGGGGAGGTGGAGGAGACATTAAAGCCATAGAGGTTTAGCCCAATCAAATGGAATAGCAGGAATAATTTTTTTTTTTTTAAACGTTCAGAGTTACAAAGATATTGACTGTTAACCTTTTTTATATTTTGTCAGATATGTATGTTTCACTACTTCCATGCTCTTCACCTTCTTTTTTACTTCTCCCACACTTTCTCCTTCATGATCCTCAACAGCAGCAGCATCTTTTTCATCAACTTCTTCACCTTATTCATATTCTTCTTCTTCACCTTCTTCCAATTATTCTTTTTTTTTACATTCATCATATTCATCTTATTCAACTATTATTCTTCTTCATATTCTACTTTTTCATCTTCTTTCTATTCTTCTTCATCATATTCTTATTTGTGACAGGCATTCCTGTAGTTGTTATCTATAAAAGTTTGAAGATTACACCTTCCGTTCTGCCTGTCACAAAAGATTTACAACTGGATTTGTCCGCGTTCAGTTTGGCCTGCAGCAGCAGGCATTTTCCAGGGGCACCACGAGTAGGAATGGACTCACCCCCATACACTGCTTAGTCTTCTTCTGCTTATAATTTAGATAATATCTTTTGCTCTGATTTTTAGTCTTATGCTTAATGTTCTTCTGCTTTTTGTTCTTCTGCTTCTTGGTCTTCTGTCTCTTGTTGTTCTGCATCTTGGTGGTTGTCTTCATGTTCTTTGTCCTCTTGGTCATCTTCTTCAGGGTCATATTTTTGGTCTTCTTCGGGGTGGTCTTCCGGGTCGTCGTCTTCAGGGTCATCATTTTCGTGGTCGTCGTCTTGTTCGGTGTGGTCTTCAGGGTCGTCGTCTTCAGGGTCGTCGTCAGGGAGATCTTGTGTGATAACCAAAAACCATTTCCAAAAGCTTGAACTTGGAAATGTAGCAAAAGGTACAAGAAGGCTGATGAACTGCCGAGAACCAGCTGCCGGTACTGGAACCCGGATGGGTAGTAGAAGGAACAAGAGCCAATGGCACTACCGAGGACCAGCTGATGGTTCTGGAACCCAGTTACTAAGCAGGAGGTACCTGTGCTAGAAAGCACTACCAAGGACCAGCAGACATTGCTGGAACTCGGATACCGAGAAGGAGGCACCTAAGCCAAAGGCACTGCCGAGAACCAGCTGATGGTGCTGGAACCCGGATGGGTAGCAGAAGCTGCAAGAGCCAACGGAACTACCGAGGACCAGCTGACGGTGCTGGAACCCGGAGGGGCAGCAGAAGAAACAAGAGCCAATGGCACTACCGAGGACCAGCTGATGGTGCTGGAACCCAGTTACTAAGCAGGAGGTACCTGTGCTAGAAAGCACTACCAAGGACCAGCAGACGTTGCTGGAACTCAGATACCGAGAAGGAGGCACCTAAGCCAAAGGCACTGCCGAGAACCAGCTGACGGTGCTGGAACCCGGATGGGTAGCAGAAGCTGCAAGGCCAATGGAACTACCAAGGACCAGCTGACGGTGCTGGAACCTGGTTACTAAGCAGGAGGTACCTGTGCTAAAAAGCACTACCAAGGACCAGCAGACATTGCTGGAACTTGGATACCGAGATGGAGGCACCTAAGCCAAAGGCACTGCCAAGAACCAGCTGACAGTACTGGAACCCGGATGGGTAGCAGAAGGTACCCATGAAAAACAAAGTTGCAAGGCCACGAGCCGGCCGCAGTTACCGAAACCCACAGTCCTACAAGGGGTGCTTGTCCTATTGGCACTACGAAACCAGCCATTGTTGCCAGATCCCAAAGCCCACATAGGAAGCTCATAAACTGCAGGCACCATAGACTCGGCTAACCCGACCACAACACGACAGGACAACGTATTGGTGGCAAAGTGACTTTGACATTACCCGGAAACAGCAGGCCTGCTGGAACCAGGCTGGGCAGGAGGGAGTACCCATGCCAAAGACACTGCCGAGAACCAGCTGACGGTGCTGGAACCCGAAGGGGCAGCAGAAGGAACAAGAGCCAATGGCAATACCGAGGACCAGCTGACGGTGCTGGAACCTGGTTACTAAGCAGGAGGTACCTGTGCTAGAAAGCACTAACAAGGACCAGCAGACATTGCTGGAACTTGGATACCGAGAAGGAGGCACCTCAGCCAAAGGCACTGCCGAGAACCAGCTGACGGTGCTGGAACCCGGATGGGTAGCAGAAGGTACCCATGAAAAACAAAGTTGCAATGCCACAAGCCGGCCGCAGTTACCGAAACCCACAGTCCTACAGGGGGTGCTTGTTCTATTGGCACTACGGAACCAGCCTTTGTTGCCAGATCCCGCAGCCCACATAGGAAGCTCATAAACTGCAGGCACCATAGACTCGGCTAACCCGACCGCAACACGACAGGACAACGTATTGGTGGCAAAGTGACATTGACACTACCCGGAAACAGCAGGCATGCTGGAACCAGGCTGGGCAGAAGGGAGTACCTGTGCCAAAGACAATGCCGGGAAACAGCTGGTGGTGCTGGAACCCAGGGAAAATACTACAAACAAAGTGGAGACAGAGACCTAATTGGAGCAAGTTTAAAATCTGTAGTTGTGTGAGTGTGGACAGAGCAGGAGAAATTGCCGGACACACAGCTGGGCATCAGATGACATTTCTGAACCCCAATAACACTTGAGCATATGTTGACTGTGCAGACGGCACTTCTGAGCAGCAACTGGCGATGTTGGAGCCCAGGGTCAATCAGGGTGTAGGCTGAGGCCTAATTTCATCAAGTCTAATATCTGTAGTAGACTACTACTGATTTTAAACATGCTCCAATTAGGCCTCTGTCTCCACTCTGTCTCTAGTATTTACCCTGGCCTCCAACACCGCCAGTTGCTGCTCAGAAGTGCTGTGTGCACAATCAACACTTGTTCCTGTGACGTTACTGAACCCCAGTAACACAGGAACAAGTGTTGATTGTGCAGACGGCACTTCTGAGCAGCAACTGGCGGTGTTGGAGGCCAGGGTAAATACTAGAGACAGAGTGGAGCCAGAGGCCTAATTGGAGCAAGTTTTATATCTGATGTTGTTTGAATGTGGAGGCAACAGGAGAATTTGCCGGACACACAGCAGGGGAGCAGCTGGCGTTACTGAACCCCACTAACACTGGAGCATGTGTTTTTCTCTGTGCAGACGGCACTTCTGAGCAACAACTGGCGGTGTTGGAGCCCAGGTTCAATCAGGGTCTAGACTGAGGCCTAATTGGAACAAATTTAATATCTGATGTAGTGTGAATGTGGTGGGAGCAGGTGCCATTGCTGGACACACAGCAGGGGAGCAGCTGGCGTTACTGAACCCCACTAACACAGGAGCTAGTGTTTTTTTCTGTGCAGATGGCACTTCTGAGCTACAACTGGTGGTGTTGGAGCCCAGGATCGATCATGGTGTAGGCTTAGGCCTATTTGGAGCAAGTTTAATATCTGATGTAGTTTGAATGTGGAGGGAGCAGGAGATATTGCCGGACATACAGCAGGGGAGCAGCTGGCGTTACTGAACCCCACTAACACAGGAGCTAGTGTTTTTCTCTGTGCAGACGGCACTTCCGAGCAGCAACTAGCATTGTTGGAGCCCAGGGTCAATCATGGAGCAGGCTGAGGCCTACTTGGAGCAAGTTTAATATCTGATGTAGTTTGAATGTGGAGGGAGCAGGAGACATTGCCGGACACACAGCAGGGAAGCAGCTACCCCACTAACACAGGAGCTAGTGTTTTTTTCTGTGCAGACAGCACTTCTGAGCAACAACTGGCGGTGTTGGTGCCCAGGATCAATCAGGGTTTAGGCTGAGGCCTAATTGGAGCAAGTTTTATATCTGATGTAGTTTGAATGTGGAGGCAGCAGGAGACTTTGCCGGACACACAGCAGGGGAGCTGCTGGCGTTACTGAACCCCACTAACACTGGAGCATGTGTTTTTCTCTGTGCAGACGGCACCTCTGAGCAACAACTGGCAGTGTTGGATCCCAGGTTCTATCAGGGTTTAGGCTGAGGCCTAATTGGAGCAAGTTTTATATCTGATGTAGTTTGAATGTGGAGGCAGCAGGAGACTTTGCCGGACACACAGCAGGGGAGCAGCTGACATTACTGAACCCCACTAACACAGGAGCTAGTGTTTTTTTCTGTGCAGATGGCACTTCTGAGCAACAACTGGCGGTGTTGGAGCCCAGGATCAATTATGGTGTAGGCTGAGGCCTACTTGGAGCAAGTTTAATATCTGATGTAGTTTGAATGTGGAGGGAGCAGGAGACATTGCCGGACACACAGCAGGTGAGCAGCTGGCGTTACTGAATCCCACTAACACAGGAGCTAGTGTTTTTTTCTGTGCAGATGGCACTTCTGAGCAACAACTGGCGGTGTTGGAGCCCAGGATCAATCATGGTGTAGGCTGAGGCCTACTTGGAGCAAGTTTAATATCTGATGTATTTTGAATGTGGAGGGAGCAAGAGATATTGCCGGACACACAGCAGGGGAGCAGCTGGCGTTACTGAACCCCACTAACACAGGAGCTAGTGTTTTTTTCTGTGCAGACAGCACTTCTAAGCAGCAACTGGTCGTGTTGGAGCCCAGGGATTACAGTTCAGGTGGTAGAAACATGAGCACAACAGGAGACCTGGATACTGTTGCCAACCAATTATTTATTCTGGAAGAGGACTGACAAATTTCGGCGAGATCCAGGCCTTGTTCATTTTCAGAAAAGTAAGCCGGTCAACGTTATCGGAGGATAGTCGCGTGCGACGGTCTGTTAGTACACCACCTGCGGCACTAAAGACGCGTTCCAATAATACACTAGCAGCATGGCAAGCCAGCACATCCAATGCATACTGGCTAAGCTCTGGCCATGTATCCAGCTTAGAGACCCAAAACTTGAAGGGGGAAGAGCCATCTTGGAGTACACTGATAGGGCAAGACATGTAGTTTGTCACGATCTGACGGAAACGTTGCCTCCTGCTGACTGGAGCCGTCTGTGATGGTGTAGACATTTGTGGCAGGCACACAAAACTTTGCCACATTTGGGCCATACTGGTCTTGCCTTGTGCTGAGGCGCTGCCTCTGCTCCCTCTTTGTGCAGAGCTTCCTCCACTGCCTCGACGCACAGAGCTGCTTTGTAAAGCACAAGCAGCACTGCTCTCGGGTGGAATGGAGAACATGATGGAATGCACCAGTGTGTCTTGGTACTCCCGCATTTTATGCTCCCGATTCAATGGTGTTATGAGGTTTTGTAAGTTGTCCTGGTAGCGAGGATCTAGGACGGTGTACACCCAATAATCAGCCATGTTGAGAATGTGGGCGATGCGCCGGTCGTTTCTCAGGCACTGCAGCATGAAATCAACTATGTGATGCAGACTCCCAACTGCCCAAGAAACGCTGTCCCCTGCTTGAGGCGTGATCTCTGCCTGCTCTGCATCACCCCACCCTCGCTCTACATACTGACTACTAGAGCATTGTGTACCTCCCTCCTCTGGAGAGATGTCTTCCTCCTACATTGACTCCTCCTCATCCTCCTCACAAAGTGTCCCCTGCCTAGGCCTTTGTGAGGAACCACATTGCGCAGACTGTCCAGAAGCAGATGGCATTTTGACTCCTCATCCTTAACCTCTTCCAAAGCCTTCTCCCTTAGTGCTTGCAGTGTTTTTTGAAGCAGGCAGATAAGGGGGACTGTCATGCTGACTAGTGCATCATCTGCACTCGCCATCCGCGTGGAATCATCGAAGGCATGCAAAACGTGGCAGATGTCCTTCATAGAGGCCCACTCAGTGGTGCTGAAGTGTGACCGGCGCACAGTGCAACTTGTTTGCGCCTGATGCAGCTGGTACTCCATTACTGCTGCCTGTTGCTCACACAACCGCTCAAACATATGTAACGTTGAATTCCACCTAGTGGTTAGGTCACATATGATGCGATGTTCCGGAAGGCGGAATCGGCGCTGCAGAGCTGCAATGCGCGATCTTGCCATGCTGGAACACCGCAAGTGAGCGCACTCTATGCGGACCTTGTGCAGCAGTGCATCAAGATCCGGATATTCCCTCAGAAAGCTCTGCACGACCAAGTTGAGCACATGTGCCAGACATGGGATGCGAGTGAGGTTGCCTAGGCCCAGAGCTGCCACCAGATTTCGGCCATTGTCACACACTACCAAGCCTGGCTGGAGATTCGCTGGCACAAACCACACGTCGCTCTCCTGCTTGATGGCATTCCAGAGCTCCTGCGCTGTGTGGCTTCGATTCCCCAAAGAAATTAATTTCAGTACGGCCTGTTGACGTTTGGCCACGGCTGTGCTCATATTGGGTAAGCGTTCACGGGTCCATGTGGAGGTAGACTGTGATGGCTCCCGCAGCACTGATTCTGAGGAACTTGAGTATGAGGAGGAGTCAATGTGTACAGACTGGATTCCTGCAATCCTTGGAGTTGGCAGAACACGTACAGCGCCACTCTCAAGATCTGTACCCGGCTCCACAACATTAACTCAATGGGCAGTGAGGGAAAGGTATCGTCCCTGTCCATGGTTACTGGTCCACGCATCGGTGGTCAGGTGGACCTTGCTACTGACGGCGTTTAGTAGCGCATGTTTAATTTTTCCCTCCACATGCTTTTGCAGGGTAGGGACGGCTTGCCTGCTGAAATAAAAGCAGCTGGGCATGGTGTATTTTGGGACTGCCAATGCCATGAAGTTACGGAAGGTGTCAGACTCCACCAGCCTGAATGAGAGCATTTCAAGGGCCAGTAGTTTTGCAATGCCAGCATTCAGAGCCTATGCTCGGAGATGGTTTGCCGAGTATGGCTGGCTTTTCTCCCATGCCTGTGCTACTGATGGCTGTAGAGTGGCCTGGGAGTGTGAGGATGACAGGGAACGTGGTGCTGTGGGTGGAATGTCACTGGGTCTCTGGACAAGAGTGCCAGAGGTTCTTCCATGGCAATCCTGTGAGGAAGCCGAACCAGCTGTGTGTGAGCTGGAGGAAGAGGCTACAACACGAGCTGAAGAGGTGGTAGGTGGTGCTGTAGGTTGGCCTACGTCTTCAGTTTGTCTTTGTAACTCCACCACGTGCTTGGTCCGCACCTGTTTCCACATATTTGTGGTATTGAGGTTGCTGACACTTTTCCCTCTTTTGACTTTATGATTACACAGCTTGCATTTGACAAAGCAAATGTCATCTGCAACTGTGTCAAAAAAGGACCATGCGCTGCAAGTCCTGGGAGCGCCCGTTTTGGGTTTTGGAAGAGGAATGCTCCTAACGGGTGCCGAAGTGGAGGCTACAGGCAACCAAGTCTGCCCCATCCCTCTCCCTCCTGTTTTGGCCGTTCGGGGAATCTCTTCCTCAGAGCTGCTCCCACCACCTTCCTGTTCCTCACGCCATGATGGGTCAAGGACCCCATCATCTACACTCCCCTCTTCAAACACCTGCTTCTCCTGGGTAGTCTGGCCAGCACAGTATGCACCAGAAAGTGGCACCTGAGTCTCATCATCTGATGCGTACTGAGGTGTGCTGACCATAGGCACTGGCCCACCCGCCTCTTCAGATTCAGAGGGACAAAGCAGTTGCGCATCACTGCATACTCCCTCTTCTTCACATTCTAGAATGCTGCTTGGCTGGCCCCCTGTTTCCAAGCCAAGAGATTCAGAGAACAGAAGTAGAGATGGCTCCTGTCCAGGGCTCTCTGATGGCCTGGGCAATTTGGCAAGTGGTGAAGAGACAGATGGTTGCTCTTCAGTGCTCTGGCCCTGAGAGGATGTGGAAGTAATTGAAGTCGATGCGTTAGCTGCCATCCATACGACAACGGCTTCAATTTGTTCCTCCCGCAGCAGTGGGGTACGGCGAGGTCCTACAAAGCTGCGCATAAAGGACTGTTGCCTGGTGAAACTGGGGGATGCTGAGTCACTGGTGCCCGCAGCAGGCACAGAATCCCCATGTCCTCTCCCTGCTGAAACTCCACGCCCACGACCACGTGCCTTACTCCCTGCCTTCTTCATCTTGGTAGACTGATAAAGATAGGCAGAAAAGTACAAAGGGGGGGCTTAGTGTGCTTATTCCTGAACAGCTGCTAACAGGTATAAGAAACACTAATTTTATAAAGTGTGTGGACTACACTTTAATATGAGCTAATGTGGCCTACACAACTGTCAAGTGGAGTGTTTGGTGAACTTTATTTACATGTTTTTTTTAAAAAAAACAAAAAGGATGTGACCAAAGATGTGAAAGCGATAGTATCACAAACTTTTTGGAGCTATTACAATGCAGGAAGGTAGCCTACAATGCAATAGATGAGGCTCCAAAAAATTGGCTAATACTAATCTTGCTGTGGCTGCAGGGCACAAGCCAGAAAAAAGGCTCCTCTATCTACTCCTATATAGTGTTTGCAACCAACCAATGTAGATGGATACGGATGGAAGCACACTAATAGGAGAAAAAAATCAGGAAAAATGAGCTGCAATAAAACAAAAAAAGGACTATGTATGAGGCAGTGACGCACACTGAGCGGACTACAACCAGAGGTGGTGCAGAACACACTACAGCGTGAGCTGCACTCACACACAGAGACCTCACAGACAGACATGAACAGTGCAGAGAACTGGGCACTAGCACTGAAAGGCTGCAGAAAGGCTCTGCTGTCTACTCCTATAGTGTTTGCAACCAATGTAGATGAATACAGATGGATGCACACTAATAGGAGAATTAATGAAAAATGAGCAGCAATAAAGCAAAAATAAATATGTATGAGGCAGTGACGCATGCTGAGCGGCCTACAACCAGAGGTGGCTGCAGGACACACTACAGCATGAGCTGCACTGACACAGACCTTGCAGACAGCTGAGAACAGCGCTGCAAGGCAAAAGAAAGCTACAGTGATTGATAATGTAGCCTGGGTAAAGCACAATATTATATAGCAAATTGCTATCTCTAACTGTCCCTCAGAGTCTTGAACAGCAGCCTGTCCCTAACTGAATTCACAGCAGAGTAAACCCTAAATGGCTGCGGCGGCTTTTATAGTGCATAATGACATCATTTCAGCAGCCAATCACAGCCATGCCATTAGTTAACATGCCTACATGCCTAACAGGATGTGCCCACACTTCTGAGGCCAAAAAGTATCTTCTGGTTGAAGTGCCACCTGCAGATCATTGTGTCTTTCTGTAGGTTTATGGAAATGAATGTTTAAACTGTATTTTGTGATAAAATCGTGGATGTGTGGTTTGTTTGGCTCTTTTCTTGCTGAAGGGGGTAAGTTTACCTTTCAAATGTTGTATCATTTGTGTGTGTGGGGCGAAGTAATCACCGAAAAAGCAGTGCATGTATTCAAATGTGTTTGCATTTGTGACTCACCTGCAGTGAAGTGTGCTATCCTCCAATGTGCCTGAAATAGGCTGGGCAAGCACTTGGGCAAGCTAGAAAGACCCCAAGGCAAATGTTTGGATTTGTTTGTGATGTCTGTAAGCAGCTTTGGGGTAGTGTGTTGCCACCTGCAGGTCATTTGAACTTTCAAATGGTGTATCGTTTGTTTGTGTGGGTGGAGAATGAACAGAGCAAGTGTGCAATTCAATAGGCAGTGCATGATTACAAATGTGTTTGCATATGTGACTCAAAGGCAGTGAAGTGTGCAGTCCTCCAGTTTGGCTGAAATAGGCTGGGCAAGCAGTTTGGCAAGCTGGAAAGCCCCCAAGGCAAATGTTTGGATTTGTTTGTGATGTCTGTAAGCAGCTTTGTGGTAGTGTACTTTGGGTAGTGTGGTGCCACATGCAGGTCATTTTCCCTTACTGAAGATTTATGAAAATGAATGTTTAAACTGTATTTTGTGATCAAATCATGGATGAGTGGCTTGTTTGGCTATTTTCATGCTGAAGGGGGCAAGTTTACCTTTCAAATGGTGCATCGTGTGTGTGGGTGCAGTATGAATGGAGATAAAAAGTAATCACCGAAAAGCAGTGAAAAATCAGCTTTCTTCCACAATCACCCTCTCCTTTAATAACCTTGGTCGCTCTTCTCTGCACTCGCTCTAGTTCAGCCATGCCCTTCATATACATTGTATTGTACGTGTGGCCGCACTTTTGACTCGTCATGACTCGAGCACCTCTGCATTCTTTATTGGATCCCATAATTTTATTTGCCTTGGCAGCAGCTTCCTGGCACTGATCACTAAAGTTGAATTTTCTCTCCACCAATACACCCAAGTCTTTTTCTGTGATAGTTTTACCTAAATGAGGATTTGGTGCAATATTTTCACGTCTGTACTGACTTGTTGAATACTAGAGTAGAAGTTAGAGAGACCAATATTCACTTATAGAAATGATGTGATCAAAATGTTTATACCCATTTCATTACAGTCACTTTAGGAAGACAAAAGGTACAGATTTTCCATTTTCTTTCATGATCTGTTGATATTCTTTGTGTCCAAAGGTGAAAATGACGCAATGATTCTTTACATGCAGGGATGGATTCAATACTCTTTGTAACAATTATAGCAAAAGCAACAATGGGAACAATTGAAAACAGAACATGAATTGGATGCCATTGTGGAACCGCAAAGAGTTCAGAGGCCAGGGACGTATAAGCAGTTCAGAAACATTTATTCTGTTTTTAGTTTAGAATACAAAAGCTTAGGAGTGGTATAATTATGTAGCATTATATGTAAGACCAATGCAGAGTTCTGTCTAATGATTTATTGATAACGCACTACTTAAGTAACTATAACAAGGAACATGCACTACTATGAAACCACCAACAATGTAGGAAATAATTTATTGTAAGAGCTGTGAGATTTTGGAAAGGATTCTTGACTGTAAAAGGAGTAAAGCAGAAAGTCTATGGAAAGGATTCTTTACTCTAAGTGTAGTAATACTATGAAAATTATTCTTCACTGTAAGACCTGATTCATTTTCTTTTGCATGACAAAAATGAACTCATGTCCATTCAAGAACTAGATCAGATTTTTATCACTGTTTGATCAATGTGATAGTTAGTACTCTCAAGGGCCTGTCACACTAAGCGATATCGCTAGCAATGTTGCTATAACGTCACTGGTTTTTGTGACATTATAGTGATATTGCTAGCGATATCGCTATGTCTGATACTTACCTCCGTCCGCTCCCCCGCTGGTTATCGCTGATCGCGCGAGAACCTCCTGGACCGTTTCTCGTCGGGCGCTTCCTGCTGGGGCTTCCTTCTGTGACGACGAGCGACGCGTGGACGCGGGCGGGAGGACGTCAGGATCGCCGCATCTGACAGGTAAGTAGCGACCCCCAATCCCTGCGATGTCGCTGGTGAGATCTGCCTGTGTGGCAGCTCACTAGCGACCACTTAGCGATGTACCAGCGATCCTGTCCGCGTCATATCGCTGGTACATCGCTAAGTGTGACAGTACCTTTAGTCTTTCATCAGTTTTTCTCTTGAGAGAAAATAACTGTTGACAGACTCCTATCAGTCACATCTGGAATAAAAAAAGACAGCACTAGGATTAAACTAGTGTGCCATCTCAGTCTTTTACAAGTACAGACTTGAATTTGTAGTTTTGATCCACAGGTGGAATTTTTTAGGTGCCCTGATTCTCCTGCAGCACGGGATAGATCTCAAGCCTTGTCTGGTGCTGTGGTCTCCCATTCAGGCTCAGCCGCCGAGATGACTGCTCAGCACAGACTTTGGTCCCACCGCCTTGCCCAGGCTCATGCTGCTGGTGTAGTTACTGCTCACCCTCCACATAAGCCTATGGTGACTACTAGTTTACACATGCAGCGCTGTGCTCAGATTTCACCCTGCTGAGCATGTCCATGATGTGGTGCCTTCCCATTGGTGCTCAGACGTCAGGTGCTCTGGTGATGTGGCAGCTTCAGATTGGTCCACAGGCAAGGTCCTTTATGTCTGGACTTGAGCAAGGTATAAAATGCTCTCAATGGCGCAAGCCTGTGTGCTAGTATCCTGTGTGTGTTGTGCTGGTGTCTACTATACCACCCTGTGTGCACGTGTGCCGCTAATAGTACTGCAACTGTTGGTCTAGACAGGCAGTGTAGGGTGGGAACTCCTGCTTGAACTTAGCATCTGCATTGGGCATCCTCAGGCCCTTGTGCTAAAGCACACCGTGTGTCAGAGCAGAGTCAACCACTAGCTTAGTTTTCCCTGGGGGGGTTAAGTTAAAGGGACCCCAATTAGTATTTTTCTATACGCCTGTGCAGTCTAACAGGGTATTGTCCTTTTTGCTTTGCTTCATAGTACCGCTCTGTGGTGTAACAGAACTTGTTACTCTGCGCTCTGTGCACAATCAGTGTCATTTAACTCGGTGTGCTTTAAGTGTTTTCTCGCAGCCTTTCTCCACCATTGTCCTAGCTGTGGTTTCTCCATCACCACACGGTGGACCCCAGGTTTTTTACACACCTTATTATAATTTTTTATTTGGTGTGTTCTGCCAGTCCTAACAATATACTAGTGCCAGGGTCTGGCTAGCAATGGCGGACAAGCAGCATCTTCAGAGGTACAGTACATCCAGCAGCTTGACCACTGTTGAGCGGGCGTCTACAGCTGTGGATCTTGCTGCATTGGTAGCACAAGCAGCCTCTGAAGCCGCTACTAAGGTTACTGCTGCGGTTCCTGTTTCCTCTACCACGTTTTTCTCTGCCCAAAAATTTTCTGGGGACAGCAAGGCTTGTAGAGGGTTTGTGAATCAGTGCTCAATCCATCTGGAGTTACTGGCTTCACGATTTCCGAGACAGCGTACCAAGGTAGGATTTATTATTTCCCTTTTGTCATGCAGGGCATTGGAGTGGGCTACACAATTATGGAAACGAGATGATCACCTGATCCTTAGCACCTCTCATTTTCTGGGTGCCCTGAAAGAGGTTTTTTTGGGGCCACAAGTAACTCATGATACTGCACTCCAACTTCTGGCTTTAGCTCAGGGTTTGTCCTTGGTTAGCCAGTTTGTCATTCAGTTTCGTACCCTGGCTACCAAGTTGGAATGGCCTGATAAGGTCTTAATACTAATATTCTGGAGGGGATTCACAGATCATGTCAGGGATGCTTTGGCCACTAGGGAGGTTCCAACTACCCTGGATGAATTAATATCAGTGGCCACCCGCATTGATCTGCGGCATGTTGAGTGTGGTTTGGAGCGAGCCCATACTAAACCCCAGGTTCAGTTGGCTTCTAATGTCACCCATCCTATGTGTCCTCCAATTCAGGTTGATGGCCCTGTAGAGCCCATGGGTGTCTCTTGAGCGGAGTCAATCTCCCACTCTGTACGTCCGCAGCCGACTTGTTTTGCCTGCGGGCAAGTCGGTCACTTTGCCAATAAATATACCAAACATCAGGAGTCACAGCCTCAAGTGGCCTTGGGGAGAGGTTCACTAGTTCCTGTTGAGGTATCAGCCAAGTTGGTTTTTGGGGTACTCTGACATTTGGGTTGGCTACTCTTACAGCACAGGCTTGCGTGAACACAGGGGCTGAGGGCAATTTCATGTCCGCTACCTTCGCCCGATGGCACGCTATACCTTTATTTATGCTACCTAAGCCAATGTCTTTTCGGGTAGCTAACGGGTCCATTTTGTCAACCCCAATTTTCCATCGGACTGTACCCCTTACCCTCACCATGTCTCCAAAGCATTACGAGATAATCTCCTTTCTAGTTATCTCTAAGGGTATGGATGAGGTACTTCTGGGGTTACCTTGGCTGCGTGCGTCTTCACTCCCCCCAGATTGATTGGGCAATAGAGAGCATACAAAAATGGGGTAGCTTCTGTGAGAGTCAGTGTCTAAAAGCCCCTGTACCCCCGGACAAGTTTTTCGTACCATCTAGAACTTCAGCCAATATGCAAAAACACTTCCATGCCTCCCAGCATATGGCGGCTTCTTAGCGTGACAAATGTCACCAGGGAACGGGTGTTATGTTAGGCTCCGGGATTATCCCACAGCACGGGATGGATCTCAAGCCTTGTCTGGTGCTGTGGTCTCCCTTTCAGGGTCGGCCGCTTGGATGACTGCTTGGCACAGACTTTGGTCCCAGCACCTTGCCCAGGCTCATGCTGCATGTGTAGTTACTGCTGGCTCTCCAGCTAAGCCTATGGTGACTACTAGTTTACATGTGCAGCACTGTGCTCTGGAGCCTGTCTAGATTTCATCCTACTGAGCATGTCCATGATGTGGCGCCTTCCATTGGTGCTCGAACGTCATGTGCTCTGGTGATGTGGCAGCTTCAGTTTTGTTCATAGACAAGGTCCTGTCTGTCTGGACTTGAGCAAGGTATAAAAAGCTCTCAATGGTGCATGCCTGGGCGCTAATATCATGCATGTTTGGTGTGTTGGTGGCTACTTTACCACCCTGTGTGCCGCTAATAGCACTGCGAGTGTTGGTCTAGAAGGCAGTGTAGGGTGGGAACTCCCGCTTGAACTTAGCATCTGCACTGGACATCCTAAAGCACACCATGTGTCAGAGCAGGGTCAACCACCAGCTTAGTCTTCCCTGGGGGGGGTTAAGTTATAGGGACCCAATTAGTATTTTTCCATATGCCTGTGCAGTCTAACAGGGTACAGTCCTTTCTGCTTTGCTTCATAATACCGCTCTGTGTTGTAACACAGCTTGTTACTTTGCGCTCTGTGCACACTGAGTGACGTTTAACTGTGCTAAGTGTTTTCTCGCAGCCTTTCTCACCATTGTTTAATAGCTGTGGTTCCTCCATCACCGCACGGTGGACTCCGGGTTGCGAACTCACCTTATTATAATTTTTTATTTGGTGTGTTCCACCAATCCTAACAGTATCAAATTCAGAAATGACACTTGCTCTGCAAAATAAAAGAAAAAAAATGCGGTGCACTTACCCATTATAATCTATGGAGATGTGCTCTGTCTGTGACACATGTTTCTGAAATACTGAAGTCTAAATGAGGTTTTAGATTATTGAGATTGTAGAAACGATTCTTTACTGTAAAAGTAGTAAGATTATGGAAAATATTTTTACTATCAGAATATTGCAATCATGGAAATTTTTTTACTGCAACCATATTAAGATTATTAAAAGAACTCTTTACTGTGAGAGTAGTAAGACTGTGGAAATTATTTTTTATTGCAAAAGTAGTGACATAATGAAAGAGATTCTTTACTATAAGAGTAGTAAGATTATTTGAAATTCTATTTTACAGTTAGAAGCAATGTAAAATTAGAGATCATGAATAGGGATTAGAGGACCCATGGATGTTTGAGTTCATTGGGTTCAGCCTAACTTTAGTCCAAACTTTGGTTTGGGTACAAGAGCTTGACCCAAACGTGATGCCAAACCCAAACTCCATATAAACCAATGGGGACAAGAACTTTGCTAAATTATAAAATTGGCTGTAAAGTGGTCATAGTAAGTGATAGGGGGTTGCAAATGGAAGCAAAATGGGGCAAAGGGCAGGACAATTGTCTTGCAAATAAATGTGGATAGGAAAATGACTTATAGTAACAGAATAAAAAAATATAAAAAATAATAATCTTGAACCAGAAGACAGAGGTCCACATGGAGGAGTGAAGCAGTGCCTTGCGTGTGTACTTTACTGTACTTGATTATAAATAAATGAAAAAAATGACATGGGGTACCACCTATTTTTAAATAACCAGCCAAGGGAAAGCAGACCTAGCAGGACAATATTGATGGAGCTTCTCAGCCTATTAATATCAGGCCCCAGCTGTCTGTTTTGCCTTTGCTGGTTTACCCATTTATCATTAAAAAATAATCCCAGCAGCTTCAATGTAATCCCTTGTGGTTACCACAATGTCCAGCGATTCTCTCTTGCATCCTATGGAGACTTGTTTTGAGAAAAACACTTCATAGGTTACTGGCAGTCTCTTGAGTGATGATGTCGGTAATGTCATCACCCGTGAGACATTACCGGGAATGACCTTTGGAGCCTCGTTCCCAGAATATTTGGCATGGCTGTGTTGGCTCCGGAAATGCCCACAGCCTTTCAACAAGCTTTATTCAGCACCGAACCTGAAAAGTGAAACGAACTTCCGGGAGAAGTCCATGTTCGGAGTTCAGCATCAGACATTAGTTGTCCGGTAAGAAACCCAAACTTTACAGTCTGGGTTTGCTCATCCCTAATCATGGTAGTATCATATTGGGAAGGGCTATTTTATCTTCGTCTAGAAAAACACTGCAGAAGAATATTTAGCTACTGCGCTATTATTGACAACAGTCTGTAATATAGAGGTTATTACACACCAGTAAAGTGTTATATCCATAAAAGATAATATTAAGAGGAATTTTCACATTTTTTTGCTTGGAGTGCAAAGTGGCGCAATGAATTGAAACTCTATCACCGTAATCACGGTACTTATTCTAAATGACAGTTCCTGATATATTTATGTGACACACTAACAGCCTACATGTAAATGTATGTTTGCAGCCGTTTACATTAGTCCTGGTGCCCAGGGCACATTTTGTTTCTATCTTTTTGAAATGGATTTGTTTTGTGGCAGACTTTCATCTTTCTGCAGAAAAACAGACGAAGACAATTGTTTTCTCACATTCATAGATATTTACTGTTTTCAAATGCACTTTTATTTATAGACAGAACAATTCCTCGGGAATTTTGCCTACCAGGAGAGACTAATGCGGAGCACACATTAACTAGTGACGATAACAGTCAAATTTAATCACGGAAGTTAAGAAAACACAAAGCACAAAACACTGGAGCCCGGATCTGAAGAGAGAGGGGAAACTAAAAATAGTTCTGTTACAGAATGAAAGATTAAATAGCTCTAGGAGTTCTGTGCCTTAGAAATTCAGGAAAGAAAGAAAGAAAGAAAGAAAGAAAGAAAGAAAGAAAGAAGGAAAGAAAGAAAGAAAGAAGGAAAGAAAGAAAGAAAGAAAGAAAGAAAGAAAGAAAGAAAGAAGGAAAGAAAGAAAGAAAGAAAGAAAGACAGATATTAGATAGATAATAGATAATTCATAGATATGGGATAGATAGATAGATAATAGATGATAGATAATTCATAGATATGGGATAGGTAGATTGATAATAGATGGATAGATAATTCATAGATATGGGATGGATGGATGGATGGATTAGACAGAGATGAGCGGATCGATTTGTTGGACTCTGGTCTAGCGTCTAGGTCAGTGGCACCTGACAGCTAGACGAGAAGTCCACGAATCTCTCACCTTCCAACATCTCCGGTGCAGCATTTCCTTTTATCAGGGTTACCATGATGTCATCTGTGTAATTTAATGCATAAGTGACATCACGCCAGCCCTAGCTAATCAAAGCAGGGCCGGGAACACCATACGGTAAGAGATTTGCAGGCCTATTGTCTAGCTGCCAGGTGCCACTGACCTGGACGTTAGACCAGAGTCCCACAAATCGATCCGCTCATCTCTAGATAGATAGATATGGGTAGGGGCATACATAGGAATCATGCAGTTCCATAACAGATGTCCTAATTGCCACCCCTCAAAAAAAAAAAAATGACGGGTCACATTAAGAGCATATCTCACTACTTTGCAGCCCTTATAAATTAGTTTTGCTCCTATTAAAGCCATTTAGTGTTCCCACACGCTAGCATACCCCTTTCATGGCCCCTATAAAGTGTGATGCCAACAAAACTGCCCCCCAAATGCAGTATGATAACCCACAACATATTCCTACAAAACACCCTCCACACACAGTGTGATTATCACACAGTAACTCCCCCTGCAAAGTATGATATCACCACAGGTCCCTTTGACATTATGATGATGCCCTTACAGGCAGCCACACCGTATGATAGCCCCATCACAGCCCTGCTACACAGTATAATGGCCCAATCAGAGCCCTCCTACAGAGTATAATGGCCCCATCACAGCCCTCCTACACAGTATAAAGGCCCCAACACAGCCCTGCTACACAGTATAATGGTCTCAACAGAGCCCTCCTACACAGTATAATGGCCCAATCAGAGCCCTCCTACACAGTATAAAGGCCTCAACAGAGCCCTCCTATACAGTATAAAGGCCCCAACACAGTCCTCCTATACAGTATAATGGCCCCATCAGAGCCCTCCTACACAGTATAATGGCCCAATCAGAGCCCTCCTACACAGTATAAAGGCCCCAACACAGCCCTGCTACACAGTATAATGGTCTCAACAGAGCCCTCCTACACAGTATAAAGGCCCCAACACAGCCCTCCTACACAGTATTATGGCCTCAACAGAGCCCTCCTATACAGTATAAAGGCCCCAACACAGTCCTCCTATACAGTATAATGGCCCCATCAGAGCCCTCCTACACAGTATAATGGCCCTATCAGAGCCCTCCTACAGAGTATAATGGCCCCATCAGAGCCTTCCTACATAGTATAATGGCCCCAACACAGCCCTGCTACACAGTATAATGGCCCTATCAGAGCCCTCCTACACAGTATAATGGCCCTATCAGAGCCCTCCTACAGAGTATAATGGCCCTATCAGAGCCTTCCTACATAGTATAATGGCCCCAACACAGCCCTGCTACACAGTTTAATGGCCCTATCGGAGCCCTCTTACACCGTATAATGGCCCTATCGGAGCCCTCCTACACAGTATAAAGGCCCCAACACAGCCCTGCTACACAGTATAATGGTCTCAACAGAGCCCTCCTACACAGTATAAAGGCCCCAACACAGCCCTCCTACACAGTATTATGGCCTCAACAGAGCCCTCCTATACAGTATAAAGGCCCCAACACAGTCCTCCTATACAGTATAATGGCCCCATCAGAGCCCTCCTACACAGTATAATGGCCCTATCAGAGCCCTCCTACAGAGTATAATGGCCCTATCAGAGCCTTCCTACATAGTATAATGGCCCCAACACAGCCCTGCTACACAGTATAATGGCCCTATCAGAGCCCTCCTACACAGTATAATGGCCCTATCAGAGCCCTCCTACAGAGTATAATGGCCCTATCAGAGCCTTCCTACATAGTATAATGGCCCCAACACAGCCCTCCTACACAGTATAATGGCCCTATCAGAGCCCTCCTACAGAGTATAATGGCCCTATCAGAGCCTTCCTACATAGTATAATGGCCCCAACACAGCCCTGCTACACAGTATAATGGCCCTATCGGAGCCCTCTTACACAGTATAATGGCCCAATCAGAGCCCTCCTACACAGCATAATGGCCCTATCAGAGCCCTCCTACACAGTATAATGGCCCCATCAGAGCCCTCCTACACAGTATAATGGCCCCATCAGAGCCCTCCTACACAGTATAATGGCCCCATCAGAGCCCTCCTACACAGTATAATGGCCCCATCAGAGCCCTCCTACACAGTATAATGGCCCCATCAGAGCCCTCCTACAGAGTATAATGGCCCCCATCACAGCCCTCCTACACAGTATTATGGCCCCATCAGAGCCCTCCTACACAGTATAATGGCCCCATCAGAGCCCTCCTACACAGTATAATGGCCCCATCAGAGCCCTCCTACACAGTATAATGGCCCCAACACAGCCCTGCTACACAGTATAATGGCCCTATCAGAGTCCTCCTACACAGTATGATGGCCCCAACATAGCCCTGCTACACAGTATAATGGCCTCAACACACTCCTCCTACACAGTATAATGGCCTCAACACACTCCTCCTACACAGTATAATGGCCTCAACACAATCCTCCTACACAGTATTATGGCCTCAACAGAGCCCTCCTACACAGTATAAAGGCCCCAACACAGTCCTCCTACACAGTATAATGGCCCCAACAGAGCCCTCCTACACAATATAATGGCCCCAACACAGTCCTCCTACACAGTATAAAGGCCCCAACACAGTCCTCCTACACAGTATAATGGCCCCAACAGAGCCCTCCTACACAGTATAATGGCCCCAACACAGTCCTCCTACACAGCATATTGGCCCCAACACAGCCCTTCTACACAGTATTATAGCCCCAGCAGAGCCCTGCTACACAGTATTATGGCCCCCAACCCTGCTACACAGTATAATGGCCTCTACACAGCCCTCCTGCCAATGGCGTGAGTAGCTGACTCTGGTGATACCCTGATTTGTCCTACTGTGTTTAGCTGACTTTACCTATGTCTGTTCATTCCTCTCCTCCCACCCTGACTCTGTGTCTCCCTTAATGTTTGGATTTCCCGGTATCTGACTCGGCTTTGGCTCTGACCTGATTCTGTCTCTTGTTTCTGTTATTTCTGCTTCTGACCGGCATTGACCTTCTGGGGTAGCTCTGACTCTGAGATTGCTACTCCCCTTGGTACTCAGTTACTCTCTGGTATTGATCCGGCTTGTTTGACTATTCTGCTGCCACCTGGTGGTAGCCTCGCTGCAGTGCTGCGGGTCTGCTCTGGACTGTATATCAGAGCTCACTCCACTCTGCTGCCATCTAGTGGAGTTTGCATCTACTTGCAGAGCTGCAGCGTGACATTATAACTGACCATACATTTTTTTTTCTCTTCTCTCTCTATGGATCCGCTTTGTACTCTTGCGGATCAGATGTCTAATTTGACTCTAATGATGCAGGATTTCCCTGTGGAACACAGAGCCCTGGCCTCTTTCCATAATCAACTTCAGAGGGAACTTTCTGAGAACTTTTCAGGGTTCCAGGACGCAATCAGCCAGTAAACACCCAGACCCCATAGATGTCCTGATACACTCTCCTTCGTCCCAGTTCAGTATTGGTTGAGGGTTCCATGACTCTGCTTTCACAGGACATTCGGTAGTCTCGGCCACCCGGAGAGCTATTGATAGACTCCACTGGTAGTCCTCCATGTCTTGTGATATCGCCGTGTTTGTGTCTGCTTTTGAAAAGTGTGCCCGTGTTAAAGTCTCCCATAACCGGCCAGCCGGGGAATTGGTGCCATTGCCAATTCCAGATAGATCTTGGACTCATTTGTCCATGGATTTTATCACTGAACTCCCTCCTTCCCATGGCAAAACTGTGGTCTGTGTTGTGGTTGACAGATTTAGTAAACAGGTGCATTTTGTACCTTTGGCAGGGCTGCCTAATGTGGAAAAACTGTCCAGGTTGTTTATTGAACATCCTATGCGGTTGCATGGTGTGCCTCTGAATTTGGTGGTTGATAGAGGAGTGCAATTTGTGTCCAAATTTTGGAGGACATTTTGTAAGAGATTGGGTATTAGTTTGACCTTCTCCATAGCCTACCATCCCAAGACCAACGGTCAGGCGGAGAGGACCAATCAGTCACTTGAACAGATTTTGTGGTGTCTTGCCACGTCTCAGCAGGATGATTGGTGTTCCTTGTTGCCTGTGGCTGAATTCGCTCTTAATAATCGGATTAATCAGTCCACTGGCACCTCCCCGTTTTTCTGTAACTACGGTTTTCACCCATATTTTGGCAAATTTTCCAGGCTGGATTTGGGGTGTTCAGGGGCTGATTCGGCATTCAACAGTTGGGGGAGGTTTGGAGGGAGGTCCAGAAGAACATTGGCGTGGCTCAAGGCAAACAAACATTTTGCTGATATGCGACGATCTATGGGACCTAAATTTCTGGTGAGAGATAAAGTGTGGTTATCTACTAGAAACATACATCTTAGGGTTCCTTTTGTTAAGCTGGGGCCCTTACGAGATCATGGAGGTTGTCAATCCAGTTGCCTTTCGCTTGCGCCTTCCTCTGTCGCTTTGGATCTCGGATACCCAATGTGTTCCATAAGTCCCTTCTTAAGTCATTTGGACCTTCCTCTTCTGGGCTCCTTCTCTTCCGCCACCTGTCTCTGTGGATGGAGTATGAAGTGGAACGGATTGTTGATTCTCATATGGCTCGCAATTCGCTTCAGTACTTGGAACATTGGAGGGGTTACGGTCCTGAGGATCGATCCTGGGTTTCGGTGCGATCAGGCCATGCAGATCGGCTGGTCCGGGCCTTTCATGCGCGCTATTCTGGGAAACCTGTGGGTCCAGTGTCCCCCCACTTGAGAGGAGGGTACTGTCATGATCCAGACCGGGTTTTCCCTTGTCTGGTCATGTCAGGGGTTAACTTTTTTCTGCCTCGTTCTGGTGTCAGGTTGGCTATTTCTCTGCGATGCATCTTGCAGGCTGTGTCAGTTATATTTTTACAGGCGGGAGGTGTCACGCAGGTCCTATACCGGTGGACAGGAACGTGAATGCTCAGCGTGACAGGCCTACCGCGGCTGAATTTTTGCTGACCACCAGAAAGATCTCACCACAAGCAGCTGTCACCTGCCGGGACAGCACTTATACTCTGTATTTTCACTAAAGAACGCTGTGGAAATCACAGCAACGGAAGGATTTACCTGCTCCATGGAGAAACTCTCTTCACATCGCCCTAATAGGTGCTTTTTAATGGCAAAATCCTTTATATGACTATTGACATATATTCCACTGCGTTTGGCTAACCGCCTATCTAATCTAGTTCAGCACTTTAATGAACTTTAATGAGTCCTAACAACTACTAGCCCCCTATTTGGATTTACCTACTATTTGGACTCAATGCCTTTTCTGTCTTGGACTTACATGAGACTACCTGACAGTTCCTAACGGCGTCTATGCACTAATCCTCTATTGAGATGTAATGAGATGACTTTCCCCGGTGAACGCGGCACATTATATTTATAACATGTATTCATCATTACGAATATTATGAATAAAGAGTCACATTAAATCAGAAGAACTGAAAAACAATCACAGTAAATAAATAGAACCGGAAATGCATCAAACAGTAATTTTATATTGGATCCCTACATGGTCGTCTGCATAGAGCTGAATCTAGACTTTGTGTGTGTTTATGAACGCGCTGAATAAACCCCCAGAGGATTAACCTGGAGCTGACGTGATAATTGCTTCTGAAGTAATTAAAATGATTTTGCTGTGTAGATATTACAGATAGGTTTTATTTTGTTTCCTGTGTCAGAAAGGAAATGATCTGTGCATAATCCTAGAGGTTCCGTGGAAGGACGTCTGGCCGATTGTGTCCGGGCGGCCATAATGCTGTGCTCTCTAAATGTAAATAGAGCAACAAAGGGTTAAAATGTAGGGCCTGGGCCCCAAAGCAAAATCTACGACAGGGGCCTTCACCTACCAAGTGGCATTTATAATACACGGTGGCAGAGAGACTTGATAATAGAGAATGAAGAATTGGCAAATTATCATTTATGTAATGGTGTATGTCATTCTGAAGACTTATTATACCCTGGATATGGTACATACAACACATCCAATCAGAAAGGCTTACCCCATAGTCATACTAAAACCACGCTCAGCTCTTTATCTATTATTGTTACCTGCTGGACATTCATTGAGTGCTCAACACCATCTTCTTTGCATGTGTTACCCTTATGGAAGTTGATTTAAGGAGTTCTATGAGTACCTGTCCATTTGGCTTCTAATATATATATATACACTCACTGGCCACTTTATTAGGTACACCTGTCCAACTGTGTGTTAAGACTTAATTTCTAATCAGCCAATCACATGGCGGCAACTCAGTGCATTTAGGCATGTAGACATGGTCAAGACAATCTCCTGCAGTTCAAACCGAGCATCAGTATGGGGAAGAAAGGTGATTTGAGTGCCTTTGAACGTGGCATGATTGTTGGTGCCAGAAGGGCTGGTCTGAGTATTTCAGAAACTGCTGATCTACTGGGATTTTCACGCACAACCATCTCTAGGGTTTACAGAGAATGGTCCGAAAAAGACAAAAAATCCAGTGAGCGGCAGTTCTGTGGGCGGAAATGCCTTGTTGATGCCAGAGGTCAGAGGAGAATGGGCATACTGGTTCGAGCTGATAGAAAGGCAACAGTGACTCAAATTGCCACCCGTTACAACCAAGGTAGGCAGAAGAGCATCTCTGAACGCACAGTGCGTCGAACTTTGAGGCAGATGGGCTACAGCAGCAGAAGACCACACTGGGTACCACTCCTCTCAGCTAAGAACAGGAAACTGAGGCTACAATTTGCACAAGCTCATCGAAATTGGACAGTAGAAGATTGGAAAAACGTTGCCTGGTCTGATGAGTCTCGATTTCTGCTGCGACATTCGGATGGTAGGGTCAGAATTTGGCGTAAACAACATGAAAGCATGGATCCATCCAGCCTTGTATCAACGGTTCAGGCTGGTGGTGGTGGTGTCATGGTGTGGGGAATTTTTTCTTGGCACTCTTTGGGCCCCTTGGTACCAATTGAGCATCGTTGCAATGCCACAGCCTACCTGAGTATTGTTGCTGACCATGTCCATCCCTTTATGACCACAATGTACCCAACATCTGATGGCTACTTTCAGCAGGATAATGCGCCATGTCATAAAGCTCGAATCATCTCAGATTGGTTTCTTGACCATGACAATGAGTTCACTGTACTCAAATGGCCTCCTCAGTCACCAGATCTCAATCCAATAGAGCATCTTTGGGATGTGGTGGAACGGGAGATTCGCATCAGGGATGTGCAGCCGACAAATCTGCGCCAACTGTGTGATGCCATCATGTCAATATGGTCCAAAATCTCTGAGGAATGCTTCCAGCACCTTGTTGAATCTCTGCCACGAAGAATTGAGGCAGTTCTGAAGGCAAAAGGGGGTCCAACCCGTTACTAGCATGGTGTACCTAATAAAGTGGCCAGTGAGTGTATATATATATATATATATATATATATATATATATATACAGTAGCTTAACAAGTGTCTGATGGACCCTGGTGCAAAATTTGGATCTGGGCCCCACCCATGTTTGTCAGATGTAAGGGCGCTTGTCGCATTCCAGATCATGTGAAAACATATGTGTTCCCCCATGTAATAATGTCGCCCATCCTACAAAAATATCCTCGATCCTAGCCGCTTCCTGAAATATTATCCCCCATCCTAGGTCCCTTTTAGAACTAATTTGCCCCATTCTTCGCTCCTTCCTGTTATAGTGTCACCCATAGATACCATCATGGGGCTCTTCTGGTATAATGCTCTCTATCCAGGGCCCCTTCTAGGTATAATGTCCCACATACAAGGCCCCTTTCCTTTATAATGTGCTCCATCCTGTTATGTCCCCCATCCTCGGCCCCTTTCAGGTATAATGTCCACCATCCTGCACCTCTTTCAGGAATAATGTCCACCATCATGGGCCCCTTCCAGTTATAATGTCCCACATACAAGGCCCCTTTCTTTTGTAATTTGCTCCATCCTGTTATAATGTCTCCCATCCTTGGCCCCTTTCTGGTTTAATGTCCTCCATCCTGGGCCCATTCCAGTAATAATGTCCCCCACCCTGGTATAATGTCCTCCATCCTGGGCCCATTACAGTAACAGTGACTTTATGCTGCTCTTCTCCTACAAATTAAAAAAAAGTAAGTAAAACCATACTTTTTACCTTCCTCCGCTCCCACAATTTGCAGCGTCCTATTATATAGATGCCGCAGAAGCTGGCAAATGACTTCAGTATACAAGCAACAGGCAATGCATGGCATCACTGCCATGTGCGGCCCGTGACTGGCACGTCGATGGCAGCTGCTCTGATTGGTTGGCAGCGTGTATTGCAGTGCAGGGAGCCAGCAGGTCTCTGTGCTGCATATATTTCAGCTGATCCATATCCAGCAGAATATTATAGTATATATTGGAGTAATTCAGCTTACATTTCACATGTTCAGTGCTTGCTGTCACGCTCCCCACCTCTAATACTTACCGGCGCAGCCCCGCTGCTCTTCTGCACGTCTTCCAGCGCGCTCCTGCTCCACGTCGCATCCCCGCTCCAGACATCTAGTGTCCCCGTAGTCGGCACTGCGTGCCTGCGCCTGTCATCTCCCCTGGCGCTCGGACCTCTGGGAGCTGTGATGCAGTGGCTCCGCCCCCAACATGGCAGCGCCCACCGGCTATTTCATCAAGGCATCTTGCCAACTAAGACGCCTGATTATCTTCTGCGGTGACGCTGTCTCTGTGTTAGCGTTCACCCTATCCTCAGGCCCCTGTATACTCTGTGCTCTCGTTCTGGTCTGTCTGCGCTGCCTCCGGTAGCCTCCCTGCTCCGTGTCCACCTCCTGCCTTGCCAAGTGTCTCGATCCTGCGGATTCTTTTCTAAAGCCTTCTCCGCCCCGAATGAAACTATTCCATTGGAGATAGAGAGCTGCTAGCCATAAAGCTAGCCCTCGAGGAGTGGCGCCATCTCCTCGAAGGGGCCGTCCATCCGTTCATCATCTTCACGGATAATAAAAATTTGGAGTATATTCAGTCCACCCAAAGACTCAACCCACGGCAGGCCAGGTGGTCTTTGTTCTTCAGGCGTTTCGATTTTGAACTCCACTTCCGACCAGGGAATAAGAACATCAAGGCTGACGCCCTATCCCGGTCATTTTTGCCTATGGACAGCGAGGATGGACCTACGCATATTATTAACCCAGCCAAAATTCTTACCGTGGCTCCACTAAGCCTAGTCACTACACCACCGGGTAAAACCTTTGTTCCAAGTGGGGACAGGCTGAAAGTCTTAAGTTGGAGTCATTCCTCAAAGTTTTCTGGGCATACGGGAACCAAGAAGACCTTCTCTCTCATCTCCTGCCATTATTGGTGGCCCTCGCTTCACCGAGACGTGTTGGAATTCATTGCCTCCTGTGCCTCCTGTGCTAGAAACAAAGTCCCTAGGCAACGTCCTTCAGGTCTCCTACACCCGTTGCCTGTGCCTTTGGCCCCATGGACCCACATTGCTATGGACTTTATCTCCTATTTACCTCCTTCCTCAAAATGCTCTGTGATCTTGGTGGTCGTAGATCGGTTTTCCAAAATGGCCCACTTCGTTCCTTTACCAAGTCTGCCTACTGCCCCTGAGTTGGCAAAGATATTCTTGCTCCACATCTTCCGACTACATGGTTTTCGTCAGCATGTTGTCTCGGACCGAGGAGTCCAGTTCACTTCCCATTTTTGGCGAGCTATCTGCGGATTGATGAAGATCACTCTAGATTTCTCCTTGGCTTATCATCCCAGTCGAATGGACAAGTAGAGCGAGTCAACCAAGCTCTAACATCCTATCTCCGGCATTTTTCCAATGCCCACCAGGACGACTGGGTCCCTCTTCTTCCATGCGCTGAATTCACCTACAACAATCATCCCAGTGAAGCCTCCTCCAAGTCTCCCTTTTTTGTAGTTTTTGGACAGCACCCCGGCATTCCCCTTCCCGTTTCCCCCACCTCGGGTGTACCGGCAGTGGACTCCGTGTCCGCGGACTTCTCTCAGATTTGGAGAGAGACCAAGGAGGCTCTTGAAAGAGCCAGTTGCAGAATGAAGCGGTATGCCGATAAAAAACGTTTGGACGCCCCTCCATACCGTCCAGGAGATAAAGTCTGGCTGTTCTCATGATACATCAGGCTAAAAATCCCCTCCTATAAGTTAGATCTGCGTTATATTGGCCCCTTTGAAGTCAAAAATCGCATCAACGACATGACCTACAAGTTGAAATTGCCCGCCTCGCTTCAAATCCCTAACGTCTTTCACGTATCACTCCTCAAACTGGCAGTGTTTAATCGTTTCCACTCGGCTCCTTCCCTAACCCTCCAACCAGGTACTCCTGACAATACCTTTGAGGTGAAGGATATACTTGCTTTGAAGACAGCTAGAGGGAGAACCTCGTTCTTGGTCGATTGGAGAGGTTTTGGTCCAGAAGAGATGTCTTGAAAAACCTGAGAGAATATTGATGCTCCTCGTATTATGAAAAGATTTCTCTCCAGCATTAGGAAGAGGGGAGTAAAGGGGGGTGCTGTCACGCTCCCCGCCTCTAATATTTACTGGCGCGGCACCGCTGCTCATCTGCGCGCCTCCCGGCGTGCTCCTGCTACACGTCGCGTCCCCGCTCCAGACATCCGGGGTCCCCATCGTCGGCTCTGTGTGCCTGCACCTGTCATCTCCCCTGGCACTCGGACCTCTGGGACCTGTGATGCAGTGGCTCTGCCCCCAACATGGCGGCTTGCCAGGTAAGATGCCTGATTATCTTCTGCGGTGACGCTGTCTCTGCGTGAGCGTTCAACCTATCCTCAGGCCCCTGTATCCTCTGTGCTCTCGTTCTGGTCTGTCTGCGCTGCCTCCGGTAGCCTCCCTGCTCCATGTCCAACTCCTGCCTTGCCCTGAGGGTCCACTTCTAGGTTCCACCGTATTCTCACACCATAACACTTGCATACATCCGAGTGCACTGTGTGCTGCTGGACTCTTAGCTTCTATCAATCTATTATCTATCTATCTATCTATCTATCATCTAGATAGATAGATAGATAGATAGATAGATAGATAGATAGATAGATAGATAGATAGATGGAAAAAAAATCAGGCAGCACTCCAGTTCAAGGAAAAATTGTGGGCTTTAATCCAGCACCAAGTTGGAGTGCTGCCTGATTTTTTTCCATTTATATTTTGCGTTGGACAACCGGATTACTCAGGAAATATTACACCCAAAATCTGCTCAAGTTTGTGCTGCTGTCTTTTCTATTTAGATAGATAGATATCATCTATCTATTATGTATCTATCATCTATCTCATATCTATCATCTCTCTCTCATATCTATCTATCTATCTATCTATCTATCTATTATGTATCTATCTATCTATCTATCTATCTATCCCATATCTATCTATCTATCTATTCCATACTATCTATCTATCTATTATGTATCTATCATATATCTCATATCTATCTATCTATCATCTATCTCTCTCTCATATCTAGCTATCTATTTATCTATCTATCTATCTATCTATCTTTCTGTCTATTATCTATCATATATCTATCTATCTATTATCTACAGTATATATCTATCTATCTATTAATCTATCTATCTAAAATAGGCAGCACTCCAGTTCAAGTAAGCTGAAAAAATTTGGCACTTAATCGACCCAGCTCATTGCAAGTACTCCCACATTTTTACCTATTTGAACTAATATTTT
The DNA here is from genome assembly GCF_039654945.1 of Dendrobates tinctorius. Lineage (NCBI taxonomy): Eukaryota > Metazoa > Chordata > Amphibia > Anura > Dendrobatidae > Dendrobates > Dendrobates tinctorius. Next base: position 4,442,478 of record NW_027361743.1, on the reverse strand, counting down.
TCTTTATCTATTGAGAGGTCCTTGGCAGTGTCCAGGGGCTTGTGTGGTGCCCCTGAGAGTTCAGTTGCCACAGAGGTACTGCACCTCCTCCTGAGGTGTAGTATCCCACTTCCCAGGTAAGATGGAACACCTGACCAGACTCCAACACCTACACCCAGCACAGACACTTTAGAACAGCAGAGCACCCTTTATGGCAGCTGCTTTTGTTCAAGAAGGTTGCTGGGTGGTGGGTGGAGCTTAGAGACACTAAGAGGGAAAGCTGATAGGAACTTACTGGAGAATCCACTGAGAGGGGGAGGAAGGCAGAGGCTCCCCGTAGGGGGGGGAGTGGAGAGGAGAACTCTCATCAGTGATAATCCCCGGCAGGGAATAGTGAGAGGGCGTAGTTGCAGCAGCCTCCTGTGAGCTGGAGCTGTTGGCAAGGAAAGAGAAGGAAAGAAGGATCAGTTGTTCAGAAGGAAGATAGATAAGCACGGAACGTGAGGAGGAAAGAGACTGAGAATTGGGTCTAGTGCGGAGCCTTTCCCTAAGTTCATTGCGCCAATGCCAGGCGCCGGTATCCGAGGCTGTTTGTGATACTAACAATCCTGCAGCAGAAACCGGAGGAATAGGAGTTGAGACCGCTCTATTCCCACCAAAGACTCGAAGACACAGTGGCAAGGTTGTGTGAGCCGGGACATGATTGATGGAGTCCCCGAAGCAGGCTACAGCCACCTGTCATACGAGTGGAGTTTAAGTAACATCAAGAAGGAGGCACTTGAGTGTAATTCAGAACTACAAGTACTTCAGATTAGCGCTACAAAGGAGACGCTCGGAACATGCACATGAAAGGGAGTGCTGGAAGGGTTAATTAATCCATCTGCCTGGGAGTTGGCTGAGTCCCTGACCTGGAAGCTGCAGCATTGAAGTGGGCACCTGTCTATGCCAGAAACATGAGTAAAAGAATTGGAACTGCATTCAGCTGTGTCATTGCCTCCTTCCTGTGCCAACCTACTCAGCAGTGCTACATCTCTGTGCCTAACACTACACCATCTACCTCAACACCTGTTACTACTGCCCTGGGACTACGGCTCTGCCTGTGGAGAGCTATTACATCATTGCTGCCCTATACCATCTGTCCCAGAGGATCTGCACTGCAGCATCGGCTTAACACCTTCATTGCCAAACACCACAGGTGGCGTCACAAACTACCTACCTATAAACTTTATTCCATTCCACCTATTTTACATTGGCCACCCAGGACCATGGACCGGGTCACCGCCACCGTGACACATCCCTCTGAGACACCGGCCCAGTACCGAGTAATCCCATAGCCCTGGGGGTGAACCACTTGCACTAAATATCCCATATTTCCTATTCTTTTACTTCATATCTATAATCTGTCTTAACTGTATATATATTTAAAAGAAAGATAGCTAGATAGATAATAGAGACAGAGATAGATATATAGATAGATATGAGATATATAGATAATAGATAGCTAGATATGAGATAGATACAGAGATAGATAGACAGACTGACTGACAGACAGATAGATAGATAGATAGATAGATAGATAGATAGATACAGAGATAGATAGACAGACTGACTGACAGATAGATAGATAGATAGATAGATAGATAGATAGATAGATAGATAGATAGATATGGGATAGATAGACAGAATGACTTACAAAGTGGACTCTCCAGCAGGAGCCATGACTATAATACCTGCCATCCAGGTGACACAGAAATATGAAAGTCTGTCGCGCACGGTAAATGATTTCTATAAGGCATTGTCTGAAAATCTAGGACATTGCGGGCAATAATAAATTATGTGTTGATCAAAAGGAAAAATTCCATTGTTTTTTAATAAATATTCCTTTCAACGAGGCAGAGTAAATGCTGCCAGCTCCGTGCACATCTGGCCAAATGTCACAACAAAGTTAGGAGACAGACGAGCGCGCGTACATCAAGAGTGTGTTTATCTAATGTCTTATTCCCAGTTGGGGTCATGCTCGAGCAAGATGGAAAGGTGGGATATGCTGGAAGCATGCTCCTGCATTTCATTTCCTCTGCCTACTGTCTCCTGGCTGTAAAGGGATTCAACACAAAGAGTCAGTGCTTTATTAAGTACACACGCTATTAATCTTGTATCCAAATTTAGGCGGCCGCTTTATTACTCGTCTTCTCGGCAGATGGATTGCATTTTCCTCTCCTAGGTTTTCTAATGGGAGACGGTGCATTTCGTGTAATTCTATGTGATACATAGCAGGTTATAATCAGCATTTCTACAACCATTCCCCCGGTGTTCTTTTCATTACTCTCACCAGAAGCTGAAAAAAAAAAGTTTTTCTGGCTTACAGAACCAATTTTAAGGACCCTATTAGGAAAATCAGAGTTAATAAAGAGGGGTCCTCAATTCTGGATCCTCATCAACTAGCCATAGGCAAGTGCTACAAAGAGCATCTCGACTTGGGGGGATCCAACTCATCAATAAACTATAAATATGATCGCTATTTAAATTGTTAATTTTTTGTCTCTCTTGTGTTGTGTCGACAACTGGGGATTTAAGTACTTGGCAATCCACTGCCCCAAGGTTCTGGGCTCACGCTGTCCCTAGCATGTCACTTGTCACTGCTCACCACTCATTGACTGTCATTTCCTGTACCTGACACAAGGTCTCAGCTCCCTCCTACCAACTGGGCTGGCCGTTACAGTTAACCCTGTCTAAGCTAACTGCAGCTTCAGTGAGTGTTATCCTTTTATTGCATAAATAAACATAAAATACATTTAACCCTATAGAGTGTCAGGGAGAATACCATCAGCCCCACCACTCCTACATTCCCTCACACTTTAATTATGATCATCACTGATCATATTAGACCTTAAAGGAAGAGTTAGAGCAGAGGTAAGACATTTTAATTAATTATAAAACATCAAACTGCAGGCTGTTCCGATTGTCTTCTTCCTTGTGTAGATCCGGTCCTCCTCAGTTAAGGGCTCCCAAACAGCAAGAGCGACAATCCATAGCCATTAAACCTTTAGCAGCACTGGTCCCTCTTGGTAAGGACCCTGGAAGCAAAGTATCCAGTTTCTTTTTTATGAACAAAGCCCACAGACTCATACAGTCGTAGTTTTCTTCAAAACACAGTCCAGTCCACACAAACAGTTATTGACGACATCAAGCCCTCAAAAACATCAGCATCTGTTATTACAGCAGGTAAAGGTGCAACAGGAGCAGCAAAAGAAAAAATAAACAAACACTGGTGACAAACAAACTGGACTGCTTCAGGCCTTTTTGGCCCCAAAGGAAGAACAGAAAGCAGTCTTTAAAACTTCCTTTGGTCAACATCAAAAACCCTCAACTGAAAGTTTAGGAACAGTCCTTTTTTATAATGGGGCAGTCTGAACCCAACAGGGAATTTACCACAAAGGCCACCCCCGACCAATCTGAGGCCGCTCCCTGTGAAACTTCAAGATTCAGGAAACAGTGGACGCTGAGTCCCGAGTTACTTCACCCTTCAAGGCTTTTTCAAGGCTCTCTCCAATCCTCCATGAAGGCGGCCCAGTCAGTGGGAGATGGTGATCGCCTCCATTTCCTGTGCTGATCTAGGAAATAAGTTGGGCCGGTGTCTTCCTCCCTTGTATTAACGCTCCCACAGCCCACCTGGGTAGGGCCAAAGCTGGTGACCCTAAACTTCTGCACCACCTGATTTTCTATGGCCTTGGTATTCTCCAGTGACTCACCCAGACCACGGCTCACGTCCAGTAGCTTTCCTTCAGTGCCCTGGGAGTGATAATCTCTGGAATCTCGTCCCCACTCGTGTCTGCTGGACAGTCAGAGAGGTCATTGAGGTTCTACTCACTTTGTGCCATCACTGTAGGGGATTTGCTCCTACACACCTCATTACACACGTGCAACACGGAAAATGGCACCATCCACTTCCCGGTGATGCGCTTCCTGCTTGTCCTTCCTGGCCTGGACTTCTGATGCAACTGCCACATCACACTTCACTTTCAGCAGCTCTGCCTTCAGCCTGGCCTTTTTCTATCGCAATCTTCCACTCAGTGGGCCATGCCTTAAACCGCGTTGTGCCCTCCTCCGGAACATATCTCCCTTTCTGGGCTGAACTTTGGCCGCTGGGCCCATCCTTCTTCGAGCGTCTCTCATGGGGGCTGAACACCTTTTTGTGCTCTCTGGTGTGGTCCATGGCCATGATAGGCAGCGTTTCTTCTTCTCTTCACTTCTGCCATCTTGGAATTCATGCTTTGGGCTGTCATACTCAGCCGCATGAATTCCAGCGCTTTTCTATCTGCGCCATGAGCCATTGAGCCATATCTTCCCCTCTTTCTTCGAGCGAGGCACTCGCATGCTGCCGGCTGTGCCAAATGTAAGATGCCCAAGGAAGGTAGCTGTGGGTGAGCTTCTGTTCCCACTCACTTTGGTGTATTGTCCTTATCCCAGTGTGCTGCTGTATGTGAGGAGCATCATACTCACTTCAGACTCCAGGAATCCCTCTTCTGGAACCAAGACAGCAATCAATCCAGGAGACACGAGGTTCATAAAAACATCCAAACTTTTACTTGGTGAATGGCAGTATTTACAGTATTTACAGAGAGGTGTAGAGGATAGAACCCAACGGGTTGTCATCTTTCCCACACGTACTGGACACACCTTCAGCCCTGGTTTTCGGTATAAGTAGAACATTCCTTTTAATGTCTTCTCTAGCTCTAAGAGATCTCCTTTTCTAACAGCATATCTGGATCCCATCTTAGGGTCTGAGTCCAATATCTCCTGCATCTTCGCAGAAGGAATATGCTTCCGGTCCCCGACATCTGTCTCGAGGTTCCCAGGCTGGCAAATGGGGACTTGTGTACAGGAGTTCTCTGACAATCCACTGCCCCAAGGTTATGGGTTCACGCTGTCCCTAGGTGTATCGCTTGCATGTTCTGATATTATATTTCATTTGTGTTGTGTGCAATTGGAGTTCTTCATAAAATTTACAGAAATACATATATATTTCACTTTAGTGCAATACCAGTCACAGCCTGTGGACAAGAGTGGCACTGTTTTTAGAAAAAAGAAGCCTCATCTTTTTAATCTCATATATCCCCTTCTGAAACACATTGTCAACATTACTACAAAGATAAGAAAACCAGCAGTGTAACAATGAAACAAAAAATTACACTGAGTGCGAGAATTAACACCGTCCCTGACCCCTGTATTCTCATACTTTTTGTCTGTGATATTATGTATCTGTGCTCCATTAATCAAAGAATTATTCAAGATGACATAATTTTCCACACATTTTTCTCATTTGTATCCTATTGTTATGGATGACTCATTAAACACTTTTATATTTAGTACATTCTATTTCCCATTCTGGGAAGATGGAGACCATCTGTTCTCTAACCCCCGTTATTCTTCAAATCCTAAGAAAATACTGTGCAGGGCCGGTAACTGCTCCATAAAAACAATGCATCTCATCTCACGGACATTACTATGTTTGTTGTTATGGAAGCAGGTACCAAAGTGGTTTAGAGGTGTCTGGCATATGTACAGACGCAGTAAATAACATCAGGTCTTTCACACAAGACAGAAGGAGTCTAACAGATAGGGACCTCAGGGTTTTCGTAGGCTTCATGGGAAATGCTGCTTCAGACATTGTTTCAATAGATATTATTTTCCAAGTGTAACCTCTATTCAACTCTGATGAATACAATCATAAATGGATGTACTTGCAGAATAAATCACTTTACGATAAGTGGAGGTCTAACATCTTGATCCCGACTGATCCTGAGAATAAAAGGGTTGTAGCTCGGATAAATACAATCAAAAATAGATGAACTTACGGAATAGAGTATTCCATCATTGATCTACTAGGATATGCTGATATCCTTTCACTTTATTTTTGATGGATGTTCAACCTCTAGGATCGTGACCGATCCTGGAGGTTCAACCTCTAGGATCGTGACCGATCCTGAGAAAAGGACAATAGCTCTGATAAATGTTCCCAAAATAGATGTACTTACCGAATAAAGTGGTCCACCATTGATTTACTATGATATGCCATCACATTATGAAGAGTTGAGGTCCAACCTCTGGGATCATCACCGATCCTGAGAATGAAGGGGCCGTTACTTCAATGAATGCACCTGAAATAGATGTATTTCAGAACAAAGTGGTCCACCATAGATTTATTTAGGATATGCCATCACTTTTTGATAGGTGGACTTCCAGGCTCTGGGATGGCGACCCATCATGATGTACTCTGATAAATGCATGGAAAATCGATTTGCTTTCACAATGTAGTGTTCCAGCCATCGATCTAGTAGGATATTTTGGCGGAGGTCCAACCTCTGGGACTGCTAATAAAGAATAAATAAAGGCAAAAATGGCTCTGATAAATGCTCCTAAAATTGATGTTATTACAGAATAAAGTGATCTACCATTGATCTACTAGAATCTACCATCACTTTATGATTGGTGGAGGATTGCAACCGATCCTGAGACTGAAGCAGCCCTAACCCTGATGCATACACTCAAAATCCATGGATTATCAGACTAAAATGTTCCATCATTGATTTACTTGGACATCACTTTTTGACCTGTGGTGATACAACATCTGAGACTACTATCTATCCTGATAATGAAGGGGCTGCAAATCTGATAATTGCACCCAAAAGAGATGTACTTACAGAATAAAGTGATCCACCATTGATATACTGTACTAAGATATGCCGTCACTTTATGATCGGTTGAGGTCCACCCTCTGGGATTGCAATTGATCCTGAGAATGAAGGGGGTCTTAACTCTGATAAATGCACCCAAAATCCATGTTCTTTTGGAATTAAGTATTCCACCATTGATTTATTTGGATATGCCATCGCTTTTTGACAGGTAGCAGTCCAACCACTGTTTGACAGGTAGCGGTCCAACCACTGAGACTGTTATCGATTCCAAGAATGTAGGGGTTATAGCTCTAATAAATGCACCTTAAATAGTTATACTTACTCTGATAGATGTACACTGACCACCACCAATCTGAAGAGTAAAGGGGCTGGAGATATGATAAAAAAATAAAACATAAATGTTTTTAGGGGATAAAGTGTTCTACCATTGATATACTAGAATATGCTACCACTTTATGATCAGTGAAGGTCCAACCTCTGAGACCACCACTGATTTTGAGAAAAAAGCTTGAGAACTGCCATCTCTTTATCGTTTTTTCTGTATATTAGCACCAGACTATTTGCTGTCCAAGGAGTCTGCAAACAGTTTCATTTAAAGGAAATAAGTCAGTAGGATCAACTCTCATAAAGGGAACCTGTCACTAGGCTTGACCCATATGAGATATGGACCCCTTCACATATCCGTTTTTTGTGTTGGTATGCGGTCCACTTTTTAAGGACCATAAATATGGACACATTGACACCCATTGTATTCAATTGTGGTGCACACGTGTCAGGTTTTTCATATGGACCGTCTGAAAAACCCGCATACATGTCAGTTTTTTACACGCACCATGGACAAAATGCTGTCCTGCACACGAGCATATGGATGACATCTGTGTCTCATCAGCATGACACATACTGGCACCTGGGAAAAAGCTGTACCGTTAGTTGTTCCCCGGCACCAGGTGCTGAAGGCAGCTGTTACGACATGGTTTTCGGGTGACCCAAGACCAGGGGCTCCTACCCTTTCTCTAACACTAGGGGGCACCCTAGCTCATCCTATTCCATGGGATACTTCTGAAGTTGAAGACGCCGGGGCCACCAACCTTGCCCTGTCTTCTGTATCCACCCTCTATCTGTTCCCTTCCCCCACCCAGGGAGGAGGAGAGCAACCGTGCACCGCAGTACACCAACTCAACGAACAAGGCAACATAAGCAAGGGCAACTGAAAATAACAGCCATACAAATACTCACACACATATAACAGACTAATGCATCGGGAAGTGGAGGATGGGAAAAAACAAAGTAAGAGGAAAAAAGGGAATTATCACACTTACAAACCCAAGCTACAGTCCCAGATAACTCCTCCAAACTCCTTATCATATAACCACCAAACAACTCTCTTCCAAGCCATGCAGCATAAGCTAGCTCTGACATAGGTTTCAGTCAGGACCCAGATTATAAAGGGGATATGAGTGACTAACCGAGCTCAGCTGAGAGCTCAGACTCCCTGAGCTCTCAACATGGCCGATTAACCCCTGTACTGCCAAAAGAAATTAAAAAGAAGGAGAAGTGTTTCTTTTCTGCGCAGGAGTAGGAAAGTCAGACGCTACAGTTTTCTGGCTTCTCTCTGTTGCGGTAACCCTGTGACAGCAGCTCTTATCACTGTCACCTGGTCTCCCTGAAATTAGTGCGATCAGGTAATAATGATGAGAGTTGTATTCAGCACTCGCTGTGTACATCGTGTGTAAAATAAAGGACTAATTTAAAAAATGGCATGGGCTCATACGTTAATTTGATAACCAGCAGAGCAAAAGTCCACAGCTGGGGGATGATGTTACTAATCTGGCACAATATCCCAAAAGGAACCAAGGCTATTAATAACAGCTCAAAGCTGTTTGCTTAGCCTTTACTGGTTAATTTACGGGGGGACCCCAAAAAAAGATGAAGTAGGGTCCCCCTATAAATTCAAACTAGGAAAAGCTAAAGAGACAGCTGTGGGTTGATATTAATAGCCTAGAAAACGGCCAGGGATATTGTCTCCCCCAGGTTACCAATAACAGCTTTCAGCCTCTCCACAAATGGCGCAAGCATAAGATTCACCAAACCTGGCACTTAGCCTTGCTCTTCCCCCTTGCCCTGTAGCGGTGGCAAGTGGGGTAACAGGGTTGGGGTTGATGTCACCTTTGTATTGTCAGGTGACATCAAACCAAGAGTTAGTAAAGGAGAGCCATCTGTAAGACTCTCCCATTACTAACCACATAGGATGTATTAAAATAAACACACAGCAAGAATTAAATCCTTTATTTGAAATAAATACTCCCCGACCCTCTTTTTCCTATTTATTCTCTCATTAGGCATTTTATTTTTATTTTATTTTACATTTTCATTAGGAGCAGTGTAACATCAAATTATTTTGCTTCTCGTCTAATAACTTTTCACACCAGTCTGAAGTTGGGATGTTAGAAGAAATCGTCCCTCGCCACCGTCAGAATTCCGTTCCGATCTGGTGTATCTTATTCTCTTTCAAGTATGTTATCATCATCTCTGTCTTTGTTCTCGCTCAACTCATAGTTACGCAGAATTATAGTTATTCTCACTCTCAATATATTCATTAACATTTGAAGCTGTCAATTGTGTGGCTGCGTTGTTAATTTTTAATATTCTGCTTATGTCTGGAGAAGCAGCTGGACGGATTACATGAGCTCTCCTTGTTGTCTTGTACAAAAGGATAATTGTCAACAGATAACAGTGATAGATTGATATCTAGAAGTAGAAATGACGTATTTTATTCTCATTTCTGTTTTATTGAAAAATAACATTATTTTTACAACTTTATATAATACTTCACTTTTTGAGCCGTATGTTATGGTTATACAGTACATTAGCAGATGTGTCCTTCCTTATTTTTCCTCTTGATTTAGCATATTTTGAAAAGAGTGGCACGATATCACCAGCGGTGAAAAAAATCAAGCAGTGATACTTTGTCAGGAGATGTTTATGCTATATGTGCCAATGTGTGGTCACCTAGTGGTTGTGATGGGGGTTGCAGCCCATTGAGATGTAATGTGCTGCAGAATATGTTGGCTCTATAGGAATAAAAAAAATATTATTACTCAGGTCTTTTTAGGACGTTATGATAAAGTATTAGTTTTTCCCTCTTCCTTGCCTCTACTTTGTTTTAAAATGCACCTACCTTCTCAAGTCCAACCTTGAGCCTCCTCTTCTCCTGTTATTGTCTGCAGCGCTGACATCATGCCAACAGGTCTGAAGCCGCTCAGTGTTGCTGAGCTCACCAATTGGCTGCAGAGCTGCAGACAATAGCACACACCAGGAGCAGTGATGTCGAAGACTCAATGCTGGACCTGGGGAAGGTGAGTAAAGCGCAGGTTTTTTTTTTAAAACCAGCCGCAGAAAGCGATTTTCTGAAAAACGTAAAACCCTTTTAATTTGCGCGATGCTTCATTTAGATGGTCCTGGTCTAAAGGGACCTTTAGACCTAATGATACAATTAGAATCTCTAAAAGGAAAGCAATCAGAAAGTGACCAATTGTTTAAAGTGTAACCGTTGTTTTATTATTTCATAAATCAATAGTACACATGAAAATATGAAATTTTGTAATATATCTAATCAGAGAATTTTGCTTCTTTCTCCTTCAGGACTGACAATTCAATTTCATAATTCTCAATTTTCTAGTAAAATCTGTCTTCGGTGAAGACAGATTTTTACATTACTAAGATAGGAGATGACAGCTGTTTTTATATGGATTTCAGATTCTCCTCCTTCCTCTACCTCTTCTCTTCTTTTTTTCCATAGAATCTTATCAGCAGTAATTGTCGTCTCTTATCTTAGCAATGTAAAAATCTGTCTTCACTGAATACAGAATTTACCCATGAAGTGAGAGTGAAAGATCAGTCCCGGCAGGGAAAGAAGCAGATTACTCCGATAAGATATATTCCACAATTTCTTTTTTCATGTGTACTATTGAATTAAAAAATAAAAATGAAACCGATGGTTACTCTTTAAATTAGGGTTTTATGTTCAGTGTATTTTTTTCCTTTATTTTTTGCAATTCTTTTCATATCACAAATTGTATTAGATATAAAAAAGAGAAATCTTGCAATTTTCACACTGCCCACTGGGGCTTTTTTAGGCTCTAACTTTCTGTCGTTTCTAAATTCTCTATCAGTTTGTCTTTGGGGGAAACCGGAGTATTCAGAGGAAACCCATGCAAACACGGGGAGAACATACAAACTCCTTGCAGATGTTGTCCTTGATGGGATTTGAACCCAGAACCCCAGTGCTGCAAGGCTGCAGCGCTAACCACTGAGCCACCATACGTCCTGTCTCCTAAGACAACGAAAAAAATAAGGAAATAAAGACAAATGGAATATCTGCCAATGTCAGGACAAGGAAATGAGCTAGTGAGTAGAGTACAGCTCTCTTGGAATTAATACATTCTTTATGGCTCTTTCAGGCGTCCATGGTCATCAGTGCAATTTCGGGTTGGAATGCACGGAGTGGCCGTGTATCTCACAACCCCAAGCATGAGAGCTTCATATATTTGTATTAGGCTGTCATGTTCGAGGTCAAGGAATGCAGGGCCAGTCTGCACACAGCGATCCAAGAACAGACCAATGGTCATGGATGTCTGAAGGCGCCCTTATGCCTTACGTGGCTGTTACAACATAATAATATAATAATAATCTTTATTTATTTAGTGCCAACATATTCCGCAGCGCTTCACAGTTTACATAATATATATATAATATCCACTCAGTAAGTTATATGTAAAGATCTGCAAATTAATCCGTAACTAGCTGAATTTGTTCCAAATCAACCAATAATTTGGGAATCTGGCAAATTGTAAATTTGAGTATTTCATGTGAATGCAGTAAAGTGGCGGCCTGTGATCTCCTTCTGAAGGCTTGGAAAAAGTTAGAGGTTGTCCACTACTAGGATAACCCCTTGTTAAACTAAATGTTCTGTCTCAATAAAAGAATAAAGGCTATTCTCCCCTCCCATGCCGGCGCCGTTCCCACGGTGTCCGCACTCGCTCTCCACAGAGCTGTGATGCGATGTTGTGGCACAAAATCAGCGCTGACGTCACTGTTTCCGCCTTTGTATGAACTGAACATGAAGAGGATGTCAGGTCCGCAGCAGATCTTGGACTTCCTCTTCATGTTCAGTTTTTCCGAAGGTGGGGGACGGTGATGATTGGACAGCGGGCATTACGGGTCTCTGCATCACAGCCCCGGAACCGTGAGTGCCAACACCGCGGGAATGGAGACGGCACAGGGGGTGAGTATAGGCTTTATTATTTTATCAGGATCAAACATTTTCATTTAAGAAGGTGTTGTCCTAGTAGTGGACAACCTCTTTAATATAATACATGTGTTCTAGGCACTCACTACTCTTTTCGCTGCCTGAGCCGCCACTGTAGCGCCATGGTGCTCTTCACCGGACTTTTGGTTTCCTACGGCACGTCTTTCCTATGAGGTCAGTGATTGACCACATGCTGTCAGGTGGGAAGGCGACGTATGTCATTGACGGCAAAGTGCGACATTCTGTAATAAGTTTACTATCTGGAAACACTTGTAATAAAAACCTACTAATTATACTGGAGAAAGTATTTAGGGGCCTGTGCACACCTTGCAGATTTGTTTTTTTGGTGCACTTTTTTCTGCATAGATTTGTCACAAAACCTTAATGGATTCGTGATGCCAGCAGAGTGAATGAGGATCCTGAAGTCTCACGCACACGTTGCTTATTTGTGACCTTCAGATTTGGTGCAGATTTCCATCTGCAGAATGCCAGTGCTTTCAGCATTTGTGCTGCAGATTTCACTCATAGTAATCAGTGTGGAAAAAGCCACGCTAAAAACGCGTGTAACAAAACGCATCAAAAACACATCAAAATCGCGTCTATTTTACACAGCGTTTCTTTCCGGAAAAGAGATGCAGAAATAGTGCCGAATACTTAGCATGTATTTTCCTTTAGCCTATTTAAAAGGCAAAGTATAAAAAAAAAACACAAACAAAACTGTTTGTAGCAGGAAGCGTTAAACAGTCAGCAATTAGAGCGCCGGTTCCCGTTTCTGCCGCCAGGTCCAGGAGGGTGGCGCACACTATTCCATTTACCATGTAAATTACAGAGCGGAGCGCGGACCTGTCAAGTGAAAACTGCACAATCTCTGAAAATATCTCAGAAACCCCCTAACAAATGCAAAAGAGCTCCTGATCTCCGGCAGAAAACTCCGCGCAGATCCACTGAGAACGAAAACTAATATGAGATGGAAAAGCTATTATAAAAATGTACAGGGACCTCCAATCTCCGACAAGGTGTATTCACTTCTGCAAAGAAACTAAAGGAAATTAGAAGGAGAGGGCTCACCATTTAATGATAGAGCTGCGTTATCCGAGGGAGGGGGCAACAAGAACAAATATTTCTCTTTAGAATAAGGTCTCTGGTGATCAGCAATTTACTGAAGAGCAGGGAAAGGGCGGCTGAGTAACATATTACTGATTATGGATGGATGGATGGATGGATGGATAGATAGATAATAGATAGATAGATAGATAGATAGATAGATAGATATGGGATAGATAGATAGATTGACGTGGGATAGATAGATAGATAGATAGATAGATAGATAGATAGATAGATAGATAGATAGATAGATAGATATGGGATACATAGATATGGGATAGATAGATAGATAGATAGATAGATAGATAGATATGGGATAGATAGATAGATAGATAGACAGATAGATAGATATGGGATAGAATAATAGATAGATATATATGGGATAGATAGATAGATAGATAGATAGATAGATAGATAGATAGATAGTTATGGGATAGATAGATATGAGATAGATAGATAGATAGATAGATAGATATTAGATAGATAGATAGATAGATATGAGATAGATAGATAGATATGGGATAGATAGATATGAGATAGATAGATAGATAGATAGATAGATAGATAGATAGATAGATAGATAGATAGATAGATATGGGATACATAGATATGGGATAGATAGATAGATAGATATGGGATAGATAGATAGATAGATATGGGATAGATAGATAGATAGATAGATAGATAGATAGATAGATAGATATGAGATAGATAGATAGATAGATATTAGATAGATAGATATGAGATAGATAGATAGATAGATAGATAGATAGATAGATAGATAGATAGATAGATAGATAGATAGATGCATTGTCGGACTGGGGTGCCAAATATTACATTACCCCCTTTGACAAATTTATCTATACATCTATGTAATAATAAACTAGGTAGTTTGGTTAATGATTGATGAGATGTTGCATTTTTCTGTACAGAGTGAATCCTGTGAATTATGCCATGTACTGCCCATACAGTGGGGTTGGGGTCCACGGGGGGGATTTCCTGTTCCCCTGTGGGCCAGTCTGAGGTGCACAGCACTTGCTGTTTACTGCTATATAGAGTATTTTTGCCCGTTTGTCATACTTAGTTTTTTCTGAGGTGGATTGATGTGAGATTGAGTTACTCCTCTAATTATAAAGTTTGTTCTTATTTCTGCTTCTGGCTATTGGAGACCCCCAACATTTCAGCACCCCCCTAAGAACTGGGTTCAGAACTTCCCGACAGTGGCCACTAAATGGGAAATGTCGTCTTCCCGGTCTTACATCGCTACTCTTCTATTAGTTGGCCCGTGTCGCATCTAACATGGGCAAGACAAGGTCTTCAATGACTCCTCACTGTGGCAACAGACGCTAGATTTCATCAGCAGGATTAGTGTTGTTGATTCATCCCTTGGTTGGGTCCGGATCTCCATGGAGCGGTGTGTAGGATGAGAGTGGGACCTGCTGACACCATGCAGGCACTGAGCTGATACCACCATCTGCCAATGTCAGCTCCGCTACATCTATTGTGCCTCACTTCACGGCACAAGATCTAGAAGCAGTAGTAACCTTGGAGAGCTGGAACACATCAAGGCTGCTCGGAGCATTGTTACACGCTGTAAAGCAGATCAGCTTTATTTTACCAATTTTTCTAAAGGATAAAGGAAATGCCTCCAACCTATTATTTCTGTGCCTTTAATTGTGCTCCATACATAAAGACACCGCGGGCCTCGTGTGATAGTATTTACCCTATATCTGCCAGCGCCATAACACCCTAATCTTATTCATAAGCAAGACAGCAATAACCGCCCACCAGAAATACCGAAGCTTTCCCCAATGCAGCGCGACCATCGCCTGTCACATGTCCATAATTGATTTATCTTGAATGTTTGCAGCATACGACCATGGAATATTACCATTACATGATTTATTTCTTTATTTTACTCTCTTATATCGCACCATTATTTCCACAGCGCTTTACAGTCATAATCATCACTGTCCCCGATGGCGCTCACAATCTACACTCCCTATCAGTATGTCTTTGGAATGTGGGAGGAAACTGGAGAACCCGGAGGAAACCCACGCAAACACGGGGAGAACATACAAACTCCTTGCAGATGTTGTCCTTGGTGGGATTTGAACCCAGGACCCCAGCGCTGAGCCATAGTTTATAACGCATTAGGTCTAAAAGTTAGAAAACAAGTACCAAATCCTATAAGATAAGATGTATTTAAATATCTACAATGTAAGGGGTTCTCCTGAACTTTTTGTAAAGAGTTGTTAAAAATGTAGACGGCTTGAGGACGTCTCAATATTGTGCTTGGAGCCAAAATATGCAAATTGCCTCTTTGTTCACCCATTATATTTTGGCCCCCAAGGGCGACATCTCTCCTTGTGGAGAGAGACATGCCTATCACAGTGTAAGGAGACTTATAGGCTGTGCAAAGCTCCACTCAGATATGTAACATCCATATTGCCTCTTCATAGGGTAGGAAGACTTGAAATCTAGCACCAGCTTTTGGATATAGCAACCCTAAAAGTCAATATCGTCCCTATGAAAAGCCTTGTGATATGACTTAGGATTAAAGCCAAACCAGAATATTAATTTGCAGGCACGTGTTTCGGGATGTTGACCCCCAAGTAATAAGATCTGATTTGGCAGTATGAGATTCTTGTATGGCTTTTATGCTAGGTCATGTGCCAAGCTTCGTAAAAGGGTTGATATTGACTTTTAGGTTTGCTACTTTTAATATGTGAAACTAGAGTTCCTGTCCTCTTCAATTTGCATATTTAATTTCCCAGAGGAGCAGTGCATGGCCTATAAGTGTTCTCACAGTGGCATCTCAGGCATGTCACTCTCTGTGTGAGAAACTCGGACGAGTCTCGCATCTTAACACACGGCACTGCCGCTGGCACTCAGGAGCGGAGCGTGCGGTTGCATGTATTTCTATGCGAGTGACGGCGGTAGTACCGGGTATTAAGATGCAAGACTCATCCGAGTTTCTCACATGTGTGATCATGGCCTAAGGAGAACCGTCAACCCTGAAGCCAAAATGTAATGGGTGAACAAAGAGTCCACATGTTCACTTGAAAGGCATTGGAGTGCTGCTTTTTATCCCTTGAACTATAAGTATTTGGATTTTTTGGCTTGTACTTACAGATAGCTAGATATAAGCTAGAAAGATATATAATAGATAGATCGATAGATAATTTCTATTTCCCACTGAAATGAATGTGTATTGATCCTCCTTAGTATGAATATTTTAAATGTCATTTGTAATATGTTAATTTAAAGGAACCAGGAGACAGTGCTATAAATTCAGACATTTACACAATAGAGACATGCATAGGCCCCATAGATGACCACAGAAGAAATTATTGTGATTTTATTTTTTTTTTATTTTTTTTTTTAAATCTTTGACAAACCCCTCCATCAGCTACTAAAACAGAGGGAAGAATTACTCAACTAAGCACAGTTCTTCCTAAACACTTTCATTTTAAGGGAACATATCATCACAAAATAAAACACTTATGGTTTAAATCATGGTTTTTTTTTAATATTTTTACTACATTTTCTTAACATATCACAATTTGCATAAAGACATCTTGCAGTGTTTCCTACTGGCCACTGAAGGGGTTTTTAGACTCTAATTTCCTGTTGTTTCAGGAAACAACACATGTACATAGTCACTATGGTCAGACCCTAACTGGTGTCTAATGAGCCTGTCCAAAGGTCATTATGAAGGGAAGAGGAGGTGAGCTGTGATATAACTTATTGTGATAGGTAGACCTTGTGTTGTTACCTGTGTACAAGGTGTTATCTGACATTGTGATTCTGACTCTGATGGTAAAGACTAGAGTTGAGTGAAACAGGTCGGCCAGATTCATAAGTCGCCGACTTATGCCAAAGTCGGGTTTCGCCAACCGAAACCTGACCACAGCGTGAAGTCGGCCATGCGGTCGGCAAAACGAGTGCTAAAGTCGGATTTCCCAGAATGCTTGCACGTGACTTTTTTTCAGCCAGTGAGCAAGGATGTACACTGTGGGCAATGAGATGACATGTGCAGCATCCGTCCGGGGAGAGAGAGAAAGAGAGAGATTCATGTTTCCACCGACTTTTCCCCATAGTCGGCCGATTTCGTTCTACTCGACTTTTGAGAAAGTTGGGTTTCATGAAACCCGACTCGACCCTAAAAAAGGCAAAGTCGCTCATCTCTAGTAAAGATTAAAGAGCCTGCTGAAAACTCTTCCTGAAATGTCAAAAAGAATGAGTTTAAAGCCCCCTTTACACATAGCGATATCGCTAGCTATATCGCTAAAGCATCACCGATTTTGTGACGCAGCAGCGATATTGCTAGCGATATCACTATGTGTGATACCTCCGACTGGCTCCCACGCTGGTTATCGCTGATCACGCGAGAATGTCCTGGGCCGTTTCTCGTCGGCGGTTTCTTGCTGGTTTTCCTGCTGGCGACAAGCGACGCATGGACGTGGGCGGGAGGACCTCATCATCGCCGCGTCTGACAGGTAAGTAATGACCACTGCTGCGTCGCTGCGTCGCTGCTGAGATCTGCCTGTGAGGCAGCTCACTAGCGACCATTTAGCGATGCACCAGCGATCCTGACCGGGTCATATCGTTGTCGGGATCGCTGGTGCATCGCTAAATGTAACGGGGCCTTTACAAAAAGCCCTATAGCCAGTGTAAATATGATTACTTTTTTTTTATAAAGATTGTGATAAAAAATATTTAAAAAACCACTGGTTTAAACCTTAGGTGATTTTTCATTGAAGTTAATTTTTAGACTCAGAGGAGAGCAGCATGTAGAAACCGACGACCAGAACAAAACATGACATGTTTCACACTGTTATCCTCCTGCAGACAGGCCCGGTTACCTTCACTTGTACACTTTCTCCGTGGCTCTATCCGCCGTGGCTGCCCTAGGCCAATCCACCACTGCGTTTCACCTTAAAAAGTCCACCAATAATCCAGGTCCTCACAGGCCATCTCTGCTTGTGACCAATGTCCTGTAGGGTCACCCCCCATGATCGTTTCCACTGTCCAAAGTCTGAGGGGTCTCCTTTGTGTGACAGACTCTCCTAATCTGTGAGCTCCCCTTGCTGACTGAAGCTTCTGGAAGCTTACCGCAGTATTTATTCAGACAGACCAGGTAGCCCCACCCTCTGTCACCTGACAGTCACCTCTGCCCAATCAGAGTCACCTTGACCTCTGGCAGTTATTTAACACTCAAATGACAGTTACATAATCACTGCCATCGGCGCTCTCCAGTGACCTCTGATGGGCAGACTGCCACATGACACCTGCTGTCAAACTCTCTGTCTCCTATCACAGACAGAACCGTACCCAGCTCAACCTCCCCACAAACATATGGCTGAGGGCTTCTACTTCTTTGATTTAGAGATATTTGGGGTCTCAGCAACAGTCTCTCTCATCAAAGCTTCAAAAGGTTTTTAAAAGTGTTGTGACCAACTGTAGGCAGGGCATTTTAGCCACTAAAATGGCCACTCTATTTGATTATTTCGCATGTTTATTCTTTTCCATAGAAGCAAACCTTTATCACGTAAACTATTTTTTTTTTCTATTACAATTTTTAGCAAATTTTGTTTCAATTTTTCACAACTCCTTTATCCGTTCATTGCACTGTTTCTTTTTTTTTTAACTAATCATTAAAAATGGAATTAAAGGGAATTATTCCTCTTCCAAAAGAGAACTTTGCTGTTGTCTGCAAATTCTCCAGACTTATTTATACAAGGCACTTGGCTTTATTGAATCATTCCCAGTTTACTACATATTGACTTTAGCATAAACGTTGCGCCACGTCTTCTAGATTTGAAAGGTGAGAAGAATAAATTGCTATAAAATGCACGTGTTTCGCCGGAGCTGAAAGTTCTGCTTCCATCCAGTTCTTGCTCATTGACACATTGCTTCTCTTGACTTTCTCGGGAAGCATAAACTTACATTACAATGCCAAAAAAAACTAGATTGGCTGATGTGATTTATTGTGAAAACAAAATCTATAACAGATTCTGCACAACGTTGCCAGACGACGCCGGGGTGGCTTCATCTGTAACATTTGGAAGAGTACTTCGGATAACTCTTGATTTATGACACATAATATTTATACAGATTTTTTTTCCCCCTTTTTCTGTGAATTTGAGCATTTTTCAGAGCAAAGAGTCATTCTTCTTGTTTCTGCTGTTCGAGACAAATAATATTGTAATTCAAAAAGTTAAGTACAGAGAAGCTTTATGAGTGATTTCATATTAAAAGCTACTTCTACAATCAAAAGTATTCCCCGTGTGGTTTGTCACATTGTCATAGTAATTTGCACCTTAAGAAAAACAAATAAACTTGAGAGATATCTAGGATGAAAAGGCTTTTAGTTAAGATGGTTACAAACTGGAGGAAAGAGATGTCTATGAATATAATATGTACGCACATGGTCAAAAATGTTGGTACCCCTCGTTTAATGACAGAAAAACCCACAATGGTCACAGAAATAGCTTGAATCTGACAAAAGTAATAATAAATAAAAAATCTATGATAATGAAAAAATGAAAGTCAGACATTGCTTTTCTACCATGATTCCACAGAATTTAAAAAAATAAATAAAACACATGAAACAGGCCTGGACAGAAATGATGGTACCCCTGAAAATAATGTGACAAAAGGGACATGATAAATCATGGTGTCCACTAATTAGCATTACAGGTGTCTACAATCTTGGAATCAGTGAGTGACCTGTATAGAGGGCTACAGATACTGTGCTGTTTGGTGACTTGGCGTGTATCACATTCAACATGGACCAGAAGAAGCGAAGGAAAGAGTTGTCTCAGGAGATTAGAAAGAACATGTTGAAGGTAAAAGTTATAAGACTATCTCCAAGCAGCTTAATGTTCCTGTGACTACAGTTGCACATATTATTCAGAAATTTAAGCTCTATGGGACTGTAGCCAACCTCCCTGGACGTGGCCGCAGGAGGAAAATTGATGACAAATCAAAGAGACGGATAATATGATTGATAACAAAATAGCTCAGAAAATCTTCTAAACAGATTAAAGGTGAACTTCAAGCTCAAGGAACATCTGTGTTTTTGGCAAGGCACTACATCTGCATGTTCAAAGATGGAAAAATGAAGCATATCAAGAAGAGAACACTGTCTCTACTGTGAACCATGGAGGAGGCTCTGTTATGTTCTGGGGCTGCTTTGCTGGCACATCTGGCACAGGGTGTCCAGAATCTGTGCAGGGTACAATGAAATATCAAGACTATCAAGGGATTCTAGAGAGAAATGTGCTGCCCAGTGTCAGAAAGATTGGTCTCAGTTGCAGGTCATGGGTCTTGCAACAGGATAATGACCAAAACACACAGCTAAAAACACCCAAGAATGGCTAGGAGGAAAACATTGGACTATTCTGAAGTGGCCTTCTATGAGCCCTTACCTAAATCCTATTGAGCATCTTTGAATAGAGCGGAAACCTTCAAACAAGAGACAACTGGAACAGTTTGTTCTTGAGGAGTGGGCCAAAATACCTGTCGAGGTGCAGAAGTCTCATTGACAGTTACAGGAATCGTTTGATTGCAGTGATTGCCTCAAAAAGGTTGTGCTACAAAATAGTAAGTTAATGGTACCATCATTTCTCTCCAGGCCTATTTCATGAGTTTTATTTTTTAAATAATTGTCTGGAAGCATGGTTGAAAAGCAATGTCTGACATTCATTTTTTCATGTTCATAGATTTTTGATTTATTATTACTTTTGTCAGATTCAAGTTATTTCTGTCACTATTGTGGGTTTTTCTGTCATTAAATGAGGAGTACCAACAATTTTGACCACGCGTATATATCGTAGACAGTCAGCAAGATGGCGTCTTCTGCCGACAACTCTGAGGTGGAGTGATGTGTCACCGAAGTACCTGGCCGTGGTAACAGATTTTACTTAGTGAAAAAGCAAAGAGTTGAGGGGTTAGGAGTGACTGGTAAGTGATGAGTGGAACTGGTCATTCCCATCTTTTGTGTTCCAATAATTTTTATTAAATTTTTAAAATTTTTTAACAGGAAAGGAAGGAAGGGAAGGGTTAGGAATAGGAAAGAATTCCCCCTGTAAAGACAGGGAGACCCCCAAATGGGGGATAGACAGGCAGACATACATAAAGTAGCAAAGTTATATCAATGTACTCATTAGTACCATGTATCAGCTTCCCTAAAATATTTTCCTCGTCCATTTCTAAACTAAAACAAAAAAAGATTTTTAACTATTTATCACATCCGCTATAAATAGACTATTACTTAATATTACTGTATTTATATAGCTTTCCTATATGGACTTGGTACCCAAATCTAGTAGCTATAGGTGTATGGTTACCCGTCCCGTCCGTACCACTACAAGTGGTACTAAGACCAGTTTGGAGGCAAAAGAAAAATGGTTCAGTCCAAAACTACAAAGCGGAATATTGTTCCCATATCTCCGCTAGGTACTAAGCTATCGAAATATAATATATTCCGGTAATTTACCCTGGAGCAAAAGAGAAATAAAGGTAATAAAGTAAAGCAAATATGAAACCATATCCTAGCAATATGCAGATATATGAATAATCTACTCCTGTAGGAAAGAGAAAAAATGTAAAAAGGAGGATAAAACCGCCACTATCGTCTGAAAGCTTACAATCTTTAAATACATTCACGCAGGATTAAAGTCAGCTTTAGAACGTCTGGAGAGTTCAGGTACATCCTCAGGTGATATTAGTCCAGTATTTCTCAGAAAGTCAATGCCTTCTTCCGGTGAAGAAATGATAGTCATTTTTGCGGCAAATTTGACCTGTAAAGTAGAGTGTTGAATCCAGTTGTAGGGGATATCAGCACGGCGTAGTTCCTTTGTTATAGCATAAAATGATTTTCTTTTTCACCATGTGTCCTTGGAGAGATCCTTGTAGAAAGATAAATGTCTATAGGAGGACAAAGTAAATGATGGTTCTTTCACAATATTGAGGAGCGAATTTCTAATCCAATTGGGGTAAAATGTCACAATGACGTCTCTGGCAACGTCAGATGGTAGGGATGGAGGCCTGCGGATTCTGAAAGCTTTTTCAATCAGATTTTTTTCTTCGGCATGAGGAAGTATTTGTTGGATCATTGACGAGATGTAGCTTTTTAATTGGAACGATGGAACTTTCTCGGGGATCCCTCTTATCTTAATATTATTTCTTCTTTTAAAGTCTTCGTATGAAGCCAGATTGTCTCTAAAAAGGTCTATATCCTTTTGCATCTTTTCCAGGGATTCTGTGACAGTGGGCAAACTCTTAAGTTCTTCAAAGCATAATTGTCTAGATTCTGAATAGGAAGGCTTATCCGTTGCAGCATTGTGAAGAGGGATGGCTGAAGATTCAGTAACATTTAGATGGAAGTCTTCCATAAAGAAGGACAATGTCTTTTGGAAAAGTCTTTTAATTGAGGCCTCCGATGTTGTCAGTAGTTTAGGATCCAGTATTTCAGTTTTTGATTCAGACAGAACTGCTAAATTTTTGTCTGTAGTGTGATTTCCCCAAATTATTTCTACAGACTTAGTCAGAGCTTTAAACATTTTAAGTATAAAGTCATCTGTAGGATGCCTATCAGTAGCAGGTATCATGTCGATTAATGATGTAGTAGAGGAATTATAATTTTCCTTATCACCTATATTACTCAATTTTTCTCCAGTATCAGAAACAGAGCACCCATCTCCCCCATCCTCTGAAAAGGAGTCTGAGGATGTATAACTCCCAGACTTCCCTTCGGCAGACGAATCAATACTCCCAGATTCAGATATACCCACATCCAGAAAATCCCCAGAATCTATACTTTGCAAATCTTCAAATGAATTAAATGAACTATGTGTATAGTTTGAGAAGCTATTTATATTATTATTGGAATTATAAAAATCAGAATCGTGTCCTTTTGTCTTCTCTCCTTCCCCTGACCCATAATAGGCCTCCCCTATTTTCCCTGGAGCAAATATTGGTGCATCATGTCTGAGTCTGCCATCTACCGTTAGATTGGATAGTAAAGATCTACAAGGACTACGTCGTGTTGGAAACTCGTCATATTGGTATTCCTCCCCCAACACTACCTTTTCGCATAGAGAAGAGTGAACTCCTAGACCATTGGAAAAATTTGGTACTTCCCTTTTAATATTATTTCCTCCCATGCACCTATCTGTTCCCGCCACGCCTAAAGTACCTTCCTCAATGTCCTCCCAACCCCTGTCTGTTCCTGAAGTCCCCATAATATCCATTAACATGTTAGTCTGCCCTTCAGTAATTTTTCTTAATGTCCTATCTAAGTCTGCTACAGCATCATTTAAAATATTAATAATTCCCATATTTGTTGTTGATAGTTTGCCTTTTACTCCTTCATTCACTTTGAAATTTACCTCCATATCTCCTAAGCTTCTGGCCGCTCCATCAGCCGTTGAAGAGGTCACCGCTGCTTCCTGTATAGTCCCAGCTGTTCCTGTAATGACTTTTGAAATTGCCACCATTTCTCCCGACCTCCTAGCTTCCGAACAAAGCACCACAGCCTCCCCCACGTTCCTTGCCGCTCCTACAATCACTTTTCTGGCTGCTCCTGCCAGCGCTGAAGAAGAAGCCATTGAAGAAAACACCGCAGCTGTCTGATGAATCACCGCCGCTCTCCCCGGGTGCTGTCCTGCTCCTGCATCCTCCTGGCAAGTCACCACCGCTCTCCCCGGGTGCCGATCTGCTCCCGCAGCTGTCTGATGAGTCACTGCCGCTCTCCCCGGGTGCTGTCCTGCTCCTACAGCCGCCGACTTGAAAACCGCTGATTCATGCTGGCGTCCTCCTCCTCCGGTCATCGCCGCTCTCCCCGGGTGCCGATCTGCTCCCGCAGCTGTCTGATGAATCACCGCCGCTCTCCCCAGGTGCTGTCCTGCTCCTGAATCCTTCTGACTGGTCACCGCCACTCTCCCCGGGTACCGACCTGCTCCCGCAGCCGTCTGATGAGTCACCGCCGCTCTCCCCGGGTGCCGTCCTGCTCCTGCAGCCGCCGACTTGAAAACCGCTGATTCATGCTGCATGCTGGCGTCCTCCTCCTCCGGTCAGCGCCGCTACTTTCCCCAGGCCCGCCACAAGTCCCTCTGTCTGCCGACAAGTTGCTTCTTGCCCAGCATTGGGCTTACCTCCACTCCTGACCAGCGCCGACCTCGTGGAGGATTCTACTTTATCCCGCTGTCTTCCTGCGTTGTGGCTCCCCGGGGTCTCCTGACGCTGCTGCTGAATTGCCTCCTCAGGTGCTGGAACCGCTCTCTGCTTCATTTGTTTGGCGTCTTCATCCCGGGGACTCCATGGAGCCTGTTGCGTCTTCTCCTTCCTCCTCTCATGGCCAGGTGCAGGAGCTCCCTGCCGCGGCTTTGTTTGCTTTGCATAAGGAGGAGGGAGGCCTACCTCAGGCCTCTTCAGAGGGCCTTTTAGTCCATAAATAAAATTCCTTTTCATTGGATCCGGGAATTTCTGGTCTTCCTTCACTCCAGGCATATTCCAGCAGATATTTAAATCAAAATTTCCGCTTTTTTGGTATGCTTTTGTAAGCTTAAATAGGGGAATAGCAGGAGCTCCTGGTAAACAGGTCTGCTCCCTTCCCCTGCAAACCACGCCCCCCGTCATTCCCATCTTTTAATCCATCAGGTTGAGCTGGGTTAAAAGGGCAGCGGACCTGCTCATAAATGTCTGTGTGTAGAGTTGGAGACATCTCCGAGACCTGGTCTCGGCTGGAGATGGAGAGACCTCTTACTTCTGGTCAGACTGTTCTTGGAGAATCTGGACAATACTATGAAGAGATAAGACCTCTACAACTGCATGGACTATTTTGTTTTTCCTTATGCCGATTGTCCATTTATCTGTTTTGCTGTAAAAAATGTATGAAATTTAATGAATCTGCCTGGTTGGAGAAAGAAACCATACCTGTGTGAAAGCTGCCTAATGCCTTCGTGAGCAAACCCCTACAATATATACGTGTTCAGTCTTACCTGCTAAGGTTGATTTTCTAAGCCGCAGGTCAGGATGGGCACATGGACTCGGTGTTGTTGTGGCACACAGGACGCCTCATGGTAAGGATATGCCAGAGGCAGGAGTCTTAGGAGCAGCGGATGAATGACATGGTACTTAGCATTGATTGAAGCAAATTAGAGCACGATATGGTGGCGCCACCAAACAAAAGTCTTGAGTTTCAATCCTAAAACTCAGATTTGTGTCCTAAGGGGCTTTAAGTAGAAGATAAAGTCGGGAGATGACATCACCGAGCCACATCTGGCAACCTGCAAAACCCGACGAGAAGCACAACAGAGAGCAGTGGGCTGAGGTGAAGGAAGAAGAGCCTGAGATATGTGTGACAGGGGTTTAACCTCATGTATTGCATATATTACATATATTTACCATATCCATGTCATGAGTTTAGTAGGTAAAAGAACAATATAAGCACTCTGATGTATTGGAGGTCTTGGAGAAAGTTTAGGAAATTGCACTGACTAAATTAGTTAAGTGCATTTTTATTTTATACTCTTATTCTTGGTTCAATATATTCTAAAATATGAATCACAAGATGACCATCTTTGAAAAAAAAAACGTTTTTGTGATATTCTCTCAGGAGATGTTAATGATACAGTCTTTATTTTTGGCCACCCAGAGGTTGTGATGTGTGTTGTTGTCTGCTGAGGATTTTCCAGACATGTCGTGATAATGCCATTAATTTGTATAGTGATAAATTTGAGTTATTGAAGAGGTTTTATCATCATCATCATTATGAATGGACAATATTGCAAAGTGCTTGTAAAAACAATCAACTTTACAATTTATCTAATTAAAAGTCTTCTTTTTTCTCAAGACTAAACCATTAGAGATGCGCGTAAAATGTGCATTTTGGTCCAGAGTCCCTGTTAGGACTTGTAGTTTATTAACACCTCAATATAAGCAGGACAGGCTACCTATGTCCATGAAACTTCCTGTTGTGAAATCTGTCATTTCATTTGATCCTAATTATCACCTAATGCTATTATCACCTTCTAATTAGATCTTGGCTGTATAAAGGCTAAAAGCAGGTCACAATCTCCTCCACAGGTAATAGCAGATGATATGGATCCCCTGAAGTGCTGATATCTGTCACCTGTGCTATAGAAAGATGTTCCATAATTAAACATACTCACAAAAAGATAATAATTAAAATAAAACAACATGATTACAAGAAAAGCAATATCAAGTCATAAAGTTTTAAATATCCAAAGGTGGAACTTTTGCGTCCCAATGCAAAATCTGTACAAAGGCAAAACCTTACGATGTGGCATTTTTAACATTTGGGATAGAGTATGACTGTCATCTCTAAACTCTACCTAGCCATAGCTACAACCCTGCAACTGGGAAGTGGAGCAAATATTCAAAGAATTATTTTATAATTGTGGTCAATGTGGTCTAATAGCTTGGCTCCCACATGAACAAACATTCTAGCCTAATAGAATTCAACATGCATTAACATCTGGCATCAAGGAAAAGTGCAGCCAACTTCATAGCGATAAGTCCTATCTAATAATGAAGAGGGTGCCAGACCCCCACCAATTTGATATGGATGACCTATCCCATGGATAGGTCATCGGTATCAAAGTCCTGGACAACTCCTTTAGGACCACCATACACTTGGATTACTGTCAGCCAAATATCACACACAACACCAATGCCCAACCACAGGAGGGTCGAAAAGAAAGTAAGTTGGCAGTTTCCTCGGTTATCTAAAAACAGAGGCACTAGGATGTTGAAATTAAACAAGTCTAATCCTTCTTTTTCCCATCTCATTTGTTGAGGAGAGTCAGGAAGTCTCATATACATATTCAGCCCCTGGAAATTACAGGGTTTCGAAAACTTTGCTCTCATGTGTATGGACACCTTTGGCTTCCAAGTAAAATCACTTCTGCTATTTTGGTATTTACAGCAAAATTTTTCAGCTCTTATTGACTGTAGAGATGGGCCGGACACCTGGATGTTCGGGTCCAGTAGGTTCGGCCAAACAGTTACAAAAATTTCAGAAAAGTTACAGAAAAACTCTCACGGTGCTAGTGGGGATGTCACTGAGTTCACGGCAGTTCAGCCTGGCTAGGAACGGAGGCGCAGTGACCGGACTTAACCTCGATGATGTCACCACCAGTCTCTGAGGCCACGCTGGCAGCAGTTCAGTCACCAGTGGTTTTCAGCCTGGACGGTTGCATCTTGGCACCATCCAGGTTGAAAACTGTTTATTCCCCCAGAAATGGATTATAGCATGGGACAGAACAACGGACAGGTATGGTATATTGTTTTTTTTATTTTACTTTTTTTTACAGGAGAACGAGATCTTTGGTGGAATTAGGAGTTTAAATAAAAATGGAAACCTGTGTTTAGTCTTATTTCAAATAAAGGACTTTATTCTTGCTGTGTCTTTACCATACAACCATAGGATTAGTAGTGGATAAGTGTCTTATAGTCGCCTCTTCATTACTAACCTGTGGGCTTGATGTCACCTGACAACACAAAAGTGACATCAACCCCACAAACATGAAGCCCACTTGCCACCGCTATAAGGCAAGTGGGAAGAGCTGTGCAAAGCGCCAGAATTGGGGCATCTAATAGATGTGCCTTTTATGGGCAGCTGCGGGCTGCTATTTTTAAACTGGGGGCAATATCCATGGCCTGAGAATACCAACCTCCAGCTGTCTGCTTTAGCAAGGCTGGTTGTCAAAAACAGAGGGGTCCCCAGGACATTTTAATTATTTATTTAAATAATTAAAAAAAACAGCATGGTGACCCCTCTATTCTTGATAACTAGCCTTGCTGTAGCGGACTGCTGAGGGTTGCAGCCCCCAGCTGTTTATTATTTACTAGCTGAAGAGCCCGGCATTGCCTGGGCATAGTAACCAACTATGGTTAGTTAAAACAAATTATAATGATTATATTGCACATAAAAACATTTCACATCATATATTCAACACTACAGATTTGCAACACAAATTAACTAAACGATTAACCAAGTATTGATAGTATTTTATTTTCAACTCATTCAAGAGCCTTTTGATAAACAACATGTTTGGTTTTTCCTTTCGGTGAAAAGATGAACAGATTTTTGGCAGTTACAACTCTTGAACAGATCACGTAAAGTTGACCATGAGAAAAGCATGAAGATAGCAAATCGATCTCTACTACTTTCAAGGACTGTCCCTGAGCATTGTTAATGGGCATTGCTAATAGCAGTTGAACTGGAAACTGGAGGCATTTAAAATCAAAAAACAAATCAGATGGAATAAGTAGAATTCTTGGAATGAAAATGTCCTCTCCTTTGGCACATCCTGTTTCTGAGCTGTGTATCTAACCCTATCCTGTGTGATAATGTCTGCTGAGCTGTGTATCTAATCCTCTCCTGTGTGACACTTTCTGCTGAGCTGTGTATCTAATCCTATTGTGTGTTACTGACTGCTCAGCCGTGTATCTAATCCTATCCTGTGTGATACTAACTGCTGAGCCGTGCACCTAATCCTATCATGTGTGTTACTGACTGCTCAGCCTTGTATCTAATCCTATTCTGTGTGATACTGTCTGCTGAGCCATGTATCTAATACTATTCTGCATGATACTGTGTGCTGAGCTGTGTATCTAATCCTATCCTGTGTGATACTGTCTGCTGAGCCATGTATCTATTCCTATCCTGTGTGATACTGACTGCTGAGCCATGTATCTAATACTATTCTGCGTGATACTGTGTGCTGAGCTGTGTATCTAATCCTATCGTGTGTGATACTGACTGCTGAGCCATGTGTCTAATCCTCTCCTGTGTGATACGGACTGCTGAGCTGTGTATCTAATACTATCCTGTGTGATACTGACTGGTGAGCCATGTATCTAATCCTATCCTGTGTGATACTGGGCTCCCCCTGCAGTCTGTGTCAGAGGGTGGTCTGTGTTGGCACGGTAATAAATTGTGCTATTTCCAGCTTTACATAAGGACGATAACACCATAAAAATGATAAGAATAATAGGCCTCAGTTACCACAACTGTCTACAAAGAAAACTGTTGCTGATAGCAACCAATCACAGCTCATTTTTCATCTTTTAAACAGCTCTGGGACAGCGTGGCGAGTTTTGAGTGGCGAGTTTTGTGTTTCGACTTTTATGTGGCGAGGTTGGTGTATGTGTGGTGAAATGTGTGCTGAGGGTGGTATATGTGTTGAAGCACGTGGTAGTGTGTGGCGCATTTTGTGTGTGTGTTCATATCCCCGTGTGTGGTGAGTATCCCTTGTCAGGGCCCCACCTTAGCAACTGTACATTATATACTTTTTGACGCCATCGCTCTCATTCTTTAAGTCCCCCTTGTTCACATCTGGCAGCTGTCAATGTGCCTCCAACACTTTTCCTTTCACTTTTTCCCCATTATGTAGATAGGGGCAAAATTGTTTGGTGAATTGGAACGCGCGGGGTTAAAATTTCACCTCACAACATAGCCTATGACGCTCTCGGGGTCCAGACGTGTGACTGTGCAAAATTTTGTGGCTGTAGCTTCAACGGTGCAGATGCCAATCCCAGACATACATACACACACACCCACATTGAGCTTTATACATTAGATTTACAGCACAGGAGTGGCTGGTGAATACTCCCATCCTCCTCTCCTGCTCTCACTGTAATTAGCAACAGCAGGTGTTGGATGATGGGAGCAGTAGTCCCATCAGCTGACACCAGTGACCTGAGGTAAACTTTATACCTCCCATCACAGCTGAGCGCTCCCTCTGTCTTTTGACAGCGTGGGAACCGCTGCTGTCTGACTGGAGGGGATGATTTCACTCAGAAGCAGTGTTTTCCACGTTGCCATGCACATGACAGTGCGACAAACACCCAGTGTTCGGGCAGCCGAACCCGAACAGTAACACAGTCTTTCTGGTGCAGTCTGTGTTTGGTGTCCGTGCCTGAACAGTAGGTGTTCGGTACGGATGCCGAACTTTACTGTTCGGGTTCACCCATCTCTAATTGCCTGCAGTACTACCATGGTCAAATAAAAAAAATTTATTTCGAAACCCAAAAGTAGATATAACTCAGAGTTATTTTTTTCATTCGCCCGTGGCATTATTTTTGTGCTGTACTCTTAGGTTCCTAGAAAAGCAGCTTGAATGTCTCTTGAGTTAATGTTGCACTCAGAAGGGAAATGCAATTTTCTTCTTATCCGACTCTATACAAATCCTAATATCGCAATAGAAGTAATGGTCACTAAGTCAATAATTCAACTGTCTAGACTATGTTGCTAGAGAAGAATATGTTAAGATACATGTTTTGCAGTATGACCCATGGATAGAAAAGGACACATTCATAGGTTTATGCCAATTTGCCAATTCGACAACTTGCAATTTTCCCTTATTTTCTATTATGAAATCGTATTTCTTACCGGAATGTGAAGAATACTATTCCATTACAAGAAAATCACGTATTTTTGGATCTGAAAATGGGTGAATTTTTTTAATGTTTTGCTCATCCTTACAATACCTGGTAGATGTTCTAGTTGCAAGATTGAAAATACTCACAAAAAAAGAAAAAACAAATCATAGAAAAGAGTAGCAATTCCTCTGGTAATAAAAGTTTTCTTTGATCCTATTTTGGATTATAGTGCAACAATAACTAATAGAGATAAAAATAATTCCTCTCTGCAACTTTTCATGAGTATAAAACTTATCAGAAATAAAAGCAAAATACTTGGTTGTCTAGAAATTACTTTTAGAGCCAGTACTGGGGGGGGACAGGAACACGAGGGAAGGATTTGTCGGTGTCCATCCAGGCCATTTCGAGCAGCTCTTTTTTGCAAACATGTGTCTGTTGGAAAATAACTTCAGCAGAAGCCTCTCCCCACTGTTATGTAATCAGAGACAAAGAGTGTTAAGCCAAACCCCTAAGCACCACCCATAATTTTGTTAATTGGTTAAAAGTGAAAATTATTAAACCAAATATATATGAGATATAATTCTTAATATGGTTGTCAAACCTCATTGATAATTTTTTAAAACAACGTAAGGATGTTACATCAACTTCCTTCCTGGTATAAGATTTCTTTTGTAAAGTTTATCAGTAGTGATGATCGAGCAGTGAAATGCTCGAGTGCTCAGTTCTTGAATCGAGCCCGTCGGATGCTCGGAATGGACATGCTAGACTTGAGTAGCAAGCATAATTGAAGTGAATGGCAAACTCAAAATTTTTTCTCTCACTCTCTGTGCCCGGCTCAAATAACTCACGCTCTGGGATCTGAGCACCGTGCAATACTCAGTACTACTCTCTACTCGATCAGGCACCCCAATGCTGGATCGAGCATAAAGCAGTGCCGAGCAGCTCGCTCATCATGATTCATTAAGACTTTTCAAGACAAGTGTCCAGAGCATGCTACTTCTGGTCTTCACAGTGACATGGTGGCTCAGGTCTACTGCATTTCATTGTACAAGCTCCACTCTTGTGCTTACCCTACTGCACAATGCACTTGTTACCCATGCAGGTTTTAGCTGTGTAATCTGACAGCACTATGAGGTAAGGACAAAGATCCTGACTCGACCAATGTATTTCTTAGTATACTTGGTGCAGCAATTATGTTAGAATCAGAGTTTTCTCTGCTGCAGATCTAGCAGAGCTCAAATGCTGAGCTCTCTATAACCCCGCCAACACCACTGATTGGTAGTTTCCTGTGTATATTGTATAGTGACAGAAAGCTGCAATTCAGTGTTGGAGACATTGGAAGTCCTCATCCCACCCCGTCTGTTGGTGTCCCTCATGGCTCTGCTCTGATACCCCTACTCTTGCTCCTCTATACCTTTGGCCTGGAAAAACTAATAAAGCCCCATGGCTTCCAGTACCATCAGTACACTGATGATACTCAGATCTACATCTCTGGCCAAAATGTCACCTCTCTGCTGCCTAAAATCCCTGAGTGTCTATAAGCCATATCCTCCTCTTCTCATCACACTTACTAAAACTCAGTGTGGACAAAACAAAAGTCCTCATCTTTCCTCCTTCTCATGTAACTCCCCTACCTGATCTATCACAATAAATGATATCACACTTTCCCTTATACTGCAAGTCCGCTGCCTTGGAGTAACCCTCGACTGTGCCCTGTCCTTCAAACTGCACATCCAAGCTCTAGCCACCTTCAACTCAAAACATTTTCCAAAATCCATCCTTTCCTCAACCTTGAATTTACTAAAATGTTAGTGCATGCCCTCATCATCTCCTGATGCACCTATTGCAATGTCATCCTCTGTGGCCAACCTGTTAACACTCTCGCACCAGTCTCCAGTCATCTTTAACTCTGCTGCATGACTAATCTACCTCTCGCCTCACTATTCCCCCTCTTCTCCCTTGTGCAAATCCCTTCATTGGCCCTCAATTCCCAACATATGCAGTTCAAACTTTTAACATTGACCTACAAAGCTGCCGATAATTTGTCTCCTACATACATCACCGAACCAATCTCTCGATAACTTCCAACATACTGTATAATCTCTGGTAATCTCAAGACGTTCCCTTCATCTCTCCACCTATACATTCCTCATACAATTGCCTCCAAGTCTTCTTGCGAACAGCCCCCATACTCTGAAATTCCGTACTCCCAACACAACCGATTATCATTCAGTTTCGGAACGTTCAGATGAAACTTTAAAATGCATATCTCCAAGAAAGTTTACAACCTGCAATAACCCGCTGCCACCTCAGCACCACCAGAGCTGCCGCAACCCTACAACCTACTGTCTCCTTCCATATTATCCCATAAAATATAAGCCCTCAAGGGCAGGGCCCTTTCTTCCTCTGGGCAGGTCTGTAATTGTAGCTTGTTCACTGTAATACCTTCTCATGTACAGCACCATGGAATCAATGATGCTCTAAATATAAATATTAAAATATCATCTGAATTGGCATGAATTTCTTAGATTGAAAGATCTTTGATCACCAACTTACCAATCTTGTCTTCTTCAACGGGGAGCTCATTTTTAATTCAATTGGCTAGTTCTTCACTCTACTGGGATATAGTTCATTAATATTAAAGTTCTACCTGTAATAATAATACACAGTATGTATACTGCATTGTGTAACAATGGAACAAATTACCTACATTGGTGTTGTGCGATGTTTTTATCGTTCTTAGCAGAATTTAATGAGCGGTATTGTACCGTGCCAAGTTCGATCAGTTATCATTCCAGCTCGGAGATAGACAATTCAATACTCATAGCACAATACGATAGTTATAAATAGGTACAAAGCGGCTCATCTTCTGTTGTATTTTTTATGGCATATGAAAACAAAGACAAGTGATAGAGATGCGGCCCCACAAATGTTATTGATTCAGCCGTAAAGGGAGAATGTGAGGGTCGCGAGGGTGATATTTCCATTTTTAAAGTTAGAGCATTGATTCTACCTGCTCCAGATTCTTCATCACATTGATCATTTGTATTTGATCTGTTATTATTAGAGATCATGTAACTGTTTACTGCCAAAGAAATATAGTATAATATAACCGGTGCGGCATTTTAAGATTTTTTTTTTAAATAAATTTGAATCCCTGGTAATGTTTTTTGGATGTCCTGTGATTAAAGCTTTATATTCATGATAGCATTACGAAAATAAATGTGTAATTTTCTAAAAAAGATTTAACATTTTTCATCTCAATTTCCAAGGTTTTCTTGTTGTGCAGCAACATTAAAACAGGTAAGCAATACACATAAAACAATGAAACGGAATACTGAAAAAATCAAACAAAATTGGAAAATCCATAATGCCAGGAAATCCAGAATTAAAAAAATGAGCTAAATATCTAGTTAAACCCCCTCTGCGCTCTCCTTCTTCAGTTGGTTTCCTTTTTTCCATGCATCAATCCGTTGTAGAGATATTAACATTTGTTTCTTCTAAAGCGCAGCATGTGAAATCTCTGCTTTGCACTCCATTTGGGAATTTCTTCAAGGTGGAGTATGTTTTAACACCTCCAATCAAAGTTCAGCAGGGGATCCTGTAGTTATCTTGGTGTCTGTCAGTCTCAAGCTGAGATTGGCAACATCTGGGAGGGTGGAAGAAAGCACATGCCGCCATAGAAGACTGAGAAGAATTGTCCAGTTAAACTGCAAGCAAAAGATTTCACATACTGCACTTAAGAAAAAATACAAATGTGAATATCTCCGCAATGGAGCGAAGCAGCGCAATACTGAAAAGAGCAGTAGAATATGGAAAGCTTAGGGATTTTTACAAGGTATTTAACTTAATTGTTAGCAAGTGACATGTTCTATTTACTGAATAAAGAAGGGCCCCATTGTTTTGGAAATGCTCGGCACAGAAATAGCCAACTATGTAAAAATCCGGGGACAATGGAGAAATGTAACCAATTGGTACTGGTTCTATGATTAAACGTAGACAAATGAATGGCATACATGATGGTATACTGTAGGATGAGCTAGATGAAATTAAAATGAACATAACAAAGCCTGTGGGGAAAACATGTAAGCTGAGGACATAAGGAAGGAACAGAGTAAAAAATGTACTTTCTAGAGCACAACAGAGCACAGAGTAGGGGATGTGGAGCTCACCCAGGAAGATATCACAATGGGTTTCTTTTTGTTTGGGGTTGTGTTTCTCGGACCAAGGTGTCTTCCCGTAAACCTAGACACCAGTGAACAGTGAAAAGGGATCCGCAGAGCATGTGTGTTGATAAACTCTTCAGACATTATCCTCCTTAACCATGTACTTAAAGGTGACACAGGAACCAAGAACTCTCACACTAAAAAAGAATTGAGTCTGTCCACTTCACTAAAATTAATTTAATTTTATTGTGGAACTTGTGAGATTTACAGTGCTCAGCATAAATAAGTACACCCCTTTTGAAAAGTAAGATTTTGATCAATATCTCACTGAACACAGACGCAATTTCCAAAATTTTGGCAAGACTGAGTTTCATTGAAACATTTTTTAACCCATAAAATGAAAGTAAGGTTAAAGAAATAACGTTCATTAAAAAAACCCTTCAGTTTTAGTCAAATTAGTCGCTGAAAAAAATGAATAAATCCACATCAAAGACTATTACATTTAGCACTTTCTATGACTTCCTTGATTTTTAAGGGCAGCACCAAATCTTCTAGACCTGGAATGAGATATTGGCAATATATTTTTCCATTCGTCAAGAACGAAATCCGTAAGAGCCTGGATGCTGGATGGAGAATGATGACAACTTGTCTTTTCAGAATTCCCCATAGGTGTTCGGTTGGGGTTAGATCAGGAGACACTTGGCCACTGAATCACTTCACCCTGTTCTTCAGAAATGCAACAGATGTGTCATTGCCATGTTGGAAATATGCACGTCTACCAAAGGCACAGCGTGATGAGAGTATTTTCTCCTCCAAAATAGAGCAGTATACCTTTAAATACATGATAGCATCAATGAAATGTAGCTCCTCGACACCAACAGCTCTCATGCAGCCAAACATAAGGACACTGCCACCACTATGTTTCACTGTAGGCACCATGTTTTTAGAAAAATGAATTTTTGTTCAAAGGGGGAGATAACTTAGAAAAATATACAGTAAAATATTGTCCCAGCCTTGTCTGGTATCCACACTGCCATTTATACATCATTTACTTTCATATTGCCCTTACATCTCCTTCCAGCACACACTCTGCAGCCTTCACTGTCTTCTCTGCATGTGAACTTCATACTAAACACTGCAAACTGAACCAGCAAGAAACATCTCCTCACATTCCTTCCAGCAGCTAGTGCTGACTCACTGTAAGGGCGCAGACAGACTAGAAATGCATCACAGTGCGCAGACTGGCTAATTGCGCTCCTGACCCAGGCCTAATAACTGCATAGAAATATCATGTTTGTATCAGGAGGGCCGCCGGTCAGTCTGAGCGATGCGATCATCGTCCATGTAACATGGGCCGTCTGACTGATCCCTAATGTCTATTAAATAAATAATAATAAAATATGGTGTGGGGTCCATCTTCATTTTGCTAACCAGCTGAGGGAAAGCCAACAGCTGGGGGCTGATGTTAATATTCTGTAAAGAGGCCCATAGCAATAAAGGTTCCATCTGTTTGCTTAGCCTTTACTGGTTATTGTAAGGTAGACATTTAAAAAGACTTGGGGTCCCCCTTATATTTACTAACCAACAAAGGCTAAAAGGACAGCTGTGGGTCTTTTTATTTTTGAGGGTCTTTGCACAGTTAAATAGTCTAAAAATGGGCCATGGATATTTGTCCCCTCCCAGGCTAAGAAAATCAGCTTTTAGCCATCCCAGAAATGGCATATTCATTACATATACCAATTCTGGCGCTTAGCCTCCGCTGTTCCCACTTGAACTGGTGCAGTGGCAAGTAGAGGAATTGTTGTGGAGTTGATGTCAGCTGTTTTATGTTGTCAAGCCCAGGGGTTAGTAATGAAGAGGTTTCTATCAGACACCTCCGACACCCCCATTACTAAACTCATAATTAATTTGATTAATGACACAGCCAGAGTAAAGTCTTTAGTTGATATAAACACACAGAAAATTTTAATTGCAATAAACATTCCCAATCTTCTTTTACCTATTTATTTACCAAAAAATACAAACAAAAAATCAAAGTTATACTCACCTTTCCAATGATAATCCATTAATTCCCATGTCCCACGACGATCCAGATTGTTTGGTGATGCGACCTCTCGCTACACCAGCCAGAACACACTGAGCTGGGTGTGAGAATGCGGCTGCCTATGCTCAGGTCAGTGTGTTCTGGCTGGCAAGGTGTGACAGGTGGCATCACTAATGTGACCACTCACCAAACCATTCGGATAGTCATGGGACATGGGCATTAATGGATTATCAGCAAAAAGGTGAGCATAACTTTACTTTTTAAATTTTATTTTTTGGTGAATGAATGGGTAAAAGAGGATCAGTGAATGTTTATTTCAATTAAAGGACTTTAGTCTGTCTGTATCTTTAATAAAATTGACTATGAGTTTTGTAATGGGGATGTCTAATAAACACCTCTCCATTACTAACCTCTAGGCTTGGTAACATAACAAACACAGCTGAAATCAACTCCACAACTATTGCCCAACTTGCCACCCCACCAAGGCAAGTGGAACGTATGGAATCATGCAAGGCAAAAACACGATGGGTGAGCGTATCCTTGCTTATTCAGTAGCGCTGTGCAGAGATTTCAATCATATGCATCAGTTCTTGTTCCCATTTGGGTCAGAGTTAATTTTTCTATTTTGGACACGCATAAGGACAAATTTCCTATCAGATTCAGGACAATTAACTTGTTAGTGCATTTTTATAATCATGGCTGACCCCTAAGCAACGATAGGGAAAGTTTACAAACTCTATGTAGTTCAAAATGGAATATTCATCTTGGAGATGGATTTGTCACGAAGAGCAGAAGGGCATGCTCCATTTTACTTAGTGTGCTAACTATGCATAAGGATGAGGAGAGTATAAAGGAAGATACTAACCAGGCCTGGAACCCGCTCACCAAAATGTCTGGGCATAAATTAGTTAATTATCTAATTAATTATAATCAAATAATTAATTAATTAAATATCGCTACCATGCCATTTTTGACCATCGGAGGCAGTGTAGCATTATCTCTTTTGATTTTTGATGATTTTCTTTGTACATGACAGTGAAATAAGTAATTACACTTCAGGACGGACACATGAAATGCACTATATCTACTTTAAAAATAGGATGGGAGAATACACAAGTGAATATGCTCCCTAGAGTATAACTTAAAGCTTTTACGCCTTTTATGAAGCTGTGATGAAGGTAGTGAATGTACTCATGATTGACAATGACTTGATTTAGTGTCTTGAATAGAATATGTAAAGCGAAATACGCGTCTGTGGAGTGACCTTGTGCTTAGTGGGATGAATTTCATACATCAGACATACTTTACATTACTTCACGTCAATAAACATTCAATGTCACAAGCGCTACCATTGGAGAGAAAAAAACAGACTCTACAGGAAGTACAATAAAATGATGACCTAGGGATGAAATAACTTGTACTACAATATAATAAATAGCAACAATAGAAAACGATACAGAAAATGTAGATGTAACCCAGTACACAAGTAATTCTGCCAAAGATCTATAGATTGTCATGATCCCAGTGCAGGTTTTTGAGCTGCACACCGGGGGTTAATGTCTGGAGCTCGGTGCAGGTTTTGACTTGCACACCTGGGGTTAATGATTGTGGCCTCTTTCTGGTTCTGGGAGAGCTTCTTAAACCCCTAGGAAGCTTCAATCCCTGCCAGTTATACTTTTGCCTTTGGCCTAGTGTGCTGACCCCCGTGTGCCTGTTTGTTGCTATAGCTTGTTTATATGGTTCTGACCCAGTTCTGTTTCCTGTTGTGAGTTTGCCTTTTGGTTTTGTACTGCGTTATTATCTCTGTGTATGTCTCATTGCCTGTGACCTGACTACTCTCTGCTCGCCAGTCTTGTACCTTGCAGCTATCTCTGTGTGTGACTCATGGGCTACGATCTGACTCTCCTCCCTGTCTATACCCCCTGGTAACTTTGTCTCGCAGTTACCCTGCTAGGAGTTCTCTTGCAGCTCCTAGCTCTGTGGAGTTTAGGCCACGCCCCTAGCAGTCACGTGCTTCAGGTCCTGCGGCTCTGAAGTACGCATCTACTCGGCTGCTGCCCACTCCACAGGTATCTTTGAGCACTGTTCGCTTTACTCAGGACACGCGCACTGGCTCAGTGAGCAAGTGCAGTGAGGTGTTCCTGACATTACAACTGGCCTACAATTTTTTTTTCTCTCCTCACTTCTGCAGCATGGATCCAATGTGTGTTTTATCTGAGCAGGTGAAATGCTTGACTCAGTCACTGCAGAAGCTTAGTTTGGAACACCAAGCTCTGGCCCAGTCCCAACGGCGGGTGGTGGACTCAATTCAGGGGGTGCTTTCCGCAGGCTTCCAGCAGGTGGGGAATAGAGATGTCATTTTAGTCCCACCTGAATCCCCGGTTAAATTGCCAGATACATTTCTGGTAACAAGGATGATTTCAGGGCATTTAAGGAGGGCTGTAAGCTCTTTTTCACTTTGAGACCCCGCTCCTCTGAGGATGAGAAACAGAGGGTGGAGGTGGTGATGTCTCTGCTTAGGGGGTCCCCACAAGCTTGGGCATTTTTGCTTTCCTCTTCTGCCCCTGAGAGAATGTCTGTGGATGCGTTTTTTGAAGCCTTAGGGCTTATTTATGATGAGCCTGATAGAGTGCGGTTGGCTGAGGACAAGGTGATGAGTGTCTGTCAGGGGGAGCACTCGGCCGAATGGTTCTGTACTGAATTCAGACGTTGGGCAGCCGAGATTTCCTGGAGTGATGCCACCCTTCGGGAGCTGTTCCACAGAGGCCTGTGTGAACGTCTGAAGGATGCTTTGGCACTTCATCCTGTCATGATCCAGTGTTGGATCTGGCGGTATTAAATGCATTAAGTGAACTTTTTTCCTTTGGTTCCAAAGTGTGTCGTGATAGCCCCCGGTGGCCATTAGAATTATCACACGTGGTGTTGTTCATTCTAAGTTGCCCGGTGGTGGGGAATGGTATCGCACCTTAGGTTTAGTTTAATGTTCACTTAATTATGGATCAGGTGTGACACCCTATAAAGGTGTGCTCAGGGTGTTCACTCATGGCTGGAGATATTTCTTGCTTAGTTGTTGGAGAGCCTGGTGGAATGATGGAGCTGGATAGGAGTCCTGCGCAGTCAGCCAGAGAGAATGAGTGCCAGCTAATGGTGTCTGCAGGAAGGACTGGCATGGCTTGGTGGAGTCGCAGTTTATGGTGTCGGCGGGAAGTGCGGGCATGGCTTAGAGTGGCGACTCGAAAGAGAGTTGCACTCAGCATGCTCTACTTGGTTGCTGAGAACTGGACTCGAGCATGCTTGGATTCTTGGCAGAGGCTGGACTCATCTTGGGACTCTGTGTACTGGACTGCTGCAAGTGGTGATGGACTCTGCTCCCAGGCTGCACGATGGTGTCGGATCCAGTTATGGTGATGGATCCAGTTGGAGGAGAAGATGCACTCAGGTGGAGGGCTCTGTTGCTGGGAGCGCACGCAACAGAGCAAGGCTAAGTGGTGTTTCCCCTGTATTGTCTCTTTCCTCATGTGTGTTATTAGTGCAGTGGTGGGATTAGTCTCCGCACCGACCCATTCCCTAGTGAGGGTTTAGGGTCAGGGTGAGCAAGGGCGTTAAGGTGCGCGTGCGGCGACAGGTGTGGAGCCTGTTTAGGGAATGTCAGGAGTGCAGGGACACTGGCTCAGGGGAGCTTAGGAGGTCTCCATGTCCCCATTCCCTATCGCAGGGCCCACCATTGTTAAAGTTTCCCAGGTTCCCCCTTTATTATTTGATTATTGTATGTATAACGTGTAATACCTAAATTCGCCAGGTGGAGGCGGCGTATCCACCTGCACGTTTTATTATTTAAATGCGCCCCACTGGAGGCGGTGTATCCAGGGTCACGTGTGTTATGGGTCCGCCTTGCGGAAACATCTGCGACCTGACACACGTGATCATGACACATCCTCCGCCTGACTCCCTGGAGGATGCCATGATCCAAGTGGTTCGCATGGATCGCAGGCTGCGGACTAGAGGCATTATGCAACGGGAAACACCGTTATTCTTCAGTGGAGATGAGACCCGGACTCTTCCTATGGCTATGAAGGTGAGCGCTGTCACCTGTGAGGGAAGGGAAAGAAGACGCTGCCGGGAAAAGCAGTTGTGCTTCTATTGTGGGAAATCTGGACATTGGAAGAAGGACTGCCCCTCCTGTCCGTCATCCTCCAAGATGGCGGGAAACGATTAGGTCTGGGTAGTAGTTGAGGAGACTACCCAGACCTTCAGGTACAATTTTCAGCATGTGCAAAAATGGTGCTGCATGTGGAACTGGAACTTGGTTATGATCCTGTTCAGACTACTGCTTTTATTGACTGCGGTTCTGCTGTGAATCTGATTGAAACCAAGGTTATGACTCTTAATAAGATAGGGACACTCAGGCTTCACGATCCTGTTAAACTTGTGGCAATTAACTCATCTCCTCTTACCCAAGACGGTATCTGTTGCAGGTCTGAACTTTTTTCTCTAAAAGTGGGTTCCACTCATTTGGAAAAACTAAGTTGTCTTGTGCTAGATAACTTGCCTACAGGACTGGTACTGGGGATGCCTTGACTTCAACGCCATAATCCTACCATTGATTAGGTTACAGGGGAAATCACTCAATGGGGATGTAATAATAAATGTGGTAACTTGGGACATCTTGTTAACGCTGTTAAATCCGTGTCTGTGTCGTCTGTCGGTATGGAAGGTATTCCGGAGTACCTGAAGGATTTCTAAGCCTTTTTTCGAAAGTGAGGCTGAGGCACTGCCACCACATAGACCCTACGATTGTGCCATTGATTTAGTACCCGGAGCCAAGTTACCTAAGGCTCGATTGTTCAATTTGTCTGGGCCTGAGCGCCAAGCCATGAAGGACTACATAGCTGAGAGCCTCCGCAAAGGGCATATCAGGCCTTCTGTGTCACCTGTGGCAGCAGGGTTCTTCTTTGTGAAGAAAAAAGATGGTGGTTTGCGGCCGTGCCTCGACTTTCGGGAACTGAACTAGATAACGGTTAGGAACTCTTACCCGCTTCCCCTCATCCCAGACTTATGTAACCAGTTAGCTGGGGCCCAATGGTTCTCCAAGTTAGATCTGTGGGGGGCCTACAATCTGATAAGGGTTCGGGAAGGGGACGAGTGGAAAACGGCATTCCTCACATCATAAGGACTCTTTGGGAACCTGGTAATGCCGTTTGGGTTAACTAATGCACCCGCTATTTTCCAAAATTTCATCAATGTTGTGTTTTCTGATCTGATAGGCCGTTTTGTTATTATTTATTTGGATGACATTTTGGTGTATTCCCCGGACAGTCAATCTCACTTGCAACATCTAAAGACAGTTCTCCAGAGACTCAGGGAGAACCAATTGTTCGCTAAATTGGAAAAATGTTTGTTTTTTGTACAGGAGCTGTCTTTTTTGGGGTTGATTGTGTCCTGTGAGGGGTTTTGTATGGATCCTAAGAAGGTGCTGGCGATCGCTGACTGGGTTCAGCCTCGAGATCTCAAGGGGCTCCAGCGCTTCTTAGGATTTGCGAACTATTACCGGAGATTCGTTAAAGGTTTCTCACAAGTGGTCAAACCATTCACGGACGGATCTTACCCAGAAGGGCGCTGATGTAAAAAATTGGTCTGTACTCGCTAAGGAATCCTTCTCAGCGATTAAGAAATGTTTCATGTCTGCCCCGGTGTTGGTACAACCTGACCCGTCCAAACCATTCATTGTGGAGGTGGATGCTTCTGAAGTGGGGGTGGGGGCTGTGCTGTCCCAGGGTCTGGCCACCCTTACCAATCTCAAACCCTGTGCCTTCTTCTCCTAGAAGTTCTCTTCAGCTGAGAAAAACTATGATGTAGGCAATAGGGAACTTCTTGCGATCAAGCTGGCGTTTGAGGAATGGAGGCACTTTTTGGAAGGGGCGGCACACCCTATCACGGTTGTCACAGATCACAAAAATTTGGCATACCTTGAATCTGCTAAGAGGCTTACTGCTAGACAAGCCAGTTGGTCACTTTTTTTTTCACGATTTCAGTTCTCCATTACTTTTCGACCGGGGTCCAAAAATGTTAAAGCGGATGCCCTGTCCAGAAGTTTTGATCCAAGGACTCCCCCTGAGCCGCTGTCCTCCATTCTTCCCCCAGGGGTGGTAGTGGCGGGGGTCTCAACTGAGTTGGAACAAGAATTTCTAAGGGCTCAAGCCCTAGCTCCGGCAACCAGGCCAGGGGATAAACTGTTTGTTCCAGATTCATTGCGGCCTAGACTTCTGCAGGAGTTTCATGAGTCTAGGCTGAGTGCTCATCCAGGTATCACGGCCACTAGAGAGGCAGTAGCCAGGGGTTTTTGGTGGCCTTCACTAAGGTCTGATGTCAAGGAATTTGTTTCTGCTTGTGGCATGTGTGCCCGTTCCAAAAGCTCGCATAACTGACCGGCTGGGGAACTCATACCTTTACCTGTTCCTGATAGGCCATGGACTCATCTTTCCATGGATTTTATTACCGGCCTTCCACCTTCCAGGGGCAACACCGTGATCTGGGTGGTGGTGGATAGGTTTTCTAAACAGGCCCATTTCATTCCCTTGGCAACATTACCTTCAGCAGAAACATTGTCAAGGTTGTTTGTGCAGCATGTGGTCCGATTGCATGGGGTACCCCTGAATGTTGTGTCTGACAGAGGTGTGCAGTTTGTGGCCAAATATTGGAGGGCGTTCTGTATGAAATTGGGCATCTAACTCTCCTTCTCGTCGGCATATCACCCGGAGAGTAATGGTCAG
Source organism: Dendrobates tinctorius (assembly GCF_039654945.1). Lineage (NCBI taxonomy): Eukaryota > Metazoa > Chordata > Amphibia > Anura > Dendrobatidae > Dendrobates > Dendrobates tinctorius. The sequence goes on along the minus strand of NW_027361743.1, from coordinate 4,398,991 downwards.
ACAGAACGTACCAATCAATCCCTGGAACAAATTCTCAGGTGTCTGACCTCCGCCAGACAGGAGGATTGGTGTAATGCGTTATTGTTGGCTGAATTCGCTTTTAACAACCGGGTGAGTCAGTCCACCAACATGTCCCCATTCCTGATTAACTATGGGTTTAATCCGCATTTTGGGGAGTTTTCTCGGGTGGATTCCGGTTGTCCAGGGGCAGAGGGGTTTCTTCAACAGTTAAAAAACCTCTGGGATGAAGTCCGGCGTAATATCTCTCGGGCCCAGGGGAGATACAAATATTTTGCTGACAGAAAGAGAGCCTCGGGAGACATGTTTCAGGTGGGAGAGAAGGTTTGGCTCTCCACACGTAACATCAACTTAAAGGTACCATCAGCTAAGTTGGGACCAAAGTTCATTGGTCCGTACGAGATTATGGAGATAGTCAACCCAGTGGCATATAGGTTGCGTCTCCCCGCCTCCTTAAAAATATCCAATGTGTTCCATAAATCTCTGTTGAAACCCGCAGGATCTGTCAAAGAGAACACTGAGTCTGTTGTTCCTCCAGTGCTGGTGGAGGGTCAATTGGAGTATGAGGTTGGACATATTGTGGACTCTCGCCGGGTGCGCCGCTCTTTGCAGTACCTGGTCCACTGGAAAGGATATGGAACAGAGGACCACTCATGGGTCCCTGCTCGCTCGGTACATGCAGATTGCCTGGTTCGGGCTTTCCATGCCAAGTACCCGGGGAAGCCTGGGGGTCCAGAGGCCCCCCGTTGAGAGGGGGGTACTGTCATGATCCCAGTGCAGGTTTTTGAGCTGCACACCTGGGGTTAATATCTGGAGCTCGGTGCAGGTTTTGACCTGCACACCTGGGGTTAATGATTGTGGCCTCTTTCTGGTCCTGGAAGAGCTTCTTAAAGCCCTGGGAAGCTTCAATCCCTGCCAGTTATACTTTTGCCTTTGGCCTAGTGTGCTGACCCCTGTGTGCCTGTTTGTTGCTATAGCTTGCTTATACGGTTCTGACCCGGTTCTGTTTCCCGTTGTGAGTTTGCCTGTTGATTTTGTACTGCGTTATTATCTCTGTGTATGACTCATTGCCTGTGACCTGACTACTCTCTGCTCGCCCCTCTTGTACCTTTGCAGCTATCTCTGTGTGTGACTCTTTGGCTACGTCTTGACTATTCTCCCTGTCTATGGCCCCTGGTAACTTTGTCTCGCAGTTACCCTGCTAGGAGTTATCTTGCAGCTCCTTGCTCTGTGGAGTTTAGGCCACGCCCCTAGCAGTCACATGCTTCAGGTCCTGCAGCTCTGAAGTACGCATCTACTCGGCTGCTGCCCGCTCCACAGGTATCTTTGAGTACTGTTACTCAGGACAAGCGCACTGGCTCAGTGAGCAAGTTCAGTGTGGTGTTCCTGACATAGATACAAGCTTTCTTGAAGCAAAAATGTCTCGCAGCTTTCACTGTGTGGGACGCACGTTCAAGTAGCCGCTTGGCGATGTGATAGCAAGGAGAGAAATGAAGATTGTGTCCAGTCCAGGGTGTTAGGGATTTGAATTAAAAAAATAAAAAGATGAAGTTTATTTGGCCATAAATAGCACAACGTTTCGACCCATAGTGAATCTTTATCAAGTACTTCAAAAAGACCCACTATGGGCCGAAACGTTGTGCTATTTATGGCCAAATAAACTTCATCTTTTTAATTCAACACCCTGGATTGGACGCTGTCTACATTTCTCTGGTTGTGGTTGCAAACTTTCTTAAAGTCTCAGTCACATCTTTGAAAGTTACCCGCAGCTATCACATGAAATGGTTTAGCTCAGCCAATCAGGTGTGACTGTCGCAGTATGTATAAAAGATGAGCGCTGGTCAAGCAAAGCAATTTTATAGTTTTACAGTTTAGGCCTCTTTCACACTTCCGTTTTTGACCATCAGTCAAAATCCGCCAGGTTTTGAAAAAAACGGATCCGCCATTTTTTTTTGCGGATCCGTTTTTTACCCCATTGAGTTGCATTACTGGCGGATCTTGACGGATGGCCATCCGTTGGATCCGTTTTTGTGAGGATCCGCCAAATTTTTTCGATCCGCCGGCATGCCTGGACGGATTTTGCAACGTTTTTTTTGTTGTTGGATCCGCATTTTCCAGTGCGCATGCCTGTAGAAAGGAAGTCAGGGAGAAAATTAACCCTGAAATCCTTTCTGGCGGACGAAAAAAATATTCTCTCTCTCTTTCCCGGCCAGCGGTTCCTTTAAAATTCTTCATTCTGCGCATCCGTCAAAAAACGGATCCTGTGCCATCCGTTCACATCAGTTATGAACGGATCCGCTTTTCTGCCTTTTTGGCGGATTTTAACTGAGACAAAAAACTGAAGTGTGAAAGAGGCCTTAGAGATTGGAGGTCAGATTAAACAGATCATTTCACATAGGGACAGAAAAGGTAAAGTTTATAGTTGGATTGTGTGGTTCTACTGCACTAGTATTGAACCACACTGAAAATTGGGATGCGTAGTCAGTCTATGATTAAGAATGCAAAGATTCAAGTGATAAAGGGAAGCGCTGGACCTACATAGTCAGTGTCAAAGTGAATTGATTGACCTGTGCTATACTGCAATAACAGCACAGCACCTTAGTAACAGCATTTTTTTTATCTGCTCACACAGTAATTGCAAATTTGGATGGTTGTTTAATACCATGTGTCCCAATTTTGCTAACAAAGAAGAGTCCTGAAACCCAGGCTTGTGTATCACAGACAGGGAGGCCTTTTTTATACAAATCTCCAAAATCCAGTAATTTTAAATCCACAGAATAAAGTGTCTTGTTGCAGGTGCTCTCTTTTGCAAAATGAAACTTATTTTTTTTAAATAATGGACACATTTTAATACTTGCTTTAATAGTGAGGTCTAAGGGGTAAGGTTTCTCCTTGTGGAGAGTGACATACCAGCTCTGGCTTGTCAAGGTAAGGAGGCTTATTCACCGTCCAATGCTCCTCTGTGAAAATAATTTGCAAATTGCCTCTTCAGAGAGGAATTGGACTTGAACTCTATAGCGCCACCCGTTGGTAGTAGCGATCCTACAAGTCACAATCAACCCTTTAACGAGTCTTGTAATATGACTTAGGATAAAAGCCAAATCAGAATCTCAATTTGCAGACACAGTGTTTCGGGCTATTGGCCCTCGTCAGTGCAAAGTATGAGAACTGATTTGGCTAAGATCTAAGGGGTAAGGTTTCTCCTTGTGGAGAGTGACATACCAGCTCTGGCTTGTCAAAGTAAGGAGGCTTATTCACCGAGCAATGCTCCTCTGGGAAAATAATCCAATTTAGCAGCTGTAGTGTACACCCCCTTGATTATACTTCATTATAAAATTCCCTGCTGCTCTCCCCATCTCAATAATCCCTATAGGTGTCATTTTATGTCTTCTTTACTTCCTTTCATTTGAGGGGCGTCCTAAATTGGATGTTATCAGCATGTCATCAGGAGCATTGGCAGGTAATTGCTCTGCAGTTGCTATCACCTCTCCTGAAATAGGGCATCATCAAAGGGTGGAAAAGTCATCACTTACAACAGCCTCTGCCTACACCATCCCCTGTTAATGTTCTGCTCCGGGGGGTGATGCAGCAGTTACTACATCTTCAGTGGTTGCCACCAAATTTGATATGTGTCTGTTGTCGCATCTTTTAAAGTGATGGACTGTACTGGTGCTGACAAAGTTGCTGTTGCTGGTTCTACACTGCCCGATAGCTTCTTGTCTGACTGTCTTAATTTTCTACCATGTGGCTGCTGCTGCTTCCACTGCGCAGTCACACCACACTATACTGCTGATGTTAATTTTTGGACCACCATGTGTGAAATAGCTTCCCAAAAAGGGATAATTTTTGGATGGTTTCTACAATATAAATACATTGGGAAAAGAAGGATTGGACACTTTGAATTTCAACTTCAGATACGTTTTTTAAGGAAATAAATGCAGCTAGAGGTACATGAAAGTGGTTTATTTTCTGCGCACGAAAAAAAAAAAAGAGGCAAAGGATCCAGCTGTAGGCTGTGGAGGCTAAAAAATAACTTTTATTCCGAAGTTATAAAAACAATGAAAAGCACATATTGTCGGGCACTGTACCCAGTGTAGGCAGATCAACGCGTTTTGACATAAGTCTTCCCCATGATCAGCATACAGAACATATGTCATGTCGAAATGAACGTGCATATGTTTAGAGTGGCCCCAATAATAAGACCTTAGTGATCATACACTTATTTCTACTGGATGAATGCCAGAAAGACATGTATACGATGGAAATACAGTTTGTGCAGCATGTTGGATTCTGATCATTGATTGGGAGATTCGGCTGTGTGATTCACCATGATTAGCAGGTTATGAGAGGGTTTATTTTATAGTTTTTTTTTTTACATATTATGCAATCCCTTTAACTTGACTTGTCCATAAAACACCATATTCAGTCACATGTAATGTTAGGTCATGTTGAATAGATTCACTCAGCATCCTCTTTATCACAGCTCTGAACTCTCAGTTTTTTAAATATCCTTTTATAACTGGACTTTTTAGAATTTTTGATATTTTTTTTTTTTTTAAAGATGCACAGTACAAGGTATCAGAAATGAAAATGTAAATTAGGTAAAAGTTTTCAATATTGCCTGTGATGTAGCAAAGTTTTTTACATGCCACATCCCAAATAAAGTTTTTCACACATTTTGTATTTTAAGTTTAATATTGAAGAGTGAAGTGAAAATGTTTCCGTGAATTGTCTCACGTAATTTTGGCGAGTAAACAGCTGATGTACTCCTGATAACGAGATGCTACATTAACGAAGCCTGGGCTGAGATGCTAAATACAGTATGTCACATATCAGGGATGTCTATAGATTGCATTCTCTGTCACGAGTTGAGCACCCAATCTTAAGATTATGTCACAGGCACAAGTACACATTCGGGGTCAGTTTTATAAAGGCAAATATGCTTTTTTGCTTATGAGTGGTAGTTAGGAGCCTCAAAAAAATGCACACAAAATACTATGTACAATGTTCCCCTGATCAGGTTTCAACTCATAGCACCTTAGGTAGAATTTATAAACTACTCATTTAAAGAAAAGCCCTCAAATTGCCACCTTGACCATTGAACCCAAAGAACCCCCTATTCATGTTTACTCAAAGCACCACTCCATTTATTTTTTTTCAGTGATGGAGTGGTTCTACTAACCTAAGATCCCTCATCTGAGTATTTCACTTATCTGCTGCCTTCTTCATCTTTTAAATGCGCCGCTCTGGTCCTGCTTTGCCATATTGTGAGCGCAATTTTTGACTATCGAGAATTTAGAAGTAACAAATCACAAGCATTCAATGTGAGACTAGGAGAGCCAGAACGAGGCGAATACGACGCTCTCGTAGACTTGCATTGAAAAGTGACCACTGCAGCAAACAGTGGAGTGATCCACCAGGTCACAACCTGATGTAGACCGGTTAGAGTGACGCTGATAGAAGGTGAAGATGCCGGTCGGTAAGTATAAGACTAGAGTCAGTGATCTTAGACTAGAAGCACCATTCCAGAGCTGCAATAAAAACAAAAACACTGGAGTGGTGCTCGAATGAATTTGGTGCAATTATAGCAGGAAAAGTCACTAAGGAATGCAGAAAAGGGTTGTCTCATAAACAACATATATCACCTATTTACAAAATCGGTTATAAATGTATGACCACTAAGGGTTTGACCACTAGGACTTTAATAATAATAAAAAGGGTCCCAAACTAATGTGCAGATTAAGCATTAGTGAACATTTGTGACCACCGCTTCAATAACTGCCCATTAAAAAGGATCTCTTAAGTGCCATGTACAGTATATGTATTTGTTTTACCTGTTATAAATTCCGCTCTTCTGCTGAATCCGGCATTGTTTTCTCTGATTCCTGCACATTTGCTATATCTGCACCTCTCATTCCAGAGATATGGCCCTCTCTTCTCTTTACAAAAATATTGTCTATTTAGCGAACATGATGTGGTCCTCAAGAAACCCCTCACAAAAGAAGAATTAGTGACCATGCCCACTTGGCTAAAGAGTCCAGATTTATATACAGGGAAGTGTGGACCAAATTTCAGGAATGGAAAAGTATAGGAACAACGTCTCCAAATTGAGAACAGCGGCATTTAAACCAGGCAAATAAGTGATATATCTATGTCAAGTGACAGGTTGTCTTTAAAAAAGCACTCACATCAAAGAGGTTATCCTCTTAATATACTGTAGTCATCATATTATACAGCACTATGCTCTTACAATTGCTCATTTTGACTTTCTACCCAGATAATTCTTCTCTTTTCTCTGCTCTATGTAGAATGATGAAGCCTCAGTTCCCTGAAATACTCATCCCTCTGTTCATGATTCATGCAGAGAGAATTGACCTCCTGTTTCTACATAGAGTTTAGAGGGATTTTTATTAACAATAATAATTTTATTTCTATAACGCCAATATATTCCGCAGCACTTAGGATTCAGCTAGTCAGTTTAATCATGTGATGTCATAGACCTAATGGAAAAGAGAAGAATTAGCTGGGTAGAAAGGCAAAATGAGCAATTGTAAGTACACGGTGCTATAGAATATGATGACTGCAAAATATTAAGAGGATAAAAACTTTGGTGGGAGACATTTTTTAACTCTGTAGAAGAGGTATAGACAGTAAGAGAGATGCTCTAGCTCATGCTGTCTAATTCTTCACTCAAAAAAAGGTCCCCCAATCTCAGGCTCAGTGGTAGTCTCAGCAGCTGGACTGCCATTGATCCTGTGGCGATAGAGATTTAGAGATTAGTCTAAAGTTGATCATATGATATTCTCACCATCATCTTCTGGAAAGATTTTCCTCTTCCAATAACAATCTTTTATCCTAAATGTTACCCAGAGTGATCATTAGTCCTTCACTCGGCGTCATTGAACATAGTCGGCCAGTAGGCCAATAAAGCTTAAAGAAAATCTATCACCAGTAGTGATGATTGAGTATACTCTTTGCTCCGGTTTTCCTGAGCATGCTCGGGTGATCTCCGAGTATTTTGGCGTGCTCGGAGATTTAGTTTTTGTCGTCTAATCTGCATGATTTGCGACTTGTAGACAGGCTGAATACATGTGGGAATTCCCTAACAAATAGGCATTCCACACATGTATTCAGCCTGTCTAGCAGCCACAAATCATGCAGCTGAGATGATGAAAACTAAATCTCCGAGCACGCCAAAATACTCGGAGGACACCCGAGCATGCTCGGAAAAACCAGAGCAACGAGTATACGCTCTCATCACTAGTCACCAGGTTTTTACCAACTAATATGAGATGAGAGAAGCTTAATGTACAAGCATAGACCTTGATTCCAGCAATATGTTACTTTCTGGGCTGTTTGCTGTAGTTTTGATAAAATCACTGTGTTATCAGCAGTAAATTATTACTAGAGGACAAGTAATCCTGCTGCCATGTTGTCCTCCATATTCATCACTGATTGGCAGCTTTCTGCCTATGCATGGTGTACACAGAAAGCTGCCAATCAGTGGTGTGGGTGGGGATATGTAGGGCCCAGCATAAATAGGATAAAGTATCTGAAATGCCCCATGGATCCCATAACAAAAGAACATCAGTACTATGAATGAAAGATGATAGTTGGTAGGATATAGATAAGAATTTGGCATCAAGGGTGCCTTTAAGTCATCTTTCTGGCAAGGACAAGGAAGAGAGGGTTAATTTTTACGCACATATTCAGATCTTTTCCCTTATTATAATTGTTATAGTGAAAATTGATGTGTAATACTTGTCCACCATACTTTTCCACCCAACCTGTGGCCATCTGATCTTATCTATTGTTGCGAGGCTCCACAATTGGTTGTGCCGGGAAGCCTCTCAGAGAGCGATGCTGAGTACTAATCATGTCCTATTTTACATTTAACGATTGTCGTTATTAGAATGTAATGAGTAAAATTAATTAAACATTGAATTGCTGACAGCGTGGTTTACCCATCATTATTGGGAACAAACACATTCAATGTGTGAACAAAGCCAATGACACTATGTAGGCCGTAGACTTTGCGTGAAATATGTGGGTCCACAGTTTTTAACATTATCCATCGAGTCATAAGAGTTTTTATTTCTTTCTGTGACAATGTATTGAATTTTCAGATATGAACTATTTTTAACTTTTTTTTTATAGGATTTTAGCTGCTGAAATGTCCCAAATCTTCAAAATTTGCTGCACGGTTCAGAAGACGGCTGACTCGTAAAGACAGATAAAGAGGTAGGCTGAAACTTTTTTTGCAAAGTTTTATAAATAGCATTCATAGAATTGTTTTAGTCGTTCTATGGAACTTTCTGAAACTCTGTGAAACTTACTGTAGTGGCAGAAAATAGAAATTACTATGGACAAATTCATCTACCGTAGACCACAGATGGGTTCTTCTGGTTGACTCTTAAGTTGACCATTGAGATAAGAATGCCAACATCCGCATGGGCATGTTATTCCAATAAAGGAGTAAGATGAGGAGTGTAAGACTCTTCCTTGGATCATCTCACCTAACATGGAATTTCCTTTGTTTTTTTAAAAAAATGGAACCGATTTTAGAACAACTTTTTTTGCATTTTTTGGGGGGGCCAAAACCAGAAATTAATTGCAAAGGAATGGAAAAGTATATAGGAAGGACTTACATCTTTCCTTCCTGCTGCCTCCACATTTGACTACGGTTCCAAGACCTGTATTAACAATTTGTAAAAATAGTCTGTTATCCACATATTATCTAAGATCTTCAAACAAAAAATCTTATGCATTATCAGCTTACAATTGATGACTATGGGTTATTCTAGTTGGTGGATACCTCCATATTTTCTGTAGCCTTTGTGCCTTCTTTAATGTTCTATTCAATGAAGTCAAATTTTATCATAAAGTTTTAGAATTGTTTTTCATGGGCATTTATGGACCATCTGTGAACCTTTCTGGTGTAAAGAATATGTATTGGATTATATGCTAATTCTGTTTGTTATGCACAGTTCTATGTAGGACAATGAATTTGTAGATACATGTAGAAAAAGTCTTCCATAGGAAAGATCAAAAGGGGATTTTGGTGCATGGTCTGAAAACAAGGGGACCCCAGAGGAGAATGCATCGTCTGTCTCCATCTGTCTCAATGGTACATATGGTCTTGGTGTAATGTGACTGATCTCCCTACCGTTCGAAATGAGCCAAAAAATTTGTGTGACAGTGAATTATGTTAGAATTTTACAAATATCTGCATTCGTCAAAACTCAGGGGTTTTTTTAACGGGAATTAGCTTCCGCACGGGTTTTACCTACAGATTTCGTCCATCTCTCCAGCCTCTTCACTCCTCATGTCATCTTCAGATCACCAATGCTCGTGCTGAAATCCAATGCTGAGTCGGGATCTTCTATCTTTGATGAGATCCAGAAGAGTTCAGCACAGATGTGAAAGGTCATGGGATGGTGATGTCACAGCGTGATTCTATGATTCTATGAGTTCTCCTTCAATGGAAGTCTTCAAACAGAGGCTGGACAGGCATCTGTCTGGAATGATTTAGTGAATCCTGCTTTGAGCAGGGGGTTGGACCAGATGGCCCAGGAGGTCCCGTCCAACTCTACCATTCTATGATTCTATGATTCTATGAACCCTCCCAGGCCCCATCAAAGCTGTAAGTCCCAGTCCAGCATGAGAGGCCTGGGGAATTCAGCATGAGTAGAGGTGATGTGAAGATGTGATGAGTACCGAATGAGTGATTGTGAATAGTGGAGGGGCCAGAGAGGTGAATCTAAAGAATTTTTTCCCATTTTTTAACCTTATATATTCAGAGATAAGTAAGAGACATTACATTAAATTTCCACAAATCGTAAGAACAGGTGAACTTAAAATTAGCTATAGGATGCAGTATAGGATGCAGTAAAGAACACACTGCTTTGCCTTTTTGGAATAGATTGAAAATAATCTGCCTCTTTCCCAGTCGATTCGATTAAAGGGAATCTGTCACCCCTTTTTTGAGATATCACATAATGATATCATTCAATTGTGTGTCACGTAAGGATTCTCTTAGTACTTTTGCTTCCCCCTGACCCCGCACCTTTCATGCATAAATACCTTTTTTATATCGGTTCAGATGTATGTAAACTGCCGCTGTCCGGTCCGCTGGGCGGGGCTTATTCACCTGCTCCCCCCCCTGTCTTGCGCTAGACAAGAAGAAATGCATACAGCAAGACAGGGAGGGGGGAGCAGGTGAATAAGCCCCGCCCAGCAGACCGGACAGCAGCAGTTTACATACATCTGAACCGATATAAGCAAGGTATTTATACATGAAAGGTGCGGGGTCAGGGGGAAGCAAAAGTACTAAGAGAATCCTTATGTGACACACAATTGAATGGTATCATTATATGATATCTCAAAAAAGGGGTGACAGATTCCCTTTAACGGTTTCTTATTTATTAAGATGCTAACACAACCTGTGGCTCTCCGCATCTATTGTTGAAGAACATACCTGAGAAACGGCCTTATCCTTCTAGAAATATTACAGACTGAGTAGTAATATAATAAATCATAATTTGGTTTCTAATTAAGTATATTATTTGTTATTTTTAAAAAGTAATCCTATAATTTATAAAATATTGATTATTATTTATATTTATGTAAAATGATAAAAATTATATAAATATTAATGTTGTAAATAAATCCTTATTATTATTTTAATTTACCTAATAACAATAACTATTTTTAGTAGTTGTAGTACATCGACAAAACACTAATTATTGATCACTTTTTAATTCATTATCTTAGAATAATATTCATAATTTAATTAATATTAATTAAATTAATGTAATAATTATTGCAGAACAATACATAAACTATGTTATATGCATGTACAGGTACGGTACATAGGACATAGAATTCTTTGGATTTGTAATTTGGGCTCATTGTGAATATTTCTGCTGTTCATTGTCCATGGCTAGAATGAAGTGTAGGCAAAGTAGGCTGTTGCCTAGGGTGGCAGTTAGGTGTGGGGTGCAATTAAAACATTAATGGGAATCCGTCAACAGGTTTTTGCTACCTCATCTGAGAGCAGCATAATGTAGGAAAAGAGACCCTGATTCCAGCAATGTGTCACTTAGTTTACTGAATGCAGCAGTTGTGATACAATCAGGTGTAGCATTTTAGCAGAGCTCAGAAATCCCAATCCTACCCACACTACAACTCTTTGTCTACATTGTATATTGACAGTAAGCTGCTTATTAGTGGTGTGGGCGTGGCTTGACTATGAGGCATGAGGGCAGCTAGTCCAGCAGTAATAATTTCCCGCTGATAAAACACTTATTGTATTGAAACAACAGCACATAGCCTAATAAGTGTCGCATCGTTGAAATCAGTGTCTCATTTCCTACCTTGTGCTGACCTCAAATTACGTAGCAAAAATCTGCTGCCAGATTCCCTTTAAGCCAATTGTAAGGCCATTGAGATTCTGTTTACAGGCTTCACCTTCAGTATCACATAGATATAGACTTTTGAGATCACTACAATTATCTACCTTTCCTTTTAGTGGAAACTGTCTGGCATTAGGGTTGGGGCGGGGGTATTCTGAAAATTTTCCCTTGGGCACTAAGGGAGCTTGTCTTGTTGCTGGGTCCATGTATTTTTATTATGGCAGCACCATCTACATTGCCTAGGGTCGATCACAATATGGATCCGGGGGTGTGCAATGAAGTTGCTCAATACTCCGTAGCCATTTACCTTCTCTGTAGCACACAGTGCATATCAGTGATGGAATTGACCATTTTCATTAATTTTTCACCTGGCATTTCCTAAATTTAGTGACTATAGTCGTTTCAAGTAGTCACTGTCAGGTGACAACATTTGTAAGAAGCAGGTAATAACTTGCTAATATCTGAAATAAATGAATATTAATTAGATATGCAGAAAAAAATGAGATTTTATCATAAAATTATTTAACTAAAATAAAAAATGACATTTTTTTTTAGTGGCGTACAATTTTTTTTTTTTCATTAGTCGAGGTTCCTCTGCCATTGGAATATTGCTTACATCAACCTGTCATTAATACTATCCTCCAAGTTAATGATGAGCCAGCAGGGATTCATTAGCCACGTCAATTATATAAAAAAGATATTACAGTCTACAGCCGTGCGCCAGAATTTATTGCATTGTCTCGTAAATGTGGCACGCAAATGAGAGTTGAAATTGCGCGCATTAATTAAATTGGCAAGTGCATTTCTACATTGGGACTAGTTAGTATCACGTATTGTTTTTTTTTTTTTTCTGGGCGCAATAAATCTGGCTGAACGTCACCGAATGGAGGGTTTTAATTAAAAGAAAGGATATTACTTAATGGTTCAATTAATAAATGTTCTTTTATCTCGCTTGTATCTTTCACATTCAATGCTGTCTGTGTGATCGACTATTTTTACATTTCATCTGGGCTCATTATTGCGCCTTGATTCATATCGGTTTTTTTTTTCAGTAACAGGCGTAACGTTATAGTGTTATTACTAACTGGGAATGTGGTGGGTATTAGGATTTCACGGTTAAAGGAGTTGTCTCCAGTTTGTTCTTCGAGCATTCCACTCCCCTGTCTCCCAGATTGCCGATTGTCGGGGAGTGGGTGTGCTCCTGAAACTAGACTGACGGCAAAGGTTGGAAGTAGTGATGAGCGAGTATACTCGTTGCTCGGGTTTTTCCTGAGCATGCTGAGTATTTTGGCGTGCTCGGAGATTTAGTTTATGTCAACGCAGCTGCATGATTTGTGGCTGCTAGACAGCCTGAATACATGTGAGAAATGCCTGTTTGTTAGGGAACCTCCACATGCATTCAGGCTGTCTAGCAGCCGCAAATTATGCAGCTGAGGCGATGAAAACGAAATCTCCGAGCACGCCAAAATACTCAGAGATAACCAGAGCATGCTCGGGAAAACCCGAGCAACGAGTATCCTCGCTCATCACTAGTTGGAAGCATGGTTCATGCCCTAGCCCAAATTGCTCACCAAGCTTTACCTCTGCAGCACTGGAGGAGCACACGGGCTCTGAGCTGGCCAAATCCAGCACTGCAATTTGTAGCTTCAGAGGCAGTTTGCAAGTGCGTGCTCCTCGCGTAGAAAACCGGCCACTGCAGAGATGGCCAGTAATATAGGCAAAGAGCTGTAAACAATATCATTTAAAATCCCTCACTTACAAGCTCTATTATAACAAGCCCCTTGCCTAGGAAATAGGCCACTAAAGATAGACTTGCGTTGTCTGACATCTCTGCCAGTGCCTGTCCTCTCCAATTCTATTTCGCTCATCGGCCGACATAGAATGGCTATTCAGTAGTCCTGTTTCATTCTTAAGACTTGTGGCTTTGGCCAGAAATGTTTGGGTTAAATTTTGTTAGCTTGTGTTTCTTGCCGAGTGGGGAAGCTCATTATTTAAATTCCTGAGAATCAGTTTCCACTGCCAGTCATTGAGTTCTGTTTATCTGGTATAATCCTATTCTTTGCTCTTGCTCTGTCTTCCTTATTTTTCCCATTCCCTGGCCTTCTCTTGTATTTTGATTACCCTCTTTCTTTCTAATTTTGTCTCTGGTGTGACTTCTTACTATCGACCCAGCATAAAAACCCATCTTGCCGCCAACTTACCCCACCAGCCAGCAGTTGACTCACAGGCCCTAGCACAGAGATCCTTGTGTAAGGGTACCGTTACATTTAGCGATGCACCAGCGATCCCGACAATGATATGGATCGCTGGTGCATCGCTAAGTGGTCGCCAGTGAGCTGCCACACAGGCAGATCTCACCAGCAACATAGCAGGGGTCGGGGGTCGCTACTTACCTGTCAGACGCGGCGATCCTGACGTCCTCCTGCCCGGCTCCACGCGTCGCTCGTCGGCGCCACAGGAAGCCCAGCAGGAAGCGCCCGACGAGAAATGGTCCAGGACGTTCTCGCGCGATCAGCGATAATCAGCGGGGGAGCCGGTCGGAGGTAAGTATCACACATGGCGATATCGCTAGCAATATCGCTGCAACGTCACAAAACTAGTGACGTTACAGCGATATTGCTAGCGATATCGCTATGTGTAACGGGCCCTTAAGTCTAGATATCTGTGCAAGGCTTAAAGGGTGAAGGACAGAGCAACCTTTAGGGTCTGGTAAACAAAATGTCTTGGTCTAAGCCTGTCTGGGAAGCTTTTTTAAAAGTTGGCAGACTTCCACGAACTGTGCAACCATGATACAGCAAAGTTCTATCCATGTCCCATTCATTCAATGCTAGTGAAATGTTCATTATTGTGCTCTAGGATGTCTCCAGACCCCCAAAACATAACAAACACATATGAAAAACAATAAAATAAATGACGCACACCTTGCCCTCATCTGTCCTGCCACACAGCCCGCACTAATCCTAGTCATCTTTTTTGGTCACAAGTGCAGTCGTCACTGGGTCATCTTTGACATCTTTTGCACCTCCTGCACTGACTAGGAGCACAGAAGACCCCAAATATGCAGAGCACTTGAAGACCATACCCCTTCCCGATTCTTTTGAATCCAGCAGAATGGTGGCAGGTCATCTGCCATTTTCCTGCATTTGTATGAATCGAAAACCAGAAAACTCTGAACATTTTTTTTTTTTAAACTATAGGCAAATTCTATTAACTTAGATGTAATTCACTCATCTCTATGGGATACAATAAAATTTAATGATGTGAACAATGTAGATGGGGATTTAAAAATCTTTTCAGTATTTACAGTACTCATATTATAGCGACTTTGGGCCCACATTGTACTATTATATGGCTGCAATGAGCCCATCTGAGTATTTGGAGACCGATGGAGGAAAAAATAATAGTGTAATGGTTAATTGCATGCTGTTCAATCAAGGTATTAATGATCAGCCATATGGCGACACGAGGAATACCCATGGGTGTATGTACTTTGCACGTGCATGGACCCTCACAATGTATAAATTCCTGATTTTTGTTTTAGTACACCCTATGGTGCTTGGCTGATTTTCCATCATTTATTGGAATGTTTTAATGGATGCATTGGAATTATAAATTGCCTTACACTCCAAAGTCCAATATCCACAATCAACATTCAGCTGACCTTGTTAAAGGGGTTGTCCGGGCTGTTCACATAATCTCAGTGCATATCTGGGCTGCAGAATGTGGACAATAAGTAATTTACCTTCTGTGGCCAGTTTGCAGGGTTTCCAAGATATCATCTCTTGCTTCTATGAAAAACGTCCAGGGAGGGTGTGTTCTGGCCTTGAAATGAGAACTGGTCGTTTCCTCCTCAATAGTTTCACTTTCCATAGATCACTGTTCAGCGTGTGTCTGGGGGAGGAGCATCTGGGTGGTCCTGCTCTCTGCACTAAGGCTGCTAGAGGGGGAGGATTTGTTACTGTGTGAGGAGGGATAGGCTTGTTCATGTGGTCGGGGAGGGCCTGTAGCTATGGAGGGTGGGGTTGTTGCTATAGAGGGCATGTTTTTAGTACAGTAGGAGGAAACGACCAGTTCTCATTTCAATGCCAGAACACACCCCCCTGGACATTTTTCTTACAAGCAAGAGATCATATCTTGGCAACCCTGCAAACTGGCCACAGAAGGTAAATTACTTATTGTCAACATTCTGCAGCCCAGATATGCACTGAGATTATGTGAAAAGCCCGGACGATCCCTTTAAGGTTTACTGTGTTGGATGACTATACCTTAGGTAGAGCCGTACTACTGACATTGTTCTTTTGGAAAGTTCCTATTTCCCTTACTTATATTAGCAGAGATTTAATATACACGTAACGTAAATGTAAAGCTGTGTTCAATGTAAAATGTGAAAATGGAAGCTGGATGCGGCTGCCATCTGCCATTTCTAACACTTCCATTTTATGTGATAGAGGGGCCTTTAAACCCCTCAGGGCCATGGTGTTACGTGTTATCTCTGCACACCCACTCACAGTTAGAGCTCATTCACATGTCTGATTTTCATGGATAGCACTCGTACCTGTGATAGTATGGCGCCTGTGTCTGTAGCACTACAAAATGTCTGCTTGTGTAATATAATTTATCTGTATTGCCAGCTATGGTGAAGGCTAAGTTTTCTGCTGTTATAATTGCATTCACACATTGTTACCCGATCCCTAACTGAGGGACTGTGTACTTTTGCCAAACCAAGGGAGTGTCCACGATCCCTCAGAGGGGAGGAGGTTCAAGAGAAGTTGTAGTTTTTTGAGGAAGAAGTAGTTTTGTGGAGGTCCTGGATGAAAAGCACTGTGCTGCACAAGGCAGGGTACCAGTCTCTAGAGAACAGATACTTCCAGAGCCTGTGCTAAACTGTGAGTCTGTTCGGTCTTTATTTAAGTAGCAGAAAAGCGCTTTGGCCCGGGAGCTCAGCAACTGCATGGAATCAGGGAAACGGTTGTAAGAAGAAGAAGTATTCTGTGTTCTGACAGGTTGATGTTGCCTGCTCACAGGAAGGGATCATGGATCCAGTATCTGTTTACCTTGGATCTCTGGGGATCCAAAGAATCATTTACCAGAGGTATAATTGGCAGCAGGAAGGTTACACAACCCTACAGCAGAAAAACTGAACCCTCACTGTGCGGGTCTGACAAAAATTCTGCATGTGAATTGTACTGAAGCTTCTGGAACTGTTTGCAGAACTTTCAGCAAAAGGTACAAACTGATCATTACCCTGTCTACGACTGATTATTCTCTGCTGCACTATTCCTGCTCCAAATCCTCTAGGAGCCAACCTTAGTTGGGAAGGGATCAATCATCTGGTACTGTCCATCTTCATCTAACTCCCAGGGACCTTCATCAGTACCCGACTATACTAGGCAGAAGCAAACCTTTTAAATATTTTTATTATAAACCCCACAATTGACATAGACTAGCGAGCACCTGCGTTCGGACTCGACCGGCACTCGAACCGCCGTGCTCCAGTTCTGTTACCGTAGTGGCCCGGCCAGAGCGGCACAATAGTCTGTGGGGCCATTCACATGCCTGTAATTTTTCACCGACCTAGAGGTGTGGAGACATGTCCAATTTGAATCTGATGGTTGGTTCAATTTGGCTATGGAAGTCAATGGGTCCGTGAAAAAATTGTACTGTACTTAGTTGACATCCGAGTGCGGTCCAGTTTTCACAGACCGTCAGAAATCAAAAGTTGGAGAAACGTTGTTATTACTTCTCCACTTACGAGAAAAAGGAATGACACTCAGACCACACTCTGATTAATATCTGATCAGAATAGTCGTTCTGTCTTTGTGGTACTTGGATATATCGGTTCTTTTCTTTCATTATTGGCTGTTTTCTTTTTTTGTTACCAAGTTATGCCAATTTTTAGCTAATAATAGAAAACAAACACCCCAAAAAGTGCAGAAAAATAAAAAAAACTCCTAGAACTTCCACTCTTAATCTTCTGTTCTTTTTTATTTTGTTATTCATATCATATTAAAATTCAAACTGAGAAGTATATAAATAAATCTTTTCTGTGTCTTAGGAGATCAGAAATCATTTCATTCTCCTCCTCCTCATTGTCCTGTGTGTGCCTGGAAGGCAACTGGCTGCAGCAGGAGCCTCCCCCCTCTACCCTATCTGCATTAGGACAAACATTGATAAGATCTGCCCCTTTTCTGTTGGTCACCAGCTATAGATGGCAGTATTTAGCAGTACATTATCCCGTTTGTTTTCCAGTATTTTTACTGACTGTTTTAGGATCATGCAAAAATGTTACCGTACATACTAATAAACAGCGCGGACATCTAGATGTCTTATTTAATAATTGAATTCTTTGTTTAGGCCTCATCCAAATGTCGATGGTGCACATACGTGTTCTATCTATGTTTTTCATGGATAGAAATGTATATATTATAGTCTATAAAGCTGCGCACATGTCTATTTTTTTTCAGTATCACAGATATAAAGTACCAATACAAGTCTATGGGTGTGTGAAAAACACGTACAGCAAACAGATGAGATCCGTGCTCCATCTAAGTTCTGTCCATGTTTAACATTGAAAATATTTGGAGAAGGTTTGTAATTTACTTATCCATTTGTGAAAAACACTTTTGACGCACTGACCAAACACTGATGACACACTGTCCAAACACTAATGACACACTGACCAAACACTGATGACACACTGTCCAAACACTAATGACACACTGACCAAACACTGATGACACACTGACCAAACACTGATGACACACTGACCAAACACTAACAACACACTGACCAAACACTAACAACACACTGACCAAACACTAATGACACACTGACCAAACACTAACAACACACTGACCAAACACTAATGACACACTGACCAAACACTGATGACACACTGTCCAAACACTAATGACACACTGACCAAACACTGATGACACACTGTCCAAACACTAATGACACACTGACCAAACACTGATGACACACTGACCAAACACTAACAACACACTGACCAAACACTGATGACACACTGACCAAACACTGATGACACACTGACCAAACACTAACAACACACTGACCAAACACTAATGACACACTGACCAAACACTGATGACACACTGACCAAACACTAACAACACACTGACCAAACACTGATGACACACTGTCCAAACACTAATGACACACTGACCAAACACTGATGACACACTGACCAAACACTGATGACACACTGTCCAAACACTAATGACACACTGACCAAACACTAATGACACACTGACCAAACACTGATGACACACTGTCCAAACACTAATGACACACTGACCAAACACTGATGACACACTGTCCAAACACTAATGACACACTGACCAAACACTGATGACACACTGACCAAACACTGATGACACACTGTCCAAACACTAATGACACACTGACCAAACACTGATGACACACTGTCCAAACACTGATGACACACTGACCAAACACTGATGACACACTGACCAAACACTGATGACACACTGACCAAACACTAACAACACACTGACCAACCACTGATGACACACTGACCATTAACCATTTAATACTCCTCGTTTACATGTGCGTGAATACTACGGCTCCACTCTGTGTATAGTTCAGTATTGTGGGACTCGGCACTCCAATTTGAGACACAGATGACACCATTTATCCTCATGCACATATGGGACACTTCAGTTGAAAAAAATTGAGCATCTGACCTTAATTCATTGCAAAAAAAAGGAAGATATGAAGCGCTAATGCAACCGGTGTCTCTATGTGTTGGCGCCACGTCACATGTTCTTTTTTTGGTGTTACACGACAATGAACGTCTTCACCCTCTCGTATAGTAGTGCTGAGTTCCTCTTCGCAGTCATTTATGAAGATCAGGGCCAACTTAAGTTGAGTAATCTGCTTATCCTGGCCATTGTTTAGTTCATTTTTAAGACAGAGATGTTCTGAAAGGTTCTGGTTTCTCTGATCGTCTTTGATGTTTCTGTTATTCAAGTTGTTTAGCTCGCTAAACAGAACAAAAAAATAAAAGCCCTCCCTAGGGGGGTTGAGTGGTCCCGTAAATTATTTATATTCTGCTTCTCTGGTAGTTTAGACAAGGCAGAGATCTGTCTGAGCGCCGGAGCTATTGTCTTGTTGGAATTCTGTACCAGCTGCCGAATATCTCACTCCCCGCACCATTTAGATATGGACAATCATCGTATGTGCCATAACTATAGCATTCAGTTTTCTCATTATGACATCCAATATGTTGTGGAAACGTGTCACTCTCTGCACTCAGGGACGCCGGTAAAGCAGCGTTGTATGGGAGGTGAGAGCGTGGACATCTGGAGATGCTGATCAAGCCAGCTTGTGATCTCATTAAGGGGATTACAGGGGAGAATTCAAGAAAGGAGCCTGACGGATGATTTTTACTCATTGCCATGACCACCTTGATGCCGATCTGGGAGATGACAGTAGATCATTTCTTCCAATACATTCAATTATAACTAAAGTAGATAAAGACACAATGGAAGGCCATGTTCACACGTTCAGTATCTAGTCAGTATTGGTATCAGTATTTGTAAGCCAAAACCAGGAGTGGGTGAAAAACGTGGAAGTGGTGACGTGTTTCCATGATACTTTTCATATGACTCTTCCACTCCTGGTTTTGGTTTACAAATGCTGATGAAAAATACTAACCAAACACTGATAGTGTGAACATGGGCTAACCCAAGCCTTCTTTCACACTTCAGTTTTTTTCACATACGAGAAAAATGGACCTAGTTTTAGCGATGATTTAAATCAGAATTTCATCCAAGTTTCATCAGCATTCGGTCCGAGTGTCATCAGTTTTTCTTGTGCTTGAAAAAAAAAAAAGGATTATCACAGACAGGGTCGGACTTGCCCACCAGAGAACCAGAGAATCTTCCGGTGGGCTCTGGCTTCTTCTTCTGGAGAGCTCATAGTGCAAACTTGGCAGCTTCTATGGGGCTCTTGAGTGGCAGAGAAAGGTGGTCCGTCAGAATCAAATCCTCTGGTGGGCCTAATGTTCTTCAGTCTGACACTGCTCACAGATGCTAGTGTTAGCCAGTAAAGAAACGGATAGCACTCATATTAGAAAAACTGATGTCTGGATGAGGCCTAAAGAGGATTTATGAGATCTCCTAATTCTTCTGCGTTAATAAAAAAAATTTATTCCCCATAACATGACAATAGACCATCTTTTCTAATACTTTTGTGCTGTGCCGATTTTGTGTTATTCCTTGGAAAAGCAGTCAATCACACTAGTGTTTCACCAGTTGAGGGGCTCTGCACAGTCTGATACTGTCCAACAATCAGTACTGACTATAAGGTTTTTCAACCCCTATGTAAGGTTTTTCAACCCCTTCCCGCCATTGCCGATTTATGTTTTTGCATTTTTCATTTTTTTCCTACCAGAGGAACAGCACAATGAACCCTAAAAAGGTGCTCTAAAACAGTTAATTCATAAATAAAACATTTACTAAAACAGACAAGTCAAAGAGATCTCACAAGTCCATTGTGAAGTTTTTTATATAGTTCATTCTAATGCACAAATTCGGCAAATTCCGGTGGTAAGGTCCCTTGCCACATCCTGATGAGAAAATATGTTGCGTAATGCCACATGCAACAGCCCACAATTTGGTCTCTCTGATTCCGTGGCACCGGACAACACATCATCATTGTGAGATGACATAAAAAAAATGATTAGAAACCCAGCGATGCAAGATTTTCAAAATATGGTGTTTTGCTATTTTAACACCACAGAAATGTTATATAGGTTTAAAAGCTTCTTTAAAGGGCTTCTGTGAGTAGGATAAACCCTCCTACACCATTTACACAGACATGTAGGTAATAGGAACATGAATAAAATGATACCTTGATATCTGCGATCCGAGGTTTTGTTACAGAGAAATTCATGTTTTTATTAATATGTAAATGAGCTGTTAAGATCTATGGGCCCAACATAGATCTTCCTAAGAATCTGCCTCCAGAGATTATTTTATATAAATGTGTAAAACATGTAGATCAGGATAGTAGACTGCACCGATGTCAATCATTACATGTTTCACACTGGTAACTCCCTCTTTGATTTAAAATAAGCTCTGGAGGCTGATTCTCAGCGAGATCTATGTCCGGCCCATAGATCGTAACAGCTCATTTACATATTAATAAAAACATAGATTTCTCTGGAATAAAACATTGTATCGCAGATATCAAGGTATCATTTTATTCATCTTCCTATGACCTACATGCCTGTATAGGTGGTTTAGGAGAGTTGACAGATGTGCTGTAAAGGGTTTAGAAATCTGTGCTCTTTTTTCATGCCATGGACATCTGTGAAACGGTTTCTATAAGACAGTAATGCCTTTAAGGAGTATATTGCAGAGTGTGTTAGCTTAGGCCATCACTAGTCTTCTTGGTTAAGGGGATTTTCCAAGATGAAGATATTGATGACCTATCCTCAGTATAGTAATTAATGTCAGATACTGTAGTTATGGGTCAGACAACTAGTCCTCTTCACTACTCAGCATATACCTGGAGCCTCAGTCGCTGGAAATTCCCAGGCTCCATTTAAAGACTAGTGGTCATTCTCAGGTACTGCAGCTCTGATCACATTCAGCTGAAAAGAAGCTGATCTGCAGTTCCTGAGATCCCACCATAAGTTTTTGGAGTATGTTTTCATGCACAAAAAAATGCATAAAATTACAGTTCTGAGAAACGGGATCAGATTAATATAAATCTCTTTCCCACTGTGTTTTTTTTAAAATGCTGTAGAAATAGACCGGTGTTACGTCTTTGAAATCTGCAAAATGGCAGTTTTTCTAGCAGTTCCTATTAATTCTCTATGTAGTTTTTTCCGCCGTGGCCTTGAATAAGATGCCAAAAATCCACTTATAAAAAATGAGCGTACGTTTCTCTTGCATTTCCGCAGTGGAATTGCAGTAAACATGCACTTAATCCGCACATGGCTTAAAGTTTTACCAAAACAGGAAGTCTCCACAAAAGTGGTTTAAGTTAAACCTAGACATATCAAAAACAAGAAACGAAAGCCGCAAAGTAAAAAGTGCGCCAACAAATGTGATGAAAAAAAAACGCAAGTGACGTAATTGGAGCAGAGAATCGGCAACATCAAAAACTCTCTAGATAATCACTGTGTGAACTTAGAATAACAGGACCATAAAGTATTTAGTACCCATTTAAGGCTGGTTTCACACTTGCGTTTTTTTTTCGCGGTATTTTAGCGCTAAATAGCGCATGCGTTTTTTTTTCCTATACTTTGCATGGGATGCGCTTATGTGCGCATACACATGCATTTGTACGCATTTTTCCGCGCATGCGTTTTTTTGCGGTATGCGCTCGGGCGCACAAAATGCATCCTGTTGCATTTTTTGGGCGTCCGACTTGCCTCAAAAAAATGCATGCGCTCGCAATGCGTTTTTTTACAGCAAGACACCCATTATAAGTCTATGGGTGCGCATATGTGCGCATTGGCATGCTTATGTATGCGTTTTTTTGCACATGCTTTTTTTTGTTAACCATGGAATTTAGGGGTTTGGGTTAGAGTTAGGGTTAGTTAAGGGGGTTTAGGGTTAGGGTTAGGGTCAGGGTTAGGGTTAGGGTCAGGGTCAGGGTTAGTTAGGGTTTGGGTTAGGGTTAAGTATGGTTTGGTTAAGGGTTAGGGTCAGGGTTAGGGTTAGGGTCAGGGTTAGGGTTAGGGTCAGGGTTAGGGTTAGGGTTAGGGTCAGGGTTAGGGTCAGGGTTAGGGTCAGGGTTAGGGTTAGGGTTAGGTTTAGGGTCAGGGTTAGGGTTAGTTAGGGTTTAGGGTTTGGGTTAGGGTTAAGTATGGTTTGGTTAAGGGTTAGGGTCAGGGTTAGGGTTAGGGTCAGGGTTAGGGTTAGGGTCAGGGTTAGGGTTAGGGTTAGGGTTAGGTTTAGGGTCAGGGTTAGGGTTAGTTAGGGTTTAGGGTTTGGGTTAGGGTTAAGTATGGTTTGGTTAAGGGTTAGGGTCAGGGTTAGGGTTAGGGTTAGGGTTAGGGTCAGGGTTAGGGTTAGGGTTAGGGTTAGGGTCAGGGTCAGGGTTAGTTAGGGTTTAGGGTTTGGGTTAGGGTTAGGGTCAGGGTTAGGGTTAGGGTTAGGGTCAGGGTTAGGGTTAGTAAAGTCATGGTTTGGGTTAGTGTGAGGGGCCACCTAATGTTTGGAAAAACCGCAAACGCGGTAAAAACGCACTAAAAACGCATACAAACGCATAAAAACGCTGTGTTTTTTTCATGCATGCTTATAAAAATGCTTGAAAAAATGCAGCAGTTGTATGCTTTTGTATGCGTTTTTTCAATGCGTTTTTTTGCGGGAAAAACGCGCTGCAAAAAAAAGCAAGTGTGAAATTAGCCTAAGAGGCAGTTTTTAGGGGTCAGAAAACACTTAACTAAATTGCAAAGCCACAAAAAGAGGACTAAAAATCCTCCAAAAATTAATACCCCTTTAAACAGTGACCTCTATAATATCAGTGAATGTGAATTTTGCTCTTAAACTTTACAGATATCAGAGAGAAATATGAAAAAGGACCTTTGGCTCAACTAAACTTTTTTGAAACAATTCTAGAACGTTGTCCTTTCTCTTGTGAAGAATAAGACAATTAAACTAATCTTTGGAAACACTTTAACTTTGGAAAAATTAATTTCTCAACCGTAAAGGCCTCTAATTTTCTGCGGAAAAGAGCAATATTCAAAGACTGCCTTCCTCCGCGATGGTAAGTGAAAAGACAACAGTCATAATTGATACTTACATAGTAGAAATGTCAAGTCGTCTACACCTGAGGTCTCACGGAAGAAAATGCCTCTAATAGCTTCTTTCTTTCGTGATCAAACGCAATTTCTGTATCTCTCTTGCCTGATAACTCTTACAATTTATTTCAACCAGGTGCGCAGATAATTGCTCTCCTTGTTATGAGGCTTTGGCGAGCCACGTACAATGGAACACGCAATTATCTCTATCGTTCCTTGGATGGGATTATGATTAGAGATATGAATGACATTATTTCGGGGATTCATTTCATGTTTTGAATTAGATGTGGTGGACTGAAAATGTAAATGAGCGAAACTCCTAAGTTATGGATTGTCCAAAAATAACTTTTTTTCTGCACTGGAATGGAGCTGGTATTAAGTTTCTTCGAAACTTACATAGTACTTTTAATATTACTGCTGGATGTAGTAGAAGTCGCAACTGAAATATTCAGTGGTACGACATCCAGAGTCGCTGCTGCATATTATCTACACACTTCCCCTGGATAAAGCTAACGGTGATTAGTGGAACGCGCGTCAGGGTGTTCCGGGACGTGGCTTCTGGCTCTCCATGTGAGTATTCACTCGCTGCCCTTTACCCCGCCATTTTTACCCCCCTTCTTTTCCGTCCGCCGGCGGACTTTTCACATAGTGCCGCTTATACTATAAGCTGGACAGTGGAGGCTATATGGTTAGCCAGGTCCTCTCTTTGTGCCATGGGTTTTTTCCGTTGTGGGACTTTACTGTGTCATTCGTACGGCTATGGGGGTTATTTATTTGGGGTAAGTTACTCTGGCGGCTACTTATAGATAGCCTGACGCCACACTTCCCGGTCTTTTGGTGTTTATCCTTATACATTGTCTATATGTGCTAGATTTTACTTGTTGTATGTATTAATAAAGATTACTGATTTTATGGAAAACTCTGGTTTCATACTATCTACACAGAAGAGGCTTTGGACATTTGTTTACCCCATCAACAGTACTGACCAATCTGCTGGTTAAATTCCCCCTTATCCGATTTAAAGGAACTTGGGCGCATGGTAGGATGGCAAATTTCACTTTAGTGATCAGCTGCTGCCAAGCCAAATAAAATAATGGGTTGCACTTAAGGAGGCAGAGATTCTCGTAACAAGATATTTGCCTCTATACAAGTCATTAGTGCAACCACACTTTGATACTGGGCTTCGGTGTATTAGAAGGACATGGCTGAACTTGAGAAGATGTATAGAACTGCAATCAAGGTTATAAAGGGAATGGGTAGACAACAAAGCAAAAACTGGTTATCAAACTTGGGGTTATTTGGTTTGGAAAAATGAAGGCTTAGGGGTGATCTTATTACAATGTACAAATATATGAGGGGACAGTACAGAAGTCTTTCTAATGATCGTTTAATACTTAGGCCTGCGACAGGGACAAAGGGGCATCTTCTTCGTCTAGAGGACAGAAGGTTTAATCATAACCATAGGCGCAGATTCTTTACTGTAAGAGCAGTGAGACTATGGAATTCTCTGGCACGCATGTGGTGTTGTAATGGTTGATTCACTACTAAAATTCAAGGAGGTCCTGGATGTTTTTTTGATTAATATAGTATTTCAGGTTATGGACACTGGATTCTGTGATGGGACGTTGCTGCAGGGAGCTCATCTGATTGCTGTATGTGAAGTCGTTAAGGAATTTTTTCATAATATGGAGCTATTAGTGTCTGCCCCGTGGGGTTTTTGCCTTCTTCTTGATCAACATGTTAGGCTATAGGTTGAACTCAGTAGACTTAGGTGTATCTTCCACCTAAAACTATGAAACTATGACCCATTAAAGAAGCACTTCCATTAATTTTGTTTCCTTTAAATGTGTACATATACTGTAGTGTATAAATATACTCACCTATTGGTGCATTTTCCACGATCCATCTCTTCTGCTTCCATGCTGTGCTCTGCATAACCTGGACGTGGTTTTTACAATGTAAGTTTGTGGTGCATCAGAACAAAACTGCCTAAGCTTTCATTGTAAACGAGACTTCCGACTCATGTGTAGAGTTATCTGGATAGTCTGCAGAGCAGTGACATCACTGAGAAAAGGAGCAGAATGGCTTTGTATCCCATAGAGAACAACATTAGTTCAGTATATTAATACACTCACACTACAATACATGCACATTTACACAGATTTAATGAAAAAAAATAATGGAAAGCTTCTTAAAGAAGCATTTACCCAACAAAGCATTGAGAGGAGGGTTTCTCACTCATGGCTCTGTAGGTAGGTGACCGGCTGGGGGGTGGTCCTCTTACCATCGCGAACAGACTGAGATGCAGACTGAAGTGCGTCCAACAGGTCCTCTTTATTGGCCGTCCTCTTGACGACCGCAGCAACATACAGCAGCAGTTAGACACTCTCCGCACACAGGCCCGGATGCCTTCGCTTCCTCCTTACTTCTGTATGATGGCCCTCGCGGCTCTTTCACTGCAGCTGCCCTAGGCCTACCACAACAGTGCTTCGCCTGCCCGAGTCCGTCCGTCTTGTGGTACCCCCAGGCTCTCTCAGTCTGCGGCTTCTCTTGTCTCTCTGTCTGCGGCTTCTACTGTCTTTCCGTCTGCGGCTTCTCTTGTCAGGGCCACCCCCCCTGACTGTCTCAGATGTCAGTCCCTTCTGGTCTGGAGCTTCTCCACTGTACATCTCTTCCTCAGGTCTACTCTTCTCCTCAGCTCCTCTCCCTGGACTGACCACTTCTAGAACTCTCTACCTGCCTTTTATCCCCCTCCTTGAGGATTCCTCCCAGAGTTCTGGTAATCCCTCCCCCCATGACTGTGCGGTTTCGTAGCCATAAGCTGATGTTAAGTCCATTTCTCACAACTCTCTCTACTCCCATCTTGTGGCCAAACTTCAGTATTGCACCCATCTCCACTATTTCAGCTGTCTCCCATCTATAAATGCAACAGTCCACCTAATGCACACTATATCTTTACCTTCCCACTGCAGACAGGTCCGTACGTCAGTCCACCTCCCCTACATCTCCTCCCTATGTGCCACAAACAAGTGGCGGCTCTCATTTGGACAACCTTGTGCAATCCATGTCTTTCATTGGAATGGCTACTATGTGCTAGTTGAAAATTCCCAGCTGGCTACAGATTAACCTGATAAAGTGACTATTTGTGGTGGGATTTGGGAACCAGACGTAAAATAATCAGATAGCTCTCTAATGGTGCTGATTATGGCACATTGTATGTTCTGATTCCCACTGTTTGAGCTGAAATCCCCGGGCTTCTTGCACTTAGCCAAGGCTTCTAGCTCTGATAAGGCCCGTGACAGTTCTGCGCATGCACGCGCAAAGTTGCAGAACTGTCCTGGACCTCATCAGGGCTGGAAACTTTGGCTCAAATTAGAAGGCTCGGGGATTTCAGCTCGAGAGTCGGGAATCAGAAGATGTGTCAAAGACTGGATTGGTAATGGTGAAGATCGAAGGGGCTGGAGAGGTTGTGATGTGTCGGGATGTGATTATAAAGATTTTTCTTTATTTTTTACAGAATATGATTATTTTGCTTGAGGGTCTAGAGAGACCCAAGAGCATAGTAAGAGACATTACATTCGTGAAGAATAAATTCTCTGCAAATCAAATTTCCTGGGAAAATATTGCTCGAGCAGGCGAATTACAAATTTTGCCAGATCTGTTCATCTCTAGTTGTGTATGATAAGACAACCCCTTTAAATTTTGTAACACTTTACAATGCACTTGTATCTTCTTTAGAAAGCCCCCTGAATATGGGACATATTTTGTTTTCCCAACTGCAACTCCGCCCAAGATTTCTTTACTAATTTCCGAATAATATCACGGACGGAACCTCATCAGATGTAAATGGACAGGATCTTTAAATAACATTTTCAATTGGGAATAAGGCTAGGGTCTTACAACCATATATTCTCTCATCTGAAAGAATCAGGTCGATTATGCAAATGACACTATGATTAAACTCTGATCATAGTGTGCTGCTACAGTTCTCTCAGATGAGTAGATGGAGAAAAATATGTCTCCATCGTGTCAGTTGATAGAAATAAAACAGGCCTTAGATGACATCTGAGTGCCATCCGGTCATTTCCATGCACGCATTGACTTTCATTGCCAAGTGTGATCCAAATATTGAATCAAACTCAGACATGCATTGACTTTTTTCTTTGGACAGACTTTGTCCGAGGAAAAATTGCACATTGGTCTGGACATTGTTCCGCGTGTGATCTGTTGTTTTGTCGAATTGTACTCGGACTGATACTACAGACTGAGAAATAGCTCAGCCGCCCTATAAGATCTGAAGTGTGCTGGAGTGTCAATTTTGTGAGTGACTGTCCAGTCGTCCAAGCTGATCTTGGGGAATGCTAGGCTGTCGGCACTTTGACTGACAGCCCTGCTGTTCAATTTGGTCTAGCCTGTGGGTTTTTCCGCAGGTGGCTCCCATCTTTGATGTTTTGCAAGTTATTTAGCTGGCTAGCTGTGTGCAGTCCAGTGTCAGTTGTAGCTTTGCTGTGTTAGCTGTGTGTACTCAGTTCACTGTGTCTCTTTTCTCTTGTTTCTGGAGATAGAATTTGTCGTAACTGTTCGTGTGGATTATCCCTTCTGCTCTCAATGCTCTCTGACTTCAGATATTTGACCATGGACTCAGCCTCTGACTATCTGTTTGTTTTACTCCCTTGCCTTCATGTACTCTCCTGGCATTTGACCCTGAGCTTTTACCTAACCAAGCCTTTATCTTGTCCCTCTGTCCAAGAGCCCTTTTAGTATCTGACCTCGGACTTCTTGACTACCTTATCCTATGGCTTGTAAATGACTAATGACTCAGCGTCACAATGGCCATCTACACCTGCCTTAATAGACATTTCTTGATAAGTAAAATTGCCCCTTTGCCCTACAACAAATATCTTGACTGTGGGACTACCTGTTCCAGAAGGAAAAAAAAGAAAAATAGTGAAAAATACTTCACTTTCTGTTTTCTAGGGACCTCAATCTCTCTCTTTTTTCCAACTTCTCTCTACAAATTCTTGTAAATTTATGTAAAAGCTGAATCCATTGAACCAAATAGTCACAAACTAGAAAAAAAGAATTACGCCGCTCCTCCGCTTGCCCTTCGCAAATGAACTCTGTAAAATAGTCAGTAGGAATGTAGGAGAAGTAGCTAGGAGTAATTTACAAGAATGCGTAATAATCTGACACATATAAAGATATACTATAATAATCTTCAGCACTGCGTGAACCCTGGAAGGAAACGACGTGCGCATTTCTTCCCATGAAAAGAAAAAAAATCCCCAACAATTGTCTTTAACTCAATTGCTTTGCATTGTAATTCCATTATCAGGTCCAGGCAATTGAGAAGGTCAAAGCTTTTACTAGGTCATTGTAAATGGTGTATGAACTAATATAATTCATACTGTTATAATGGCTGTGCTGATAATCCATTTATTTTTATGACATTATGCTTATGAACTGGTTATGATCACACAAAGCAGCATATCACTTGAGGGATGCGGATACACAATACTTGCTCATTATATATTGCTTTTAATTACAATTTCTATCTAAGCTTCCTTATTTCATTGGTCAATTCCTTGAATTAGGTTTTAGTTTTTTTTAACCACAGAGCTGCTAATAATTTATAATCAGTGTCTGATTAAGGTGCCAAGGGCCCACCAGTAACCAACTCCAGGGCCCCACTTTTCAGCTACATGCAAATGTGACATTATCGTCAGTCACTAATTTATGTAACAATGAACTGGTTAGATTGATAAATGAATAAGATGCTGCCTTTGTCTGTACATAGTGAGTCAGGAATATTGTGCCAAGTGCTGCACACATAAGAAGGTGATGATCTACTCTTGCACAGCGGCCCACCGGAGGATTCTCCTGTTCTCCTGTGGGCCAGTCCAGGCATGTTTATAAAATAACATATCTAATATATAAAGCTCAAAGTGTGTATGTATGTGTGTATGTGTGTGTGTATGTTTGTATGTCCGGGATAGGCATCCTCACCGTCGCAGCTACAGCCACAAAATTTGGCACAGTCACACGTCTGGACCCCGAGAGCGTCCTAAGCTATGTTGTGAGGCGAAATTTTAACCCTGCGCGTTCCAATTCACCAAACAATTTTGCCCCTATCTACATACTGGGGGGAAAAGTGTGTGCGCGTCAAGCCCCGCCCCTCATTGTGATGTCACAATGCCGCTATTTGCATACTGGGGAAGCAGTGTGTGCGTATCAAGCCCCGCCCCTCATTATGATGTCACAATGGTTGCCATGGCGACGCTGATGTCATCAAAGGTTGCAAGCCCTGCCGCCGCTCATTATGATGTCATAATGGTTGACTATGGAATGGAGGATGTGTGATGAGTATATGGGCACCGGACTATGGGATGGAGGATATATATGACAGGTATATGGGCACGGGACTATGGGTTGGAGGATGTGTGATAGGTATATGGGCACGGGACTATGGGATGGAGGATGTGTGATGGGTATATGGGCACGGGACTATGGGATGGAGGATGTGTGATGAGTATATGGGCACCAGACTATGGGATGGAGAATATGTATGATGGGTATATGGGCACTGGACTATGGGATGGAGGATATGTATGATGGGTATATGGGCACGGGACTATGGGATGGAGGATGTATGATGGGTATATGGGCACTGGACTATGGGATGGAGGATATGTTTGACGGGTATATGGGCACGGGACTATGGGATGGCGGATATGTATATGGGCATGGGACTATGGGAAGGAGGATGTGTGATGGGTATATGGGCACTCGACTACGGGATGGAGGATATGTATGATGGGTATATGGGCACGGGCCTATAGGATCGTGGATATGTATGATGGGTATATGGGCACGGGACTATGAGATGAAGGATGTGTGATGGGTATATGGGCACTCAACTATGGGATGGCGAATATGTATGATGGGTATATGGGCATGGGACTATGGGATGTAGAATATGTTTGACGGGTATATGGGCACGGGACTATGGGATGGAGGATAATTATAATTTTCTATAACTAACCACAGTTAGTTACTATGCCCGGGCAGCGGCAGGCTCTTCAGCTAGTTCTTAATATAATCTGTTATATTCTTATCTAATAAAATAAAAAAACAATCAAATTAACTTTGGCCTGGATTCTAAATGCATAATTGTTCTTTTTAGCATTTTTTTTGTTCAGAGATAAAGGCAGATAAAGAGAGATGGAGGTCCCTTGGAAAAGCGTTGACGGGCTACAGCTTCTTGCGCATGTGAACTTTCCCCCACACTTCTCAGGCACATAGACTTAAAAGGGTTGATTGCGTTAATGTGTTAGTTATTACAGGTGAATCCATTACTTGCTGTCAGATTACTCCAAAGATTTCTACTCTTAGTTGGATGTAGTAGGGTGCAACATCTCAACCTCATGTGGTCTTTTGAGCACCATAGAAGTCTATGTTACTCTTAGTCAGGAGGTAAACACAAGCACAAAAGAAATCAACCACATTACGTGCGCCACTCTGAATGAAGCAGATTTCCCACATGGACAGGAGACCAGTGAACCTACTGTCACGTGCCCCATCCTGAGTGACACGGCCAGTAGGACGGTAACTGATAAAACAGGACGCGGCACGTGTAATTGTCCTATGTGACGCGGCCCTTAGGCCGGTAACTAATACAATCAGACAAGGGAATAGGGAAAACCTGGGTAACAATAACAATGGTGGCCCTGCGATAGGGAACGGGGAAGTGGAGACCTCCTGCACTCCCCTGAGTCAGTGTTTCTACACTCCTAACATTCCCTAGGCCAGCTCCGCACCGGGCGCCGATCAGGATACCTAATATTCCTAGCTCACCCTGCACCTAAACCCTCACTAGGGAAATGGTTGGTGCGGAAACTAATCCCACCACTGCACTAAACACACATAAGGAAAAATGACAAAACAGGGGAACACCACTTAGCTTTGCTCTGTTGCTTACGCTCCCAGCAACAGAGCCCACCACCTGCATGCATCTTATCCTCCGACCAGATCAAACACCATAGTGCAGCCTTGGAGCAAACAGAGTCCACCACCTGCGTGCAGCTGTCCAGAAACAGAGTCCAGCAAATGAGTCCAGTTTTTCTGCCAAAGAGTCCAACATTTTGAGTCCAGCTCTCCAGCAACCGAGTCCAGCATCCTGAGTGCAGCTTTACACCATAGCCGCCACTCCACCAAGCAATGCCAGCCCTCCTTGCAGACACCATAGCTGACACTCCACCAAGCCATGCCAGCCCTCCTTGCAGACACCATAGCTGCTTCTCCAGGACTCTGACTTGGCTGCCAGTGACTCTCCTTCAGCTCCATTCTTTACCCAGGCTTGCTTGCAAATGAGGAACTATCACCAACAGTGATTAACACACCTGATACTCTTTTATAGAGCAATCACACCTGTTACATAATCACATGCACAAACTAAGGTAACCAGAGTGCAATGAACCTAATGGCCACCGGGGGCAAAACCACCTTTGGCACACAGCCAAAGGAAAAAAAAAGGTTACTTTGTGCATTTAATCTGTCAGATCCAACCTGGATCGTGACACCTACACCTTAAGTATGCTGAAGGCAGCATGTGGTGTTGTGAGTTCATTTTCCCCTTCATTACTGAGGCCCGAGGAACTCCCTCTTCTGGTAAAGAAAGGTAGTGAGCCTGATTGTCAAACACCTGAGGCTGATGACTGTGACTGGCTGAGTGGAGTTACGGACTGGATATAATGCTGCCGACGCCCTTCTGCCCTGCGGGTGATTTCTCTGTGGGATCCTTGGAGACCAGTCTGAATTCCTGCTCCTCCATAGCTAAGTTTGCTGCTCGGCCTTTTGCTTTTGTGCTTTGACTTTGTTTTTGCTTTGTTTTTCTGGATTTCTGCCATTCCCTGCTGGGGTGTGCTGAATTCATTTAGCTCTGTCTTCTGAAAATACCTGAGTGCTGATTCAGTTTTTGAAGCCTAGCTGCTTCAGCGCCTTTTTCATATCAGCTGGTTGGCTTATGTCTTTAATAGGGTTTTGGCAGATTGCAGACAGCAGCCTTCCTGTCCTTTCCTATCTAGGTAGTTTTGGGCCCCGTCTTTGCTCAGTCTATCTTTCTGTCTGTGTTAGTATTTTCATCTTGCTTCACCGTCATTATATGTTGGGGGCTGCCTATTGCTTTGGGGTCTGCTCTGGGGCAGTTTAGATTTCCCCTTTCTTTCTTTAGGCCTATGTATTTCTCCGGCTGTGATCGAGCGGTCTAGGGCATCGTAGGAACCCCCCACGGCTACTGCTAGTTGTGTTGATAGGTTCAGGGGTCTGCAATCTGATAGTTGCCAACTTCTCTGGTTTTCTGGACTTAGCTTGTATTTCTGCTTTTGCCTCCTACGGTGACTCAATCATAACAATGTGACTCTGCTGTCTCCATCAGTTCCATAGACTGTGAATGCAAATTCATGCACTGAAAAATTGGACTTAGGACTCCTTTTCTCATGACCTATGGGGGTTTTAGCGGTGAGACTCTCAGCAAGCATATGGTAATCACCTAATTGTTGCATAAGTGATAAAGGGTGTTCTCATTATCATACCTTAAAGGGAACCTGACAGCTGATACATACATGCTGCCCAATCCACAAGCAGCATGTATTAGACACAATTTGAGACATGTATGTTTAATTCACAAAATTGTTTAATACCCCTCGAGAACCGAGCCACATGGGAGATTAGTCACACAGATGGGTCCCTGTCAGTGTCTCCCCATCTGCTGTCCTGGAGTGACAGGTCTCTCCCAGCATTCGTGTATCATGAGAGACCTGTCACTCAATGGTAGTAATCGGGGAGAGGCCACCAGTAACCTGCTTGTCTGACTAGTCTTCTGTGTTTTTTCAACTGTTTTTCTCTGGAATGCTTTCACAGTTAAACATGTTAGGCGTCAAGTTCCTGCCACTGCACAGGGGGAATCTCAAGCCATGTCCTCTGCAGTCTCCCATTCTACTGCAGCTGCAGAGGTTCCTGCTCAGCAGAGACGTCAGTCCCAGTGTCTTGCTCAGGCTAATGCTATGCGTCTGGTTGCTGCTACCGCCCCAGGTTCAGCTATAGCTTTCTGCATTAGTCAGCGGCGGGCAGATGCTCCTGGGACTAAGTCCTTCTTTTCCTCATCTGAGTATGCCCGGGAGACTACCGCTCATTAGTGGTCAGAGGTCACATACTCAGGTCCTAAAGCAGCTCAGATTGCGCCATCAGGAAGGTCCCGGAAGGCTGCGGTTATAAAAGGATCGCACAGCCGCACAGCCGTGCGCTAGTATAGACCATGTGGAGTGAGTGTTGTATGCACTTATGAATGTCTCTGGTGACTGACTCATTAAGAAACCACTAACCTTGGTACACATGTGTTGATCAGCCTTGCCAGTTATTGCCAGTTAGTGCCTTGGCTGATAGTGCAGGCAGGAGGCAGAGTCAGGGACTAGCTTCAGCGCCAAGTAGTGGCTTTGCTTGTACGCCACTGTACACTTGGGCTGCACTCCACAGTAGCCAGCGTCTATTAGTGGCGTTCGCAGTTGCTACTCCGTTCACCTTTTGGGTCTACAGTGGCTCTTACCCTGCATCCTTGGGGCAGAGTCTTGTGACCGTACTCTAGCGCAGACTCAGCTGTGCCCTGTGACAGTTAACAGGGTTTGGCATTTGTGTTACGCGGTACCGTGGCTCTGTGAAGCAACAGAGCCCGTCGCTACTACATACGGGGTGGCGTTTAACCCACATGTGACCAGTGCAATACCGCCATTTAGTGTCCGCCATTACCGAGCAGCAGTTAACATCTGTGCATGGTGGACCCCGGGCTGTGAACGCACCTTATTACCATCTCTTTATTATTTGGTGCATTCCACCAGCCCTAACAAACATATGGCTGAAATTGTGCAGCCAACATCTGATACATCCTGAAAGTATCAGCTGTCAGGTTTTCTTTCGGTCCTGCTTCCACTTGCCAGCCACATTAGTGGTGGCTATTTGCATATATTCTCTGAAATCAAGTGCCTTTTGACACAATATTGCAGTCTAAAATAGGAGAGGTGGACACAGATCCTCATGTCCTCTCCATTGAGTATATGGCATACAACAACTCACATGGACTAGAAAAGAGAGAAACATACATCTGTGTGTTCAACTTTCCAACTCTTCTTGACAGGATGGTATGTCTAAATTACCAACAGGAAGTGTTGGGCCGCCTAAGTTCAATGGGTGCCAAAGACGTAGGAGATCCCAGAATACCTGCCTCTTATAGTCTTCCCTTAATCCAGTAATGCGTGGCAGAGGAGTCTTTGGACCACGTCAGGCAGCATAGTTTAGGTGTGACTTAAA
This sequence comes from Dendrobates tinctorius, assembly GCF_039654945.1. Taxonomy (NCBI): domain Eukaryota; kingdom Metazoa; phylum Chordata; class Amphibia; order Anura; family Dendrobatidae; genus Dendrobates; species Dendrobates tinctorius. The sequence goes on along the minus strand of NW_027361743.1, from coordinate 4,363,399 downwards.
CTTCAAGGAATTTGATGACTTTTCTGATTAACTTTTTGTACTTCTTGAACTTCCATAAATTCAGTTAAGTACAAAAAATATAAAATTCTGAACATGGCGAATATGAGCCAGTTTTTGATCGTCCCAGCTGAGCTTTCAGTAGAAAAGGTCAATTTATCCTTTGTTATCATCTACTTCAGTCATCCTTCTGTATATTCCATTGCAGAGATTGTAACAAACAGTTATATATGGATGCGTCTAGTGGCGGTCTCATGCTTTAGTTATTCCTATTGACCTCAATAGCAGCTAGCAAATATTTTTTTCTGCAGTACATAGTAGAACTCGTCTAAGTGCTGCTACTCCTCCAGGTCACTATCGAGGTTGCCATGAAATGAAAATGCATCTTGCAATGCATAGCAAAAGCTGGAGTTCTCTGAATTATATAAGACGCAGAGTTTATTTTTTTATTTTTTCACCTTTTGAGAATTTCAGTGACTCAGATAAAGGTACTGAAAATATCTACAGACAGTGGTTAATCTACTGAAGACTTTCAGTGCTGCCAAAGCCCATACAACTATTTTGGCCAAAATGGAAAAGTTTGTGTTTATTTCAATTTCCCAAAAAGTATTAGCTAAATCTCCACGGGTGAAACTACGGGTCCAACGGCAAAACATTAAAGAAGTTGTCCACTACTGCGACAACCAGTTCTCATACCCCACTCTTGGTCCCGATAAAACAAAAAAGCTTCTACTCACCTCCCATGCTGGTGCCGTTCCCGCGGTGTCAGCACTCACTCTCCTCGGGGCTCACGTGCTATTTTTGTGACACGTGACCCCGGTGCCCAATCAGCGCTGGTGTCACTGTCCCCACCTCCTGTTGAATTGAACATGAAGAGGAAGTGAGAGAGCACCTGCAGCCCAGACTTCCTCCACTTCATGTTCAATTAGTCCAAAGGCAGAGACAGTGACGCTGGGGCTAATTGAGCGCCAGGGTCACTTCTCACAACAACCACACGATAGCCCTGAGACCACTAGTGTTGACTCCTTGCTGGAATGGTGACGGCACAGGAGGTGATTATAGTTTTTTTTTATTTTATTGTGGCAAAACACTTACATCAAGAAGAGGTTGTCCAAGTAGTGGACAACCCCGTTAAATGATGTTGAACTGCATCAGGAAATTAAAGAGTTAGGATAGGCCTAAGCGGGAACTTTGGCCACAACACAGGAAGTACAGCCAATGATTTCTACAGTAGGTGCAGCTAGTATGTCACAGTGCAATGCAAAGTAATCTGTTTGCATTGTGACCTTGAGGATATTAATCATAGAATCATAGAATTGTAGAGTTGGAAGGGACCTCCTGGGCCATCTGGTCCAACCCCTTGCTCAAAGCAGGATTCGCTAAATCATCCCAGTCAGATGTCTGTCCAGCCTCTGTTTGAAGACTTCCATTGATGGAGAACTCACCACTTCTTGTGGCAGCTTGTTCCACTCATTGATCACTCTGTCAAAAAGTTTTTCTAATATCTAATCTGTGTCTCCTCCCATTCAGTTTCATCCCATTGCTTCTAGTCTTTCCTTGTGCAAATGAGAATAAAGTTGATCCTTCTACAATGTGACAGCCCTTTAGATATTTGTAGACAGCTATTAAGTCTCCTCTCAGTCTTCTCTTTTGCAAATTAAACATTCCCAAATCCTGCAACCTTTCCTCATAAGACAGGGTTTGCAGACCGGTCACCATTCTGGTCGCTCTTTTCTGAACTTGCTCCAGTTTGTTGATGTCTTTTTTGAAATGTGGTGCCCAAAACTGGACACAGTATTCCAGATGACGTCTGACCAAAGAGGAGTAGAGGGAAATAATGACTTCACGTGATCTAGACTGTATGCTTCTGTTAATACATCCTAGAATTGCATTTGCCTTTTTTGCTGCTGCATCACACTGTTGACTCATATTCAGTCTGTGATCTATTAGTATACCCAAGTCTTTTTCACATGTGCTGTTGCTTAGCCCTATTCCTCCCATTCTGTATATGTTTTTTTCATTTTTATTGCCCAGATGCAGTACTTTGCATTTTTCCCTGTTAAAAACCATTCTGTTAGTTGCTGTCCACTTCTCCAGTTTATTTATATCTTTTTGAATCCTCTCGCACTCTTCTCTAGTATTAGCTATCCCTCCTAGCTTTGTGTCATCAGCAAATTTAATCAGTTTACCCTCAATTCCTTCATCTAAATCGTTGATAAAGATGTTGAACAATACAGGGCCCAGGACAGAGCCCTGTGGTACCCCACTTGAGACATTCTTCCAATTGGATGTGCAGCCATTTACGACCACTCTTTGGATCCGATCACTAAGCCAGTTATGAATCCACCTAACAGTTGCCTTGTCCATTCCATACTTAGTCATTTTTTCAAGCATGCGGAAAAAGCTAGTCGCAATAAATCCATCCTGGCTCCATTTTTTGCAATTTGCTTTTCACGGTTGAAATGTCCTCAGTGTCATATTATGACCCTGTACCCTTCTGTTGTGCTGTGATGTAGTAATCTTTGGTGGTCGTGTGGAAAGTTGGCATGTAAGCATAGCCTAATGATCACCTTGGTCTCCGCTGTTGACTAGTGACTTTTCCTTTTCTTTCATATCAATGTTTTTATCCTCTTAATATATTGCAGTCATCATATTATACAGCACTGTGAACTTATTTTGCTCATTTTGCCTTTCAAACCAGATAATGCTTCTCTTTTCTCTGCTCTAAGTAGAAACCCGAAAGTCTCTTTTCCCTCCTCTTTTCAAATCCTGCCCCAGCTGCTCCATCTTTCTCCCACCTAGGCACTTTTATAGAGACTGATGACTCATACATGAAAAATTGACCTCCTGTTTCTACATAGATCATAGAAGTATTTAGCTAGTCAATATTTAATCACATGATGTCATAGACCCAATGGAAAAGAGAATAATTATCTGGGTAGAAAGGGAAAATGAGCAATTGTAAGTACACTTTTCTATATAATATCATGAGGGCAAAAACTTTGATGGGAGTGCTTCTTTAAAGGTGGTTTACGCTCTCCATTGATTGACAGTTATTTCTTGACTCCTACGCAGAGTTCTGTCAAACTTTCATGTGTTTTAAGTGGAGAGAAAGTAGAAAGCCGCTGTCAGACAGGTCTGCAAGAGACTTATTTCCTGAGAAAGCAAAAGGACAATACATTTAAAGTCAGAGTAAAAGATGCAGATGGTGGGGCCGATGCAAGAGCGACAGCAAAGCCGCCAGCCGAACCGGTTCTTATATGACACGGTTTCACCCAGGAAAACCCGCTCAATACAACATGTGGACATAATCCAAAATATATCTCCCGTTTTTTTCTAAATCCGCTTCCTAAACACTCGGAAAACTCTTCTCATTCATTTCTTTGGGAAATCCACTATGATGTTCCTATAAGGATTTTTTTTTTTTTTTCAGAAGATATTTTGAAAAACAATTGTTGGTAGAAAAAAATAAATCCTTATCTTTTTTAAATCAATTCTGTTGAAAATGTACACCAAAAAGTTCAGGAGAAAAAAACTCTTACAAAACTCTTAAAAGAAAAACGTGTCCAAAATCTTCCTCAAAAAGTAAAGATTAGCTGCCATGTAAAAACTATAGAACACCCCATCATTATTACTTACCTATATTGTGGTCCTTTCACTTTAAGGAGGGATTAAATGGCAAGAAGCTTTTAGTTTTTTCTTGCTTGTTACTTTCCTTTTGGCATATCCTCAGATGACTGGTGTAAGAAGACGATCTCTGATATACATAAAAAAATGATTTATTATTTTTGATACTCTGTCAGGAGTTGTCTATGCTATTTGTGTCTATATTTGGCCACCCAGTGGTTGTGATGTGCATTGCAGCCTCTATAGAATTTAATTAGCATGTGTTAATAATGTAATTAATCTGACTAATTATTGGCTTGGGAATATTAGAGAATATTTGTCATCATTTTCCATAGCGCAGTATCCTCTCATGTCTTGCCTATGGCTGATAATACAGTTCCTGTTGGTTTCTCAGTCCGTAGGATCTCAGGCTTCTGCACTGGTGGTCAGTAATATTTTGTAATCTTCCGGCAGGGACGACCTCCAAGGTCCTGCAGTATATGAGTCCATTATATAAAGTGCTTTCATACAAATGATGGGGCAGTTATGTAAGACGAGCGATCCACATCTGCAGTGACGAGTGTTACAGTATATTAATAGTCTGGCGTCCTCCCCTCCCCCGGCATGCCTGTCCATCTCATCACTTATAAAGCAGATGGATCTGTCTCCGTAGACCGCGTTGGCAGGGAGCCCATTACCAGAGCTGCGGTGAGGATGGGACGATGGCGGCATAGGTGCTCACACATCAAACCTCACACAGAATATGTTGTATATGTTGTAACGCTGATTGTCGGCCTGATGTCTGCGACTCCGCAGGAGGCTTTCACAACTTTTTTTCATTTCTATTATATTTCCTATTAATTTACACTTCATATTATAATTGTATCTGTACGAAACTGTGTGATAATGAAATATGTGTTTATCTAGCTTTTTATCCCCTAAAAGTCAGAGATCTATCTATCTAGTCACACACACACATTTAATATATAAAGCTCAATGTGTGTATGTGTGTATGTATGTATGTATGTGTGTATGTCCGGGATTGACTTCTGCACCATCGCAGCTACAGCCACAAAATTTGGCACAGTCACATGTCCGGACCCCGAGCGCGTCATAGGCTATGTTGTGAGGCAAAATTTTAACCCCGCGCGTTCCAATTCACCAAACAATTTTGCTCCTATCTACATAATGGGGAAAAAGTGAAAGGAAAAGTATTGGAGGCAAATTGACAGCTGCCAGATGTGAACAAGAGGGACTGAAAGAATGAGAGCGATGGCGCCAAAGAGTATATACCGTACAGTTGCTAAGGTGGGGCCCTGACATGGGATACTCACCACACATGGGGATATGAACACACGCACAAAATGCGCCACACACTACCACGTGCTTCAACCCATATGCCACCCTCAGCACACATTTCACCACACATACACCAACCTCGCCACATAAAAGTCCAAACACAGAAGTCGCCACTCAAAACTCGCCCCGCTGTCCCAAAGCTGTTTAAAAGATGAAAAATGAGCTGTGATTGGTTGCTATCAGCAACAGTTTTCTTTGTTGACAGTTGTGGTAACTGAGGCCTATTATTCTTATCATTTCTATGGTGTTATCGTCCTTCTGTAAAGCTGGAAATAACACTATTTATTACTGTGCCAACACAGACCACCCTCTGACACAGACTGCAGGGGGAGCCCAGTATCACACAGGATAGGATTAGATACACGGCTCAGCAGTCAGTATCACACAGGATAGGATTAGATGCACAGCTCAGCAGTCAGTATCACACAGAATAGGATTAGATACACGGCTCAGCAGTCAGTATCACACAGGATAGGATTAGATGCACGGTTTTTATGTGCAATATAATCAGTATAATTTGTTATAACTAACCACAGTTGGTTGCTATGCCCAGGCAACGCCGGGCTCTTCAGCTAGTAAATATATAGTCTATTGTGGCGGCAGCACTCTAGTATATTATTATTGTGCAGTGAGCTTTTTGTTGGCCCATGTGCCAACGTTTTGGTTCTATCACAGAACCTTTCTCAAATCCTATCTAATCCTGTTTGTCTATCTCATATCTATATATCTCTATCTATCTATCCCATATCTATCTATCTATCTATCTATCCCATATTTATCTATCCCATATCTATCTATCTATCTATCTATCTATCTATCTATCCAAACAGCAGAATTCACAGACAAAAGGATGCACTCCATAGTTTGATTGCAATAGCATTTCCACCTTTCCCCTTCCCTTTCCTTTTTTCCTCCATTCCCTTTGCTTCATTTTTTCGTTCCTTCTTTCCATTCCTTCCTTACTTACCTCTCACCCTTCATCCATTCTTCCTCTCCCTCCCTCCCTTCCTTCCTTCCTTCCTTCCTTCCTTCTTTCCTTCCTTCCTTCCTTCCTTCCTTCCTCTCTCCCTCCCTTCCTGTCTCCTTTCCTTCTTTCCTCGCCTCCTTTTTTCCTTCCCTCCCTTCCTTCCTTCCTTCCTTCCTTCCTTCCTTCCTTCCTTCCTTCCTTCCTGCCTTTACATCTCTTCACATCGCTTCCCTCCATCTCGTCCTTCCTTCCCTTTCCACCCATCCTGCATTTCTTCTCTTCTCTCCCTTCCTTCTCTGATGAGCCACTTGCTGTTATGAACCAACATAATCATATCAGGCATCAGGTCACTGCCTCTCACATAATCAGCATACTCCTCTAGTACTGCTGCAATAATTCCTATGATTTAATTGGCTACAAATTATCCCATCCCACCCACCTGCCCTGTTCTAAATACTCCTGCCTTTCCATATTATAAAATGTGAGAAGAGGTCACTGCCTCCAGTAAGATCAATAGACTTTTCCCCTGCAATGACTCGTATAGGTCCACTGATATGAATTTGCCCTCTTCATGTAATTGCACCTGTCTGATGTATCTTTGTTCTAAGGTTAAACATTCGTGTCCAGCCTTTAGGCCTAGGATAATGGGGGTCCTACAGTTTCTGTCTACATTTTGGCTGTCTTTTTCAGCATAGTCATTTTTGCAGCTACCATTTCTCCAATGAAGACCTTCTGAGCTATAGAAAGGGATGAGAAAGCAGCTTGGAAAGGTCACTGTCTCCTACATAATCAACACACTCCTCCCCTGCAGTTGTCCTTAGTTTTATCATACGACTATACAAAACGGGATGTTCTTTTCCAACTCCTCAACTTATCTTACATATATTTAGGTCACATAACACACGAGACATCCAGAGAATAGTAAAAAGGCTACAGAAAGATAACTGCACCTGTAAAATACCATCTGTCTGCAGGAGACCCTAGGAGAGACCTGAATGTATATTAGTCGAGCTGTTGATTTCTACCTAGGCTCGAAGTAAATATCTCAGCAGTGATGACATGAATGTCTCACGAGTCACGACGGAGCAGACATATGGATGTTCTAATCCCAGAGAAGAGCTTGTCAGGTGATAAAGATATTTCTTACATCCCCATCACCGCTCTGCTCAATGTAAATGTCACCAGATCTCTCCTCACATTCACTCTATGATATCTGCAGGTATAACTGTGACTGTGAGTCCCGACAGCTACTCTTCCAGATTCATAGTATCTACATCTTATTAATCTCAGGGCATCAATCATAGTGACGTCTCACCATAGACTCTTGGCTCGTCCGGTGAAGGCCATATAAAGCTGTATGATTTTAAAAAGAATTTCTCCCCAGGTGAAGAATTTCCAGTTTTATTTTATTCCTGCTGCTCCCCTGAGTATTTTTTTTTTTTTAAATCCACCCTACAGTTCCACAGAAATGGGCCTTGTTGTTTAGAGCGACTATTTATGGGCTTTCCTATGAGGGTGTGGGTCACAGGTTTATCTCGAGAGAGAGATCCAGAAGACCTTATTGTATTCCTGCTGATCCCCTGAATATTCTCCCATTTTGTTTTTTAAAATTCATCTTATGGTTCCCGAGACCAGGGGCTTTTCTATTTAGTGCTACATTTTATCCTCTTCACCAAAGTGGTGTTGCTCACATGATCTTCAGAAGAGTGTCTTTAGGCTCCTCTGTATTATTACCCTGTGAACCATGCTGTCACGGGTTTACCGAGACAAAGAGGTGCCAGAAGACGGCAGCATCTGATTTCTCCCACTCCTGCACTGTTTACAAGTGCTTTACCTTCTTATTAAACAGGGCAGAGGTTTTTTTTAGCAGTGCAGTGATTAATCTGCTAGGTTGAGAGCTCCTGTAAGCTTTCCTGCATTAAGGCTCTCGGCTGTTCACTGTTAGCCACTTCCATTTCCTATATAATCTGGACTATGGCTAGCGCTCATGGTTAGAGCTAATATCACCACTCGGGAACCGTATGTCGAATTTTAAAAAACAAAAAAGCTGAATATTCAGGGGAGCAGCAGGAATACAATAGGAACAAAACTGGACTCTTTTGACCTGGTAACAAGTTTTCTATAACCCATTGCCGACATAACTATGACTATTTTCCGTTTTTATATATTTGTTTTTTTTCTCTTCTTTCTTCTAAGAGCCATAAAAAATTTTTTTAATCCTCCATCGACATAGGCATGTGAGAGCTTGTTTTTTGCAGGACAAGTTGTAATTTTGAAATACCCCATTCATTTTATAATATAATGTACTGGAAAGCAGGAAAAAAAATGTCAAGTGTGGGAAAATAGCAAAAAAGGGCAATTTCGCAATGTTTTTTAAGGTTTTTTTTTTTACAGCGTTCACTATACAGTTAAAATTACCCAACAATATGATTCTCCAGATCTGTATGATTATACAGATACTACACACGCAATGTTTTTTAGCTTTTGTTTTATATTTAAGTGGTGGGTGAAAAAAAATTGGAAATTTGCAAACAAATATATTTAGTTTTACGACAAGGCTCAACGCAATGCATGCTGAAAATGTGCAATGAAAACAAGAAGAAGAGGTATGCACAAAAACGGGATCTTACTAGCTTCAGGCTTTTTTATATTCTTTTTTGGTTAAGTTGTATGTGTATTTGCTTATGTCTTCAATGAATATTGGACAAAGTGATCCTTTTTTGTGCATACCTCTTCTTTGTTTTGTTTTCTTAGATTTTGTACCTAATTATACTGTTAACCGATTAGTTTAATTAATTATATATTTTGATAGCTCAGGCTTTTACAGATATGGCTGTATCACGTGTGTGTGTTTTTTTTATAATCATTTTTTATAAATGGGAAAATGGGGAGTCATTTTAATTTTTATATTTTTTTTGTATTTTTTTTCTTAGTTTTAATTTTTTCTCCACTTTTCACTGTGTTGGTCATATGATCACCTGTGCTATACACAGCAATACCACAGTACTGCTATGTATAGCAAAAATCATGCTCTCCTATGAACAGATCAGACCCCCAGTTATCATCGAAACTTGTTGCTCCCCCGTGATCATGTCATGGGGCACCGATTGGCGCATGAAATTACGTGTCTCCTGTCAGAGGACTGTTAAATGCCGCTGAAAGATATTGACAGCGGCATTTAACAGATTAACAGCTTTGGGTAGAGCTTTGCTCCATATGTGGCTGTTAGAGGCAAATGATGGCTGAATATCACAACCATCATCTGCTGGCAAAGATGTGGGATCAGTTTCTAAGCTCATATCAAAGTCATAATATGTTGGTAAGGGGTTAAAAATGATATATATGTCAGAACCTATAGGTTATGTATTTTCTCAGCTATGTTGGCAACGGGTTGGGATCTGTGACTATAGCTTAGCTCCAATGTCTATAGGGAGCATTTGGTAGTTTGAAAAGTTGGATTCTGGGAAATTCAATTTTTTTTTGTAATTTCAAAGCAAATTTGATTTGCCTAGAAGCAATTCTTTCACTTCTAATATCAATGTCTGATTGGTTCGGGAACAACTTCTGTAACCCACCTGTGATGGTATTGGGAAAGTGTTCACTATATTGGGCCATACCATTTTGGCGCTTAGCAGGTGTCGCAGCTGCCCCTCCCCACACCCAGAACTTAGTGATATTTTAACTAATAAAACCCCTTTAATGACAAATTCAGTTCTGTTACACCACATTTAAACCAGAGCCTCTTCAATATTCATCTTTAAAATATTCTATCTTGGTATCTCTTTTTCTATACAAGGCTAAATAGCATTTTAAAAGGTTTAGTGGAAGAAACTATGAATGGACCTAATCAGGCTGACATTTCAGGCATCTAAGTGAATTATCCCATAGAGCAGCTTGGCTGCCCGAGGTGAATCTGGTAAATGAACTGTAGACAGAGTAGAGTTCATGCAAAATGCTCGGCTCTGGAACTGTCTCATGAGAAAATATCCAGAAAATCATGGGAGCGGTGGAGATATCAAGACACAATGCGTTGTGTGACCTTTAAGGGATTTTATAAATTCTCGCTGGTCTGAACAGACAGGAGCAAGTAGTCATAGTCAGAAGGAGGAAATTGCTACAGTGACATGTAAAAGTTAGGCCACCCCTGGTCAAAATTACTGTCATTGTGAACAGTTAAAGTTAAAGATGACAAATTCCCTTTGTATTTGAAGCAAAATATATATAATATTATCATTTTTCACATTTTAAGAATTACAGAAATGAAATTGGAATACAAAGGAAATGTGTCATCTTTAAAATTTAGGCCTTTTAGAGATCATTTCTTCTTCAACTTATTCTGATCTGTCTGAGATGGTTCAGTGAATCCTACATTGAGCAGGGGGTTGGACACGATGACCCTGGAGGTTGCTTCCAACTCTAACATTCTAGGATTCTACAGTTTACAGTCAATGCAGGTAATGTTTTCATAACAAAATTATGGGCCGTAGACCTATATTACTTAGAATCATAATGAATGATTAAGAATTTCCAATTTTTTTTTAAGTAGCTAAAACAGCATTTTAATAGGTCCGGTCAAAAATGACCGGAGCAGTAGAAGTGTATAGTGGAAACGAACAGAACAGCAGGGTTAAAAAATATTGTCTATCTGTGAATTTTTGTTAAGCTATCAAAAAAAATTAAAAGTCAAGTTGGCAACCTTAAAAAAAACCGCTCCTGGGACACTTTGGAGAAATGGCTGCACTGCCGGTTCGTAAATCATTGTAACACCGAGCTGTTAGTGCACCTGAATAAAAACTAGAGGAATCAGGCTCCCGCACATTATGCCACTCCACATTTTAAAGGGGTTGCTTGGACAACTTCCTTCTCATTAATCATGTTTGGCCCTGTTAAAATAAAAGCACCTATGCTCCCCTCCAGTGGCAGGCGCCGTTCCAGCTGAAATCACTTATTTTCCCAGGGTCCAAGTGTGGTTGTGACGTCATGTGAGCCTCATGCCCAATCACTGCTGCTGTAACTTTCCCCACCTTCAGACGAATTGAACATAGACAGGAAGCCAGAACTTCGGCTGTTCTCGTATTTCCTCTTTATGTTCCATTTGTCTAAAGGCAGGGACAGTGACACCAATACTGATTGGGCACAGGACTCACGTAACATAACAATCTCCTGTGTGCCCCCCCGGAACACGAGTGGCAACAGGTAAAGGTATTTTTATTTTAATGGGGCCAAACATGAGGAGTGAGAAGGAGTTGTCCTAGTAATTCAGTGTGACATTACTTCATGAAGACGTCTTCATGTTGTTGCCCACATCGTCTCAAATAGAGACTAAAGGATCAAATGGAATAATGAGGCCTGGAAAGGAGTTCTGTTCTCTTCAGCGATGAGTTCCTCTCTTTTCTTTGATGTATTGTTAGCCGGAAATTTGATGAATTTGATTATTCCATAAACTCAAAGAATCATAGAATGTTAGAGTTGGAAAGGACCTCAAGGGTCATCGTGTCCAGCCCCTGCTCAATGCAGGATTCACTATACCATCTCACACAGATGTCTGTCCAGCTTTTGTTTGAAGACTTCCACTGAAGGAGAACTCACTACCTCTCGTGGCAGTCTGGTCCACTCATTGATCACCCTCACTATTTAAAAGTTTTTTTTCTAATATCTAATCTATATCTTTTCCCTCTGGTTAATTACTGTATTCTTATCCAAGTACTTATATACATGCACTTTAATAATTTGTTCAAATATATTTCCTGGTATAGAAGTAAGTCTCACTGGCCTGTAATTTCCTGGCTCCATCTTCTTTCCTTTTTTGAAGATGGGGACAACATTTGTCCCTCTTCAATTTTCTGGAACTTATCCTGTTTTCCAGGATTTTTCAAAGTTTCTGGCTAGTGGTTCTGCAATTTCATCTGCTATCTCTTTCAGTACCCTAGGATGTAATTCCCTCATCGTCTCTCTGTTTATAGCTAGTGTGGATTCTTTTATTCCTTCAATGGCACCATGAAGAACAGTTGATGTTACAAACGCTTTCTTAGAGAACACAGATGAAAAATAGGAATTTAAAAGTTCGGCATTCTCAGCATTATTTTTGAACAATTAACCCTTTTCATCCTGAAAAAATTCTGTAGCGTCTTTGACTTTTCCTTTGCTTTTGATATACCCCCCAAATCCTTTTTTATTGCTTTTTTTATCCCTTGCAAGCCTCACTTCATTACTGGCTTTAGCTCTTCTAATGCTTGCCCTGCATTACCTGCAAACAGCATTGTATTCATCTTTAGATACGCCCACCTCTTCCCATTTGATATACATTTTTTTCCTTTTCAATAAGTATTTAAGTTCTGTGTTCTGTGTTCATCCACTTTGGTCTCTTTAAATTCTTCCTTCTTTTCACGATTGTGCGTTGAGAATTTCATTTTGCAAACTCTCCCATGCTTCTTGGACATTTCTGTCCTTGAGTATATCCAGCCATTGAACTGTTGAGGATTTTCAAAGTTGAGGAGTGTGTATATCTTCTATCTATCAATCTATCTATCTCATATCTATATGTCTATACTCTATCTGTTAATATAATATATTAGCCATTTAATATATAATTATTACTTAATATTTTTTAACGCACCAAATTAATACACTCAAGAATATACCTGAAAAAATGTATTAGAATTGATATAATTTTTTTCTATTACATTTACAACTGCTTGTTTAAAATGAAATAAATATTGTTTATTTTAGGAATATTTTGGGTTTTTTTTTTCATATTTTTAACAACAATAATAAAAGCTTCTTGGTCTATTAATTTCTTTAAAAATGTTGATGCATTTTTTTCAAATGTTCACAATCCTTGTAGAAATTATCTAGCAAATTGCTTCAAACTTCAGTGAACATATTTTTGCCACATTCTTACCCTTCAGTAATTTTGTAGGTGGACACTGAATAGTTGAAAACTTTCCACTATGATTTATGTATAGTTATGTTATAAATTTACAAGTGAAAACCCATGCAATGCAAATATATGGACGACTTATATATTATTTGTGTCGGAAGTGAACAGCAGCAAATTATGTTTGTTTTTTTTGTCTGAGCAACTATTTTTTTGATGATTAAAATCATACAAAGTAAAGAATAAAAATGTCCATCTAGGCAAGAATCATATAGGGTCCACTCACATTTTTCCATATCTCAAAAAATGCCCCTTTATCAGGCTTATAAATAAGTAAGTGGGTTCATTCATGTTTAAAACTTCTTGATAAAGAAGCCTCTGTGCACTGAAAGCTTGCAAAAAGTTTCCAGGCAATAGCCTTTGACTTCTTGTACATATCCTTTGGTTTAGATGATGATACATGGAGTTAAGTGAATCACCCAAAATACAATTAAGAAAAGATTTACTCAATTTGGTGGGAGAGCTGGATTTAGTTTGCATCAAATGAATGAATTGCTAATGAAATCTGTGCAAAAAGGGTTAAAAAGCCCAATATACCGTATTTTTTGGTGTGCGAATCAAAAGCCCAATATACCGTATTTTTTGGATTATAAGATGCGCTTTTATTCCCCCAATATTTTTGGGGAAAATGGAGGTGCGTCTTACAATGCGGATATACTTTACTGGCCACAGTGCGCCAGGGTCCCAGGGTCGCTGCTGGAGGAGGCAAGAGTGGAGCGTTCCTGCAGGCTGCAGGCTGGGTTGACGGAGTGTTCCGATGTGCGCCGCTGTGGGTGTTCGGTGGTGCGGGGGCTCTGCCGACATTTTGTGAAAGCCCAGAGACAATGACTTTTGGGTTTTCATTGGCTGTAAGCCATAATCATCATTAACAGAAATAAACACTTGAAATAGATCACTCTGTTATAGTGACTCTATATAATATATGAGTTTCAATTTTCGTATTGAAGAACTGAAATAATTTAACTTTTTGATGATATTCTAACTTCGTGAGAAGCACCTGTAGCTCTAATACAGTATAAAACATAATTCCTGGTCATTACTTTCCCCTATTTCACAAAACTTCTAATATTTTTTAAATATACACCAGATGTATGAGGAGGTCAGATATTCTTAATTTATTAATCATTTTTCATGTATAGAACCAGATAGCGGTCCTCCAAAATGAATTCTTATATTATAGCAGAGCCGCATCCAAAAGAAAAAAAAATACGGTAGTCAAAAGCCTCCAAAATCCCATAAATCACATAAACAACTTTAAACCAAGTTCCGATCTTTGTTTAACCCATTCTGGATTAATGTATCATGGGTGCCGACCCAATAAGCCAAGCAATGCAGTAGGACATTGACCTCCCACCTTCACGACTTGCAATCGGAATGTGTTCAATTATCCGGTATCCTGAGCTGTGAGGAGGAATGCTATAAGGAATTGAAGTGTGAAGGAACACAAAGGTCCTTCACACCACGGCATACAGTACAATAGATTTATATCTGCTGTGTTCAACTGCATGAATATTGCGTTGGTTTAGTATTCCTGTTAGTGGCAGCCACATGAGCACTTCAAGGAATTCAAACCTGAAGAACATCAAATGAGTAATGACTTTTTATGTCCAAGTTTTTGAAACATTTCTTTTGTCCACGTATTTCCGTGAAAAGATCTAACCTTACATTAAACGAACAAATCTTGGCTCCTCTACAAATCTGGACATCCATTTGTAATTCTCTTAGAAGAATGCTCAATGAGATTTCTCCAAGTGAATGTAAAGAACTGCAATCTATAATTCTTCAGAACATTAGGGTTGTAACAAGTGTTCTTCAAAGAAACTTACATTTTAGATTTTACTAGAAAGACAATTATTTTTCCTTTTTATACTTAGCCCATTCAGGAGTCGGCATAGTGTGACCCTAAGGCCAGGTTCACATAGCATTAATGCAGTCCGTTCAACGCATAGCGTTGACAAACTGCATTAACGCTACTCACATAACGCGATTGCCTTATGTGAGCCCGCCAGCGCAGATGCTTCATCTGCACTAGCAGTGACGGACCCACGGACATTGCAGACTGCGTCGGAGGGTCGGTCACAGAATGACGGCACATCGCTAACGCATGCCGATACGCTTCTAATGGGAGTGAATGGCAGCATTAGCGGATTGCGTTACATCGCGTTATGCCGTGGTGTAACGCAATCCGTTAAATGGACTACATTAACGCAGTATGAACCCAGTCTAAGAATCACAATAATGTTTTATTTTTTTACAGATTAAGTTGTATTTTTAGTGGAGCTAAATTTGGAGTACACGTACAGTACTTTGTTTTGTAACTTTATTAAAATAGCATTTGTTACCAGATTTCACAATGTATATTGCATGCACTGTTTCTACCATTATGGAACTCTTAGATCTGATTGGACTGGGGTACTTACTTGAAAATCCACGTAAGAATGGCTGTATAATCTTTTATGAAATTTGTAAATTATGAAATTAGTGTTTTGTGATTCCAACTCAGTCTTATATTAAGGTTGGCAAGAGACTCTGCCAGTGCTAGGATAACAGGGCTGGGATGACAAGAAAGGTGTATTTTATTTTTTATTTTTAGAACATGCTTGATGGTTTTCAAAATTAAAAGAAAGTAGCTGGATAACCCCATTAATATAATTAGTTTATGTAATTCATAGGTAAGTCCTTTATAGAGAGAAAAGATTTGCCGTGGCTCTCCACTGTGGCTAAAAGTGAATGTTCCCACATGACAATCTATTACCTTATACCCATACAGTATGATTGGCCCAAATATATCTAAGGTCTATATACCTTTATGCTGGTTGACAGACAAAAGATTAGGTGCAGTGAGACAAAACCCTTCTCACACTTCCTGCAGAAAGAAAAACCCACCCTCACTTACTGTAGAGAAACAAAGACCCATCCCCACTTTGTTTAGAAACAAAGACTCACCCTTACTTCCTATGGAAATCAAAAGATCCTCTCCCACTTCTTTTAGAGAGATGAAAACTCACCCCTACTTCCTGTAGAGAGACATCATCCTGCCCATACTTCCAGTAGAAGCAAAGACCCAGAGTAATAAATACCCCCCATATTTTCTGCAATGAGACAAAATCCTGCAATACAGTACAATAAAAAGTATAGCCAAAGAAATAAAAGGAACTTAAAATATTCCCAAAATAAATATTATAAACATAGCAAAAAGGCAACGGTATTTACCAGTGAAGGTCACAAAATAAAATGCACAAACAGGATTCAGAAGACTCCCTTACTAAAGGATGTAACTCAGGTTCAAAATACTGATGAAGCAACGACTCTCAATCTACCAGTCCATTGAGGTGTTTGCACCGGTGTTACCTCCTTTAGTAAGAGGGTCTGCTGCATCCTGTTTGTACTTTTCATTTTGTGACCTTGGTTGGTTAATATCATTGTCTTTTTGTTATGTTTATAATTGAGACAAAATTCTGCCCACATTTCCTGTAGAGAGAAAAAGACTCACTGCCACTTACTTTGGAGAGGCAAAGTGCTGCCCCTCTTTCCATAGAGAGACAAAGACTTACCACTGCTAATTTTAGAGTGAAAAAGTCCCAGTCCTACTTCTGATAGAGAGACAAAGACCAGCCTCCACTTCCTGTAAAAAGAAAAAGACCCCCCTCCAATTCCTGTAGAGAAATAAATAGCTCCTCTACTTCCTGTAGAGAAATAAAGACTCCCTCCACTTCCTGTAGAAAGATAAAGACCCCCCCTCCACTTCCTGTAGAGAAATAAATATCCCCTCCACTTCCTGTACAGAAATAAAGACCTCTCCAATTCCTGAAGAGAGATAAAGACCTGCCTCCACTTCCTTCTAGAGAAATAAAGACCCCCTTCACTTCCTGTAGAAAGGTAAAGCCCCCTCCACTTCCTGTAGAAAGATAAAGACTCCTTCCACTTCCTGTAGAAAGATAAAGACCCCTTCCACTTCCTGTAGAAAGATAAAGACCCCTTCCACTTCCTGTAGAAAGATAAAGACCCCCTCCACTTCCTGTAGAAAGATAAAGACTCCTGCCACTTCCTGTAGAAAGATAAAGACCTTCTCCACTTCCTGTAGGAAGATAAAGACTTCCTCTACTTCCTGTAGAAAGATACACTTACATCCTTTAGTAGCGAGACAAAGACCCACCTCAACATACTATAGAGAAATAAAGACCCACCTCCATGTCCTATAAAGATAAAGGCCTATCCTTACTTCCTGTATTCGATTTCAGTGGACAGCTTACACTTTGCAAAAGGCAATGGGCAGCAAGTTAGATGGAAGGATAACAGCTAGCAGTTATCACTTTGGAATTATTTTAGGGGAAGGGATAAAATGAAACTTTGGGTAAATTAAGTAATTTACAGTTTTGTTGGTACAATTAAACCTGTGTATGTGACTTTCCCTGTCTGAGGCTCTGTGCTTCCCACCCCAGGACTCATAAAGTGTAATTCCCATACACCGGTTAAATATAGATTACGGATCTTGTTGAGCAGCAGTTGAAAGCATTTCCAAAAGAAGCAGTATCTGGGCATTGAACAGCATTGTAGTGAGGTGTGTTTGGAGAGAAGACTGAATAACATAGTGAAGTATATTACAATATTCAGGATTGAGAGTCCTCAGTAGTTGATACCTTTTAATGGCTAACTGAAAAGATGGTAACACATTGCAAGCTTTTGAGATTACTCAGGTCTCTTCATCAGGCTAGACTAATAGAAAATCTGAAGTCACATATTTATGCACAATACAGCCAGATTTTCTATTAGTCTAGCCTGATGAAGACATGCAAAACAGAAGCCGCGGAGACACCATCACGTGTTTCTCAACGCAAGCAATGACCAGCCAGGTCTTTGCCCGGGAAGGAACAACCACGGGAAGGGCAATCTCCAATGAAGGAAACCACCTATGCCAAAACATGGTATCCATCCACATACAGCTGTTTCGGGGTATTGCCCCTCATCAGTGTGGAGTAGGAAACTGGCTGGTAGGAGCAATGCCTAGTAAAAAGACTATGAAAAGGAGGATGAATGAACTCATGGAGATCAACATCCGACACTGCGGAGACACCATCACGTGTTTCTCAACGCAGTGATTCTAGAGCACTACCCCCATCCCTTATGGGAAATATGTAAAACATGCAAAACAGAAGCCGCGGAGACACCATCACGTGTTTCTCAACGCAAGCAATGACCAGCCAGGTCTTTGCCCGGGAAGGAACAACCACGGGAAGGGCAATCTCCAATGAAGGAAACCACCTATGCCAAAACATGGTATCCATCCACATACAGCTGTTTCGGGGTATTGCCCCTCATCAGTGGCAATACCCCGAAACAGCTGTATGTGGATGGATACCATGTTTTGGCATAGGTGGTTTCCTTCATTGGAGATTGCCCTTCCCGTGGTTGTTCCTTCCCAGGCAAAGACCTGGCTGGTCATTGCTTGCGTTGAGAAACACGTGATGGTGTCTCCGCGGCTTCTGTTTTGCATGTTTTACATATTTCCCATAAGGGATGGGGGCAGTGCTCTAGAATCACTGCGTTGAGAAACACGTGATGGTGTCTCCGCAGTGTCGGATGTTGATCTCCATGAGTTCATTCATCCTCCTTTTCATAGCCTGATGAAGAGACCTGAGTAGTCTCGAAAGCTTGCAATGTGTTACCATCTTTTCAGTTAGCCATTAAAAGGTATCAACTACTGAGGACTCTCAATCCTGAATATTTTTCTATCTACTGGCTAACACGGTACAAAGATATACATCTTTCCTGTATGAAGTATATTACAAAATTTATGATTTTGCAATTCATGGAGAGTAGTTGAAT
This sequence comes from Dendrobates tinctorius, assembly GCF_039654945.1. Classification (NCBI taxonomy): domain Eukaryota; kingdom Metazoa; phylum Chordata; class Amphibia; order Anura; family Dendrobatidae; genus Dendrobates; species Dendrobates tinctorius. The sequence continues at coordinate 4,344,707 of NW_027361743.1, read as the reverse complement.
AAATGAAGTTGTATTACTCATTTTTCCTTCTATGGTACGCAGCATACTGTTTTCTTATTGATTTCAGCATATAGATAGTGTGCAGTAAGCTCCTGTGCTCCCCTATTGGTCAATGTTTGAAGCTGTAATTTTAACTTTTAATTTTATGTCCTGTGGCGTAGCGCCTACTCTGGGTGTGGGAGAACACTTGCTGACAGCGGATTAACGTAGTCAGGCACGAGGTTTTCACACTAAACATTCCATATGGTTTATTTAAGCACCATAAACCGTGCTGTTATCCAGGTTGCACATCACCGGCTTACACGTTGTCCATTACTTTATCACATAAGCTTTACCAAGCATTCTCTAGTTACGTCTGACTTTCTCCAGTTACTGGATGACTGCACAGTTCAATAACTGACCTTTGCCAGTGCACACAGTTCTTTCCCCATGCCCGGGGTTACCTCTCAGGAGCTCCTGCTCCACAGACTGACCTCCTGTCAGTCCTGGTTCCTGGGGAAGCTGCCAAACTGGGATCACCGTCCTTGTGTCCAGTGCACCACCTACTGTACACTCCAGATACTCAGATGGAAGGTAGCTCCCCCAAACGAAGTGCCATTACAGACTCCGCACACACACGTGGCCTGTCCGGGTGCTATTCAGGACATTCATCCAACACCCAGGCCACCATGTCCAAGGTCTCACCATGTGCTCCAGGAATCCGTTCCCACTCCCAGGATCTTCCAACAAAGACCTTCCAGGACCTTGCACCCTGAACCCTTCAGGTTCACACACTCTGACCATGTGACTAGACATCAGTCACATTTTATGGTTGTAACCATCCCATGGATGGGTGGTACATGTGTGGTTAGTCAGCTCTCTGACTAATCCTATAAGCCCCCCTTATAAGTAAACACATTAAACACTTGTGGAACTATAAGTCCCAGCATAACCAAATAATTTTGGGCTTACAGCGCAGAGAACCTCTGCGACACATACTGACCATTTACAATAATGCCATTCCCTAATTCACCATCATAATTATGCCTCCACTCGCATCCTGAAGCGCACACACAGCGACCCCTAGCTGTAACAGAGATTACTGCATCACAGTCCGTATAGTGGACACTGGAGATTAGAAACAGAAAAACAGCTGCGGCCAAAAGCATGATATATTGAGGAACAAATCAACACAGAATTATAAACCCTTAAGAAAATAATATTTGGAGTCGACATTTTCCAATGTAGTGGCTGATTGATAGTCTAATACTGACTTTATCTAAGATTTGATCATCTATACTTTTCTCCTACACCACTCTGGATAATCTGTTTGCTTCCTAAAATATCAAAAACTTCTAAAGTAATGAGAATACAGTATCTTAAGGAACAAGGATTTGTCAACGTGTAAGCACAAAACTTTATTTCATTGTATTTCCATAGAATGCCATTCAGCAGTTTTTCCATGACTTTCTGACCCAGTTGTCACCTCGGTGTTAATTAATCTAGCGCTTTATATTTTAAAGCTTTATTTGCTGGCGTTGAATGGAGGCAATGTATGAATTAGATCAACGTGGTGCAAAAATAAACAACTAAATACACCACACATACAAATTCCCTACAGGGTGTAAATTAAAACTAGCAAAAAAGTGTCTGATCTGTGAAATGCAAAGCATTATTCCAAAATCGTTTCCTGCAGCAATCGTTATAGCTTGAATAATTGTAGATAATGATGAAACAATAGGAGAGAGACATCATATGGTACGCATGTTGTATAAAAGAGAAAGAATATGGAAAAAGAAACAATTAGTAGGGGAATAAGATGTCCGGCATATAAAAATGCCTAAGGGACAAATTAATGTTTATGGCATCAATATTCAGCCTACTCCACCAATATTAGGTTTCCATCAATAGTCTAGAGCTATAGGCACCACCTTATAACTCAGAGTGCAGAACCATTGGTTAAAGCAAAATTTTGATTTTTTTATTTCAATGCTTATTTTAAAAATTTGTGGATAAAATGAAATGGAATGAAGAGCTTTTTAGCTAAGCTGATATTGAGCGTCAGATCGCGATTCTGACACCCAACAAATACAGCAGCCATAGGGCATAGAAGGCTGCGGTCAATGCTCGAACCAATCTCCTCTACTGTAGCTGTATCAGCTCTAAACTGGGAATGTCCCCAGGTGTGACCAGTTCACAACTGTAGGTAGAGTCTTGGTGCCATTTTATTAGAGTCTTGGTGCCATTTTATTGTAGCCCAGCGCTGTACAGTTTTCCTCTGTGACCTATTATTGCCATGATCCGAACAGAGCTGTCATGTTATTTCAGCTCTCAGATCGCTGTAATGAGAGGTGAACGATGAGCACAGATCTGGGCAGCAGCAATGCGGTGATGATTTTCATCCAGTGTCATCTACTCACTGCCACAAAGCTAACGACCGCAGGAGTTGAAGGGATAGATTTGCGTTCAAGCACTTTACTACTACAATCAAGGCCTATGGCAAAGGCAAAGATTGAATGCAGTTATGTCGTGGCTAGCACCAAATTATTGGATTATATTACTTTAAAAAAGGATAATGTTTGCCATTACCAACTTGGAAGTATGTGGTGGATTCATGCTGTCCGAACAATGTATGCATAGGGAGAGTTTGAGACTATTCCAGTTCTGCCCCAATATGGCTTCTCCCGGTTCTACTTCAGTTGATTAACAAGTCACTCCCATGTGTGTACATAGGAAAAGATCGGTCGACATCGACCACATGGAAAAAGCAGGAAATAAAAGCCAAACTATTTTTTTCTGAAATTCAACTGCGTTTCATCAGAATCTGAGTCACGACAGGATCCTTTTAACAATACAAGTATGATAACGATGATAATACTTACTGTACTATGTCTATGGTCCTATCCTGATTGTTGCCGGGATAGTGTAATCATCAAATTGGTACAATGTCATAACGCTGATCAACAGTCACCTACGTGACATGATTGCTGTCAGCGCCAAAAAAGTAGCTAATATCTTAAAGATCATTCATTAATGCAGCCCCTGATTGAAAGATACAAGTTCTCGTGAATACACTGGTATCATTAGAGGAGTAGGATTACACTCACGTGCTCAAGGTTGGCGTCACGTGTCAAGAAGCTATGGACAGAAACATAGAAGTCAATGGAATGATGGCAATTTTGTCATCTGTGTGATGACATATTCAAAACCTAGATATCATGTGTAGAGTTGAACGAATGTGTTCTGAATTGGTTGCCAAATCTGAATTTGCCGTATTCATGCCATATTAGTACTGAATTTATGTTTGTTGATCAATTCCGAACATATTCGTTCATTTCTACTCCCATTGACTCCAATGACATTTGGCTGTGTTTGGCGAATATTGCAAATACAATATTCCATGCCGATCGGAATAAAATTTTGAAAAAGTCGCTCAACTCTAATCATGTGGCGTGAGAACATTTCTGTAAGAGACACCGCACTGTACTTGCTCATAGAGCCAGTGCGCGTATCCTGAGTACAGAAGCAGTGCTAAAAGATACCTGTGGAGCAGGGCAGCAGAGGTGACCAGGCGTGCTTCAGGCTAATAGTGTCAGGGTCCAGTCAGCGCTGGAAGGTAAAGAAGCATAGGACCTGCGGACACTGAAACTGAATAATCTGCACGGGACCTATGGTCATGTGACTGCAAGGGGGCGGGGCTTAGCGTCCTGTATTCAGATAGGACAGGACACCATACAACAACTCAGAGTCAGGCAAAACTGAGGTCACAGCAGTACGGGCAAACGAGGTACAGGAGGGACAAACAGACGGGTAGTCAGACAGAGCCAAAGGTCATACACATGAGGGCGACGTGGTACCAAGGGGACGAGCAGAGAGAAGTCGGGTCACAAGCAGAGAGTCATACACGAGAGGTAGCGCAGTACAAGAGGGTCAGGCAGAACTCGTAACAGGGACAGAACCAGATCACAACCGAACAAGCAAGCAAGATATCAGGCACAAGGCACACGTATACAAGAGGTCACTTAACTCAGCCGAGGACAGGAGTATAACTGACACCGGACCCAGGTCCAGTGAGCACTAAATAGCCTCCTGCTGCCAGAGAGAGGCAGCACAATTAACCCATAGTCTAACCAGGACGGGTCAAAGCGAAATCCCGTCCTGGATCATGACAATTTCTACTTATAGCCAGATTACTTCTTTAGAAGCTATACCCTCTGCCGGGACAAAATAGATCTTTCAGAATTGCTAGTCTACGGGAGATTTAAGGCCCTTTTACATTTAGCGATGCACCAGCGATCCGACCGGCGATCTGACCCGGTCAGGATCGCTGGTGCATCGCTAAATGATCGCTAGTGAGCTTTCACACAGAAAGATCTCACAGCGATGCAGCAGCGACGCAGCGCACGATACTTACCTTTCACACACAGCGATCCAGACGTCCTCCCGCCCGCCTCCATGCGTCGCTCGTCGTCACAGCAGGCAGCCCAGCAGGAAGCTGACGACGAGAAATGGAGCCACCCAATCTCGCGCGATCAGCGATGGACAGCGGGGGAGCCGGTCGGAGGTAAGTATCACACATAGCGATATCGCTAGCAATATCGCTATAACGTCACAAAACCAGTGACGTTTTAGCGATATTGCTAGCGATATCGCTATGTGTAAAACCCCCTATAGGGATGCTTTGTTGACACTTGGGAAAATTGTCAACGCTTCCAGTTTCCAGAAGACTTGTAGACATTCAAGGATAGTTAGAAAATATCATAGTTGCCAGAACACTCAAGTTCTAGCCTCAAACCTTACTTTCAGCCTTCCCGGAAACATCCCATGCCCGGCCAGGAATGCTCAATTTTGGGCAAAATCACAGGACAGTTGACATTTATGTAGGTATGATTATAAAGAGTGCCAATGCAAAAAATATCTGATAATGTTTTTGATACATGATGGCGGGTTAAGGGAGTTTCAGGGATTCACTCTGTCAACAATATTGATGTTTTGTATCAAGGGCAAGGGTATTCAGTTTTAACAGCAAAGTATTTGTCAACGTGTTTCGACGTATACCACTTCTTTATCAGGACAAATAACATTGAATACAATTCATTTCTGAATACCCTTGATCCAAAATACCAGTATTGTCGGCAGCGGAGAGTATAAGGGTATGTGCACACGTTGCGGATTGCTGTGCGGAATCATCCGCGCGGAATCTGCATCTCTTGGCAGAATCCGCAGGCGAAAAGCCGCGCGTTTTTTATTCGGATTTATTGCGGATTTTGTACGGATTTCACCAGCGTTTTTACACTTGCGGATTTCTATAACGGAATGGGTGTAAAAACACTGCGGAATCCGCACAAAGAATTGACATGCTGCGGAAATTGAACCGCTGCGGATTACGTGCGGAATTTCCCGCAGCATGTGCACAGCGACATTTTTTTTCCGCATAGGTTATCATTGTACTGTGAATCACTTGCGGATCTGCAGCGGCAAATCCGCTGCGGATCCGCAACAAATCCGCATTGTGTGCACACACCCTTAAACCCTGGAAAAAATAAAAAGGTCTCTACCAATATTGTGTCTTCACAATGATGGAACTAAGTAACTTATTATTAACGTAAAACATAACTTTGTATGATTTTCTTGATGACTACACAATTAAATTGTCACGGACCCTATAAACATGGGTATGGCAATTATTATGATGTCATGGTTTCCCATGTAGTTGTTGTGTCCCCTTTGTTACAGCACTAAGTATATCACCTTCCTCGTTCTTCCAGCAATAGTCGTTGCCACTGTAATTATGACATCATATTGGCTGAGATGACAACATAATGATGGCCATTGGCCATAGTAGTATCATCACTGTAATAACCATGTAGATGCTGACTATGATGACTTAGTAAGTGATGCAACGACAACATAACAAGACCAGAAATGTAGAGCCAATTATGGCTGTCAGTGGCTACGACAATGATGATAAACGACAGAACAAGTGTTTCAGAGATGTATTACCTCTTTATTGAATCTAATATGTGAACATTCTTCATGGTTTAATGCTTTAGCTCAGGTATGATCATCTCGGCGTCTCTAAAATCTGTCACATATATACTGTACATGTCTCCTTCAAGTAGTAGCTGTGCAGGCAAACAGTATTTTGTTAGGAAATACTGTGTGAGATCATAGTCTGACATGACATGAGTGGTGGTATTCATTAGACATGGCTGACACATAGAGGAAAGCTATAAAATATGGCTGGATGATGAGGATAAAGTAGATAAAAGCCTAGTGCCTAGATGAGTTCATGCCCTAAGATAGGGCAATATGCCCATCTACAGTGGAAGACTAGGACAAGCACTGTTGCTGCCCAAGGCAAAAATGTTAAAGGTGACACCATTACTAAAGTTCCCATAGCTAGTTTAGGAACTTTCATTTATTGGGTTGTGTTCTCTTTATACCCCACCAATCCTTAAAATGTTCTTCCCTGTTTTGTGCCACTGTCTAGTCCTCAAAACAGAGTTGATTGATCACTCCATCATTTTAGTAGCATCCAACTCTCTTCTCATTAACTTCTCTCCAGTGCACAAAAGTGAAGGTCTCACCATACACCAACACAAACCAACATTATAAGTAGTACAGACACAGTACCCAATCAACTGTTTTCATAAATGTGTCCTTGACAGCTGCCGACTCTGCCTACCACATTTTCTGTCCAGCAAGTCTATATAGGGGGCACTGACAGAGTAGGAAGCGATGGTGATGTCAGTGGTCAGCAGCACACCCACCACCCTGCACACACTGATAGTAATGTTTCTGATGACTGGCCAATTACTGCTTCTGAACAGTGGACCAATGGCAGGGCAGGTTCCGCAGCGAATGGGCCATACAGTGATCTATTAAAATCTCACTTGTTTTAAGTTATTGCAGTCCTTGTATCTCAGCTATTAGTGTGCATTTATATTGGATTGATCCAGTAATCCTTATACCCCTTGGATGCTCGGCTATGCTTTTACTGTCTCTGACCCGACTTGTTAACATATGTTCTCTCATTTCACTCCACTGACCTGCAGCTGCTCCATCATTGGCTCAGAGGCCAGATTCCTTTACAAGACACGTTGGTCAGTGGCTTATCTCAGGGATAAATCGGCATGTACAATTGACATCTCTCTCGACCATCATTCGGTCGGTGCCCCCATACACATTATAACATTGGCCAATCTTGATATCAAAATATTGGTGGGTCTAATATGTACGGGTCCTTAAAGGGAATCTGTCAGCAGGTTTTTGCTATGCAATCTAAGAACAGCATGAGGTAGGGGTTAAAAGACTGAATTCAATGATGCATCACATGTCAGGCTGTGTAGTGTTGTTTACTTACACTGAAGGTTTTACCACCTGGTGATTATCATTTTCTGTACTACAGAAGCTTGTGCATACTAGTCCAGCACTGCCTTCTCCTGTGATAAGCAGCTCACTGTCCATAGACAATGTATATACAAAGCCTGGTGTGGGTGGGCGCAGCTTTCTCAGCTCTGTTACATGCTACATCTAAAAAGTCTGTGAATACAAAAAAAAAAAGAATAAAACCACCAATGCCACAATACTTAAAATAAGCAACAGGTATACACCCAGAGCAATAATTGTAAACAGAAAGCAAAGGAGCAAAAAACATCTTTTGAATTATATAAAAAAATAATATTTTATTATTTCAATCATAAAAGTATATATATATATATGATTGTAATAAAACATCATATGGACAAAGGGGTAAAAGAACACAAGCAGTGATAAATCTGAGGCAACCAGAAAATGTATAGACCAGGAGTTTAAGACCAGATTTTAACCCAAATTATTAGAAACAACTAGTAGATATAAATCTAATGCTTATAGCAGCCAGTGCTTATCAACACATATCAAACAATACATATATTGTCTGCTAAGAAAGTTGGGAAGGACATCAAGAGTTAATAGATTAATGCCAAGATGTAAGAAAAAAGGTCACACCCAAATAGGTCCAATGTGCCGTCAGATAACGCAGCCCCAACGTGCGTTTCGCGTGGGCTTCCTCAGGGGGCTGTATTCGAATACTAGTTGTTGCTAATAATTTAGGTTAAAATCTGGTCTTAAACTCCTGTCTTTACATTTTCTGGTTGCCTCAGATTTATCACTGTTTGTGTCTCTTTTTTCCTTTTGTCCATATGATGTTTTATTACAATACATATATTTTTATGATTGCAATAATAAAATATTATTTTTTTATATAATTCAGAAGAGGCTTTTTGCTCCTTTTCTTTTTGCTTACATGTAAAAACTCTGATAGTGTCACAACTGATGCACCCAGTAAACTAAATGATATGTTGTTGGATTTAGGGTCTCTTTTCCTACATTATGCTGCTCTCAGATGAGATAGCAAAATCCTGCCAACCGATTCCCTTTAAATCAGTTGCAGAAACACTGTTCAGAAAATATTTGCATCCCTTTATATCACTAAACTGAATTAACTTCATGCGGTGGCGAAAATTGATAATTTTCCATGTTTACAATGAATAACTACTTGGACAACCCCTCCTCACACCTCATGCTTCACGCCAATAAAATAAAAAAAATTATACTCACCTCCCATGCTGGCGCCGTTCCCACGGTGTCAGCATTAGCTCTCCTCGGGAATCTCATGCGGTTGTTGTGACACGTGAGCCCGGTGCCCAATCAGCACGGTCATCACTGCCCCCGCTTTCAGACAAACTGAACATCAAGAGGAAGTCAGAGATCAGCTGCAGCCCGGACTGCCTCTTCATGTTCAATTCGACAGGAGGCGGGGACAGTGACGCCAGCGCTGATTGGGCACTGGGCTCACGTGTCACAACACCGCAAGAGAGCCCCGGAGAGAGTGAGTGCCGACTCCGTGGGAACGGCGCCGCCACGGGTGGTGAGTATAAGCTTTATTATTTTATCTGGTTTAAGCATGAGGTATAAGGAGGGGTTGTCCTACTAGCGGACAAACCCTTTAAATTATATTATTAAAGGGGATTTAAAATTTTGAAGATACATGAATTAAATCCCACAATCCGACGATTTGGATCACGGCAAAAAAAAATATTTCCGGAGTCTGCATCCTGTATAGATTTTAAGTGGGGCTTTTCCAGTGTTTCACCAATATGGTGTAATGAAATCTGTCAAAATATAAGTCCGCTCTGCTTCTCTGAGAGCAAATACTTGACGGTTGCTTTTATAACAAATAGAACACAGGTGAGGAACTTAGACGCTGTGTCTCAATGGATTATGCCAGAAGTCTAAAAACAAACTAATACCTAAGTGAATACATAAGTCAAACACTGAAAAGCGGCTCGAGAAAGAAGACATAAAATAGAAAGACAAAAAAAAGGCAAAATATAAAGAGTAAACCAAGTAAGAGAGGAAGTCTGAAAAATCAGTTTAATTCAAAGCAAAAAATGTTCTGCATTTGTATAAGTGTCCATTTAGAGCTGTAACATTATCTATGAATTATTCTGCATTATATTACAAGGATTTGACAGTTGGGACATAATTACTTCAGATTTTTTTGCATATTTTTTTAATCAGATTTATAGGTAAAAATTGTTTTACTTTGATATTTTTTTTATTTTTTATTTTATTTTTAGATAATGATTTGTTAGCCAAGTAAAGTGTTTCTTATTCACGTTTTTTTTGTTCATATTTTTTATTTCTAATCTTGATCATTAATTACGATCCAGTTTTGTATGTTTTCATTATGTATTGTATTATCTTGATTCACTAGCAAGAGTAAAATAATTGCAACTTCACATTTCATTTGTCACATTTTTAATTATATTTGTACCTAAAGTTGCTTTCATTTTATATATTTTCATTATGTATTATATATTACTGATTTATTATAGAGCATAGTATTTAGCAAAGCACTTACCATGGACATATGACCCAGATATATGGTGCCAAACAGCTTCTATATATTTTTTCTTCTTTATGTTATTAGCGGTATTAAACAGTATGATTAGCATACCGAAGTTTACCATCAGATGGTTGACCAACTGTCACTAGTTGAGGTCTCTCCTCCCCTTTAAGGCCTCATTCACATGTTCTGGTTTCTTTCCACATTTTTTACTGATGAAATATGCACCCATTATATTCTTTGTGGCTATTTGTTCTTTTTCATACTGTGTGTCTACAAAAAAAATCTCAGAGACTTGTCCGTTTTTTATCCAAAGTCCCTAATTCAAGTCTATGGATCTGTGAAACCTGTGAAAATCACGAAGAGCACAAGGATGCCATCTGTGTGCAGGCTGTGTTCTGTACTTTTTTAACACTGCAATGGGTACCAGAAGCTTTGCAATTTTTTTAAGGCATATATAAAATTTACAGATAAAATATTGAAGGTTAAAGGGAGCCTGTCAGCAGGGTTGTGCACAGTAACCTACAGACAGTGTCAGGTCGGCGCCTTTATACTGATTGCAATGATACCTTGGTTGATGAAATCTGTCTTGTGGTTGTTGTTTAATCTTTATTTGCAGTTTTAAATTAGCGAGATTCTGGTGCTCCGGGGCGGCCTGTGGGTGGGACTGCTGGTGGCAGGGCTGTAGGCGGGGCTTTATGTGTTGCTCTGCTTACATATGCATCTCTATGGGCTTATGACAGGTCACAGATCCTTCACTAACCTTCTCCCTATTTTACATAATGAATATAATATTCATATTGCATATGATATGGAATTACAAAAAAAATTTCATTCAACAAAATGGCGCCGGCAGCACTTGCATAGTAGCATCTATCGGAATGCGCCATTTTGCTGAAGTTAAATATTTTTCTTTTATCTCGCTATATTATATGCATTATGTGACACATGCTTCTGTGCAGGCGCCCAGCGCCGTTTTGCTGATTGTAATTTTTTTTTTCTCTAACCCACACAATATGCAATATGTAAAATAGGGGGCGGGTCAGTGAAGGATCAGTGGCCCACACAGATGAATATGTAAGCAGAGCACCACATAAAGCCCCAACCAAAAGCTTATTTTTTATTATATCATTTTTTGCAGTAACTGGACATCCCCATTTTTCTGCAATCATCATTAGTCACTTGGAAACTGGCGCAGTACTTCTTCCGTGCACTACAGACATTGTGAATTTGCTATTTGGATCTGGTGACCTGATGCGAATAGCTTTCTTTTTTCTATGACAAAAATATGACATTGTGCCAAAAGAGCTAATCAAAACAGGAGTCAAGGTGGTGCCATTCGATGCTCAGAAACCGACCATTGGCCACATTAGTATTCTTTGGCTGCTGGATAGGAGCCCTTGTCGAGGATGTCGTGAGATAGGAGGACTCCTATCCAGCAGCCAAAGATGACTAATGTGGCCGATGGAGCATCAACTTGTACCAACTCTAATATATATATTACATAGGTGTAATTTTCCATCACCCATTGACTTTTGTGGCCAAAATTGTCATCCCTGTGCCATCCAATAAAGTGCGCCATGATTTATTCCTGTATGGGTGCACAAGCTGGTATACAAACGAGGTCTCTTCTTAATGCACAGAATCTCTCATAAAATATTACTGCATTTCTGAACTATGATACTGTCAGTTATAATAACAAGATTTGTAATTCTTGGTATAACCTCTCTCTCGCTTCTCTACTTATTCTCATTCTTTAAACCCATGACGTTATAAGTTATCGGCATAACAATAAATTCCCTGCTTCCTGCAATATGAAAGTGGCTTTCCAATAAGAGAAATAAAGTCGTCTCTCCAGTATCTTTCTATCAGACCTTTCAAGACCTTAATTTAATTTATGTCCAGCTGTATAGAAGGATTATTTCAAAGGCTGATGGATATATAGTGAAGCATTGTGGTCCAACCTTAGCGCAACCTTACCGACTAATCCCTCGTTTAACGTGCTGCCTATCTGCTTCTTTACATAATATAGTTGTACCAGGGGATAGGATGTAATTAAACCCTCTATTTCATTCGGCAGGAGAATCCCTGTCAGTTTAATTGATACTCGGTGTAAGTAATATTGATTTGATAAAAGCAAATCCATTTCTCTTCCACCAATTAAAACATTTAAATAGGCTCCATCTCGTTTTTGATGAAAGCATATAAAACTCTTGTCGTCTCCTGCGCTCCATCAATACCAATCGTTAAGTAATGAGTTAGTGTCCATTTGCATTGATACCTGTTTTGTCTGAACATCATATCTTTCTGCATTGTCGGAATTCACGTTGTCAAGCACCAAACATTTAAGCATGATGGCATCATTAAAGCTTGAGATTGTAACTAGCACCAGGGATGTTTCCGTTACTGGAAAGCACTTAAAGTGCTGGACGGTTCTCAGGAGACTTCAGCAGCTTCTTCTGGTAAACTCAAAATAAGATCTGTGTAGCCTTGTGTTCCCTTGAATACAATGAGTGTGGAATAAAAATTCTTATTATTGGAAATTCTGATGGGAAAATGAAGAAGGGAGATTCCAAAAGCGGAAATCAGCCAAGTGAAAAAAAAAATCTTAATGTGGGTCTCCACCTTTTAATATCATGGGTTTTCCAGGTTATGACATGGGCAATTGATATTATATTGGTTGGGGTCTAGCTGTCTGAAGAGGCCGTGCTCCACATGTGGGTTTTCTGGGATCATTGACCTCTACGTTGCTCTGCCTACCTGCCAACCATCTACTTGCTATAGATGGTAAAGATGAATGGATCAGGAAAAAAAATTGAATTTGCCTGCTCTCGCTGATTTCCCTGGGAAATTAGATTCATAGAGACATTATTAATGTTTCCTAATTATGCTCTGGAGTCTTTCAAGACCACAGAGTATGTTAAAGAAAAAAATCTGTATGCTCACTTCACTACTCGCTTCTCTGGTTCCTCTGCTCCTCATTGTCACTCATCGGGTCCTCGTCGCATCTTCTGATCCTTGCTCCATGTGCTGAAATCTGGGATGGATCTGCGCAAGCGCACAAAAGGTTACACTGTCGTGAAGTCACAACGCGTGCTGTGACCTTGTGCTCACATGTTCAGAGCTATAAGTGGTCTCATCAAAGACACAAGTACTGGCCCGGTGTGTGAGACGCCCTGGCAAGGATCAAATGATGCGATGAGGACCAGAAAGATATTGTTTTAATCTATAACATTTTGACAGCCCCTTAAGATTCAGAAATAGCGATCAGTGATCCATGCGGAAGCAAATTATAAAAAAAATCCGCACTTTGGCTCATGCGGATGTTTGTAAAAACAAAATCTCAATTCCACTCTAATGTGTTCACCCATCTCTCATGGGCAGTGTATGGTATTGCAGCAATGGCCACTTTGAGAGTCAAACCCTCTACAATTTTATATTGATGGTCTGAATGTTATACTAAGCCTAAAACCTGTTTAATATATATTTTGAATCCATTTTTCTTAAAAACAAAAGACTAAACAAAATCCAAAGCTGTAGACATATAGCAGAATTATAAAATGCAGGTTGCTTGTAGCCACCACTAGGAGAAACTTAAGAACTTACTGAAAATGCCTGCTTTATACGAAAAGACACTTTATACTCGCCCCTACGCTACTCACCGCTACCTATCTGCACCCTCAGACAGGCGCCGTCAGCAATACTGGGCTTCAATTCCTAGGTTGAAGCCCACACCAAGACTTATGATGGCACTGCAGGAAAACTAACATCCAAGTCCTGAGGATTTCACTACTACCAACGCTGATATGAAGGTGCGACGAAGACCGGATGGGTGGCAGTAAGGAGCTTTTTTTTTGCATGTTAATTTTATTATGCTCTGGGATGTATGTAAATTCCCATCACAACCACTGGATGGCTATACATAGACACATTTAGAATAAACATCTCCTGCTTGAGTATCCAAACGTTTTTATTTTTCCAAAACTGGTCAGCTTGCTGTAGAAGTATGTCACAGAGAGAGGAAAGCTATTGAAAGGTATTGAATAAAATAAATACTATTAGAAATTGAAGACTGAAATCCTCTTCACTGCGAGATTTGTCAGACGCTTTACTGTTGAACACTCGCCACTTGTTAGAGAGATCATCGTAAATTCATAATCCACAGATGGGGACGTAAGAGCGTCCAGCACTAATGCAGGGATTCATTCTTCATTAGAAAAGCCTCAGATTGGAAGATACAAATAATATCAATCATTTCATGCTGCTTTGTTCACTTTTCGGAGATAGATACCGTACATTTGTTAATATGATTTAGACTCTTAGAAAATGAAATTCAAGATGGGGCATAGGACATGTCTGACTCATGTAGTCATATATTATAAGCAATAGTGCAATTGATGCTTGGTAAAATAATGATATATGGCGATGTTCATCTCCTATGAATTGGAGGGGAATTTTGTCTATGCATTGATTCACTATTAAGCCGGCTGTTAGTCAGCGTTTATCTGCTTACAGCTGTCACCCACAGTATAGTTATCGACGACCTTAGCCGTTCTGTCATGCCTACTTGACTGAAAGCCAGTGGATCCTGTGAAAAATAAAGTTAATCTTCTCCGGGATGGAGCATTTTCAACACTGCAATAAGGTCCTTCATAATTCTATTAACCTGCAGATTACTCTATATCTGAAGGCTTATAGTGATATTCAACCTGATAGTTTCCCTTTAAATTCGGGAGGGAAATTCAATTTGTATTTAATATATTTGATGCATGAGAAATCGGTCGGAAAGTGGTTACAAAAACGCTCACCTTTCTCAACCCTTCTCTTACCTGTGTCGCCATCACTGGTCCTCCAATAAACTCTTTGGTCATGTAGAGTGCGATGTACGTCATTCACATGTTCCACTAGATCCATTGGACCTTGAAAGTAGTAGACTCAGCTGGCGCTTCCATTTTCTTTCTTCTGTCTTTCTTCTAGCTGAGTCTTCCATTCACTAAGCTCAATATCGTCACATGAGGCTCAATGCACGTCATGGAGCCTAAAGAATGGAAGTCCTAGCTGGAAGAAAGATAGAAGAAAGAAGATAGAAGATGAGATAGCCGATCAGTGGACTGGGGGAGGCAGAAAAGTTATAGAGAAGGCCAAGTAGAGACGAGGTTAAGAATTTTTTTAACTCCTTTATGGCGCTCTATAAGTCATGTAAATGGCAGCTGAAAGACCATCCTTTACCTGGACCCATCAGAATTGAATTGCAAAACAGTTTGGATTCTGGTTCCGATTTGCCCCAAATCGATTCACACATCTCTAGACAGAGTATCACTAAACCAAGTTTATTTTCTTGTGGTGTTCTGGCTGCGGGTTGTTTTCCTCTGGTGCTGGGTTTGTCTTCGGTCAGGTGATGGTATCATTCTTTACTACCCAGCACCTGCTTTCCAGTCCTTGCTGGACAACAGTGTTAATCCGCTTGAGTTCTGGCTTGGTGCTTTGCTTTGCCTTTTGTGTGTGTAATTTATGCAGTGCTGGGACCTCTGGTTCCTCTAGTTTCTGTTTCTGTTGGTTTCTGCAGCCTTCTCTGTGCTATCTATTAGGAGGTCACCTGTTTTTGTGCCCAGTCCTTAGATCTTTCAGGGTCCCCCTTCCCCCCTATCTATAGGTCTTCGTTTGAGATTAAAAGGAATCTGTCACCCCTTTTTTGAGATATCATATAATGATATTGTAGGGTCAGTGGGCCGAGCTGGGGGGTGGTCCCTCTCTTACCGCGCAGAGATGTAACAGAGACACGATGGAGGCAAGTATCGGGTACAACAGGTCCAAGTTTTATTCTCTTCGCCATCCACCTGACGGCCTCTGCAGTACACCGCACTTCAATACACTTTACTTCACTAGACTTCGCTTCGCTTATCGGCTCCCCGTTTCCAGAGCTGTGTCTCGCACACCGTACTTTACACCGGGGACGTACATATACGTACCGGCCCCTCTTCACTTGTTGATGCTCCAGTCAGATCCGTCACTGTGGCCACCTTAGGCCCGCAAACCAACAGTACTTCTAGTCAACAGTCGTCTCCCTCTCTCAATACGGTATGAGTTACCTCGGTGCCTCGTCTATACTGCGGTATTTTCCTGTCAGGAACACCCCCCTGACGTTCTCTCTCCTCAGTCCCCCTGGTTTGGTTTTCCTCAGAGTGCACAAACTGTTGTAGTCCTCCTGTCACTCGAGCTCCCCCTGGGGACTGGAACTTTCTGGAATCCTCCCTCAGTATTTATATCATTCCTGGTTCCCTTTAACTCCACCCCCATGACTAACAGTTTCCTAAGCCCTAAGCTGATGTCAAGTCCTTTGCTCACTCCTCCCTGCCCTCTAATGGTCAACCCAAGGTACTGCACATCCACTACACTTTCCTAGCTGTTTCCCCACTGTAGTAACTGACACCTGTCTAACCTGTGCAAACCTTTCCTTCTCTATTCTGACAAGTCCGTATGTACGTCAGGTCACCTTCCCTACACTCCCCTTCCTTTTGTCTATTGTCATCCTTGACAATCGTAATCCCTGCCTTTGTCATTCTGAAGCTTCACCTACACTCTGTTGTCGGACCAGTTGTTGGGCCAAACCCACTATCTGCGGGGGGCTGAACCATACTGGGAGCACCATGCTCTGAGCAGCCTACTGCTACTCACCAGCGCGCACGCCACATGACAACATCTTTCAAATTTGGCTAGGTACACCCATATTCTCTCTATGGCATGTACCTTCCCCTACTCTCCCCTTCTGTTACCTTTCACTGTCCAGCACGCCATGATCGAGGCCTCACACCTACCAGATCATTGCCGGTGTCCATCTTTCTCCTTCAGGGGTGTCCGTGGTGTTGGGGACCTGACCTAGGACAGCTGTCTTTCTCATGTCTTTCATCTCTTTTTCCTTTCTTTCAGTTACATGTCATGGTCGGCGTCGGTCTCCCAGACCCTCTTCATACATTGACCCCTCTTCGGACCTCACACTTCCCGTTGGTCCCTCAGACCTTCCCTTACCCGGACCTGTTGCTTTTTACTTTGGCATATTATACATTAAACAACTTTATAATAGCACAAGTACCCCATTTTTATATATTTTTTTTCATTTTCTTTTGCTTTTACAACCAACAGATAACAATAAAACATCACATGCTTTTTCCTTCTTCCCCCCCTTCCTTGGACATATGCACTCCCTCGCTTCTTGACACCCCCGCTATGCCAGGCTTAATATAACCAACAACTTTAACTTCTTATATCAAACTTTTCATTAACGTATACATCAACTGTCCTTATGCTTTGCACAATGGTGCAACGAAATTTCGAGAGTTCAAACCACTCCCAGGTGGCCGGCAGCGAGGGGCCCCACAGCCGTAGGGAGTGTCCTAGGAGTTCTTACTATGGGGGTTCACGGTCTTCTGGCTCAGCAACCACAGCTACCGTGTAGTAGCCACGGGGGCAGTACTCCTTGTAGTACAACACCCAGTCCCCCTCATGTAGAGCCCGGCCGTGACGAATAGATGCCACATTAATATAGACCTTTTGTCCAGTCTCATCCCGGATGAAACTGTATCCTCTATCGATGTTGGTGTATACCAGCCGTTCCCGTGATCTCTTCACCGCCATGCCCTCTACCCTTTTGAGTGGAGCTGGCTCCATACTTCTTACTCCCGGACCTTTTTCTGCTTGATCACCTCTGCGACCCAAACGGAGGGTGCCGTGCCAGTCCCAGAGTCTGGTGGCTGGGACTCAAAAAAGAGCATGGGGCAGAGGCAGCCGATGGGATCAGCGGCCCAGCAGCCACTGGGGCCGGGCGGCGGACGGAAACAGCCGTGTCTCCGGGAGCCTGAATACCCAGGTTCGCCATGCAGGCCGCAGTCGGTTCCAATGCAGGCCTAGCCGCGGCTGTAGGACAAGCCGCACCCGTGGTCTCAACTTGAGTCGGAGCAGCAGCTGATTTACGCGAAGAGGACACCAGTGGCGGGGGAAACGTATCAGCGGCTGCTAAAGTTAGGCTCCGCTCCAGCAACACCGGGCGGGGTGACTTGGGAGCTGATGTCAAGTCCTTTGCTCACACACCTCCCTGCCTTCTAATGGTCAACCCAAGGTACTGCACGTCCACTACACTTTCCTTGCTGTTTCCCCACTGTAGTAACTGACACCTGTCTAACCTGTGCAAACCTTTCCTTCTGTATTCTGACAAGTCCGTCCGTCAGGTCACCTTCCCTACAATATCATTCAATTGTGTGTCACATAAGGATTCTCTTAGTACTTTTGCTTCCCCCTGACCCCGCACCTTTCATGCATAAATACCTTTTTTATATCAGTTCAGATGTATGTAAACTGCCGCTGCTCGGTCCGCTGGGCGGGGCTTATTCACCTGCTCCCCCCTCCCTGTCTTGCTCTACTCATTTCTTCTTGTGTAGAGCAAGACAGGGAGGGGGGTAGGAGTTGAATAAGCCCCGCCCAGCGGACCAGACAGCGGCAGTTTACATACATCTGAACCGATGTAAAAAAGGTATTTATGCATGAAAGGTGCGGGGTCAGGGGGAAGCAAAAGTACTAAGAGAATCCTTATGTGACACACAATTGAATGAGATCATTATACGATATCTCAAAAAAGGGGTGACAGATTCCCTTTAACCTTGGATCGTCGGTTGGTCTATTCGCAAGGAATGAGTTGCCCACTCCATCGTAGGGTATAAGCCTAGTCATAGTGCAGGGTCAGTTTTCCCCCTTCTACCTAGTCCTGTGTTGCAGATCCGTAACACAGAGACATTTTAATTAAATAGATTCTGTAAAAGGAAAGTATTAAATAAAACCTAGTCTCTCTCATCCAGTCATATAATAAACAAATATCTAATGCTTCTTTTCAAACACAAAAATATGTTTTCGAAAGCATGAAATTTCTAAGGCAATGGAAAATGAATGAGGACTCGACCAAATGTATGTTGTGTCATAATTCCAATTTCTTTGGACGTTTCAGAGTAGAGTCAGCAATTAAAACCAACAGGAGGTCCAACTATAAAATGGCATGCAAATTATTAGCAGTGTGATCAGTCCTCCATGATTACATTTTCATCACTCTTCTCTATGGCATGTACTTCCTTTTCACAGTATTTCTCAATTGCTCTTCATGTTGACATTTTAATATAGAACTTGTTCTTCATTTTTATGTGGTTTTATGCACTTTTCTCATGGATACACTGGAAAGAAGAAAAAAAGCAGTAAAAAATCAATTTCATAATGCGTCATGTTGCTTTTCACATATGTGATTGTGACAGCACAGAAGTACATATTCTGGGACTTACTAACCATTGTATATGCTGCTTTCAATTCTTAACTCTAGTATTTGAAGGCGAGAAAGAAAGCTCATGTCATTCAATACTCTGCAATAAAATTAGATTTCTGTGCCTGAAATTGTAACATTTTTCACTTATAGACAGCTGTGTGGTGTGAGGGACATAATGGGAAATACAGCATTTATATCTATGGTAAATATATCATTATAAACACTATCTATCTGAGACATACATAGAAATCTCATGGCCCGATAGCAAAGGTTCTAATGGCTTTTCACACCTCTACCCACTCCCCCAAAAAGTATATATATTTAGCGGGGTCACAGTACATACAGTACATAGTCGCAGACATAACTGTTAAAAGCGGGGAGATGCACATGTATTGGGGCACAGACACAGTAATTGTGGCCCTACTGAAGCCCCTAAGTGTTCTCCCCCACTACTATCCTCTGTCATGGACTTGTAGAAAATCATGCTTCCAAAACTTCCTTCTGCACACAGTATGATATCCTAATAATAAATTTCTCCTGCACCAATGTGACCCCACAGCCCCCGCATATGCACAGTAATGCACGAGCAGTATGATACCACCACAGTGAATTCCCACACATAACTTACCCCAATAGTACTCCCCAAATGCACTATATGATGTGCTCACAATTCCCTCACCACAGTATGATGCCCTCACAGTCCACCAATACAGTATGATGCCCTCACAGTCCACCAATACAGTATGATGCCCTCACAGTCCACCAATACAGTATGATGCCCTCACAGTCCACCAATACAGTATGATGCCCTCACAGTCCACCAACACAATGTGATGCCCTCGTAATCCACCAACACAGTATGATGCCTCTTAAGTGCCCCCTCACACATTATAATATCGTCAAAGTTAGCTCAACATTATAAATACCCCCAAAAGTATGATGTCCCCATATCTACCACAAACAGTATTATGCCGACACGTACCTCCAACGTTGGTGTTACCATTGGAGGTACGTGTCGGCACACACAGTATTATAATAATAATCTTTATTTTTTATATAGCGCTAACATATTCTGCAGCGCTTTACAGTTTGCATACATTATCATCACTGTCCCCAATGGGGCTCACAATCTAAATTCCCTATTAGTATGTCTTTAGAATACAAACTCCTTGCAGATGATGTCCTTGGTGGGATTCGAACCCAGGACCCCAGCGCTGCAAGGCTGCAGCACTAACCACTGAGCCACCGTGCCGCCTCTATGTTTCCCTTTTCATTTCCACACAGCATCATGATCCCCATAGCTCACCATCACAATATAATGGCCCCCACCATATACTGTCTACATGAAAAAGAAAAACTGTGTGTGGACTAAGGCACTAAGGCTCCATGCAGCAGGCATGGTCAAGTGACTCCATTATGCCTTCTTCCGTAGGCTGAATGGTGTAAGAGGAGGCCGACAGTTTTCTATTCCACTATGGTCTATCTACAAACAAAATAACTCATTATAATTGTTGTAAGGTAGCACTGTCATTCAAGGTTTGGGACACTCGCTTGGCAGCCAAATAATCACGTCCGACACGGGTTTTCCATAAAACAATAACAGTCCATGCGGTTCAGGCATCATAAACCCACAGCAGCAACATAAAGTTCATATAATTAGCATAGCGTTCATGACAGAGCTTCCCTCTGTTAAGCCTGTGGTCACACAGGTTACGCAATGTCCAGTACTCAGGCTCTTCAGCCTCACAGATATCTCACCCCATCAGGGTTTACCTCATGGCTGCTTCAGTTCACTGCAGACGTTCATTCCCTCTCCCCTGGGAACTGTCAGACGCTTGCAGCCCTTACTCACAGCATTCACGTGCTGTCAGGCAGGAAGCCCCATCTCCCAGCTGACCTTCCACAACGTACCAACTGGGTCCAAACATTCACTCATGTGACCTACCCTGGCCACCTTATATGTTCCGTAGCCACGCCCCCCGGGTCACATGGCTATGACCTCATCACAGGTCCTACAAGCATTCATACATTCTTTAGTATGGCATTCTAGACACACTCCTGGGTGGATTTGTAGGTAGCTGGTTCCGCCTGTCTCTCCAGCTACCTGATGACTTCTCCCTGACACATTGGAATGAAAGATTAGCTCTGCTGATCAGCACATAAGCAAGCCTTCATCTCAAGGCCACCCACCTTGAGATACATTATGATCATTCAGCATCCTACTCCTATCAGGACACTGGAAATGCTTATATACCTGTCCAGGGACACCCACACAGCACCCACTAGCGGACACAGTGGTCACTACACCACGTAGTGTTCTTTCTAGACCTCAGGGAATAACAAACTTAGGGTGAATAAAAAAAATAGTACTCACCTCCCTTCCCATACCACATCTTGCCTCTACTCAGATCCACTTGGTCATTCTGGACCTTTACTTATTTGACAAGCTGCCATACTTATTCACACCACAAGTCCCATTCTTCCTTAAGAGCCTTTGGCACACACAAGGACTTGTGATATCAACTCATTTGTGTGACTCCAGTGTGGTCGTCTTTTATAGTCTGCCAGTCTTCTTAATGCTATGGGTCCAGTCTGAGTCTTAGACAGTGTCACAATGCCATGAGCCCTAGTGGATGCCGTAAGCTTTGAAAACCCTTTGGCATCCATAATATGGAAATGACCATCAGCATGCGAATGAAGACCATATCGGAACAACCAAGCGGGCAGCTGCACAGAGAAGATGAGAGCAGGGGAGAGGTGAGTATTAATTTTTGCAGTTTTTAAAATTCCATCTAGGCTCATTAGAATACAACAAAATGGAGACCAGGTGCCATTTTTGTTGTATTTGCACAAATAAAATTGACATTTTTTGTGAACTTTTAGGAAACTTTATTTCTTCTTGAAGGGTTTCACTCACCACTAAAAATGATTAAAAAAAATTCTATGAAAAAAATATTTTGGGGAAAATAGAACTTTAAGGCTAAGAAATGCAAAGCTGTTCAATATAATAGAAAAAATAATAATAATATCCAGTTGTGCTTCTTCCTGTGGTCTCTACTTTCCCATACATAGAATCCCTATTCTCGTTTTTTTTCTTTTCTCTTTTTTTTAAGAAATACCCTTCTGCGTTATTTACCGAACCTCGCCAATTCCTCTGACTGCTGTGGAGCTTCTCTAATTCTGAACAGCAGGAAATATTCTTTCCGCACATCCAAGTACATCGGTATCCTGGTAGCTGCCGTCTGAGTGCTGTTCTTAATATAAGAGCCTACTGGCATTATTGCAGAGGAAAATTACAAATGTAACTTTTAGGTATTCTTGAAGTAGAAGCAGAAGCGTCAATCGTGTCCCTGCGGTATTTCAATATACCGGCAAGGAACTCAGAAAATAAATACCAATTACAGGGCAAAGATAATCGTCAATCTTTTTATAGGACAAAACAGGCGCGATTGTGTGTAATTGGATTCGTAAGTATCACTTTTATGTGAAATGTTCTTAGTTTTAACACAACAGACGTACGTGTTGTCACTGCCAGAGTTACTGACGTTCAGATATTACAGTTATTTAAAATACAAGACAAAGAAAAATGGGATGTAAAACAAGGAGAAAAGGAGATCTGGCAGGTGGAGGAGGTCTTTTTAAGTGTGAAGCCTGTCTATAACTTTGTCAAAACAAAGATACCTTGTAGCAGTCATAATTAAAGATGGGCAAATTTTTCAAGTGTGATTTAATTTTTCTTCAATTTTACAAAAATCAACAGATTTTGTTGTCATTTACTCTGCCATCTTGTTGAACAAAAGTTAAAAAATAAAACATACCCCGCCACTCACCTCTCTGGCCAACGCACTGCTCCCTGTCCACTGTCCGGTTCTCTTCGCCTCCATTGCGTAACATCTACTACTTTTGACTGGTCCAACTTGAAGGATGATTTTGGCATCTTTTCCTTTTCCAGTTTTCATCATTTCCATCCTGCGAAAGCTCCTTCGCTACACTGCCAAGTAAAAATTAAATTAAAAAACTTAACTAAAATTTCTTGCTTCATATTTATACAGTAGTCCAGTTCAGTATTTGTTACTGTGTAACAAGAGAAGAAGGTGAACAAAAAAGTGAGAAATTTAGGGGCTACCTGCCCTCAAGAGTTTATTTTTTTTCCAGTATGGAGGACTAAATTCTTTCCATTGTCACAATTTAATTACAAAATTCAAATATTCTAAATTAATTATCAAACTATAAATTAATTCTAAAATTCTGGTGGCTTACCAGCCACTTGTTGATTGTGTTTTATACGTTGAACTTAATAATGAAACAATATGTTGAAAACTCTTGTGATAGAATGCAGAGAATTTAGAGCTTTGTATTAATTAAAGCACATTAAAAAATGTCGCAGCAGAGAGTTGGAAATATGATTAAATTAAGGCAACCTTGTGTAGACCGGTCACTTTCATCAGTTGTCTCAAAACTGATGAGTTTTACAGAAAGTTTAGGCCACGTTCACATGTTCAGTATTTGATCAGTAACCAGGAGTGGGTGATAAATACGGAAGTGGTGCCGTGTTTCCATTAGGGCACATGCACCTGATCATATTTTTGGTCTAAGGGTACCGTTACACCTAGCGATGTACCAGCGATCCCGACCAGCGATATGACGCGGTCAGGATCGCTGGTGCATCGCTAGGTGGTCGCTAGTGAGCTGCCACACAGGCAGATCACACCAGCGACATCGCAGGGGACGGGGGTCGCTACTTACCTGTCAGACGCGGCGATCCTGCGTCCTCCCGCCCGGCTCTACGCGTCGCTCGTCGTCACAGCAGGAAGCGCCGCAGGAAGTGGCCGACGAGGAATGGTCCAGCAGCCTCTCGCGCGATCAGCGATAACCAGCGGGGGGAGCGGGTCAGAGGTAAGTATCACATGCAGCGATATTGCCAGTAATATCGCTGCAACGTCACAAAATCGGTGACTTTACAGCGATATTGCTAGCGATATCGCAGTGTGTAACGGGGGCTTAAGGCCGGCGTCACACTTGTGAGAAACTCACATGAGTCTTGCGTCTCAATAGCCAGCACCGCCGCTGGCACTTGGGACTGGAGCGCTCAGTTGCATAGAAATATACGCAGCCGCACACACCGGTCCGGAATGCTGGCGGCAGTGCCGGGTATTGAGACGCGAGACTCGTGCAAGTTTCTCGCAAGAGTGCCCCCGGCCTAAGTGTGATCCTACAAAACATTGGTTATTCTGTGGGGCCATGCAGATGGCATATTTTTTGGGGGGGCTGAGCCGATCTGCATAAAAAATTGCTGCATGCCCGAGTTTGATCTAATATTGGGATTGCACTTGTCCATGCAAGTCAATAAGTTTCGTGGAAAACACTGGACTGCAATCGGTTGAGATCTGAGTGTAGTTCAATTTCCATAGACGGACACAATGGAGAAGATGTAGAAATGTTTTTCTCTATCTTCTCCTCATTCGAGAGAATCATATTGTTTTAATTTATTTCATAGATCTAAACTTTTCAACTCTTTTTTTTCAGCCAGAGATAATCACAAGATTAATGGTACAGTCAGGTATTGTTAGAAAATCACCAAAAGAGAACGTGATGCATCAACATTTTCCTCTGCAGAACTCAACACATTTTATTGTTTTCCTCCCTTTGTTACACTGCACAGGTCATGTGCGGTATCGGTATTCCTGTGTACTGATAACACCTTTTTGCTGTGTGAGTAACTTCCCAGTTTTGATTTCTTTAAAAAATGTGTTGTTAGAATATTCTCATTAATTCACCCCCTACAGCACACGTTCTTCGTGGTTTTAAAGCGCTGAACATCGCTCCTTCTGGTTCTTTGTTTACTCTTGGCGGCATATCTGCAAGCCTGGGAAACAATTATTTCTAATTCAGTACATCTGGATTAATCCGTGTATTGATACATCTTGCACATAGCTGTCGGGAGATATTTACTACAAAGTAACATCGTCTTATAAATTAATGTTGAAGCGTTCCCTGAAATTAGAAAAAAACGTAGTATTTTTGAGAAACCGTCCTATTCAATCTTGACCATTAGTCCGTGAGTTAAATTGACTACTGTCCAAGCCAAAAAAAAATATTAGGGTACAGTCAGACGGCTGTTAAGTAGTAAGAGACAGCATCCAAGTCAACAAAATGTATTCTGCCATATAAAAGATAATAGATTTTCGACCTATCAAAAAGGTCTTTATCAAGTACTTAATAATCAATCTTAATATATTGCAGTCATTATATTATACAGCATTGTTGACTTACAATTGCCCCGTTTTTCCTTTCTACCCAGATATTTATTCTCTTTTTCTGCTTTATGTAGAAACAGGAAGTCTCTTGTCTGTGCATAAGTCATCTCCCTGTTCAACTACTGACCCAGTTGCTCCCTCCTCCCTCTGCCATGCCCTTTTGACTCATACAGGCAAAAATTGACCTCCCATTTCCACATACAGCTTAGAAGGATTAAGCTAGTCAGTTTTTATTCACATGATGTCATAGACTTAATGGAAAAGAGAAAAAATAGCTGGGTAGAAAGGCAAAATGAGCAATTGTAAGTACACAGTGCTATAGAATATGATGACTGCAATATATTAAGAGGATACTTTTTTTATGAAAGTGCTTCTATAAGTAGAAAAAAAAAGTCCTCAGATTTGGACAAATTATTTATTGAATGGCAGCTTCACGTTTTTTGTTACGAAATGCAATACGAAAGCACGGCTTCTATAATATACTGTAAGAAGAATGAAATAATAGCGCGTTATCAGATAGAAAGGTGAACAGCACAGCTGCCATTTAGAAAAGCGAAATGCACAATTTTATTTAGTAATAGTAGGGCTGAGGTCTGGTAAATCGGAGGAAATGCATGTTGGCTTTGTATCTGTAATATGTATTTAAATATTACTATCACTGCTATGTAAAACTTGCACGTGGAATTATCTACTTATTCTTTCATCTCACTTTAATGCTGGTTGTTATACCATATAATTTTACAACTTCTTTTTGTATAATTTCCCAACCGCTA
Source organism: Dendrobates tinctorius (assembly GCF_039654945.1). Classification (NCBI taxonomy): domain Eukaryota; kingdom Metazoa; phylum Chordata; class Amphibia; order Anura; family Dendrobatidae; genus Dendrobates; species Dendrobates tinctorius. The sequence goes on along the minus strand of NW_027361743.1, from coordinate 4,318,505 downwards.
TTTACTTATATTTTGATTTCCATTTTAAAATTTCACTTTTATCTATGGATTTTCATTTCTCTTCTTTGCTATTATGATAAGTGATTGTATACAGTATATACCGCACTATTGAAAGAAGCCAATTTTGAGTTCTAGTGCCTGTAAACATAGTTCCCGATTCAATTCATCGTCTTTGGTTCTGTTTTTTTCCTCTAGTTTTGTGCGTTTTGCACCTTTTTTTTTTTTGCTCCAAATTCGCTATTCCAATTATGCCTTATTTTACGTCTAATTTTTAAAAAGGCACCAAAGTTTGGCATAACTGTACTCAAGTTCCCCCAACAGTATATTGGCACATTTTTGTGTCAGTTTCCGCAACGTGTATCCCGACCTTATATTATCATTTTTTGGAGTTCCCATAGAAATGAATAAAGACAACGGTGCATGTGCAGCCTCCTCTCTATTCCTAATGATATATGTCAAACCCTCTTCATGATATAGATGCCTCATCCCAGTGTAATAACGAGGTGCTGAGTATGACACCACAAAACAGAGACAGACCAAAAGTTAAAGGGTTTATTTATAGGGAACAGAATCTCCTCGCAGGGAGAAACAGTGGGAGTTTAACTGACAAGGTAATAGTGATTTAACGGTATACGGAAAACTAGGCAAAATTATCAAACAGTCAAGCAGAACAACGGTAATTAACGGGTATTCTTGCAACTTATCAGTCTGATGAAATCTTGATTAAAGGGTCGTCTTCTCCAATGCAGGCACCATCAACAGCGGCACTTGTAGTCTCTATAGTTTCTGCAAGCTCTGTAGTCTCTGTAGCAGGTCTCCCCTGCTTTCAAACTAACAGTCTCTCCGCAGGAACAATGTTCCGTCCTTTGTTAAGTCTCTCAGCCAGAATCAGGTGCTCTGTCCTGACACCGCAGGCACCGGGGCTGCATGCACGAGTCGCCGTCTCTACAATGTCAGGAGGACGTACTCCTCTGGTCAAAGGGGACTCCGCGTCCACGTACTCACAGGCAGCACTATCTATGTCACGTCCTTCTGTCTTAGCTCTCTGACCAGGAGTCCTCTCTCTTCTGGAGCGCGTGGCTGCGACCTGCTCTCTCTGCGGCACACGCAGCACTGACCCACTCCCTCTCTGCTTTCTCGCCCTCAGCCTGCACTCCTTCCTGTACACCACCCCTTCATCTTCCCCACAGCTTCTGATAGCACATGATCCAGTTGGTCCAGGTCTAAAAGTCTTCCACCCTAGCAACCCTGCTGCCCAGCTATGTGGTTCCGGACATGGAGCAGAGGAGGTAACCCCCTTCTCATTCCTCTTGTGCTTCACCCCCTTACATTAGCATCAGACATTTTTATAATTTTCTTTTGATATGCCATAAATGCTCCAGATGGAACAACTCCTTTGACTTTCAATTCATAATAAATTCTACAAACATTGATTTCTTCAATTAAATAATCTTACTGTAAGAACACAACCAACCAAAATAATTGCAGTTTTAGTAAGGACTTCTTATTGGGGAAAAAATGACTAATTTTAAAATTATATCTCTGTTGTACTAACGAGTTCCTCCCTCCAGAAATGGCACCTGTCCCCAGGCTTGGACTGGCCCACAGGAGGACAGATAAATTCCCTGGTGGGCCTCTCAAACCCTACAAAGAAGTGTTTGGCACAGTACACTTAATGCAAAATGTACAGATAAGGGTGGCATCTAACCATTCATTTAACAAGCTACCCTGTCTTTTGTAATACATTTTTTATCAAGGGGCATTTAATTTCGAATGTAGATGAACAGTGGACCCCAGAATCAATGTCACTGACCCTTGGAATGCCAGTCTAATACTGGATTTCCGTATTATGTCCTAATCATGTCATGTCTTTCTGACTCTTTTCCTTCTGGGGTGTCCCATAAAAAAAAGATCTGGGTAGTTGAACTAGGGGGTGAATTTGATTGTAGTCAAAATGTTGTCCCAGAATAGCAATATTTGAAAAGAGTTCCTGCATCATATACTTGTGCCATCTCACAATCAGATTGAGATCTCCATGAGGCAAATAATCCTTAACTAAAAATTCCTATATATTTTAAAATTTAAGTTTTATTCATACTATTAACCCCTTAAGGGTTATTTTCGTTTTTGCGTTTTTGTCTCCCTTTCTTCCAAGAGCCATAACTTTTTTATTTTTCCATCAATATGGCCATGTGAGGGCCTATTTTTTTGCGGGACGAGTTGTACTTTTGAACAACACCATTGGTTTTACCATGTAGTGTACTACAAAACGGGAAAAAAATTCCAAGTGCGGTGAAATTACAAACAAAGTGCAATCCCACACTTGTTTTTTGCTTGGCTTTTTTGCTAGGTTCACTAAATGCTAAAACTGACCCACCATTATGATTCGCCAGGTCATTTCGAGTTCATAGACATCAAACATGTCTATGTTCTTTTTTATCTAAGCGGTGAAAAAAAATCCAAAGTTTGCTAAAAAAAAACAAAAAGAAACCAACACCATTTTCTGAGACCCGTAGCATCTCCATTTTTCATGATCTTGGGTCGGGTGAGTGCTTATTTTTTGCATGCTGAGCTGACATTTTAAATGATGCCACTTTTATGCAGACACATTCTTTTGTTCGCAAGTTATTGCATTTTAATGCATTGTCACAGAGATAAAAAAACATAATTCTGGGGTTTTGATTTTTTTTCTCACTACGCCGTTTAGCGATCGGGTTAATGCTTTTTTTTTATTGATAGATCGGGCGATTCTGAACGCGGCGATACCAAATATGTGTATGTGTATTTTTTTTTTTAATTGTTTTACTTTGAATAGGGCGAAAGGGGGGTGATTTGAACTTTTATATTTTTTTTATTTTTTTCATATTTTTTAAAATACTTTTTCTAAAATTTTGTCATGCTTCAATAGCCTTCATGGGAAGCTAGAAGCATGCCATACTTGATCGGCTCTGCTGCATATAGGCAATGAGCAGATCGCCCTTATGTAGCAGAATTACTGCATAGCTATGAGCGCCGACCACCGGGTGGTGCTCATAGCAAAGCGGCATCAACAATCATAGAGGTCTCCAAGAGACCTCTGGTTGGTATGCCAACACATCACTGAGCCCCAATCACATGACGGGGTCAGCAATGACCTCATTTCCGGCCCGGCCCGGCGCCGTTGTCAGCGTTTGACAGCGGCGTTTAATGGGTTAATAGGTGCAGGTGGATCGCGATTCCACCTGCGCCTATTGCGGGCACATGTCAGCTGTTCAAAACAGCTGACATGTCCCGGCTTTGATACGGGCTCAGCGCCGGAACCCTCATCAAAGCAGGGGAGAAGTCCAATGACGGACTGTGTCCGTCATTGGATATTAAGGGGTTAATATAGGGTTATTGTATATACTAAAACACATCAGAATCTGGTGGTCAATGTTACTGGAAATCTTTTACTTAGGTCCTGAAAAGTAATATAATAATAATCCCTGATTAATGCTGAATATTCAGACTGTGGATATAAAAAGTGACAAATCACAAATGGAGCACCCAGTCTAGATGTACAGGGAATGAGGAGAGTAGCTAGTTCCTATGGGGATACAATTACTTTATTTTATGTATCTTTTAGTGTATCATTTTATTCTCCCTGTAATATTTCCCATTTGGGATGCATTCGAGATTAATCACACACCATTCAATTCATGACTGACTAGATAATTCTGAGTTCACGGAATCTCACATCACTCTGGTGTATCACTACTAGGAAAGATATTTCTCTATATTCATGGAATTCCACTCCACTCTCTACTAATAATACTGTGGATTGACTGCTTATGCTAGTATATCACTGTGTAACTCAGGGCCTCTTCCTCTAATTTCCCCCACTGCTCCATCCAGATTGCTCCCTGAGTCTAGATTGCTCCCTAAATGATTAGGACCATTTGTATTTTATCAGTGCAAAGCATGACCAACACTTTATTACTAAGTAATGACCTACTAACAAACTGATGCATGTTAAAATCAGTAATCAGCTGCCTCCCCAACATGTTTCACCATTGCTGTTGTCTTTAGGGGTAATGAGGCTGCTCCATTTGTGATTGGTCCTTTTTTATATCCACGGTCTGAATATTCACCATGAGGCAGGGGTTACACTTGCGAGAAACTCGCACGAGTCTTGCACATCAATACCCGGCACAGCCGCCGGCACTCGGCCTGGAGCGTTCAGCTGCATGTATGTCTATGCAGGTCAACGCTCCGATCCAATCCGAGTGCCAGCGGCAGTGCCGGGTATTGATGTGCAAGACTCGTACGAGTTTCTCGCAAGTCTGACCCCGCCCTTAAACAGGGATTATTATATTATTTTTCAGGACTGAATGAAAAGGTTTCCAGTAACATTGACCACCAGATACTAATGTGCTTTTAGTATATGCACTAACCCTATATTAATAGTATGAATAAAAGTTACATTTTTAAATATATAGGAATCTTTAGTTAGGGTTTATTTCGCTAACGTCAATTTGTAAATAATCTAATTGATATCATATGCTGATTCCTTTTAAACAGTTTTGGTGGGTTAACAGATTGAGATCTTGACTTGTCATTGAGCTGAAATCTTAATTTAGCCATGCGCTGGCACCGGCGCCATTTTTCTTAAGATAGCCAGGAGATCAATCTGCGCAAGTGGCGCCTGCAGCTAGAAAGGTGCAGGCACAAGATTTAAGGAAGCAATAGGATAAAGACACAAGAGGCTGCGAGAGGCCATGGCAGAGCAGAAGATCCTACCTACAGTCCCGCCCCGATGCACGGAGACCAAAACTTCTAATGATGACTGTAAATCAACCAGGTTACATAATTCTTCACTGAATGTATGTATTAAATCAGTATAACAGTGCTGTTATGGGCATACCTGTAGTTTAATATACATAATCCTGATGACAGGTTCTATTTACTAGAAATGCGGTAAGCTCTCAATATGATTTTTGGGCAATTAGCTCGGTTTGCCTAGAAGATTCGATTTTTTACAAATAAAATTGGTCCGAAACAAAAGTATCTCAAAAAGAAGTTTATTGTATTCTGAGGTCTTTCCAGACCTAAAGGCATAATAATAAACTGAAAGGGCAGAAACGATTAAAAATGATAAGCTTTAACTACATAAATATTGTCCTCTATGCTGATATTTGGATCTTCCAATCCTTCAATGCAGGAAGGTAGACACAGATGATCTGAACACCGGCGGTGAAGAATGGGGAGCTAGGGTCTCACATTAACAAATGAGAGGAGGGTGAGCATATAATATTTACTATTATTTAATGACTTCTCGGCCCTGTTTGGATTCACTAGGATCTGAAATTTTGGGGGAAATTGTAATGAATATGATTTATTACGAATCACTTCTCTTATAGTCCTTAGAAAATATTTGAGGAAAGGCAAAACAGGTCTGAATCCTTATCTAAGGGTCTTGTATATAATTAAACATTATCTGCTTTCTTCCTATAAAGCACATGTCCTCATGTTGTATAGTACTAACAATCTGTACCATCAATATAGCAATATCAGACTAAACCCAAGGACAGCTGTGGCACTAAGAAAATCTATTTCTGCACATCCCCTTTAAAAACTTGTTTCCTTTGTCTTCTATAAGTATAAGAAGTTATCGGCAAAAAAAGCTCTTTTTCTAATCATGCACTGGGAGCCATGTGTAGAAATATTAGCAAAGTGATGGAAAATTCTTTCTCTGAATGTCAATGCTCCATTGCTCATATAGCAGAAATGTCATGCTTTTCTAATTAGTACATACAAATATTATAGCCGAAGGTATAATGGGCATTCATTCTGCGGAGAGTTCAGTATACTTAATGTTCAGAGCGAAGCCGAAAGTTCAGCGTCAAGTAGAAAATCCATTAACAGTTTAACTAAATGGTTGTTAACAATTGTTAATGACTTTTCCATTTTGTGAATATTTAGATTGTTTTTTTTTTTAGTGCCAGGCTTTACATACCAAATGTTTCTGTGCTCTACCACCTACTGAGAAAATTACCCTTAGGCTGGCATGTGTTTGACTGATTTTAATGCATATATTCAGACGTTTCTCTGTTTTAGGTAATATCAAATGCTGCTTTTATTTGCACTTTGGAGGCATTTCTCGGAATAAAGCATAAATTAAGAGAGAAGCTTCCATCTGTTTGGATCGTGGTCGCTTAATGCATGGACAATTTTCAACTTTTGTCACTTTTTAATACTGTTAGATATACAAATAAAAAACTACAGTTGCTAAACAAAGTCAGTAAAGTTTGAACTGATAGGATCTGGATTATCAGATGTTTTGGAATATAGCATGTTAAAGTGTACCTGTCATTTCCAGGGACTTTTCAGCAGATTCTTTGTATCATGCAAAATTAGAGGCTCTAATTTCAATTGTCTCTGAGCTAGTGAGTATAGACTTGCTGCTATATTGTCTGAGCTGGTGGAGACTAGCTGCTATATTGTCTGACATGGGTTATCTAGCTGCGGACATATTCTGACATATTCTCCAGCGGCTATATTGTCTCAACGTGGATGGAGATTACCTGCACTGAGCTTGTAGGTGGAGATTAGCTGCTATATTGTCTGAGCTCATAGGTGGAGATTAGCTGCTGCATTGTCTGAGCTCCTAGGTGGAGATTAGCTGCTGCATTGTCTGAGCTCCTAGGTGGAGATTAGCTGCTGCATTGTCTGAGCTTGTGGGTGGAGATTAGCTGCTATATTGTCTGAGCTAGTAGGTGGAGATTAGCTGCTGCATTGTCTGAGCTTGTGGGTGGAGATTACCTGCTATATTGTCTGAGCTGGTGGGTATATACTTGCTCCTATATTGTCTGAGCTGGTGGACACTAGCTGCTATATTATCTGACATGGGCTATCTAACTGCTGACATATTCTCAAACTTATGGAGATGGCTGGAGATTAGCTGCTATATTGTCTGAGCTGGTGGGTGGAGATTAGCTGCTAAATTGTTTGAGCTGGTGGGTGGAGATTAGCTGCTAAATTGTTTGAGCTGGTGGGTGGATAATAGCTGCTATATTGTCTGAGCTGGTGGGTGGAGATTAGCTGCTATATTGTCTGAGCTGGTGGGTGGAGATTAGCTGCTATATTGTCTGAGCTGGTGGGTGGAGACTAGCTTCTAAATTGTTTGAGCTGGTGGGTGGAGATTAGCTGCTATATTGTCTGAGCTAGTAGGTGGAGATTAGCTGCTGTATTGTCTGATCTTGTGGTTGGAGATTAGCTGCTATATTGTCTGAGCTGGTGGGTGGATATTAGCTGCTATATTGTCTGAGCTTTTTGGTGGAGACTAGTTGCTATATTGTATGAGCTGGTGTAAACTAGCTGCTATATTGTGTGATCTAATGGATGGAAACTAGCTGCTATAATGTATCCATGCACAGCACACACAGAAGTATGTTAAGATCCTGCTCTTGTGTATCTCTCTAGCACATGTCTAAAAGCAGGAGCAGCATGGAGGACGTTATACAGCAGTACTTTGCAGTATAAATGCGAATGCAGCATTAAGTTGAGAAAAAAACAATAGATGCTGCAGCTCCCTCTTTGTTACTCCTCCCCTCTATAGACTTCAATAGGCATCCATGATATAATCAGGAAATGGTGACTTCAGGTGGCAAGATAGAGATGAAATGGAGAAAGAAGCATAACACTGTGATAAGATACATTACAAAGTAATAAAAAAGAATGAAAAACAATCTCAGCAAACAGATGGGTATCATTATTTATATAAAGAGCAAAATATGTAAATATGGTCACTTATTGATACCCCAAATAATGGACAAATATGTGGACTGATCGCAATATAGCATATAAACCACAACCACACAAAAGAAACGATCATAAAGTCCAAGAATGCTAAAAAATATATCAAATTTTATTGCGTTAGTTCATAGGAATAATAGCAAGTGTAAGGTAGTATACACCAAAGTGCTATGTGCAGTACAAAAAACACACCAAACTAACGGGACGCAGATGTGTGGTCTCAAAAAATACTAAAGGTATCTAGCATTGTAATGTATAGGAGATGACAAAGACACCCATAGTTATATTACTATATTATATTTCTAAATTCCCTCAAAATCTCCTCAGCGGCCTGGTGATCGATATTAGGTGTGTATTGTGAGCCATTGGGCTCTATTGTGGGTTACACTACACGCCACAATGATTGCTATATTGGTGATCTAACCAGTGCAGGCCTGCCAATATTTTTGAGGGAATTTAGAAATATAATATAGTAATATAACTATGGGTGTCTTTGTCATCTCCTATACATTACAATGCTAGATACCTTTAGTATTTTTTGAGACCACACATCTGCGTCCTGTTTGTTTGGTGTGTTTTTTGTACTGCACATAGCACTTTGGTGTATACTACCTTACACTTGCTATTATTCCTATGAACTAACTCAATAAAATTTGATATATTTTTTATCATTCTTGGACTTTATGATCGTTTCTTTTGTGTGGTTGTGGTTTATATTACAAAGTAATAGTCTAAATTCGTGAAATTTTCTGTTTTATTTTTTGCTGATGTTTCTTATTGGGTGAATTACCTACTGTGGCCTTGATTTCTTGTCATAGCATAATAAAGGATGAAATGTGTATCTGTACTAAAAGGCGTCTTCCAGCTGATATTTCCATTTTTGGCTGATGACCCAAAGAGGTGATCTCTGGACAAAAGAAGCATCCTTAGGATGTAACTACATGTTAGGCGCCAGGATTTTTCTGCTGCACAGGAAAGATCCCCAGGCCTTGTCTGGTGCTGTGGTCTCCCATTCACGTTCAGCTGCTGGGATGACTGCTCAGCACAGACTTTGATCACAGCACCTTGCCCAGGCTCATGTTGCATGTGAAATTACTGTTGGCTCTCCAGCTAAGCCTATGGTGACAATTGGTTTACACGTGCAGCGCTGTGCTCTGGAGCCTAAGTCCAGATTTCATCCTACTGAGCATGTCCGGGATGTGGCGCCTCCTCATTGGTGCTCGGACATCAACTGCTCTGGTTATGTGGCAGCTTCTGATTGGTCCACAGGCAAGGTCCTGTCTGGACTTGAGCTGTATGTATAAAAGGTCCTCTGGAGTGCACACCTGTGCGCTAGTATCATGTGTGTTTGGTGTGTTGGTGGCTACTTTACCACCCTGTGTGCATGTGTGCCGCTAATAGCACTGCGAGTGTTGGTCTAGACAGGCAATGTAGGGTGGGAACTCCCGCTTGAACTTAGCCTCTGCACCCGGCGACCTCAGTCGCATGTTCTAAAGCACACCATGTGTCAGAGCAGGGTCAACCACCAGCTTAGTCTTCCCTGGGGGGTTAAGTTATAGGGACTCCAATTAGTATTTTTCTATATGCCTGTGCAGTCTAAAAGCGTATAGTCCTTTCTGCATTGCTTCATAGTAATGCTCTGTGGTGTAACACAGCTTGGTTCTCTGCGCTTTGTGCACAGTGACATTTAACTCAACGTGCTAAGTGTTTTCTCACAGCCTTGCTCCACTATTCTGCTAGCTGCAGTTTTCTCCATCACCGCAGGTGGACCCCGGGTTGCGAAGGCACCTTATTATATTTTATTTGGTACGTTCTGCCAATCCTAACACTACATCTATTCTTTTTCAACATATCAATCTTAAATATAAAACATGAAAATTGGCAGAAAAGTCTGAACATTTAAGCATACGCACACAAATATAGCATTCCCCACCACTTCCTCCCAGTTTTCCATTGCCCAACACTACCTCCCATGTAACAATTCTCAAACACTTCCTGCTCAGGTCCCCATTTTCTCTAAATTCCCCATTCCCTACTACTTCCTGCCCAGTTCCCCATACCACATCACTCCCTGTCCAGTTCCTCATTCCCTGCTACTTTCTGCCCAGTTCCTCATTCCCTATTACTTCCTGCCCATTTGCCCATACCCACCACTTTCTGCCCAGTTCCCTATTTCCCACTACTTTCTGACCAGTTCTCTGTTCCTAACCACTTTCCGCTCAGTTCCCCATAACCCACTGCTTCCTATCCCGTTCCCCCATTCCTTCCACTTCCTGTCCAATTCCTCATACTTCACCACTTCCTGCCCAGTCCTCCACCTCTTTGTGCCACCTTCATAAAACAATGAACCTAAGGAAATAACTAGTTTCCAAAAGGTTTCAGTTAAGGTAGCTGAGGGTCTAGGAGTTTTGCTAATTCTTCTAGAATCCAAAAGGCCTCCCCTTAAACTTGAATCCTTCTTGACATCCCAAGAGAGATGTAAAATATATTTTATTGGGGAAAGCATTACACTGAATTGGAGAAAGTACGATTTGAAAATACAATACTTTATTATAGCTCTATGCTGTGAGCATCAACAATATGGTGCTCAAAGCCTGACATGGGCCTATATTGTATCTCCAGATGCCTGTAATCGTATATACAGAATATACAGTATATCTAATATATAAAGCTCAAGTGTATGTATGTATGTACAGTATGTATGTATGTATGTCCGGGATTGGCATCTGCACCATTGCAGCTACAGCCACAAAATTTGGCACAGTCACACGTCTGGACCCCGAGAGTGTCCTAGGCTATGTTGTTTAGGCAAAATTTTAACCCAGCACGTTCCAATTCACCAAACAATTTTTCCCCTATCTACATAATAGGGAAAAAGTGTGTGTGTATCAAGCCCCGCCCCTCATTATGATTGTCATAATGGTTTCCATGGCGACGCTGATGTCATCATAGGTTGCAAGCCCCGCCCCTCATTATGATGTCATAATGGTTGACTATGGGAAGGAGGATGTGTGATGGTTATATGGGCACTGGACTATGGGATGGAGGATATGTATGACGGGTATATGGGCACGGGACTATGGGATGGAGGCTATGTATGATGGGTATATGGGCACGGGACTATGGGATGGAGGATATGTATGATGGGTATATGGGCATGGGACTATGAGATGAAGGATGTGTGATGGGTATATGGGCACTCGACTATGGGATGGCGAATATGTATGATGGGTATATGGGCATGGGACTATGGGATGGAGGATGTGTGATGGGTATATGAGCATGGGACTTTGGGATGGAGGATGTGTGATGGGTATATGGGCACTCAACTATGGGATGGAGGATGTGTATGATGGGTATATGGGCATGGGACTATGGGATCGATGATGGGTATATGGGCACTCGACTATGGGATGGCGAATATGTATGATGGGTATATGGGCATGGGACTATGGGATGGAGGATGTGTGATGGGTATATGAGCATGGGACTTTGGGATGGAGGATGTGTGATGGGTATATGGGCACTCAACTATGGGATGGAGGATGTGTATGATGGGTATATGGGCACGGGCCTATGGGATCGATGATGGGTATATGGGCACGGGCCTATGGGATCGATGATGGGTATATGGGCACGGGACTATGGGATGGAGGATAATTATAATTTGCTATAACTAACCACAGTTAGTTACTATGCCCAGGCAGTGCCGGGCTCTTCAGCTAGTATATATATATATATATATATATATATATATGGAAAGAGGGAAAAAGCAGTACAAAAATTAAACAGACAATGCGGGTGCAAGCCTTCCAGGCATACACCAAACCTCAAAAATAGTCCTCAAGATGAAAGCAGCACACCAAAAGAAGTCCAGTCAAAGTGCAATTTATTAGCCCATCTGGCTAGTTGCCCATGCAGCGACGTTTCGGTCCTGGGAATCCTGGACCTTTCTCAAGCTTGATTGAGAAATTGAGAAAGATCCACAATTCTCAGGACCGAAACGTTGCTGTATGGGCAACTAGCCAGATGGGCTAATAAATTGCACTTTGACTGGATTTCTTTTGGTGTGCTGCTTTCATCTTGAGGACTATATATATATTTATATATACATATATATGTATATATATGTATATATATATATATATATATATATATATATATAGTATGTATACAATGCTTGCTAGATAAGTTAATTCTCCCGTGCCTTCATGGCAGCACATAGTCTAATGCAGACCCATTACTAGGGCTTCCATTATACAGGATCTGTGCTGGCATACACCAGGTTCATGGCCCCTTCAGTCTTCTGTGAGTACAAACCTCTTAACACAACTTTTGAAAGAAATATTCTCAGGTCCCATGGCCCTTTGCCCAGTTTACTTTTTAATGTCTGCATTTTATTTGGTCCTGTGAGGGTATACACATGGTTCTGCAGCACTTGTCTTCCAGATTATGGTTGCTCTCAGCCCCGGTGACTGCCTAGTGGCCATAGCACGACGAGAGCTGATTCTAGAGATAATTGATCTTATGGGAACCTCACAGTCTGTAACCACTGAAAATTAGTTTCATGTCCTGGCTGGACTAAAATATCGTGAGCTGTATTTAGCATCAACTGAAAAATGAAGGAAATACCCAGGGCACAGAAACAGTGAAAGGTAAATATACAGTAATGATGGTGAAAGTCGACCACGTTTCTCAGAGTACTACAGTCATGGCCAAAAGTATTGACACCCCTGCAATTCTGTCAGATAATACTCAGTTTCTTCCTGAAAATGATTGCAAACACAAATTCTTTGGTATTATTATCTTCATTTACTTTGTCTTAAATGAAAAAACACAAAAAGAATTGTCCTAAAGCCAAATTGGATATAATTCCACACCAAACATAACAAAGAGGGTGGACAAAAGTATTGGCACTGTTCGAAAAATCATGTGATGCTTCTCTAATTTGTGTAATTAACAGCACCTATAACTTACCTGTGGCACCTAACAGGTGTTGGCAATAACTAAATCACACTTGCAGCCAGTTGACATGGATTAAAGTTGACTCAACCTCTGTCCTGTGTCCTTGTGTGTACCACATTGAGCATGGAGAAAAGAAAGAAGACCAAAGAACTGTCTGAGGACTTGAGAAACCAAATTGTGAGGAAGCATGAGCAATATCAAGGCTACAAGTCCATCTCCAAAGACCTGAATGTTCCTGTGTCTACCGTGCGCAGTGTCATCAAGAAGTTTAAAGCCCATGGCACTGTGGCTAACCTCTCTAGATGTGGCCGGAAAAGAAAAATTGACAAGAGATTTCAATGCAAGATTGTGCGGATGTTGGATAAAGAACCTCGACTAACATCCAAACAAGTTCAAGCTGCCCTGCAGTCCGAGGGTACAACAGTGTCAACCCGTACTATCCGTCGGCGTCTGAATGAAAAGGGACTGTATGGTAGGAGACACAGGAAGACCCCACTTCTTACCCCGAGACATAAAAAAGCCAGGCTGGAGTTTGCCAAAACTTACCTGAAAAAGCCTAAAACATTTTGGAAGAATGTTCTCTGGTCAGGTGAGACAAAAGTAGAGCTTTTAGGGCAAAAGCATCAACATAGAGTTTACAGGAGAAAAAAGAGGCATTCAAAGAAAAGTACACGGTCCCTACAGTCAAACATGGCGGAGGTTCCCTGATGTTTTGGGGTTGCTTTGCTGCCTCTGGCACTGGACTGCTTGACCGTGTGCTTGGCATTATAAAGTCAGAAGACTACCAACAAATTTTGCAGCATAATATAGGGCCCAGTGTGAGAAAGCTGGGTCTACCTCAGAGGTCATGGGTCTTCCAGCAGGACAATAACCCAAAACACACTTCAAAAAGCACTAGAAAATGGTTTGAGAGAAAGCACTGGAGACTTCTAAGGTGGCCAGCAATGAGTCCAGACCTGAATCCCATAGAACACCTGTGGAGAGATCTAAAAATGGCAGTTTGGAGAAGGCACCCTTCAAATATCAGGGACCTGGAGCAGTTTGCCAAAGAAGAATGGTCTAAAATTCCAGCAGAGCATTGTAAGAAACTCATTGATGGTTACCGGAAGCGGTTGGTCGCAGTTATTTTGGCTAAAGGTTGTGCAACCAAGTATTAGGCTGAGGGTGCCAATACTTTTGTCTGGCCCAATTTTGAAGTTTTGTGTGAAATGATCAATGTTTTGCTTTTTGCTTCATTCTCTTTTGTGTTTTTTCATTTAAGACAAATTAAATGAAGATAATAATACCAAAGAATTTGTGTTTGCAATCATTTTCAGGAAGAAACTGAGTATTATCTGACACAATTGCAGGGGTGTCAATACTTTTGGCCATGACTGTACATCTATAAATCCCATTGCTTGCTAACTGATTAAAGGGGAAATAAAACTAAGTTTGCAGAACCTATAAACATTTTTTAGGTAATAGAGAATGATTTACTGCTCCGAATCTACATCTAAGGGCGCAGTCAGATGGCCATATAACATGGACGACAATTGCCTTGCAGTGCATGGACTGGCCAGCGGCTCTTTTGACCCGAGTGAGACAGCATGTCTTTCTATGCAGCTGTCATGCTCGGATCAGCGGAACCGCCAGCCAGTCTTAGAATCTGTGTTACATATACGGCCGTCTGACTGTGCCCTAAAAGTGGAGACCAGTTGCAAATTCCGTCTCTCATCCTGGAGGACCTGTGTTATCCTGCATTACGCAGACATCCTATTGATTTATAATGCACGCTGAAATACTTCGTTTTCCCTGTGGTGGTGCTGCAGGAAAAACAGAACACTTGCTTCCAGGTTTCCCCACAGATTACAGCTGATCCTTTGGTCCCACTTTATTTCCAGGCAGCCTTATAAAAAGTAGGGATTGTGAAAAGTGGACAATACCATTAAGAAGTTTGTATCATATGTTTTTCTTATTTTTTAGCTGTTGCTTTTGATACAATAAAGAATGATGCATTAATAATATAAACAGATCCTATTTGGTCCCACTAAGCCACTTAATGATCAGCTATAATCTATAGGGAAATATGACCATGAAGCTAGCCAAATGCATAAGACTATGATCCACCAGCCTATCGACAAGCAATCGTCCATCAAATGTCTCATTCTGATGATCCAACCATTAACATGTCAGACTAAGCTGTCAGACCAGGAAGAAAGCCAACCATGTCATTCACTTCTACCAACCAATCCTACCAACCTTTGGCAGTCAATAGTCAAATGGTTCATGTCAAATTTCCATGTTGACTTTAAGAATAACTAAACCATTGTTTTAATAATTTTGCCGAGGATGGAATCTTATCAAACTTTGCAAATCATTTCATTAGAGGATTGTTTTCCATTCCTGTAAGGAATTGCATTAAGTGGCTTCCAGTTCCTGCTTTCTCTAGTCTGTGTGCCTGCCTGCAGCTAAACTGATATCCTTTGAAGAACATGGAGTACACATGATGGCACTTGTCTCCTCTAAGTGTTGTGATTATCAAAGCAACTGCCATCATCTGTACTCCAAATGAGTATGATGTCACATCAATGCAGCTGATGGCAAGCAAATAGATTGGGGGAAGGGTGAGGCTTATAAGCCACTCACATGCAATTTTTTTTTTTAAAGAAATGAAGAATTATCTCATAACAAAGTGATTTGCAAAATTTCATCACTTTCATGCTGCACAAAATTATTTAAAAAGTTTATTTGGGAATTTGCTTCCTTTTTCTTATTGGGATTTAATCTCAAAAGAACGTAGTTGCTAATTAACTGCATGTTCCTAATCCATGCCAGCTCAGGAGGTGACTCTCTACCTTCATTTGGCCTCACGTCAAGCAAGCAGCTCTTCCACTTCTGGTCTGTTCTGTTGTCGGAGTGAGTGTCACTGCAAATGTCATGCTGATTGACATGCTCCCAGCAGTTAGGCAGTGGGTAACTGCCTTTCAATCAGACAGGCATAGGCAGCGATGCCCCGTCGACAAAATAGAATGGAAGAAAAGACCTGACCTCATCGGAAGTCACAGAATTGCCGGCAGGAGCAATCCATGGCCGCTATTAGCCAGCAGAGATTGCAGAACAGGAAAGTACTTAAAAACTACCTGCCTCTAAGTACTTAGCCCTATAAGAAAAACTAAGCAAAGAACCGATAGCCCATTTTAAAAAAATGTAACGTGTGGCTATTCTTTAGGTGTTCAATTCCCCTGCAGCACCTCCACAGGTGAAATGAAGTATTACACAGATTCCTTTGAAAGTAGTAGATTGTCCGTGTAATGCACTGTCCCTACTCCTAAAGATATTGAATATATATTCGGTACAATAAAATGTTAGAGATATTTCCATCTCAGTCGTTACAGAGAAATGGATCACTTTGTGCAACCTTGATCCACAATTCAGGTCACTGCCCTCTGATCATGGACCGGCGCTGCGAGAATTTCCTGAACTTCTGGGTTTCCCATCACGGTGTGTGGAGCACAGATGACAATGCACCAGCCTGGCAGATCATATACCGAGCCTAACATCCTGGAGGGTAAAGTACTTGTTGGGGCACCTGTCCATGGACAGGGAGCACTGGCCAGCACCGTGGACTGGGGTTGCTCGAAGCAATCCTCTCATCTCTAGTCTCTATGCATTTGCCACAAGCAGTAAGGATTGCAGACAAAGCCCAATTTGTGATGCTCTTCTGTTTCCATAACTCCAATCCACGTCAATCGCCATACTGATTTTCCGAAAAAGAGTTTCGTACAGATGACCACGCTCTTTCCGAAATCCCTTCCATTTACAAACAGATATGGGAAAACCGTTAGTTAACAGATTTACTTAGGCACAAAGCAGCAATTTGAGCAGGCACCATCAACTAAATAAGCAAGGGGATCACCAGATGCATGGATTCAAACTACTACCAAACCAGAAAAAAGTTAATGCATCAAAGAATTGGGATCACCACATTAGGCTACTTTCACACATCAGGTTTTCGGCGTCAGGCGCGATCCGGCGTCGTGCCGGAATGCCGGATCCGGCAAATGTTTTGTAAAACCTGATGTGCCGGATCCGGTTTTCTGCCGGATCCGTCTTGTTCTTGACAGACAAAACCGGATCCGTCTCATCCGGTTCATCCGTTTTTCTATCCGTTTTTTCGACGGATTACGCCGGATCCGGTTTTTAAAATTGACCCTTGTGGCCCCTCAAGGCAGAGTACACTGGCAGGATGACAGAGTGTGAAAGATTTGTGCCCTAACCAAACTTGTGTACCTTCTGTACCAACAGTATATACCTTTGCCAACCAAAGTTGGCTATCTTGTCATGGTCTCTATTTTTAGCTTTAGGCCACAGGTGTGTACCTGGTTGTGTTTTATGCAAAGTATTTCACCTTTTAACAAAAGTTGTGTACATTGTTAGGAAATCACCAACAATAAACACAACTTTTTAGGTGAAATACTTTGCTTCAAACACAACCAGGAACACAACTGTGGCAAAAAGCTAAAATTTACCCACAGTTATATACCTGGTTTTGAATACCTTTTTACCTTTGAAATACCCTGTATTTAACCTTTTTTTTAAACATAGTTCGCCGCAGAAAGAAAAGACAGACAACCATTGTGAAACGATAATGTAACTTTTATTTAAAATTTTTTTTTTTTTTTTTAAATTTTTTAAAGTGCAAAAAACTTTTTTAATAAAGGTTTTAAACCCAATGGGCATTTTTATTAAAAAACACACATTACAATTCTGTGTATTGTGGGGTGGAAATACTGCTGGAGGGGCTGCGGGACACTTCGACACTGGGTGTGTGGAGAGAGGACTGGGATCGTGGTGGGGAAGGAACAGTTAGAGGTGAAGGTGTGGAAAAAACTACAGAATGGGTGGACATGTGGGAAGCAGAAGAGGTGGTGGGTGGTGGAGTGGAGGGTTGGGCAGGGACTGTAGGAGCAGATGATGTTGATGGAAAGTTGTATGGGGAAGGAGTTTGGTACGGGGATGGAGTTTGGTACGGGGAAGGAGTTTGGTACGGGGCAGGTTGCTGGAAGTGGGGAGATGACTGGTACTGGGGAGGTTGCTGGTACTGGGGAGGTTGCTGGTACTGGGCAGGTTGCTGGTATGTAGTAGGAGGGGGAGGATGAAAAGTGGCTGGAGGGGGTGCAGATGTAATAGGAGGGGGAGGATGGAAAGTGGCTGGAGGGGGTGCAGGTGGAGGAACTACAGTGGTGGGAGGTGGAGGTTGGGAGGTAACCTGCTGTAGAGCACCGTGGCACGAATGCATTACATGCATCTGCTGGGCAGGAGAGAGCGTTTCCATGCGCTCCACAACAGACCTGAAAAAGGTGTGGTTTGGCGAAGATCTTGCTTCTGAATGCATGGTTTGCAGAAGTGTCTTCACCTCCAGAATGCTGGAGTTGATCTGCTGAAAGCCTGCGGAGATTTGCTCTGACAAGACTTTGAGACAGTTCTGGAAAGATGCATTCAGATGCAATAACTCTTGCGCATAACTCTTTTCCTGACCCCTCTGCCGCTGCCGCCCAGTACCCGCAGGTGTACTAGAGGCGGCAGGGGCAGAAGGGTGGGGTAAAGGGAAAGCGATCTCCTCACCAGCAGCTTCATGTAATGTAGGCGGCCACGATGCTCCTGTGCTGGTGGATGGGACAGATGGGTCGAATGTGTGGGAAGGCAGGGAAGGTGCAGATGTACCGGGGCGGTCGAAGTGTCCCTCGGTGCCGGTCTCCTCAGGGATCGCCTCAGAAGGGTCCAATCGTGCAGGCTCCCGAGTGCTGCTCACCGTGCTGTGGAATAAAGAGAAAAAAAAACAATTAAAATACTGACATGGTATGGCCCTGGCTGAAAAAAAAAAGTTACATCTTTTTCACATGTGGTGTGTAATATTTACCTTCTGGTGAGCATTGTTTCCCGGAGGAACGACAGGGCTTGTGCGTACTTGTACTTGCTCCTGCGTCCTCCAGATCCACTCGGGGCCCGCATCTCTTTATTGAACTCCTTCTTGAAACGATCCCTCACAGACCGCCACCGATTCACAATTCTGTTCCCTGAAACGAGAAAGGAGTGGTTAGTATACAACATCAGTGTTTCACAAACTCCAGTCCTCATGGTCCCCAGGGGTCATGTTTTCAGGATTTCAATAGTAAATAGAAATCCTGAACACATGATCCGTGGGGACCACGAGGACTGGAGTTCGGGAAACACTGGTTTACATCAAGCAACCGTTACTGTATATACTTACGCTCTTTAATCTGGTCCCGAGCTTCGAGGTCCTCCCAGCGGCCCACAAGGAGAGAACAGATTTCCTCCCAGAGTCGTCGGGTAATGATCAGGTCAGCGTGGCGGCGGTCAGCCATATTCCAGAGCGGCTCCCTTTCTCTGACGAGATCGATGAGGCGGTCCACATCAATCCCTCCATCCTCACCGTCAGAGTCGGGAGCACGCTGTGAAGGCTGTTAAAGAAAAAGACAAAAATAACATAATTAGCCTCCACAAAAGAAATGAAATAAAAAGTGCAAAAAAACAAAGCAAAAATATTTATACTTACACGCTGGTGACCGCCGCGTTGCTGTCGCCGACGACCCTGGGAGGCACTGCGAGGACCTCTTGGCCGAGCACCAGATTGGGAAGACTAGAGAAGAAAACAAAAAATGTTATGAGTTTGGATGTAGGCATTTGTTTGCTGTGTGTGGTCTGCAGAACATTGTTTTCTATGTGTTGTGTGTAGTGTGATGTTGTGTTTCTGCGTTTGATGCAAAAAACTTACGAATTGTGAGCCCACTCCAAGCGTCTGTCCACCCCTTCCTTCTTCTTCTGGGAGCTCCTCTTCATCTTGTGATTCCTGTTTTGAAATAAAAGGCAATGAATAGACATATATTACAGAGATGATGGATTTTGGAAATAAAAACTTACCGTCAAACGCTGACGATGCGAGGGAGGGCTCCCAGAAGAAGATGTGCTGTCCTGTTGATGGCCAGACTCCATGGCTGTGGGTATTGCTGCTGCCAGTGATGCCATTTCTGCTGCTGCTGCTGCTGCATCTCTTTGACGGCTGTTGAATAAAGAGAAACAAAGGGCCAATGAATATCTTGATATTCCATGGCCCTAGTTTGGAGGAATGGGGGATTTGATAATTACCGTCTCTCATCTGCTTCTGGACTCCCCTCCCGTTCAGCATGCTGCTCCATTTGGGGTGGTGCTGATGGTGCTGCTGCTGCATCTCTTTGGCGGCTGTTGAATAAAGAGAAACAAAGGGCCAATGAATATCTTGATATTCCATGGCCCTAGTTTGGAGGAATGGGGGATTTGATAATTACCGTCTCTCATCTGCTTCTGGACTCCCCTCCCGTTCAGCATGCTGCTCCATTTGGGGTGGTGCTGATGGTGCTGCTGCTGCAGATGTCTGCTGCCTTCTCCTGCGCCTGGTTGCTGTCTTGGGTGGCATGTTGGGTGTGGCTGAGGGTCCCATTGTCTTGCTTTTATATATCTCCTGTGGGCAGAGCTACTGAGCATGCTCAGACCAAAAAAAACGGATTCGGCCACCGGATCCGGCTTTCGCCGGATCCGGCGCATTGCGGCGCTCATAGGCTTTCATTGTGTGAAAAAGCCGGACGCGCCGGATCCGGCGCGTCCGGCTTTTTCGCCGGAGACAAAAAACGTTACAGTAGACGTTTTTTCCAGACGCCGGATCGCGACACATTGCGACACATTGCCGGATCCGGCGAAAACCGGATGAAACGCATGGCCATCCGGCGCGATTCGGCGCAAATGCAAGTCAATGGGGGGGAAACCGGATCCGGCATTGCATTTCGCCGGATCCGGTTTCTGTCAAAAGCGACGGATCGCGCCTGACGGCGAAAACCTGATGTGTGAAAGAGGCCTTAATAGTTTGGTTCAAAAATAAACATTTTTATTGTAAACACCACATACAAATTATTAAAAACATTTAAAATCCCAAGCAAAAAGGGCAGAGGATTTGGGTCCAAAGAATATAAGAATAAAATACTCAGAAAAGATCCCACACAGTCTTATCTGATGGCACATGTGTCACACAATCAAATGATATACACTCCCTGGCCACTTTATTAGGTACACCATGCTAGTAAGGGGTTGGACCCCCTTTTGCCTTCAGAACTGCCTCAATTCTTCGTGGCAGAGATTCAACAAGGTGCTGGAAGCATTCCTCAGAGATTTTGGACCATATTGACATGATGGCATCACACAGTTGGCGCAGATTTGTCGGCTGCACATCCCTGATGCGAATCTCCCGTTCCACCACATCCCAAAGATGCTCTATTGGATTGAGATCTGGTGACTGAGGAGGCCATTTGAGTACAGTAAACTCATTGTCATGTTCAAGAAACCAATCTGAGATGATTCGAGCTTTATGACATGGCGCATTATCCTGCTGAAAGTAGCCATCAGATGTTGGGTACATTGTGGTCATAAAGGGATGGACATGGTCAGCAACAATACTCAGGTAGGCTGTGGCGTTGCAACGATGCTCAATTGGTACCAAGGGGCCCAAAGAGTGCCCAGAAAAAATTCCCCACACCATGACACCACCACCACCAGCCTGAACCGTTGATACAAGGCAGGATGGATCCATGCTTTCATGTTGTTTACGCCAAATTCTGACCCTACCATCCGAATGTCGCAGCAGAAATCGAGACTCATCAGACCAGGCAACGTTTTTCCAATCTTCTACTGTCCAATTTCGATGAGCTTGTGCAAATTGTAGCCTCAGTTTCCTGTTCTTAGCTGAGAGGAGTGGTACCCAGTGTGGTCTTCTGCTGCTGTAGCCCATCTGCCTCAAAGTTCGATGCACTGTGCGTTCAGAGATGCTCTTCTGCCTACCTTGGTTGTAACGGGTGGCAATTTGAGTCACTGTTGCCTTTCTATCAGCTCGAACCAGTCTGCCCATTCTCCTCTGACCTCTGGCATCAACATGGCATTTCCGGCCACAGAACTGCCGCTCACTGGATTTTTTTTCTTTTTCGGACCATTCTCTGTAAACCCTAGAGATGGTTGTGCGTGAAAATCCCAGTAGATCAGCAGTTTCTGAAATTCTCAGACCAGCCCTTCTGGCACCAACAATCATGCCACGTTCAAAGGCACTCAAATCACCTTTCTTCCCCATACTGATGCTCGGTTTGAACTGCATGAGATTGTCTTGACCATGTCTACATGCCTAAATGCACTGAGTTGCCGCCATGTGATTGGCTGATTAGAAATTAAGTCTTAACACACAGTTGGACAGGTGTACCTAATAAAGTGGCCAGTGAGTGTATATACCATATATGCATGCTGTTGGACAGACTAAATACAGATCCTGATGCACACCAAATTCAATAAGAATCCAATATCATATACACTTTATAGCGTTAGATATCTAGTTCCAATGGAACAACAAATCATTAAGGTGCAAAAAGGTAAGTGATCCAACAGTAGTGAGTCATAAATACTCCAGAGGCCACACAGCAGTTCTCTATACTTTACCCCACTACTGCTAGGTCAGCCATCACTAAGTCAGATACACAAAAAAGTAGGTGAGGCATGAGCCAGACTGTGTGGGTACTAAGACCCACGCATATCTGTCATGATCCTAGTGCAGGTTTTGACCTGCACGTCAGGGGTTAATGTCTGGAGCCCAGTGCAGGCTTTGACCTGCACGCCTGGGGTTAATTCTTGTGTCCTCTCTTTGATTCAGGGAGAGCTTCTTATACCCCTGAGAAACTCCAATCCCCATCAGTTATACTTTTGCCTTTGGCCTAGTGTGTTGACCCCTGTGTGCCTGTTCGTTGTCTTATAGCCTGCTTATATGGTTTTGACCCGGTTCTGCTCCCCGTTGTGAGTTTGCCTGTTGATTCTGTACTGCGCTACCCTCTCTGTGTATGACTCATTGCCTGTGACCTGACTATTCTCTGCTCGCCCCTCTTGTACTTTGCAGCTATCTCCGTGTATGACTCATTGGCTATGTCCTTACTATCCTTCCTGTCTAATCCTCTGGTTTTGTCATGCTATCTCGTGCTTTGACCCTGGCCTGATCTGTTTTCGTCCCTGTACCTGTTTTGTTATAATTTATTTGGATGACATTTTGGTGTATTCCCCGGACAGTCAGTCTCACTTGCAACATCTACAGACAGTTCTCCAGAGACTCAGGGAGAACCAATTGTTTGCTAAATTGGAAAAATGTTTGTTTTTCGTACAGGAACTGTCTTTTTTGGGGCTGATTGTGTCCTGTGAGGGGTTTCGTATGGATCCTAAGAAGGTGCTGGCGATCGCTGACTGGGTTCAGCCTCAAGATCTCAAGGGGCTCCAGCTCTTCTTAGGATTTGCGAACTATTACCGGAGATTCATTAAAGGTTTCTCACAAGTGGTTAAACCACTCACGGATCTTACCCGGAAGGGGGCTGATGTAAAAAATTGGTCTGTACTTGCTAAGGAGTCCTTCTCAGCTATTAAGAAATGTTTCATGTCCGCCCCGGTGTTGGTCCAACCAGACCTGTCCAAACCATTCATTGTGGAGGTGGATGCTTCTGAAGTGGGGGTGGGAGCTGTGCTGTCCCAGGGTCCGGCCACCCTTACTAATCTCAAACCCTGTGCCTTCTTCTCCAAGAAGTTCACTTCAGCCGAGAGAAACTATGATGTAGGCAATAGAGAACTTCTTGCGGTCAAGCTGGCATTCGAGGAATGGAGGCACTTTTTGGAAGGGGCGGCTCACCCTATCACTGTTATCACGGATCACAAAAATTTGGCATACCTTGAATCTGCTAAGATGCTTACTCCTAGACAAGCCCGTTGGTCACTTTTTTTTCACGATTTCAATTCTCCATTACTTTTCGACCGGGGTCCAAAAATGTTAAAGCGGATGCCCTGTCCAGAAGTTTTGACCCGGTGTCTCCCCCCAAGCCGCCGTCCTCCATTCTACCTCCAGGGGTGGTAGTGGCGGGGGTCTCATCAGAGTTGGAACAAGAAATTTTAAGGGCTCAGGCCCTAGCTCCGGCAACCAGGCCAGGGCATAAATTGTTTGTTCCAGATTTATTGCGGCCTAGACTTCTGAAGGAGTTTCATGAGTCTAGGCTGAGTGCTCATCCTGGTATCCCGGCCACTAGAGAGGCAGTAGCCAGGGGTTTTTGGTGGCCTTCACTGAGGTCCGATGTCAAGAAATTTATTTCTGCTTGTGGTGTGTGCCCGTTCCAAAAGCTCGCATAACCGGCCGGCTGGGGAACTCATACCTTTACCGGTTCCTGATAGGCCGTGGACTCATCTTTCCATGGATTTTATTACCGGCCTTCCACCTTCCAGGGGCAACACCGTGATCTGGGTGGTGGTGGATAGGTTTTCTAAACAGGCCCATTTCATTCCCTTGGCAACATTACCTTCAGCAGAAACATTGTCAAGGTTGTTTGTGCAGCATGTGGTCCGATTGCATGGGGTACCCCTGAATGTTGTGTCTGACAGAGGTGTGCAGTTTGTGGCCAAATTTTGGAGGGCGTTCTGTATGAAATTGGGCATCTAACTCTCCTTCTCGTCAGCATATCACCCGGAGAGTAATGGTCAGACAGAACGCACCAATCAATCCCTGGAACAAATTCTCAGGTGTCTGACCTCCGCCAGACAGGAGGATTGGTGTAATGCCTTATTGTTGGCTGAATTCGCTTTTAACAACCGGGTGAGTCAGTCCACCAACATGTCCCCATTCCTGATTAACTATGGGTTTAATCCGCATTTTGGGGAGTTTTCTCGGGTGGATTCCGGTTGTCCAGGGGCAGAGGGGTTCCTTCAACGGTTAAAAAACCTCTGGGCTGAAGTCCGGCGTAATATCTCTTGGGCCCAGGGGAGATACAAATATTTTGCTGACAAAAAGAGAGCCTCGGGAGACATGTTTCAGGTGGGAGAGAAGGTTTGGCTCTCCACACGTAACATCAACTTAAAGGTACCATCAGCTAAGTTGGGACCAAAGTTCATTGGTCCGTACGAGATTATGGAGATAGTAAACCCAGTGGCATATAGGTTGCGTCTCCCCGCCTCCTTAAAAATATCCAATGTGTTCCATAAATCTCTGTTGAAACCCGTAGGGTCTGTCAAGGAGGACTCCGAGTCTGTTGTTCCTCCATTGTTGGTGGAGGGTCAATTGGAGTATGAGGTAAGACACATTGTTGACTCTCGGCAGGTGCGCAGCTCCTTGCAGTACCTGGTCCACTGGAAGGGATATGGACCAGAGGATTGCTCATGGGTCCCTGCTCACTCTGTACATGCAGATCGCCTGGTTCGGGCTTTCCATGCCAAATACCCGGGAAGCCTTGGGGTCCAAAGGCCCCCCGTTGAGAGGGGGGTACTGTCATGATCCCAGTGCAGGTTTTGACCTGCACATCAGGGGTTAATGTCTGGAGCCCAGTGCAGGCTTTGACCTGCATGCCTGGGTTAAATTATTGTGGCCTCTCTTTGGTTCAGGGAGAGCTTCTTATACCCCTGAGAAACTCCAATCCCCGTCTGTTATACTTTTGCCTTTGGCCAAGTGTGTTGACCCCTGTGTGCCTGTGCCTGTTCGTTGTCTTATAGCTTGCTTATATGGTTTTGACCCAGTTCTGTTCCCCATTGTGAGTTTGTCTGTTGATTCTGTACTGCGCTACCATCTCTGTGTATGACTCATTGCCTGTGACCTGACTATTCTCTGCTCACCCCTCTTGTACTTTGCAACTATCTCCGTGTATGACTCATTGGCTACATCCTGACTATCCTTCCCGTCTAATCCTCTGGTTTTGTCATGCTATCTCGTGCTTTGACCCTGGCCTGATCTGTTTTTGTCTCTGTCTATGCCCCTTGGTAACTTTGTCTTGTAGTTACCCTGCTAGGAGTTTTCCTGCAGCTCCTAGCTCTCTGAGGTTTAGGCCATGCCCCCAGCAGTCACATGCTTCAGGTCCTGCTGTTCTGAAGTACGCACCTTCTCTGCTGCTGCCCACTCCACAGGTATCTCTGAGCACAGTTTGTTTTACTCAGGACACGCGCACTGGCTCAGTGAGCAAGTTCAGTGTGGCTTTCCTGACAATATCGACACCTAATGTGGCTTCCTCAAGGTCAGCAGGGATTTTAAATGTTTTTAACAATTTGTATATGGTGTTTACAATAAAAATTGTTATTTTTGAACCAAATTATTAATGTGGTGATCCCAATTCTTTGATGCATTAACTTTTTTCTGGTTTGGTAGTAGATATGGGAAAACCCCTGCAAAAATAGAATGTAGTGTTAAAGGAAGTGGCTTCTGTTGATTAAATAGTAAATGTATTTTAGAGATTTTTATTGCCGTTCATTTTTATATTTTTTTTTTTTTCATGACTTTAGAAATAAAGCGCTGTCTAACACTCAGCCTTGCCCTTTGAACTACTTTGTAACTGGCGGTCATTGTGTGGGACGCCCATCTTCAGGAACATTCAAAGATTCCCAGAAAAAGAAGGTTGTTTAGCACATTGAGGAAGAACGACGAGAAAAACATTGCTATATCGAAAGCAACATTCCAGAAAGAAAAACAGCAAAAAGTGCCAAACATATTTTACACTACATGTCATAGTCCACTTTCCCTACAATAATATATTTTCTTGCCATTTCAGTTTATTTTCTACATTTTTTATATTTGATGAAGGAGTTCTGCACTAGTTCACAATAAGCAAATAAAAAAGTATCCTCCTCCTGGGACCTGCAGCAATTAGTTGCTAATAGTGGGGAAGCCAATCGGTAATGTCATGTTCACACAATACATTCCCGATATGTTCTGTTTTCCATCTTCACCACATTTTTGGAAGATTGCAGCAAAATATATACACTCACTGGCCACTTTATTAGGTACACCATGCTAGTAAGGGGTTGGACCCCCTTTTGCCTTCAGAACTGCCTCAATTCTTCGTGGCAGAGATTCAACAAGGTGCTGGAAGCATTCCTCAGAGATTTTGGACCATATTGACATGATGGCATCACACAGTTGGCGCAGATTTGTCGGCTGCACATCCCTGATGCGAATCTCCCGTTCCACCACATCCCAAAGATGCTCTATTGGATTGAGATCTGGTGACTGAGGAGGCCATTTGAGTACAGTAAACTCATTGTCATGTTCAAGAAACCAATCTGAGATGATTCAAGCTTTATGACATGGCGCATTATCCTGCTGAAAGTAGCCATCAGATGTTGGGTACATTGTGGTCATAAAGGGATGGACATGGTCAGCAACAATACTCAGGTAGGCTGTGGCGTTGCAACGATGCTCAATTGGTACCAAGGGGCCCAAAGAGTGCCCAGAAAAAATTCCCCACACCATGACACCACCACCACCAGCCTGAACCGTTGATACAAGGCAGGATGGATCCATGCTTTCATGTTGTTTACGCCAAATTCTGACCCTACCATCCGAATGTCGCAGCAGAAATCGAGACTCATCAGACCAGGCAACGTTTTTCCAATCTTCTACTGTCCAATTTCGATGAGCTTGTGCAAATTGTAGCCTCAGTTTCCTGTTCTTAGCTGAGAGGAGTGGTACCCAGTGTGGTCTTCTGCTGCTGTAGCCCATCTGCCTCAAAGTTCGACGCTCTGTGCGTTCAGAGATGCTCTTCTGCCTACCTTGGTTGTAACGGGTGGCAATTTGAGTCACTGTTGCCTTTCTATCAGCTCGAACCAGTCTGCCCATTCTCCTCTGACCTCTGGCATCAACATGGCATTTCCGGCCACAGAACTGCCGCTCACTGGATTTTTTTTCTTTTTCGGACCATTCTCTGTAAACCCTAGAGATGGTTGTGCGTGAAAATCCCAGTAGATCAGCAGTTTCTGAAATTCTCAGACCAGCCCTTCTGGCACCAACAATCATGCCACGTTCAAAGGCACTCAAATCACCTTTCTTCCCCATACTGATGCTCGGTTTGAACTGCAGGAGATTGTCTTGACCATGTCTACATGCCTAAATGCACTGAGTTGCCGCCATGTGATTGGCTGATTAGAAATTAAGTCTTAACATACAGTTGGACAGGTGTACCTAATAAAGTGGCCAGTGAGTGTACATCAGCAATACAACATGTGAGCACCGCTGAAGGGTTTCCTATCCCTGTGGCGCCACTACTGGAGACGTTAAAGTGGTTGTCTCAAGTTCATAAATTTTTGCCCAAACTCGTTGGTCCCTTAGGAGCAGAATAGGATTTAGGCGTAAGTCCCAATGTGCCCTGACCTGCATCATTAACAGGCATATATACAATGCTCAAAAAAGCAAAGGGAACACTTACACAACAGAATATAACCCCAAGTAAATCAAACTTCTGTGAAATCAAACTGTCCACTTAGGAAGCAACACTAATTGACAATAAATTTCACATGCTGTTGTGCAAATGGAATAGATAACAGATGGAAATTATTGGCAATTATCAAGACACCCTCGATAAAGGAGTGGTTCTGCAGGTGGGGACCACAGAACACATCTCAGTACCACATCTGCTGGGTTGTTGCCCTCCTACGGCCCCCTCCACGTCTCCTGGTGTACTGGCCTGTCTCCTGGTAGTGCCTCCAGCCTCTTGACACTACGCTGACAGACACAGCAAACCTTCTTACTACAGCTCGCATTGATGTGCCATCCTGGATGAGCTGCATTACCTGAGCCACTTGTATGGGTTGTAGAGTCCATCTCATGCTACCACGAGTGTGAAAGCACAACCAACATTCAAAAGTGACCAAAACATCAGCCAGAAAGCATTGGTACTGAGATGTGGTCTGTGGTCCTCACCTGCAGAACCACTCCTTTATTGAGGTTGTCTTGATAATTGCCAATAATTTCCATCTGTTTATTCCATTTGCACAAAAGCATGTGAAATTGATTGCCAACCAGTGTTGCTTCCTCAGTGGACAGTTTGATTTCACAGAAGTTTGATTTACTTGGAGTTATATTCTGTTGTTTAAGTGCTCCCTTTATTTTTTTGAGCAGTGTACTTATGCGAGGAGGAAACCCAGATGTAGTAGACTGTGTCTACTCCCGTTTTATGGGGGTTTTCAGACGCAATCCCCAACTAAACCAAGAACGTGGGCAAAAACACAATATGGAAGGAGCCTTACTAAAAGCAAAGCATGAGCAAGTACACTCAATAGACAGGGCACGTGTCCCCTTACTACATCTACCACAACTTAAAAATCTATTGAGGAATAAAATGAGATGGACATTTCTGATTGACCGCAAAACAGTTGGAAAAGTAGTCGTTCCATGATTTAGTATTTTATAGTAGCTTTATTATGTATTTCAATTTTGGACGAAACTCTTTTTCAAAATATAGATTATACTCTTCAAAATCCAGCCATAAGCAATATTGAAATTGAGCATCTTAAATTAGCATTTCATATCGTAAAATGTTGGTCGGTTTCCTGTAGGATTCCCTCCTCGTTCTCGCTCGGTGGCAGGTACTAATATTAGTATTCTCCTTTGTCTGTTCGAGCAAATGTAAGAGAACAGCTAATAAGGAACGTTCTATCACTTATCACATTTGATCAATCAATCCAGCAGTCAATTCCTCCCGGCTGCAGAACGTTACCTCTTCCATTATTAAACACTTGCTTTATTCATGCAGAGTCTATATCGCTGTACTAAAGCGTAAACCGGGGCAATCCTATTCCTCTACCTTTCTATGGATTGATGTGATTTTCCATGCAGCATCTCAGGAGTGCGGAATCTGCCAGTGTACAGAAATCCTCCTGTGGGCTCCATTCAGGCCATAGTGGATGCCCTATTCAGCCGTCATTATGTTCAACATCCTTACAGCTCTTCTGTTGACTCTTTGGTTATCCGCAGGGACATGCTGTATTCATGTTTAGCGTTTATTTTCTGCAACATTACGCCCTTTGGTATAATGGAGCATTCTGCTGGATTGAGCAAAAAGAAAATAATAATAAACTCTGCCTAAAAGACAAAATAATAATGATAATAATAGTAAGTCAGGCCTGCCATGATCAGATGATCGCCGGGCTGACTTAATGGTTGTTATGAAATGTGGATTTGGAGTCTATTCATCAGTGATAAAAAAAAGATAGCTATCTTAAAACTTAAAAATATTGACTAAAGAATGAAAATGATATATATGATGTATTAACTAGATCTATATTCTGTACAATATTTATCATTCACATTTATTAAGTAAATTCTATGTACTACTAATTGGATCAGCCATGTAATCAAATCTACTGAGAATATAAAGTCTAATACAAAATGACACTAGCGCCCTCAATAAGGAAATCTGCGTTACACTTTCATTGCAACTATTCTGGTTTAAGTGGTGAGCGCAGAGTACTCAAAATTCTATCCCCTGGACAGCCCCCCACCTTTGTCATCCAACATTCTTATGCATAGTAGCGCAACAAATTATTTATTTTTGAGAAAAAAAGTGAGAATAGAGGCCAGATGGAGTCCAGCGTAACTCTGCTACTTCATTATAGTGAATGGCCCTCTCAGGTGTTTCATCTGAATCACGTCAATTGGAGATTTAGATGGAAAGTGCTCAGCATAGAGCGCAGGATAAATATGATCCCAAACGTTATGTAAAATGCTCCCAATAAAAGCTTCAACTCAATCCACAAAGAAAGCACTCACGACCGTCATCTGTTAACAGAAAAATAGGGGGTTTCAGCATTACTGGTAGTACGAAGGCTCTGGCAAAGGGAAATGGCTTCTCGCCCTCAAAAGAAAATCAGCAAAGTCTAAGCTCCCAATCAAAATAGCCCCCTCTCTTTTAAGCCCTAGTGTGCCTAAACCACATTTAGCATCCACCTGTTTTGGCATTTCTGTAGCAATGAGACCCCGCTGATTATACGCTTGCATGTCTCCAGAAGCACGAGCTGGGCACTACCACATACTGGGAACTACAATGTACTGGGCACTACAATGCACTGGTGTCTACAACTACTAGGCTCTACAATGGCAGTTTTCAATTTTCACTCAGTAACATCCACTGCTGCTTGTTTCTGGAAAACAACCATGGAGTCAAAATCTGGGGTCACTTGAGGGGGTATTCTGCTCTTATAGCAGTTAGGGGCTCTTTATATGGAGTCTGCAAACTATTCTAGAAAAATCTGCACTCCAGGAAGCAAATAGCGCTCCATCCCACCCCGGACCTCACCATGTGGCTAAGAAATATGTGTAGTTTATGGGGTATTTCGACATTCAGCAGAAAATGTGTGACAAACTTTGATGCCATATTTACCCATTTTCCCTTGTGAAAATGTAACATCTGTGGCTAAAACAAAATTTTTGTGGTAGAAATGTAATTATTTTGTCTTCACTTACAATGGAATAAAATTTTGTGACACATCCATGTTGTCAATATGATCACTGCACAATTCATTGAGAGTTGTAGTTTGTAAAATGGGGTCAATTATGGGAAGGTTCTGCTGTTCTAATGCCTCAAGGGCTCTGCTAATGTGATGCTAATGCACCCTCAAACCAGTTCAGCAAAATTTGAACTCCAATATGGTACTTCTTCCCTTCCGAGCATTGCATTGTGTTTCAAAAGCAGTTACCACATATGGGGTATCGGTGTACTCGGAAGAAATTGTACAAATTTTGGGGTCCATTTTCTCCTGCTATCCTTGTTAAAATGAAACAATTTGAGGCTAAAACAACATCTTTGTGGGAAAAAATATATATTTTTAATTTTCACACATTAACATTGTAAAATCACACATCTAAGTAAGTGCCTAAGATATGTAGTTTCCAAAATGGGGCCACTTTTTAAGGGTTTTCTGCTGTTTAGGCACATCAGGAGCTCTCCAAACACGACGTGACGTGCACTAAAGAAAGACTCCAGCCAATTTTGTGCTCAAAAAGTCAATTGGCGCTCCTTCCCTTCTGCGCTCTGTCGTGAGCACAAACAAAGGTATTACCCCACATACTGGGTATCTCCGTTCTCAGGAGAAATTGCACAACAAATTTTGAGGTCTATTTTCCCTTGTTACTCTTGTGAAAGTAAAAAATAATTGGGTCTAAATAAAATTTATGTGAAAAAAAGAAAAATGTTCATTGTTTTCTTGCACATTGCTTCAGCTCCTGTGAAGTACCTGCACGGCTAAAAAACTTCTTGAATGTGGTTTTGAGCATCTTGATGGGAGCAGTTTTTAAAATAGTGTCACTTTTGGGTATTTTCTGTCATATAGAGGCCCCTCAAAGGCTCTTCAAATGAGGTGGTCCCTTAAAAAATGGTTTTGTTAATTTTGTTGGGAAAATGAGAAGAAATCAAGGGTCAACTTTTAACCCTTCTAACTTTATAAAGAAAATTATGTTTCAAAAATTGTGCTAATGTAAAGTAGACCTGTGGAAAATGTTATTTATTAACTACTAGCTGAAGAGCCCGGCATTGCCTGGGCATAGTAACCAACTGTGGTTAGTTATAACAAATTATAATGATTACGCTGCACATAAAAACCGTGCATCTAATCCTATCCTGTGTGATACTGACTGCTGAGCCGTGTATCTAATACTATTCTGTGTGATACTGTGTGCTGAGCTGTGTATCTAATCCTATCCTGTGTGATACTGACTGCTGAGCCGTGTATCTATTCCTATCCTGTGTGATACTGACTGCTGAGCCGTGTATCTAATACTATTCTGTGTGATACTGTGTGCTGAGCTGTGTATCTAATCCTATCCTGTGTGATACTGACTCCTGAGCTGTGTATCTATTCCTATCCTGTGTGATACTGACTGCTGAGCTGTGTATCTAATCCTATCCTGTGTGATACTGACTGCTGAGCCATGTATCTAATCCTATCCTGTGTGATACTTACTGCTGAGCTGTGTATCTAATACTATTCTGTGTGATACTGACTGCTTAGCCGTGTATCTAATCCTCTCCTGTGTGATACTGTCTGCTGAGCCGTGTATCTATTCCTATCCTGTGTGATACTGACTGCTGAGCCGTGTATCTAATCCTATCCTGTGTGATACTGGGCTCCCCTGCAGTCTGTGTCAGAGGGTGGTCTGTGTTGGCACGGTAATAAATTGTGTTATTTCCAGCTTTACAGAAGGACGATAACACCATAGAAATGATAAGAATAATAGGCCTCAGTCACCACAACTGTCTACAAAGAAAACTGTTGCTGATAGCGACCAATCACAGCTCATTGTTCATCTTTTAAACAGCTCTGGGACAGCGTGGCGAGTTTTGAGTGGCGACTTTTGTGTTTGGACTTTTATGTGGCGAGGTTGGTGTATGTGTGGTGAAATGGGTGCTGAGGGTGGTATATGTGTTGAAGCACGTGGTAGTGTGTGGCGCATTTTGTGTGTGTGTTCATATCCCCGTGTGTGGTGAGTATCCCATGTCAGGGTCCCACCTTAGCAACTGTACGGTATATACTCTTTGGCGCCATCGCTCTCATTCTTTAAGTCCCCCTTGTTCACATCTGGCAGCTGTCAATTTGCCTCCAACACTTTTCCTTTCACTTTTTTCCCATTGTGTAGATAGGGGCAAAATTGTTTGGTGAATTGGAACGCGCGGGGTTAAAATTTCGCCTCACAACATAGCCTATGACGCTCTTGGGGTCCAGACGTGTGACTGTGTAAAATTTTGTGGCTGTAGCTGCGACGGTGCGGATGCCAATCCCGGACATACACACCTACATACATACACACATACACACACACATTGATTTTTATATATTTTGTGTGAGAAAATTCTCTGGCTTAAGGGCATAAAAACTAAAATTTTGAAAATTGCAAAATTTGCTCATTTTTTGTCAAATTTTTATATTTTTTCACAAATAAACGCAAGTCATATGAAACAAATTTTACCACTAACATGAAGAACAATATGTCAGGAGGAATCCTTCTCAGAATATGTGGGATTTGTTGAAGCGTTCCGGAGTGATTACCTCATAAAGTGACACAGGTCAGAATTGTAAAATTTGGCCCGGTCATGAAGGTGCCAACAGGCTTGAGGATGAAGGGGATAAGGGACAATTCAAACAAGTAGGGACCGTCCAATTGGGAGAACAACTTTAAGATGTCAAAGAAAAAACAATAAATGAATAATGATAATAATAAAAATAAATATTAATATTAATTATAATTAACATCATTGTTATGTACATTGAAACAATAATTTTATATAGTAGTTTATGTACTGGAAAAGCTGA
This sequence comes from Dendrobates tinctorius, assembly GCF_039654945.1. Taxonomy (NCBI): domain Eukaryota; kingdom Metazoa; phylum Chordata; class Amphibia; order Anura; family Dendrobatidae; genus Dendrobates; species Dendrobates tinctorius. The sequence goes on along the minus strand of NW_027361743.1, from coordinate 4,284,617 downwards.
TAGAATATGTTATTTATGTCCCATCTTTTCTGCAGGAACGTTTAAAAACCAACACTGATCTTGTCTCTCATGTCACAGTTTGATATTTTTAATTGTGGTTTCAAAGGTCCTTTTTGAGAGATCAGAAAGGAAATAGCTTCTGATTCTTTGCATGATTTCCGTCCTTCATATTCATCTGGAGAGTAAAGTGCTTCTCACTTGTTTGTTTCTCGAGACTTTTGAAGCGGCTGATGTTTTTCACATGTGAAATACCAGGTGATTTTTAAGACATCAAGCTGATCCCTAAGAGATGTCACCAGTGGTGTGAAGTAAAGGAACATTACACCTTTTACCTTAGCTGACTGGAATATTTTCAGACTGGAAAGTGATATTTACAACTTTGATTTCCACAAAAATAAGAAACTTTTTTATTTTCTTTCATGTAAAACAGTTATCTGTTAAAGTGGTTCATACGCCCGATTATAGGTGTACATGTGGAGACACGGTCGGTCGGCGGGCGCCCCGGTCCGCTAGCTGAAATCATATGGATCAGGGATCATCCCACCGCATACCTGCTCTTCCTTTAATGTAGGCACAACGCTACTCGGACAACATAGGGTGTGGGTAAAACAGTGTGGCAATGCTTTATTGAACCATAAAACATGCAGATAACACATAGAACAGTCCCAGCAAAATACCTCAAGATGGTGCACATTACAAAGTCTCACCCGCTGACTCACCGGGATAACAGCAGCTGTTACTTCAGAGCTCCCAGGGTTGGCTACCCCACCTGTGGCACGCACAGAGAGGAGGTAACAACAAGCATAGGAAGATGACAGTCCGTTCAGGTACAAGGCCAGTTGAATGGAAGATCACAACCTGGCTTCATCTTCCAGGGTCGACTTCCCCACCTGTGGCACGCACACAGAGAGAACGTTACAACAAGATTAAGAAGATGACAGTCCATTCAGGTACAAGGCCAGTTGACTGGAGAGTCACAACCTGGCTTCTCAGAACATATCCATGGAGCCAGGCGACCGGCAGGTCCCAATTCTGGTTTTCTCCAAATGTATCCATAGTTCAGAGATAGTCAATGGAGCAAATCTGTATTGTTCCAACCAGGACCGAAGTCCCCTAAGCCGGCATCTAGTAGACTGAGAAATCTGTGTCCCTCGTGATGCAGCCAAGATGTCCTGGCTGAATCTCTGCGTGTCTCTGTTCCTCTATGCGGAGGCATCTAACCTATTTTTATAATTAACAAGGGTCCTTCATTCAGTATTTACATAAAGGAAAAGAATGGAGATGAGATCAGGTAGCATTACTTGATTATTTAATCTATTTGCATAGTTTTTCCTTCTCTGTTTTCGAAGTTAACAAAATATCTGGCTTACACAATGCATAATTACTTAGCACATCAGTAAACATCACTTGTCATCAAGGATGAGAGCACAATATGTTATATCAAATGTCAACTTATAGATAACAGTCTATTCTTCGCTTTCTAAAAAATAGGCGTCTGGTTAATTAAGATACAATGCTGAGTGTTCACCGTACAAGAGGACAAAGTTAGCTCTAAGGGCCCTTAATGACTCTAAAACTATCCATTTATTGCATAATAGTCTCTACAGGAAAATATAGATACACATAGGACCAGCATCTGGAATATGAGTATTGTCCCTTCATGATTACCAAAAATGTTGCATCTTTTTAAAGCACTTTAGCGAAAACACTGATAAATTGGGGCTATAGTCTTCTTTGCAAGTCATTTTTCAGCTCACACATGGAATAGTTTGGCCACCAATGTATAGGAAAGATATAGCTGGACTATAGAACAGAGTATATAAACCTTTAATCTCCCCATAGTGGCTCTTCGGTGGCGGTCCAAGAGGACTGTTGAATGAAAAACACAGAAAGTTAGTCCTGGTTAAATTCCAAGAGGCACCAATGGAATAAATGTTTGCAATGATCCATCTTCTCCAAACTCTTTAAATTCTGCTTTTTTCAGGAATATTTCTCAGATGCGTTTAGAACTCACTGAAAGGTTCTTAGTCATATTATCAGATCCTATTTACTTGAATAGGGACTGAGCTGAAGTACCCAAGAACGGCCATTACATGCACCAGCGAGAACTAAAAACAGCTGATTGGTGAGTGTTGGGTTTTGTTGAATGTTGGGTCCCCACCAATTTAATATTGATGGCCATGAATATACACTGTGTGCAGAATTATTAGGCAAGTTGTATTTGAGAGGATTCTTTTTATTATTGAATATCAACTAAGTTCTCAATCAACCCAAAAGACATAGATATAAAAGCTTAATATTTTTGGAAGTTGGAGTGGGATTTTTTTTAGATTTGGCTATCTTAAGAGGATATCTGTTTGTGCAAGTAACTATTACTGTGCATAATTATTAGGCAACTTAATAAAAACCAAATATATACCCATCTCACTTGTTTATTTTCACCAGGTAAACCAATATAACAACACAAAATGTAGAAATAAACAATTCTGACATTTAAAAACAAAACAAAAAAAAAATCAGTGACCAATATAGCCACCTTTCTTTACGATGACACTCAAAAGCCTTCCATCCATAGATTCTGTCAGTTGCTTGATCTGTTTATGATCAACATTGCATGCCGCAGCCACCACAGCCTCCCAGACACTGTTCGGAGAGGTGTACTGTTATCCCTCCCTGTAGATCTCACATTTTATGAGGGACCACAGGTTCTCTATGGGGTTCAGATCAGGTGAACTAGGGGGCCATGTCATTATTTTTTCTTCTTTTAGACCTTTACTGGGCAGCCACGCTGTGGAGTATTTGGATGCATGTGATGGAGCATTGTCCTGTATGAAAATCATGTTTTTCTTGAACGATACCGACTTCTTCCTGTACCACTGCTTGAAGAAGGTGTCTTCCAGAAACTGCCAGTAGGTCTGAGAGTTGAGCTTCACTCCATCCTCAACCCGAAAAGGTCTCACAAGTTCATCTTTGATGATACCAGCCCATACCAGTTGGAGTGAAGCTCTCTGCCCTTTACTGATCCAGCCTCGGGCCCATCCATCTGGCCCATCAAGAGTCGCTCTCATTTCATCAGTCCATAAAACCTTAGAAAAATCAGTCTTAAGATATTTCTTGGCCCAGTCTTGACATTTTATCTTATGTTTCTTGTTGAAAGGTGGTCGTTTTTCAGTCTTCCTTACCTTGGCCATGTCCCTGAGTATGGCACACCTTGAGCTTTTTGATACTCCAGTAACGTTGCAGCTCTGAAATATGGCAAAACTGGTGGCAAATGGCATCTTGGCAGCTTCATGCTTGATTTTCCTCAATTCATGGCAGTTATTTTGCGCCTTTTTTTATCAACACGCTTCTTGCGACCCTGTTGGATATTTGCCATGAAACGCTTGATTGTTCGGTGATCACGCTTCAAAAGTTTGGCAATTTCAAGACTGCTGCATCCCTCTGCAAGACATCTCACAATTTTTGACTTTTCAGAGTCCGTCAAATCTCTCTTCTGACCCATTTTGCCAAAGGAAAGGAAGTTGCCTAATAATTAAGCACACCTTATATAGAGTGTTGATGTCACTAGACCACACCCCTCCTCATTACAGAGATGCAAATCACCTGATTTACATAATTGGCAGTTGGCTTTCAATATTATACAGCTTGGAGTAGGACAACATGTTTAAAAAGGATGATGTTATCAAAATACTCATTTGCCTAATAATTCTGCACACAGTGTATAAGATCTGGATGACCCTTTTATTAACTATGAAGGTATGAACAAGCTGAGGATTGGTTTTAGTTCTTTAAAGAAGCACTTCCGTCAAAATTTTTTTCCTCTTAATATTTTTCAATCATCTTATTATATAGCATTGCGTACTTACAATTGCTCATTTTGATTTTCTACCCAACTATTTTTCTCTTTTCTCTGCTCTATGTAGAAAAGAGAAAAGTCTCTTTTCCTTGCATAAATCACTTCACTTTTCAACTACTGACCCAGCTGCTCCCTTCTCCTTCCTGTCATTGACTTCTGTAGTGGCTCATAACGGCAAAATAGACAATGTTTCCACATAAAGCTTTGAAGAATTCAGATCGTTAATTTTAAATCATGTTATGTCATAGACCTAATGATAAAGAAAAGTATTAGCTGGGTAAAAGAGAAATCCATGTTTTTCTTAATATGTAAATGAGCTGTTAAGATCTATGGGCCAGACATAGATCTTCCTGAGAATCTGCCCCCAGAACTTATTTTAAATGAAAGCGAGCATTGCAGATATCAGAGGTATCATTTTATTTATCTTCCTATTACCTACATGCCCATATTGACGGTTGGGGAGGGTTAATCCTACTAATAGAATCCCTTTAATTGAATTTGACTCAAATCAAATTTTCTGGCCAAATTCAAGTGAATCTGTAGAGTTCAAATTTCTATATAGATTAGCCCATCTTCCCTTTAATTAATCCTTTTAATATAACTAGTAGTTTAGCTTACACAAGGTGCCCATTGACTTTCGACAAATTTGGGCCAAATGCTCATTTTATCCAACAGTAGTGATGGGCGAACCCCAGGATGTTTGGGTACCAGAACAGTATCCGAACCCAGACCCCATTCAGATGAATAGGGGCTCATACATCCGTTATTTGCCACACTGTCATCTGCATGATAGCGCGGCAAACACTGCCTCTGATCGGCAGTATGATTATTACCAACGGTCAGAGATCTGCGGTTCCCATGCTGCCAGATGACAGCGTGAGCTATCAGCTGTGACAGGTGGTAAAACGTTTACTACCAGTCACAGTGGCGTCAGCTGATGAGAGTACTACTCCTATCAGCCTACGCCTGCTATTGCTGAAAACAGTGAGATCAGACGCCACTGATGGAAGTATTAATCAACTGGACCTTTGCTATAAATAAATATTTAAAAAAAAAAAGTGGGGTCTGTTCTATTTTGATGACCAGCATGGCAAAACTGACAGCTGTGAGCTGCAACCCTCAGCTGTCATCTTTATCAAGAATAGAGGTGTCCCCAACCATTTTTTTTAAGTATTTAAAAAAATAGGGTCCATCCTATTTTTGACAACCAGCCAAGCTAAATCAGACAGCTGGGGGTTGATATTCTCAGGCTAGTAAGGAGCCATGACAGCTGAGGGTTGCAACTGTTAACACTCTTATCGGTGGTAATATTCTTACCGATGATCCGAGCCGCCGGTGTTTCTCAGGTTGTTATGCAGATGACAGCTTGGGAAACATCGAACTCGAAAGGTAACATGGACTTCCTGGAAAAGTCTGTGCCCGATCAGTAGGTCTTCAGTATGGACCTTGAACTTTAGTGTTTGGGTTTGCCCATGACTATCCAACAGTTATTTCTCGGTCCAAACCTTACCTCCTTAACTCTCCTTAGAACAAAGGATATGTTAGGAGTGGCGGAAGGCACTAAATAAAAATATATAAAAAGTGCCTTCGCCACTCGGGGTCCACCGTGCGGTAGATGGAGAAACCGCAGCTAAGAGACGCAGAGCAATCTGGCGGTAATGTGCACAGGGTTTAGATGGCACCCAGATGCACAAAGGAATCTCTGTTAAACGCACAGAGCCAATAAAGAAAATACAACAACGCTGAGCCTGTTCAGAACACAGGGACTCAGCGGTGCACGAGCGGTATATGGTCACCGGAGTGGTTAAAAAACGGCACTCACTCCGCCAGGACCTACCGTAAACTCTTGTGGAAAACTGCGCTGCAACTGCAGACGCAAACAATAGCTGCAACAGCAGCGCGGCGTGAGACTTCCCGCAATGTAACACCGCAGTAATGCAAGCGCTATGTTAGACGCTAGCAGGTGCAATAGTGGAGCATTGGCGTGCTAACGCTGGGGCTGACTACTGGCTATAACTCATTCCCACACAACACAGCTGTAATATCCAAGGAAGGGGGTTTCAAATGAGTCAGTCACCAGTCCATGCATCCATCCACATACACACAGCAAGTATGACTATACTAGTGCATGGCGGAACAGCCATGCGCGCTTTCTATAGCAAACAGGACCTTCCAAAGGTTTCCAGATCTCTGAGCTGAGCCAATGGACTCTGGAGCAGGACCTGAGCACCTGACTCCTGAACTACAATGGCCGATCGTCCCATGAGCATGCTCAGAGGAAGGAACGAAGGACTTAGCCTCCAGAGAGAGTTGCTGTGAAGCAATCTCCTCTGCAATCTCCCTTGCTTTAGACAAAGAGGAGGAGATTGCGGCATGTGAGGGTCTAGATTCCTGCCTAGTAATGGCCGAAATCTGACTCCTAACATTACCCCCCTCCTAGGGCCCCCCTCCCAGAACCTTCCGAGCTACCAGCCTGTGCCCGACAGTGGCATAAGCCTCAGACTCGTCCGAAGGCGAGCCTGATGTCCTGGTAGGTGACAAAGAAAACCGGGACACACGGAAGGTATCAGCGGGAGCAAGATCATCAGGTGTCAAAAGGGACACCCGGGAGATGATGGGAGCGGGAGTTTCAGGAGAGCGGCGCCGTGTATCAGCAGCCGTCGCCACACTCCGTCTGGGAAGACTATCCCAAGCACAAGAGGTGCATGCCCGAATAAGCCTTTTAACGTCCCGAGCCCTGTGCGGCCACCAATACGATCCGGCCAGAGACTTCGTGGTCTGCATGTAGCCACGATGGCCATTCGCATTGGACGCGTGTGCCCATGCGAGAATCTTAGGCTGCAAGCGAGGAGGAACAAAGGTCTCGCCAACCGACTCACAATCTGACCATTGCGGGGCGCTGTCTTCCTGAGGAGCAACGTATAGATGGTGACAACCGCATATGGACTCTTGAGCCGGGCGTGACTCAAAAACGGTGCGAGACACCTCCATAGGCTGTGGAGGTAGAACTTCTGCCTCGGGCAGCTCCAGAGGCTCAAAAAAGTTGGGAGCCGGAGTACCTCTCTGTTTGGAGTGAGCACGCTCCATACCATGCTCCGAAAAACGGAGGTCAATATGGGAGGAGATGGATATTAACTCCTCCAGAGAAGTAGGGATCTCTCTAGTAGAGAGAGCTTCCTTGACGTGCTCCAGTAAACCTCTCCAAAAAAACGGAATCAGTGCCTTGTCGGACCACTCCAGCTCGGACGCCAGTGTCCGAAAACGGACGGCATACTGGCTAACCGAGAGGGATCCTTGAGACAAGGCAAGCAACTGTAGAGAAGTGTCGTGTGTGACCCGTGGACCGAGAAAAACTTGCTTGATGGCTGTTAACAAGTGGGCAGCGGTCCGAATATCAGGGTCACCACGCTCCCATAAAGGCGTAGCCCATTCCAGCGCCTTGCCCGACAGTAGGGAAATAATAAAGGCCACCTTGGCCCTTTCTGTAGGGAATTGCGCAGCCAGCAGCTCCAGGTGGATTGAGCACTGGCTGGTGAAACCCCTGCAGGAGGCGCCATCACCAGTATATTTATCAGGCAACGGGAGGCGGGTAACTGTCGGCGCAACCGTGGACATGGACATACGACCTATCGCTTCTGTGAGTGCCTGTACAGCAGCATCAGTGGCTTGTGAAGCTGCGAGAGCCCTCTCAAGATTAGCCAAGCGACCCTCGAGCTGCCGCACACATTGCAGAAGTTGCTGCTGTTCTGTCATCACTAGCCAGACCCTGGCGCTAGTATAATGTTAGGAGTGGCGGAAGGCACTAAATAAAAATATAAATAAAGTGCCTTCGCCACTCGGGGTCCACCATGCGGTAGATGGAGAAACCGCAGCTAAGTGACGCAGTGCAATCTGGCGGTAATGTGCACAGGGTTAGATAACACCCAGATGAACAAAGGAATCTCTGTTAAATGCACAGAGCTAATAAAGAAAATGCAACAACGCTGAGCCTGTTCAGAACACAGGGACTCAGCGGTGCACGAGCGGTATATGGTCACCGGAGTGGTTAAAAAACGGCACTCACTCCGCCAGGACCTACCGTAAACTCTCGTTGAAAACTGTGCTGCAACTGCAGACGCAAACAATAGCTGCAACAGCAGCGTGGCGTGAGGCTTGCCACAAGGTAACACCGCAGTAACTCAAGCGCTATGTTAGACGCTAGCAGGTGCAATAGTGGAGCAATGGCGCGCTGCCGCTGGCGCTGACTACTGGCTATAACTCACTCCCACACACAGCTGTAATATCCAAGGAAGGGGGTTTCAAATTAGTCATTCACCAGTCAATGCATCCATCCACATACACACAGCAAGTATGACTATACTAGCGCATGGCGGAACAGCCATGCGCGCTTTTTATAGCAAACTGGACCTTCCAAAGGTTTCCAGATCTCTGAGCTGAGCCAGGACCTGAGCACCTGACTCCTGAACTCCAATGGCCGATCGTCCCATGAGCATGCTCAGAGGAAGGAACGAAGGACTTACCGTATTTTTCCAACCATAAGATGCACTTTTTTCCCAAAAAATTTTTGGGGAAAGTGGGGGGTGCGTCTTATGGTTGCAATACACTGTACTAACCTGGTGGCAGCGGGCGGGGCTCTGCGGTGCGGTGGTGGCAGTGGGCGGCGCTCTGCGGTGCGGTGGTGGCAGCGGGCTGTGCTCCGGTGCAGGGGCGGCGGCTCTGCCGGCATTTCTTCGCAGCCTGGAGGCCCCCGCAGTTCCCTTGCTGGCCGACGCCATGTTGCATTGGCCTCCGGGAGCATGGACGCCGGGAAGATGACCGCCGGTCCGGGGAAGGCGCATGCGCAGCTTCAGATCTCGTCCCGAGATCTCGGGGGACGAGATCTCGTTGCCGAGATTTGAATCTCATCCCCCAAGATCTCGGGACGAGATCTGATCCCGCACATGCGCCGTCCCCGGACCGGTGGCCATCTTTCCGGCATCCATGCTCCCGAAGGCCACCGCAACATGGCGGCGGCCAGCAAGGGAACTGCGGGGGCCTCGGCTGCGAAGAAATGCTGGCGGAGCCGCCGCCCCTGCACTGGAGCACAGCCCGCTGCCACCACCGCACCGCAGAGCGCCGCCCGCTGCCACCACTGCAGAGCCCACCTGCCCCGGCCCCAGCACAGCTGCCCTGCCTCAGCACAGCTGCCCCAGTCCTGCTGCCCCTGCCCTAGCACAGCTGCCCCAGCCCCAGCACAGCTGCCCCTGCGCCAGCACAGCTGCCCCTGCCTCAGCACAGCTGCCCCTGCCCCAGCACAGCTGCTCCTGCCTCAGCACAGCTGCCCCAGCCCCAGCACAGATGCCCCAGCACAACCAACCTGCCCTAGCACAGAGCCGCCACCGCACGAGCCTGGACCACTGAATGACCCCTGTGACTACTTCTCCACCTGTGCCGGATCCCTTCCCAGGTAAGCTGAATTCGGACTGTAAGACGGACCCCCATTTAACACATTATTTTTTTTTTCCCTATTTTCCTACTGAAAATTGGGGTGCGTCTTATGGTCCGGTGCGTCTTATAGTCCGAAAAATGGTAGTTTCCGGAGAGAGTTGCTGTGAAGCAATCTCCTCTGCAATCTCCCTTGCTTTAGACAAAGAGCAGGAGACTGCAGCATGTGAGGGTCTAGATTCCTGCCTAGTAATGGCCAAAATCTGACTCCTAACAGGATTGGTGGGTATAATTCGACATGTCTTTGCCTTCTTCGCTGCCAAACAAATTGTCGTAGGAGAAATGAGGAGCCACCATATGCATAAAATATTCTGATTTGGATGTTTTTCTGTAAATGTGTGAAACAAACTAAGACATGAAACATAGCAAATTAGCATGACAATTCCTAACAATTAGTTCAGTCTGTGACATAAATATATATTACAAAAGAGTCTGCAAATTTTAGCAAAGGAAAATGAATTTACATTTCTTGTCTGGTAAGGATCTAGTGCTACTTGTCCTCCAGAATATGACCTAAATATTGTCATTCGAGCGTGTCTTTTACTTTTAGAACAAAACATGTTCATTGCTTTGCACTTGCAAGAAAAAGAGCATTTCAAGGCTTTGAAGAAAAAAGTTTCATATTAAAAAAAAAAGTGTTATGTGAAATAAAATCAGCCTAGGGATCTTTTCGTTCCCTCCAAGGTGGCAATGTAGAAGTCATACTGTTAGCAACCTCAGAAGATGAGGCCTGCTGACCATGAACGTGGCCCTCAAGGATCAAATCTTCAATTAAATTAGTATTTAATGCTTTCTTTTTTGTTTCGATTAACTAATGTCCATTTGTTCACACCTCGTTCTTTCCTTTTATCGGAGGTATTAGTCAAAAGTGTGCTCAGTTTAATATACAATGGCATAAGTTGTCCATTGATTCTCACTCTTAAAAAAAAAACCTTTACTGTGTAATGGGGCCTCCTGTAATCAGACTTGTTTATCCATCAAAAGCTCAATAAGGGTGACATTTGAGCAATTTGAAGACCAAGTCATCTCAAATCTTTTGTCTGACTGCCAGGACCCAATGTTAAATACAGGCTCGGACACTGACAGCTTGGAGCGCTGTGCAAGAAGTATGTCTGGGCCCCCTTCACTGCCCAAAATGCCACTTAGAGAGTCATGAACACCGGAGCTGCGGGGGAACGGGGAGAGGTAAGTGTTTCAGTTTAAAGCAATGGGGGGACCCTGATGGATGGGCCCCATAGCGTGCTGCCATCCCTGACAACAAGTGAGTCCTGGAACTTGCTAGGTGGTGATGCCTGCAAGGGCCCTCCTCCACATTCGGACCCCGGTGCAGCTGCCGTGGTTGCAGCGGCGGTATGTCCTCCTCTGGTTTCATAGCAGAAGTTTGCTGAAAGCATCTCACTGTGTTCGCCAACTTGTCTTTTCCTATTCTGTATCCGGGAGCTATCTTTTCTTTGGGTTAGTGGCACACATACAATGGGTCATCCACACAATGGTAAAGAAAATGGGATCAATCAGACAAAGCTGCTTTCTTCCATTGCTCCATGTTCCAGTTCTGATGGTCACGTGGCCACTATAGAAGCTTTCAGCATGTACACACCAATACAAAGATGCTCTGTTTGTTAGACACCTTTCTACCATAAACATATATGACTTTTTACTGTAGCTCTTCTGTGGGATCAGACCAGATGGGCAATCCTTTGCTCCCTACACACATCAATGAGCTTTGGGCACCCAAAATCCTGCTGTTTTTGTCTTTTCTTGGACCACAGTTAGTAGGTACCAACCATTGCATACCTGTTACACTCTAAATGTCCTCCTGTTTGGGGATGCACATCAGATACTAAATTGTTTAAATGTAATCAGTTGCTAGGTTTTGCCATTTAGTCTGAATGCAGCATAATGTAAGTACAGGGACCCTGATTCCAGCAATGTGTCACTTACTGGGCTGCTTGTTGTAGTTTTTTATAAAATCAGTGTTTTATCAGCAGGAGATTATCACTAGATGACTAGTTGTCTCATGCCGTGTAGTCCTGCTGCTTGGTGTAACCCCGACTCTATCTTAGCACTGATTGGCATTGATACAGAGAAAGCTGCAAATCAGGGGTCTGGGTGGGGTTATACAGAGCTCAGCACACAGAAAACTGCTAGATCTACAGTAGAGAAGACCGTGATTGAATCAAAACTGCATCAAGCAGCCCTGTAAGTGACACATCACTGGAATCAGGGTCCTTGTCCCAAATCATGCTGATCTTAGATTACATAGCAAAAACCTACTGACAGATACCCTTTAAATCATTACTCTTGCCTAATTTCCTGCTTCAACATCTACATAAATGACTTACTCTTTTGGCTCCTACTCACATGCGAGAAACTTGGATGAGTCTCACAAGTCAATACCCGGCACTCGGATTGGAGTGTCCAGTTGCATGTATTTTTATGCAGCTGAACGCTCTGATCCAAGTTCCGGCGGCAGTGCCGGGTATTGATGTGTGAGACTCGTCTGAGTTTTTGGCATGTGAGTATGAGCCCTTTGACAGGTACTATTGTCACAAGATAATCAATGTGATCGGCTTCGTCGGTCAATGGATCTAATGTTCTTGTGGATCTCTGATCTACTAAACAGTGAAGCATTTTTTGCTCTGCTGTTTGGATTTTTCTATTAGAGGAACTAATACTTTTTTATATTTTATCTCTAGGATTCTTGAATTCGTAGGATACGATTGTTACTAGGCTTTTCCGAACTTTAGCAGAAGAGGTCATTTACTTAAGACCCTTCTTGTATGACTATTTGGTTTCTTAATTCATGGCTGTATTCGTGTTTTTTGTCCCAAAAGACCATCTCTAAACAAAAGGTCATTAATGCTGGCTAAAATAAGCTAAAAACCAGATACAAATTAAAACTATTGTATTTCTCTCCGCTTACATCTGTCACAAGCAATTTCTTTTTTTACTCGTTAACAAGGCTTTGGAGGTTGCTCCTCTGCTGTTGGAAAACTCATTAGCTGGCATGTTTGTATAGGAACACTTCAGGCAATTGGATTGATTCCGCCGTCTTATTTTTGCCCAAATATTAAACAAATCATCCATCATTCTCCCAACTACACACACAGAGCAGTCGCTCGCACATTATAATGACATTGCTATAACGGAAACACAACCATGTCACTGCATGGCTTCATTTATATAATTCCTAACAGCGCTACTTTATATCACCGGCTTTTATCATCTGTTCTTTATTCTTGTGCCCGTGTTCCGTATTTTACTGTACCATGTATTAAAAAAATCAAAAACATATTTTGTAGGGGTCAAAGTAAAATTTCTATGGCCAATCAGAGTCCGTGAAGGTGATTATGTAGGAGGGTGGACTAATACGTGGACCAGTCTGGGTGTATAGGACAAATGTATATGTGTTATGTGACACGTTTTACTGTATCCATCACTTGTATATGTGTATGTTTGACGTAGAATGCATCAGCTAGGGACAGTGGAGTTTAGAAACTGGCCACTAGGGGGAGACACAGAGCAGGGAAAGGAAAGGCCTTAAGAACGGATAAGTCTAGGAAAAGCCAACTCATGGTGGGCAGAGCAAGTATAACAGGATTAGGGGATTTCCAGGAAGTAGAGATAAAAGGAGGGGGAATCCCAGATTAAGGGGTCAGTCGGTCGGGGGTTGGCCCTTGAAGAACAGATGCAGACAGGAGGAGCCTAGGTTACCAGAAGACTCGACACTGAAGAGGAAGTAGATGTAGCAGCGGGTGAACGGGCTTGACAGGGTGATCGCTGTGGCCAGTAGACTAAGTGAAAGAGACCGAAGAGCCGTCGCACCGGGAAAGTGGAAGGAGACGTGCTTATGGTTACCCAGGCAGGTGTGCAGAAGCTGTCTGATACTGCTGGTGTTGGAAAAGGAACCTAATAAAGAAAACCTGTTTGAACATCTACGGGCTATGGGCTCCTGTCTTTGGTAATGACGGGGGAACACTTCGGCTGTTGTAAAGGTGCGGAGTGTGCAGAAGGACCACCCCCCCCTGTCAGCACACGTTTCCGCAATTATACAAAACATTTTGTTGGGCTACTGTAAAGATCAGCGAAAATTCAAATGTTATTGAATTCTACTCAAATTTTACCAAAATTTTTTCAATCACCAAAATATGGGTGGTTTGTAATACGCTTCCGTATGGATACAGCAAAATAACGGTTGCTGGCTTCCATTTTTCTGAACCACAAAAGACCATCAAAATGTTAAAAGCACAGAAAAAAAAACTCCAGGCCCTCTGCTTCTCATTGACACTCTTCCGATACTTGCATCTTTGGATCGCAGGAGGTGAAATCCCCGACTGTGCTAGGCTCGGTAGGGTGGTACGCATGCGCCCACAAAGGTTGCAACTCATATATGATACTACTGCGCGTCACGGCTGTCAATGTTGATCCTAAGTGTGAAGAGGATGGGATGGGTGACAGGGAGGAGAGGAGGGGTCAGAGAAGTGAGTGGAGCGTAAGTATAAGGATTTTTTATTATGTTTTATATTTTACTTTTATTACGCTCTGGGGTTGGGAGAGACTCTAGAGCGCAATAAGGGACATTATAATTTGGCAAAGATTAACTTCTTCGTAAGTCCAATTTTTCAGGAAAAACCGCATGAACAGGCAAATTCAAATTTTTCCTGATCCACTCATCACTACCTGTGACCATTGCCAGTAACGTGCATAAGTGATGCAGCACAGTATCCTCTTTATAGTATTGTATTATGGGGCTGCACAAAGTATAAAAATGGCGACCACCTCGAGTCATCCTGGCTAACAAATCTGGAATTAGTGGGTTACTGTACAGACAGAAAGTCTCTACCTTAGCCACCTCCTTGAGCATTTCTATAGCGGGAACTGAAAAGTGTGACCAGTCCTGGTTCTGTGATAGAACAATGTTTCTTATTATACATTTAGCAGGAATAAAAAAAAGACACGGAAATGGTTCACTACTTAGTCAACCCTGCTTAGGCTTAGCTGGAAAACAGAGGTATCCTTCCTTACTATTCCTCTTGATGAAGACGATGATACTTAGTGATACGAAATAACCAGCTCTGAAAAAAAAACATGATTTTGTGATACTTTGTCATGAGATGCATACAAATCTATGAAAAACAGGAGAACAACCAGAGTATAGCATAAAAAATCAATGAATTTTATTAACATGTACAAATACTAAAAACAGCATAAAAAACATAGACATTGTAAGGACACCAATAGATCCGGAAAAATAACACAATGCTGTGAAAGTAATACCATAAGAAGTCCCTCTATTAACACATCAATGTCCCATAAGGATTAGTATAAAGCACAACAGGTTAAATCCTGACTATGTATAATTTAGAGCCACCAAACAAATGGATGCGGCTCGACCGACCATACGGCCTGTATATCTACCATATGGCTATAAAACCCCGCAGTGGACAAATTATAGGAACAATGAAGGGAGAGCAAACAATTACTCACTTGATAGACACAGCAGAGGTAAACCGGAAAAACCCCGACGCGCGTTTCGCTATACAACCATAGCTTTATCGAGGGGAAGTGTAGTGAGACGCTCCGCAGGATCTTATGTACCTAGGTAAGTAATCATGTGATCATCAGCTGGCCCGCTTCCATGATGCTGTGTATTCTCGGCGCATGCGCCGGTCCCCAGCATCCCCAAGCCCGGACACCCGGCGGCGCCCCGTCAGCAAGCGAGCGGGGACAAAAGAGTCCCCAGTCACAAGCCCACCAAGGCCGTGCCAGATAATCGGGGCCAGAGGAGGAACGGACAATCGACACAGGCGCACTACAACAGCGGCAGGCGTATAATAACGGTACAGGGTCCAAGCAAGAGCAAACAACAATATACAAAGTGCACAAACAATAAAATGTGAAAGAGTTCTCACTATAGATGTGTGCCATTACATGAAATGAATATGACACCTAAATCCATAGGGGGTCTGGAAAAGCTAATCTCACAGCCCGAAAATACATATAGAGTTATATAATAACAGAGAAGATCCCTAAACATAATACGTATGAATCAATTCACCATAAACACAAAAATCAGTATTATGAATAGATATAAATATAGATATAAATAAATCCAATTAATCCATGGATCGAGACGGGCATATAAACGATGTGTAGAGATGATTATTTCCATGATCCCCAAGTCTTCCGATCCTGCTGAAGACCGTTCATAAATATGAAGAATCTAATCATATATATATAGTGAGAACGCTAAATAACGAAAAGAAACAACAATTAATAAAAAGAAAAAAGGAAAAAGCCCCACCCACACGTAAAAACCATAAAAGAATAGGAGAAAGAATATAAATAAAATGACTTATTACAAGAAAGGGCCAAAATTCAAAGAGTCATTAAGACCAGCGGGCTTCATGGTACCCAATTGCACAATCCATTTTAATTCCCGCTGTGCAAGTAATTTTTTAATGTTGCCACCTCTTATCCCTGTATGTACAACCTCAATCCCCCTCACCATAAACTCAGATGGATCGCAGTTATGTACTGCTTTAAAGTGTCGGGGGATCGTTTTGAGATCAATATCTTCCTTGACTTTTTTGGCAGCGATGATATCACGGATGTGCTCCCTTACGCGTACGCGTAACTCCCTCGAGGTTAATCCTACATAAATCAAAGGGCACCCACATGTTGCATAATAAACTACATTGGTACTATTACATGAGATATACTCATTGATTGTATAGTTTTTGGTCCCATCAGCAGAGGAAAATGAAGTGGTACGAATAATATTGTTACACGCCAGACAATGTCCACATTTAAAACAACCCCTCAGATGTCTACTATATCCAAAGAGGCTCTCTCTAGGTGGCACATAATGACTCCTTGTGAGCAAGTCTCTAAGATTTTTCGACCGCTGCGGGGTCATTTGTGGTCGAGCAGTTAGAAAGGATCTAAGGGAAGGCTCTGTATATAATATAGGCCAATGTTTATGGAGGATACCCCTCATGCTATCCCATTCGTGATTAAACTCAGAAATAAACCGTACAATTGTGTCCTCTTTTTTTGGCGCTTTTTCGGAGTACAACAATTGATCACGCCCTATACGTTTAGCCCTGCTATACCCATTTTTTATGCTCCTCCCGCCGTAACCCCGCTGTCTGAACCTCTCCCCCATGTCCAGAGCTTGTGCCTCAAATTTCTGATCTGTGGAACAAATACGCCGAATCCTGAGAAACTGTCCGACCGGGACGGCCCTCACCGTGGCATGGCTATGCGCAGACTGTGCGTGTAATAACGCATTAACAGATGTACTCTTACGATAAACATCAGTCTGGATTAAGGATGACGAATCCACCTCCAGACTGATATCCAAAAAATCAATCTTACCCAAATCATATTTAAATGTTAAATGTATATTAAAAAGATTATTGTTGAGCATAGCCATGAAGTCCTCCAACTGCCGCACCGTGCCCCGCCACTGGCTTCGTTACATTGATGATATTTTGTTTTTTTGGCGGGGCACGGTGCGGCAGTTGGAGGACTTCATGGCTATGCTCAACAATAATCTTTTTAATATACATTTAACATTTAAATATGATTTGGGTAAGATTGATTTTTTGGATATCAGTCTGGAGGTGGATTCGTCATCCTTAATCCAGACTGATGTTTATCGTAAGAGTACATCTGTTAATGCGTTATTACACGCACAGTCTGCGCATAGCCATGCCACGGTGAGGGCCGTCCCGGTCGGACAGTTTCTCAGGATTCGGCGTATTTGTTCCACAGATCAGAAATTTGAGGCACAAGCTCTGGACATGGGGGAGAGGTTCAGACAACGGGGTTACGGCGGGAGGAGCATAAAAAATGGGTATAGCAGGGCTAAACGTATAGGACGTGATCAATTGTTGTACTCCGAAAAAGCGCCAAAAAAAGAGGACACAATTGTACGGTTTATTTCTGAGTTTAATCACGAATGGGATAGCATGAGGGGTATCCTCCATAAACATTGGCCTATATTATATACAGAGCCTTCCCTTAGATCCTTTCTAACTGCTCGACCACAAATGACCCCGCAGCGGTCGAAAAATCTTAGAGACTTGCTCACAAGGAGTCATTATGTGCCACCTAGAGAGAGCCTCTTTGGATATAGTAGACATCTGAGGGGTTGTTTTAAATGTGGACATTGTCTGGCGTGTAACAATATTATTCGTACCACTTCATTTTCCTCTGCTGATGGGACCAAAAACTATACAATCAATGAGTATATCTCATGTAATAGTACCAATGTAGTTTATTATGCAACATGTGGGTGCCCTTTGATTTATGTAGGATTAACCTCGAGGGAGTTACGCGTACGCGTAAGGGAGCACATCCGTGATATCATCGCTGCCAAAAAAGTCAAGGAAGATATTGATCTCAAAACGATCCCCCGACACTTTAAAGCAGTACATAACTGCGATCCATCTGAGTTTATGGTGAGGGGGATTGAGGTTGTACATACAGGGATAAGAGGTGGCAACATTAAAAAATTACTTGCACAGCGGGAATTAAAATGGATTGTGCAATTGGGTACCATGAAGCCCGCTGGTCTTAATGACTCTTTGAATTTTGGCCCTTTCTTGTAATAAGTCATTTTATTTATATTCTTTCTCCTATTCTTTTATGGTTTTTATGTGTGGGTGGGGCTTTTTCCTTTTTTCTTTTTATTAATTGTTGTTTCTTTTCGTTATTTAGCGTTCTCACTATATATATATGATTAGATTCTTCATATTTATGAACGGTCTTCAGCAGGATCGGAAGACTTGGGGATCATGGAAATAATCATCTCTACACATCGTTTATATGCCCGTTTCGATCCATGGATACATTGGATTTATACTTATATTTATATTTATTCATAATATTGATTTTTGTTTTTATGGTGAATTGATTCATACGTGTATTATGTTTAGGGATCTTCTCTGTTATTATATAACTCTATATGTACTTTCGGGCTGTGAGATTAGCTTTTCCAGACCCCCTATGGATTTAGGTGTCATATTCATTTCATGTAATGGCACACATCTATAGTGAGAACTCTTTCACATTTTATTGTTTGCGCACTTTGTATATTGTTGTTTGCTCTTGCTTGGACCCTGTACCGTTATTATACGCCTGCCGCTGTTGTAGTGCGCCTGTGTCGATTGTCCGTTCCTCCTCTGGCCCCGATTATCCGGCACGGCCTTGGTGGGCTTGTGACTGGGGACTCTTTTGTCCCCGCTCGCTTGCTGATGGGGCGCCGCTGGGTGTCCGGGCTTGGGGATGCCGGGGACCGGCGCATGCGCCGAGAATACACAGCATCATGGAAGCGGGCCAGCTGATGATCACATGATTACTTACCTAGGTACATAAGGTCCTGCGGAGCGTCTCACTACACTTCCCCTCGATAAAGCTATGGTTGTATAGCGAAACGCGCTTCGGGGTTTTTCCTCTTAACCTCTGCTGTGTCTATCAAGTGAGTAATTGTTTGCTCTCCCTTCATTGTTCCTATAATTTGTCCACTGCGGGGTTTTATAGCCATATGGTAGATATACAGGCCGTATGGTCGGTCGAGCCGCATCCATTTGTTTGGTGGCTCTAAATTATACATAGTCAGGATTTAACCTGTTGTGCTTTATACTAATCCTTATGGGACATTGATGTGTTAATAGAGGGACTTCTTATGGTATTACTTTCACAGCATTGTGTTATTTTTCCGGATCTATTGGTGTCCTTACAATGTCTATGTTTTTTATGCTGTTTTTAGTATTTGTACATGTTAATAAAATTCATTGATTTTTTATGCTATACTCTGGTTGTTCTCCTGTTTTTCATGATCCTTTAGCAGAGTGGCTAATTGCACTCACTTGGGTGTGTGCACACCCAGTGCAAGTTTATGATGAGTCTGGTTTTTGTGGTGCATACAAATCTATGTAGTCCTAATGGATAGAAAAAAAAGATCAAAGAAAGTCGACAGCAGAGAACAGAAAGGTTGGACCTTAGTAGTTATTTTATTGTACGTACAGTTGAATTAAAAACATTGACATGTTCGGTCTACAACTTAGGGCATCTTCCACTCTATAGCTGGATCTACTGTACAGGCTTACTGTGCATGGTCCATCTCCCCTTCCACTTAATACTATACAGTCAGATGTAAATCTAATATCTGAGAGCTACCGTAATTATACTAAATTTGAGAGCATAATGTACAGACCCTGATCACAGTGATGTGTCACTTATTTAGCTGCTTTCTGTAATTTGGATAAAATCAAAGTTTTATCAGCAGGAGATTATCATTAGAGGACTAGTAAACCTGCTGCCATATAGTCCTCCATGTTCAAGAGCTCTGTATAACCCCCTCCTCTCCAATAATTGGCTGTTTTCTGCCTCTGCACAGCATGAACAAAGAGCTGCCAATCAGTGGTGGGGTCGGGTTACATAGTTAGGAAATGGCTAGTCCTCTAGTGTTAATCTCCTGCTGATAAAACACAGATCCTCACATGTAAAGCACCATGGAATAAATGGCGCTATAATAACTAATAATAATAGTATTACTACAGCACACAGCCTAATAAGTGACACATCACTGGAATCAGACTCTCTGCCTCTACGTTTTACATAGCAAAAACCTGCTGACATTCCCTTTAAATGGAATGTCCTGCTCCTACATTTATGGAATATTCACAGGATATGCCATGAATGTATGATAGATACAGATCCCACCTGTCAACACTGTTGGTCCTATTTATCACGACGCCACTATTAGTGGGGAGGTATCGGACATGTATCGCTTTATTCTTTCATTTCTCTTGGAATTTTTCCAAACCTATCTCCAAAATCTCCAATATTATACATTCATTGCCCATCCATCCTTGTCAACATTCACAAATCTGTCGAGAGTGTCCAAATGTTTCAGTAAATTCACAGAATGGGGTTTACGTAAATCCTGCACCAAAGTGGGCAGATCAGATCCTGTTTGGGGGCGTCGGGCATTTCTGTTAGGGACCAGGATGAGACTTAAACTTATGTGATACGGATTTGCTGTAAATGAGGTTTTACGCTTTCCTAGCTTTACGTTGACATTTTTTTTTGTATTTTTGCTTTTGGCACCATTGCTCTTTTCTCGTCCCCCTCTTGCAGAGTTAGACTTGGCTTAGGACACATAATGGCAGCTGGACGTCATTAATCCCCTACTTCCTCCCGTCCTTCAAAGTTTCTAGATCTTACTTTTACCTAACCAAACCGATAGGAACAAAAAAACCCTAATAATAGAATTGCTTCCTTCCCGCTGTACATTGGCGACGGGCGCAAATATCTGCAGAACATCTGGGATAAATCTGTTTTCTTTTTTTTTTTACAGTTCAATAATTGGTAAGTTCTCCGCACCTCATTTATGCAATTGAAAACATTTGAAAACAGATGGGCATTACACGGATGACAGCTCGTCTGCCGAGCACATGCCACGGCGAAACAAAAGAAGCATATTAATAATCTTTTTTTTTTTTTTTTTTGTATTATTTGTTTTTATCAAACACTTTGCAACATCTCCCAAATGAAAATTCACTTTACGTAATAAAAACGCATTAAGGGTTTAGATGCGTCAGATGAAAGAAGCGTTGTGTTATATTTGTCGTTCTGAGTAAACAATGAAACACTTTATAGTAAATCCTTGGTGGGATAATCCACCTCCGGCTCAGGTAGATGCAATTTCCTAAATAAATATTACAACTGAATTGTACGTTTTATATAATAATGATTAATACAATGTGGAAAATAAGAGGCGTGTGTATGCTTAGTGATAGCCTGTAACTAGTCTCCCCATTGCCCAGTATGTGAAAAAATAGATATTAACGACACGCATAGTCACACGGAAAAGTTTGGCTTAAATTACATTTTTCTACAAGCAATGAGTTAAAGGTTTTTTGGGGGAATATACTTTGATAGCTTACCCATACGCCATCAAGGTGTGATCTGTGGGGGTCCAGAATCCGTGACAAGTAATGGGGTTTTCACATCTTCTTTGGAAGGAGTTCAAGCCTACTAGTTTCCTACTATCTAGGGAGGGTGGTCCTCGCCGGTGCTGCTCTACGAAACAGCTTTGCAGCATCAGTGGAGCACGGTGGCACTAAATCTGTCCTGGATCGGAAGTTAACAGTGAGTCCAGTGATCCGGCCATCTTCAGAGCAGCACTCATGAGCTCCATATACAATAAGTAAGCACTGCACATGTTCAGCCACTGCTGCAAGGTTAAAGAAAAGGACAGAAATGAAAAACTGATGCAGTGAGCTATAAACAATAAATGTATAAATTCCTCTATTCTTGAGGATTTTTTTACAACAATAATTTTTTTAAAGCAATTTGAAATTTTACCCATGAAACATCATGAGAATAACGTTTTCCGCAACTATTAAATCAGTGACCTATCAGAATGAGTCATTAATATCAGATCAGTGGCAGTCCGACATCTGGGACACCTACAGGTCAGCAGTTACCTGCTCCGGCTTCAGCCAGATGTAAATGGCAAATAAAGCAGAGAAGCTTGGCTCCATCACACTGTTTGGTGTCTACTACAGATTAGATGATCTGTAATGTATCAAGGTTGTTCTGCCCTCTGAATATAGGGCAAATATGTTTGCATTATGTGCTGGTTTTGTTAGCACCATCTAGTGGTGGCTGAATTTATAGCTGTGTCTTAAAAAGCTTTACAGCCTGTGTCTTTAACAGAGTGATGCATTGTGGGATTGAAGCAATGTATTCAGGGATGAGGGAGATGCCATTTTCTTCTGTGTATATCATAGGGCTCACGTTGTTTACTTGTCCTCCTGTAACTCCCCTACTTGAGTTTGTTATCCGGGTAAAGCATATCTGGTAAGATTGATATATTTTCTTGCAATGCAGTGTTGTACAGAGATGTTATTAGTTGTATAGCAGCTAGTGCTTAGTAGATGTAATTAAACACCTGTGTGTTTCTATTTAAAGTTTGCATCACACTGTATACTTCCTGTAATTGTGTTAGCTGTGTGATCATCTTCCTAATACTTACCCGTGTCGTTTGTATTCTTTATAGCTTTACCGCATGTTTTATATTCTTCACCAATAAACAAGTTAGACTACAGAGAACAGTCTGCTTATTTTGGAAGATAGAAGGTGGGTTATGCTGTATGCTAGAGTGCACATCACGTCAACGTGTATGAAGGCAGAACAGTAGTAGTAGGAAACCTCTTTAATGATCGCAGAACAATGGCTTGTCTGTATTCACGTGAATTGATAGAGCTGCAATCCTATGGACAGCTCCAAAGATAACCATGGTACTATGTTCTGTTGATCAACAAGGGCACCCAGGAATCGACCCATAGAATCATAAATTGTTCACAACATCATGTACAGCAGAAAATAAGGCAGCAACACGGGTCTCCTGTGTCTTTGCGTGGTGCATATGTCTAATCTCACGCAACCTCTTTGCTCACATTGGAATTTCCCAGCTCAGACGCTGGAATTCTGACAGGGCTGTTAAAAGAGTTACAACAGGGAGAGTTGGACGTAAAGGGAACCTGTCACCAGGTTTGACTGATATTCGATACGGCCATCACCTTTCAGGCCTGATTATAAGTCCCCAACCTGACCTGCAAGGCAAGAAAAAGACCTTTTATGATACTCACCTGCGCAAGGCGTTCCAGTCCAACTGGTGTCACTGGTCTTTGTCCATTGCCTGCCTTCTTCTTGTGATGCAGTCCTCCTTCTTGCTTCATGTGCATCATGCATCTCTAGGTCATCTACACAATGTCCCCGGCATCGCGCCCCTGTGAATGACTAGGGCAGGTTAAAGTACTGCAGTGCGCGGGTCCTGGGAAAGGTCAAAGATCCCCAGCGCCTAGACACTGCCCTCAACAGGGCAGAGAAGTACGCCAGTGTAGGTGTGCGATGCCGGGGAGACTGTGTGGATGACGTACAGTAGGGATGCATCATCAATACAATCCAAGAAGGGTGATGACATAGAAGGAAGGGAGGCGCCGGACAAAGACCACCTTGGTTGGGATGGGGCAGATATACACCATTATAGAATTCTGTATATCAGCCCTGAAAGGTGGTGGCCATATCTCATTTCAGTCAAACTTGGTGACAGGTTTGCTTTAAGCCGACTTCAGTTTCCTTCTCTTAATGGAGTAGAATTATTATTGCTATATTACAGATACAATGAATGCACATAAAAGCTATAACTTATATCACCATGTAACATAATTACTGATTGTTGTGTCCATTCACTCTTATTTGTTTTGTTTTTCTACTTTTAGATAACTCCAATGTAGAGGGTTTAGAGCAAATCAAATTTTTCTTACAGACTCAGCAAAACAGGATATGATGTACTGTAAATATGTTGTGATGATTCTTCAGCTTTAAATTTTATGGCTCATGCACATAGGCAAATGATCCTACTTTTAAGTTGCACTGAGCCTTAAAATTACATCATAGTGGTTCATGGAGGTACACTGCACCCTCTGTCTTTATAAGGATATATAGTGCCATAAAAAAGTATTCATGGCCAGTGAACTTTGTACATTTTTTCATGTTAGCTGTGTCCCCTATATGGCATGTTGAAGAAGATGCTTTGGTCAGAGGGGACCAAAGTAGAACTTTTTTGGCTGTGCAAAGTGCTAAGTGTGGTAGAAAACTAACACTGCACATCATCCTAAATACACAATCCCCACCATCAAACATGGCGGGGGCAGCAGCATGCTTTTCTTCAGCTTGACAGGGAAGCTGGTCAGAATTAATAGGAAGATTGATAGAGCTAAATACAGGGCTCTCCTGGAGGAAAACCTGTTTAAGGTTGCATAAGACTTGAGACTGGGACATATATTCACCTTCCAGCAGGACAAAGGCCCTAAACAGCGCTGAGATCTCATCTCCCGAGATCTTGGTGCCGAGATCTCCATCTGCACATGCGCCGCCCCCACGGCGGCCATTTTCCCTGAGTCCACCGCACAGGACACCATGGAACTGCCGGGGGCTTTCGCCTTTCACAAAATGTCGTCAGAGCTCCCCACAGCATCATCCCCACGGGACACACCGCCACCGAGGCACAGTGAAGCACCGTCATTGGGGCACACTGAGGAGAACTGATAAGGTATCCACATTATAAGACACACCCCATTTTCCCCCCAAATTTTGGGGAAAAAAGTGCGTCTTACAGTCATGGCCAAAAGTATTGACACCCCTGCAATTTTGTCAGATAATATTCCGTTTCTTCCTGAAAATGATTGCAAACACAAATTCTTTGGTATTATTATCTTCATTTAATTTGTCTTAAATGAAAAAACACAAAAGAGAATGAAGCAAAAAGCAAAACATTGATCATTTCACACAAAACTTCAAAAATGGGCCGGACAAAAGTATTGGCACCCTCAGCCTAATACTTGGTTGCACAACCTTTAGCCAAAATAACTGCGACCAACTGCTTCCGGTAACCATCAATGAGTTTCTTACAATGCTCTGCTGGAATTTTAGACCATTCTTCTTTGGCAAACTACTCCAGGTCCCTGATATTTGAAGGGTGCCTTCTCCAAACTGCCATTTTTAGATCTCTCCACAGGTGTTCTATGGGATTCAGGTCTGGACTCATTGCTGGCCACCTTAGAAGTCTCCAGTGCTTTCTCTCAAACCATTTTCTAGTGCTTTTTGAAGTGTGTTTTGGGTTATTGTCCTGCTGGAAGACCCATGACCTCTGAGGTAGACCCAGCTTTCTCACACTGGGTCCTATATTATGCTGCAAAATTTGTTGGTAGTCTTCTGACTTCATAATGCCAAGCACACGGTCAAGCAGTCCAGTGCCAGAGGCAGCAAAGCAACCCCAAAACATCAGGGAACCTCCGCCATGTTTGACTGTAGGGACCGTGTACTTTTCTTTGAATGCCTCTTTTTTCTCCTGTAAACTCTATGTTGATGCTTTTGCCCTAAAAGCTCTACTTTTGTCTCATCTGACCAGAGAACATTCTTCCAAAATGTTTTAGGCTTTTTCAGGTAAGTTTTGGCAAACTCCAGCCTGGCTTTTTTATGTCTCGGGGTAAGAAGTGGAGTCTTCCTGGGTCTCCTACCATACAGTCCCTTTTCATTCAGATGCCGACGGATAGTACGGGTTGACACCGTTGTACCATTGGACTGCAGGGCAGCTTGAACTTGTTTGGATGTTAGTCGAGGTTCTTTATCCAACATCCGCACAATCTTGCATTGAAATCTCTTGTCAATTTTTCTTTTCCGGCCACATCTAGAGAGGTTAGTCACAGTGCCATGGGCTTTAAACTTCTTGATGACACTGCGCACGGTAGACACAGGAACATTCAGGTCTTTGGAGATGGACTTGTAGCCTTGATATTGCTCATGCTTCCTCACAATTTGGTTTCTCAAGTCCTCAGACAGTTCTTTGGTCTTCTTTCTTTTCTCCATGCTCAATGTGGTACACACAAGGACACAGGACAGAGGTTGAGTCAACTTTAATCCATGTCATCTGGCTACAAATGTGATTTAGTTATTGCCAACACCTGTTAGGTGCCACAGGTAAGTTATAGGTGCTGTTAATTACACAAATTAGAGAAGCATCACATGATTTTTCGAACAGTGCCAATACTTTTGTCCACCCTCTTTGTTATAT
Source organism: Dendrobates tinctorius (assembly GCF_039654945.1). Lineage (NCBI taxonomy): Eukaryota > Metazoa > Chordata > Amphibia > Anura > Dendrobatidae > Dendrobates > Dendrobates tinctorius. The sequence continues at coordinate 4,258,620 of NW_027361743.1, read as the reverse complement.
TTGGTGTGGAATTTTATCCAATTTGGCTTTAGGACAATTCTTTTTGTGTTTTTTCATTTAAGACAAAGTAAATGAAGATAATAATACCAAAGAATTTGTGTTTGCAATCATTTTCAGGAAGAAACTGAGTATTATCTGACAGAATTGCAGGGGTGTCGATACTTTTGGCCATGACTGTATAATCCGAAAAATACGGCATATAAAATCAGAATAAAATACAATTAAGTTTTTGGGTGTATCATTAAAGATGTAGAAAAGTTCATGGGGTATGAATACTTTTCCTAGGCAATGTATAGACTTTTTTCAGATTTTGTAAGTATGTGACAAAAATAAAATGTAGAATGTTAAGTTGATCGTTCAGCTAGAATTGATTCTTGGGGAGAAAAACTTTCTAATACAGTTCTGTATGGTGGAAACTTATAGCGGAACAACAAGTGCCTGTGGCTAAATACTAAAAGACTAATGGACATACCGCGCCTCGAAATCAGCTCAACATGTACATAGTTACTCTTTAAGACAGAAGCTTTATCTACTATAAGAAGCCTTACTTTTACTACATATCCAGGGCTTCTGTTCTCCAGCAGCAGTGCTACGTAGAGGAGAATTATGGCCAACACATTAATGGTGCAGAATAGCTGCTAAATACAAGTTGAAGTTACTGACTAAATAGACTTGCAGTCTCATAAAAGCAAAATAGTCGCAAAACATAAAACATTTGGCAGTTAGCTTTAATTCATGTAAAAAGTCAATTAATTTCCAAGGAAGTATATATACTGCCCTTCTTGCTGAGGGTTTTAACACAAAAATAAAAGGTGGCTCGGTGTCCGCTAAAATTAAGGTCACACTTCACAGTGGTTTCATTGAAACTGTAATGTTTTTTGTCAAAAACTAAATCTAAGGCAGTGTCCCGACGTTGCGTTTTTTAAACATTTTCACCTCGCTTTTCCCGCAGTGGAAACACTTAAAAAAACACATTCCCATGCAATCCTATGGGATTCCACAGTTGCTATGCCCATGCTGCGGATTTTCCCACTGCGGAATCGCATAGCAGTAAAATCTGCAGCATGTCCATTCTTTCTCCGGAATTCCGCCGCCATAGGATTGCATTGAAATGCTCACTTTACGCATGTGGCTATGCCCACCATGCGTAAAGTGAGCGCTTCATGCTTCATGTGCAGATTGTACCCAGGGTCTGGAGGAGGGATATGGTACCTAGGGCATGGAGGAGAGTCTCCTCTCCTCCATGCCCTAGGTACCATATCCCTGTAAAAAATAGAATTAAAATAAAAAATAGTGATATTCTCACCCTCTGTCGGCGCCCGGAGTCCTCCCGCCTCTCAGCCACACTGCCAGCATCTTCTGTTCCCAGCGATGCATTGTGTGAATCACCTGAGATGACGTAGCGGTCTCGCGAGTGTGATGTCACAAAGGTCCTTCGCGCAAAGCATCCCTGGGAAAGGACCATACTGGGAGCGCCGCTAAGGAGATCAGGGGCCGTCAGAAGGTGAGAATGACCATATTTTTTATTTTTTTTATATTTACCATTCTATCTTTTACTATTGATGCAGCATAGGCAGCATCAATAGTAAAAATTTGGTCACACTTGTCAAGCACTGTGCTTGACAAGTGTGACCAACCTGTCAATCACTTTTCCAAGCGATGCTTTAAATTGCTTGGAAAAGCGCAAGCATTCTGCAAGCTAAAAACGCTTGCAAAATGCTTGTGTTTTGCGGGAAAATGCATGCGAATTCCGCATGTGTTTTACCCGTGGCAGGGAGTTGCGGAAATGCTGCGGACATTTCCACAGCATTTCTGCAACATGGGCACTTAGCCTAAATCTGAAGTATCTTTAATCTTTTAGTATCCTGGAGTGTACTGATATTTATTTTTCAAAGACCTGATTAAGAGGAATTATGGAGAAAACATCTGAAAGCGTTTTGAAAAATTTATCAAGTTGTAGGTGATCTCTGGGGTTTCCATTGCACCCAAGATTGGGGTCTGAAGGACCCAACTGAATGCAGAGGTAGTTGAGCATCTATCCATTCATTTGTCAATGGTACAGCCGGAGGTACATTAGCAGAGCACTGTAGTGGTCATCCAATGAATAATGTCTACACATTTTTCAGCGATAGCACATTTAAAAATTATATGGCATTTTCCATAACATGCCATATTATAGTAGTAATTTCCCTAGTGCCATTGCTTCAAAGGGAGAATATATGCCTTACAACTTATGAAACAGGTTAGAGTAGCACATTGAGTGTCTATAGATTCTTTATTTCCAAACTCTGTCCTTTCCTCAACCCCAAATTGACTTAAATGTCAGTGCATGCCCTTATTATCTCCCACCTTGTCTACTGCAATATCCTTCTCTTTGCCTTACAGTTAACACTCTCGCTCCTCACCAATCCATCTTTAAATCTGCTGACTGATTAATCCACCTCTCTCCTTGTTACTCCTCTGCTTCTCCACTGTTCAAATCCCTTTATTGGCACCCAATGCTCCAATGTATCCAGTTCCAACTGCTAACATTGACCTACAAAGCCGTCCATAATACGATTCCTCCATATATCCTCAAACTAATCTCCCGATACCTCTTCACACGTACTCTCCGGTCCTCCCAAGACCTCCTTCTTCACTCACACATACATCACTTAATCGCCTCCAAGGCATCTCCCAAGTATCCCCCATCCTCTGGACTTCTGTGCCCCAACATATCCACCACATTAGGAACCTTCAGATGGAACTTAAAAACCTACCTCTTCAAGAAAACTTAAAGCCTGCAATGACCTCGTTGTCACCTCACCACCAACAGAGCTGCTGAAATCCACCAACTAGTAGAGGAGGACGATATCACATCGAATGGGCTGCGCACCAGTAAATGAGAAGCCTTTTGTGTTTCAAAATAGTTCTTCACTGGTCCAGCGCATTTCTCCACCAGAGCTTTGCCTTTTTCAAGGTAAAAGACCTACTGTTTCATGTCCCTGTAGACTGTAAGCCTGCAAGGCTAGGGCCCTTTCTGCTTCTAATACGGCCTGTCCTTGTTAGTTTGTGATATATATTTGTATTTTGTATATAAACCACTCCTTATGTACAACACCATGGAATAAATTGTTCTCTAAAAATTTAAAAATATTAATAATCATAAGAATACAGAGCCATAGAGGCCTGTGCACATGGCTTTCCACGAAGCACACTGCTTTAGAAGGGTTCTCGAACTAATAGTTTTCGAAAAATCTGATTTATGCATCAAAGAACAATCTCTTATTTCATTATCAATATTTTGGTTTCACAACATGTTGGGAAAATTTTTTCATGGATAATAGAAAATGGGATGAATACTCACAGCGCACTTCCAGCACATGTCTATCTAGTCTAATTTGACTATCTACGATTGCGCTGTTTTGGGCTTTCAAGCACTCATCATTGGCAAGCTGAATGAAATGCATAATTGATGTTTATTCATGCATCAGTATATAAGACTATATCCATAAACAAGGGTTTGGAGAAGAGCACTGCCTTGTGAAGATGTATTGATCTGAACTTGAGGAGGCTTTAAAGAGAAATCAAGTATCAATAATAAATAATACAAATTGGTTCTTGATAATAATTAACCTTAATGTACATGAGGAATTATAAATCTGAATTGATATGTTTAAAATAGAAGGAATTGTGGTCAAAACCTTAATAGAAAATTGATGGGTTACCTAGATTGGTGTTTCCGACAAGTCTAGTAGATGTTTGATGGTTTCATGGCCTCATTCCCAACAATGTTTGCCTTTATGTTTACCGTATATGGCCTATTAGGTTCCTTATATGGAGAAGTTTGTCACCTGCACAAAAGATATGCAAAAAAAAGTTTTCTACCTCTTTAATTTATTATGTTGCTTATCAGAGATGTGAATCTTTAAACCACAATTATTTGGATGTTGACTTAACTATGGTGCACAGATAATATGCTCAAGGGTGGCAGCCATGACCGAGGGACATATCATCGTGCACGCCACCAAAAAGCATCAAAATGGGGGTCCTGGGTGAATGTGTGTGCTGCTGTTACTTTTGTGATATGCCCTTACATACCTCATGCTACCACTTGACATAGCAGGCCATAAACAGATGGAATAGATATTAATGAGAAAGACCAAATTCCAAAATGAACTTTTCTTTACTTAACACCCTGATGAGAAGTATATACAGTACATCAGATAGAGGGCACAGCATTTTAAGTATACTTCTGTATAATGCAGAGGCAGGAACTTTATGTTTTTGCAAGATGATACATTACTTCTGTTACAAGTTCCATAAGTCCAGCAAACCAGTATGGAAGCCTCCATATTCTCCTGTGAGGACCACATGGGTTGAGGTGTGTCTCTACTGCCTCTCACAGCTAGTCTCCACTCTCAGGTGATTTGTGAGGCCCTTTCTGGCTAAGGTACATCGGTATGATGCCTCACTAGCATTCTCCAAGCATATTTGATGAGGGCCACATTTTCTTGGCTGTTCCAATGCATCTTCTGCTCACTGTAGGAAAACACATGTTCCATCTTGGCCAGGTTAGGTCATAAAGATCAGATTGGTGGGATGTCTAACATTTGGCATCCCAAACCAATGAGATATTAATAGAAGAATCATGTTTAGCAGCTTGGATCGTAACTTTAATGGGAGCTAAACTAAATTCCTAAGAATGAATACTAAATAATTTATGGAGCTGTGGTTTTCTACCTCCATGTTGTGTACTTCCAAAGTTATGGATCTAACTGACAGCTGATTTGTGGGATTGACAGACATCAGACCCCCCACCTATCTGATATTAATGGCCTATCCTAGAACATTTCATCCATATTGTAGTCCTGGACAACCATTTTAATCCACAGGCAAAGCATAATTGCAAGTTGTCTCTTTAAATTTCGGAGGATTTCGGAGGATTTCGGAGGATCACAATGTGGCCACTTTGGCTCCATCATCACTCTAGGATTCGTGTTGGGAAAGTTTACAAGGTATAACATCAAAGTTTTAAGCTTGAAACTTTGACTCCTTTTAACCTTGTCACCAATATTAAAGCTAAGACTTAAATATTGACTCGATTAAGTATCATTAATTAGTCTTTATTATCACTTAATGAGTGATCTTCATTAAAGGTTCCTTTGCATTAACATATCCCGAGCATCTCATTCTCTCAACTTTCCCCTGATTTCTACTGCTAATCTTTCAATGCTAAGTTAATCATTTTACTATATCTAGTGCAGATGGTGTTACTATTAAAATGGTGTTAAAGAAACATCCCCATCTGTTTTTGTTTTCTAATCAATCACAACAAATACCTTCTGCCTTAATGGAAGAGGTTTTTTTTCACTTTGTTTTGTCTTCTTTTAACCCTATGAGCAGGTTTACATTTTACATCTGCATTAGCTAATTGCTTTCCAGGGACCCAAGAACTTTGGAGACAGGAAGTTGTCGAAGTTTTCTAGTTTGGAGTATGCATATTAATGAGCATAATGGATCTGCTCTCGGAAAACCTTAATAGGAGTGGACTGCTTAAAGGAGAACAATGCCAGAATGGCAGTATAAATCTTCTTAAATCTTTTTTTCACTGGGTACCATAACATCATAGATGTGATACAATGGGTCCAAAACTAGCAGCACTGTGGACAAGGTCAAGAATCCCAACTGGTGACCACATTCCCTTCTTTGAGTTTCTATGGTCTTTCTATAGCTTGCGACAACTATTCATTCCTACCTCAAACCATTGGTCTTGATTTATCATTGAGAAGTGGGGACAAAGATGCTACGAGATGCCTCTGTCTGTGGCTTATGTCCTACAAAAATAAATGATCAATCATGTTGACATTATGTCCAATCATTCTTTCCCCATGAAGTCAGAAAAGAGTCAAATACTAGAGGATTGGCCATTCCTACCAAAATTGGACAATTCTGCCAACTACCTTCTTTTTAGTTTTGTTGACGAGTCTTTTAGTTATATTGTGATCTTGACTGACTGTGAAATTTTTTTTAAGGTGAGATGAATTGTGCCTTCAAAGTTTAAAAAATATTCCCACTCTCAAAATAGAGGATTTTTATAGTTTGTAACTGACTTAGAAGATCTCCACAGGCCAACAGGTCCATCCTCATCTTTGAGACTCTGACACATTAACCATATAGATAGTAAGTTTTGAGTAATTGTATTTTGCTTTTTTCATAAATCAATAGTAAAAATCTGAAACATATCTTATCATTTGTTTCTTTCTCCTTCTGAACAATTTCAAAATTTACAATATACCGGTAAAATCTGTCTTCAGTGAATGTGGACTTTCTCGATACTGAAATAGGAGATAACAGTTGGCGAACATAAAGTTCTACAGAGAACAGTAACGGTGATTTCAGGAGAACCTGCAGCGGAATGTCTGTGTCCACCTCTAGCTCCTCCCCTCTCCATAGAATTTTAGAAGCACCAACAGCCATCTCCTAGCACAATAATGGGAATATCTGTCTTCAGTGAATACGGACTTTCTTGATACTGAAATAGGAGATGACAGTTGGAGATCATAAAGTTCTAAGGGTGATTTCAGGAGAACCTGTAGTGGAATGTATGTGTCTGCCTCTAGCTCCTCCCCTTTCCATAGACTTTTAGAAGCACCAACTGTCTCCTATCTCAGTAATGACAAAATCTGTCTTCACTGAATTCAGATTTTACTTATATATTGATAGTAAAAAAATCAATCCAGGTGGAGAAAGAAGCAACATTTTTCTGATAAGATATATTACAAAGTGGCTTATTTTCATGTGTACTATGAATTCATGATATAAAAATTAAAATGTCGGTGGTGCTATACATTTTCCCTTTAAAACCAAATTTTAAATGATAAATAGCAAAAGAATGAAACTGAGAAATAATTTCACTCTGCATATATTATGTGCGAATAAGTCCAAACTCTCTCAACTGTTTATAACCTGCACTCGCAAAACCAGCTGCACTAGTTACAGCCAAATACTATGGAGCCAAAGCAGGCAAGCATAAAATTTATAAACTCATATCAGTGCAGCACACACTGTACGTATTATGTTTCCTTACATCAATTCATGACGTTAGTCCAAAATACGAAATGTACAAACACTTGTTAACTTTTCATTCAGTAATTTACTGCCAAATTATAAAAAATGTAACGTTGGGTGTGGTCTTCGATAGAGAGGATCACCCAAGTGGTCAATCACTTATTGATGAATTTGGAAAGTCTGAAACATAACAGTCAAGTTTCATTGTAACCATCCTTTGGATAAACTCTCATATTATGTATTCATGTTAGTTAATACAAAGCGATTGTATCGCGAGGCGCCGGTTACTGAATCCATTATGTAGACCAAACTCAAACTTTAGTTCATTTCTCTAAGCCTATGTCTGGTTTAAAAAATAAAGTCCTCCTCATGTGCGTTACCGTTGTGAAGCCATTTATTTTGAGCTGTTTTTTTTTGCTGAACTTCTGTTTCCAATTCAATCACAGGAGGTTGTTATTGTCATCCATGTTATCGATACATTAGTGTTGTAATTGGGCATGGTTTCTGTCCATGCAAACCACATAGCTCAGGTTGGATGTAACAATTCCTCTCTTCCCACACAAGCAGAGACTTTTTTGCTGATGCTGCTGTAATCACAAGACTTTGAGAGCTTGCGAGTTCCTTCTTCAGGCTCATTAATAGCATTAAAGGATAAAAAGTTATAGTGCACCATAATAAAAAGTAAAGAAAAAATGGCCTGTTGTGCTAAAATAGTGATAAAAAACATTCATCTTCCAGTGCCTCCTGCTTATCTCCTGGCTTAATCTTCTGGTTGTAGGAGACAATTGACCACAGATGCTGATTGGTTGAAGGAGTCAGGTTCTGTTTGAGCCGGAAGGGAGTGACAAAAAGTATTTCCCCAGCTCATGTTGTATGTGACTGCTGCAGTCAATCAGTAGCCATCTACTGCCAAAAAATGCAAACTTACGGGACCCCTCTGCTCCTTCTTACTGCTGCCAATGACCAATCTCCTGGCTTCCTTTTCAAATTGTATGCATCAAACGGTTGACCATTTGCAGCCGTCAGGTCTTGTCTGAGTTTAAAGCAAGTGCCTGAAGATTGTTTCTTCTGAATCAGATGAAACATGACTCTGCTGACTGACTGCAGAGGTCAATTGATGCTTCTGTCAGAAGAAGCAGCCATGAAATCTTTTGGGCAACCTACTTTGTTGGAACAACCAAAATTATGTCTAATTGAGTGGTAGCTTCTGTTGCTGCTATGGATCAGTTGAAGAAGGTGTTTGAGCTCAGCTTGGCGCCCCGTTCCTTCACCAACTTGGGCATGAACCTTCACATGGTTGAGTCAAGCAGTCAATAAGAGAGATGGATTGAGAACTCCACATTACCCACATCTCCTTCAAAAGGTTTGAGAAAGGAAGTGGATGGGCAAGCAATGGCTAGTCATGTTGTGGGATAAAGGTTTGTGGGTAGACTAAGGGACATGATGAGATTTTGATGGTAAATATGGAGCTCATTCTTTTATACTCATCCTGAAAATTAGATACTCAGCAAATAAGGTTTGAAACAAGCTGAAAGTTTGTAAAACTGTCAAGAATATCCATAAAATCTCAAACTTTTGAATTTGACCAGTAGAGACTTTCATAATATGCATTTTATCAAACAGTATTTATCGTACCATAATACCTAGACGTTTATTAACATCAGAAACTCTAATTCCATTCGCCCGTGTCACCGTTGGAATGCTGCAAAGACTGGAAGTACACCAAGTCATATAATAAAGGCAATGATACCACAGAGGATGTCGTATAAAGGTTTGGAAATAATTTATTCATCCACACTATGACAAAACGCTCTGTATACTGTGAAAAAAGTTGTTTTCAATGTAATAAATGAGCAGGTGGCTCCGAAAAGCATGTTGACTGAGTATAGTGGATTCACACTGAGGCTAACAACGCTTTTTATTGATAATCTTCCACCATCTGTTCTGTTGATTTATTCATGGTACTGGAAACGCAGGTGAGATGAGAGAATGCAAATAGACACACAATCTGAATCAGCCTGTGATTGCGGGAAAGATCAATACTACTGAAACTCTTCAGTGCAATTAGACAACTCGAGCCAGAATATTGGTGTCAGCATTCTGATATTTCCATAAGGTGGATTTCCATCTTCCAGGCAGAACGGTGACTCGACACGTCTTAGACATTATTTTTATCGCATTGCCTCATGATCTTTATGCGTAATTATTATTTTTTTTTATTAATATTTATTGTTTTGCATTGTGCAAACATTGAGTCAATAATAATCACGAAAGATGATTCCTGACACATCAAACTAGAATTTACTTACCTAAAATCCGCCAATCCCAGTGAATTTGATTTTATTTGCGTGAATTGTGAAAAAAAAGTGCATCGCCATTTTAGAAATTGCAGACCACTACATGAGTTTCTTTCTCTCTCTATGAGTGTTTCAAAAGGTCCGATCGTCTCTACGTCTCTAGTGGTCGGTGCAGGGTCCTAGAATTGAGGTTGACACAATTATGGCATTATTTGGCTTATGCAGCTCAGTACAAAAGTTTCCTTTAAAGTTAAAAATAGTTTGTTTTTATAATGTGGGCAACAAGGGCATGACAATAAAAGTTACCATAATATTACATAAAAGGAGGTTGATCAACCCACCTTTTGGCTATAAAAGGCACCAAACTTGTGGTCATACCCATGTCCTGGAGCTTATTGGTGTCTGAAAGTTTCTTTTATGGAAAAACCTTAACTATGAATTGTAGTCTTCACATTATTCCCCTATAGAGTCATTGGCTGGTAACTAAATTGGTTTTGTGGTACCATATGAATGATTGCAGAGTCTCATGTAGAATATACTCTTAGTGCTGTGTGTACATGGTGTACTGAGCTGTGTACCATTTGTAAATTGTGTACTTAGCGGTGTGCCATGTGCGCATTATGTACTTAGCGGTGTGCCATGTGCACATTATGTACTTAGCATTGTGCCATGTGTACATTATGTACTTAGCGGTGTGCCATGTGTAAATTGTAGAGATGGGCGGACACCTGTATGTTCGGGTCCGGCAGGTTCAGGCGAACACTTACAAAAAGTTTGGGTTCGGGTACCAGAACAGTACCCGGATCCAAATTCAAATCCGGACCCCATTCACTTGAATGTGCTGTCGTGTGCATGGCAGTGCAGCAAACACGGCTTTTAATCTGCTGGGAAATCATACCCGCCGGTCAGAGAGCCGCAGTTCTCACGCTGTCAAATGACAGCGGGAGTGCTCAGCTGTGATCGGAGCCATAAAGCTCACCTCCGGTCACTGGTGACAGCTGATGGAACTACTGATCCCATCATCCGACACCTGCTACTGCTAATTACAGGGAGAGCAGGAGCGGCGGATGGGAATACTCATTAGCCGCTCCTGCTCTGTAAGTAAATAATTTTAAAAAAACAGCGTGAGTTCCCCCATATTTTTACTAACCAGACAGACAGAACTCACTGCTGGGGGCTGCAACCCTCAGCTGGCAGCTTCATCAAAGCTAGTTATCAAGAATAGAGGGGTCCCCATGCTGCTTTTTTTTAATGATTTACATAAATCATTTAAAAAAGCGGTGTGAATTCCCCCCCAATTTTGACAACCAGCATTGCTAAAGAAGACAGCTGGGGGTTGGTATTCTCAGGCTGGTAAGGAGCCATGGATATTGGCCTCAGCCTAAAAATAGCAGCCCGCAGCTGCCCAGAAAAGGCACATCTATTAGATGCGCCAATTCTGGTGCTTTGCCCAGCTCTTCCTACTTGCCCTGTAGCAGTGGCAAGTGGGGTTCATATTTGTGAGGTTGATGTCACCTTTGTATTGTCAGGTGACATCAAGCACACAGGTTAGTATTGGAGAGGCATCGATAAGACACTTATCCACTACTAATCCTATAGTTGTATGATATATAAAGACACAGCCAGAATAAAGCCCTTTATTTGAAATAAGACTAATCACAGTTTTCCATTTTTATTTAAATGCCTAATCGCAGTGAAGCCCTCGATCTCCTGTAATAAAAGTAAAATAAAAAAAATGACAATATACCATACCTATCCATCGTTCTATCCCACGCCATAATCCATGCCTGGGAATAAGCAGTTTTCAACCTGGAAGGTGCCGAGATGTGACCGTCCAGGCTGAAAACCACTGGTGTCTGAGCGTCTGCGAGCGCAGCATCAGAGACCGGTGGTAACGTCATAGAGGTTATGTCCAGTCACTGAGGCTCCATTCTCAGTTGGGCTGAACTCGGTGACATCCCTGCTAACATCGTGAGAGTATTCAAACACTATGTTCGAGTCCACGTGGCTGCATGTCTCACGGTTTTTCAACAGCCGCAACACATGTAGGCATTACCTAACAAGCAGGTCATCCCTGCATGTGTTTCGGCTATCAAACAGCTGCCAGACATACAACCGTGGGGGTCTCTAATATATTATGAGAGGACGCCGAAGATACTATATTAGCACTCGTGCATGCTCGGATAGAACCTTATCCCAGCACACTTGCTCATTACTAATGGCTATCTTAAATGACACATTTCAGGATAGTTATTATCTTCAGATTATCCGTGAAAAGTGAAAGTAAAGTGTCTAATGAATTGCAGTGGACTAATGCACAATTCTTTTTTGCTATTCTGTGTGTAGCCATTCATGTTCAGTTATTGGGGTGGTGGAGGGAGCAGTTATATCATCACTTCTGGCACTTTGACAACCTGTTGTGCCGCGTATGTGCCGCATGTGTGAAGCGATGGCCGGTTGACCACCACAATGCAGGGAGACTACGGTACACAAGATGAAATGCAAACAACAAAGGGTTACTTTATTGACAGGCAAGGGACTGCAGTGTTAGGAAAGTGCAAAACAGGGGTATGCAATGAAAACAGACAATTTACAAGAGTGATATTTTTTAGCTGGACTGTCAACGAGCACGGTGCACCAACTATCACAGCTCAGTGTATTTATCCAACGGGCAAAACAACACAGTAAAGTACAGTATGCTGTACTCTAACTATAGCCTAACTGGCCTCTGCTATGCAGCCACACGGCTACTGTGCTCTGTCTATTGGAGCCTATCCTAAGCCCTAGCATGTGCACAGAAGAGGTTAACACTCATAATAGCGTTAGTATCTGAATCCAGTCCCGGGGCACCTGCAACTTTACAAGATGGTGCGCATGTCTCCCTGGAAGCTCTGTGCAATGTGGTCTTCTCCTTGCGTGCGGGTCCCGAGATGCTCATAGAAATGGTGGATTCCCTCCTCTGGATTCCTTTCTTGTATTTCTTCGTGGCTCCTCACGGCAACACAGGAAAGCCACCTTGATATCCCCAGAAGAGTTTACACAACCTCACAAGTTCAGTCAGTCTCAGGCTTTACGTTCTTTTCCTCCCAGCTCCAGGCATGTCAGTTTCCACACACAGGAAAGCAGCCCATCCTCTCTCTAGTGCTGGCAGAACAGTCCACACAGTCTTCTCTGCAGGGGAGAACAGAATGTCCCATTGCTCTAACCAAGGGGGGTGCTGTCTCTTAAAATGGCAGCTTGTCTCTACTGTCCATAGCAATGCCACCCCCTTACATGTGTGGGGAGTGCACGCTGTCAATTAAAGTCCCGGGGAGTGATTACAGTGGCACTCACTGTACAGTCAGTGACTGTAACTGCTCCCTGCACTGCCCCAATGATTAAAGTGAGCAGCTTCAGGGTGAATATAACTATGTTTGCTCCCTGTAGCCGCTGCTGCCACAGTAAGTTGGCTAAACACAGGATGTACAGTATACACTATTTACCTACAGATAACTCCTATATTTGCAGGTAAATGGCATTTCTCATGGAGACAAATTCCTTTTCCAGGTTTTGCTGCATTTTTTGCCTCTTTTTTGCTGTGGTTTTTTTGCATATTACCCCTACTACTTGAGGGCCTTTACTATTTAAAGGGAACCTGTCTCCTTGAGAATTTTTTTTTTGTTACTGCCAAGAAATCAGGTTTTGGCTGCAGAAAAAAAAATGCCGCAAAAACGCAACGTGTGAACATAGCCTTACATGGAATTTCTGAATTACTACTATTAAAGTAAACGTTTGCTGTACTGTTTTCCAGCACATAAAGAGTGCATATAAAAACTCTAAAAATACAGTACTTGCTTTACAGGGAACGCTGAACATTTGTTCCAGTCTCCGTACGGGAGAATGACAGCACAGTACATGCACAGCTGGGCTAAAAATAATGAATGCGCTGCAAAGACTGTGACCAAATTCTGCTTTGCAAAGCTCACCTATGCAGAGCCCTAACCTCGTATTACCCTGCTAGCGACCCTATTACTATCAGTCTTTATCAAGAATCCTTCTGATTTTTTGCCTGCAATTTGTTTCTTCTCAAGACTCCATTTATCATAGAAATCTGAAATATTTATTTTTTTTCCTCCACCTTCCCTTGGATCTCTGCTCTTACTGGCTTTACAAAGGAACCAAAAAAAAAAGCAGTGTAAGTTCATGCCGCTGATTTATTTCGTCACTTTTTCCTTATTTACGCTGGAATATTAATATTTTTTCAGTGTTTTCCACTTGACAGCACATCAGCCATTTTTTTTTTAAATAAAGTTTTTTCACCTTAAGATATAAAATATAGAAAAGTAGAATATAATGTAAATAAAGGAAACAAATAAATATTTAACAAAAATCAATATCCTAAGAGGTAAAGTGTATGCAGCCCTCCGTCCCATCCCGGCTCTGCCCACGGACCTAGATGAATTCAGTATCTGTCAGTTTCAATGTTTCTCGCCTCTGCTGCATTTCGTTATATAATCAGAGTTCTCTTGGATGGAGGAGATTTTTATTTTGTGTCCCAAAAGAAAACAACCATATAAAAAATTCATGAGGAAGCAAGCCGTTAAGAAGAATGAGCCATGGGCACACAGGATTGTTTGCAGGATGCCTTGATAGTGTCATGTTGCTGGTGGGGAAGCAAAGATCCGGACTTTCTGCAATAAAAAGACTTGAGAATATTTATCCAGAACTGAAATACTGGATATCAATATAACCAAGTATGGGGAAAATGTGAGAGATGTGACAGGGTTTCTCCTTGAGACTTACTAGTATTAGTAGCCTAATAGTATAACGCCTTCTTGGTCTTTTGTCTAATCCCATAAGACTCTGGTTACTGCATTATCTTATCAGATTTATGGTATTCCCATCTCCAAGATCCTATTCCAATATGTATGGTGTAATAATAATAATAATATTAGCAATTACATCGAATTAGAAATGTAGTATAGTTCTTCTGATTCGCTATGTCTCTTTCCTCATGTGCAGGCATTGCAGGACCTTAGGTATCCATGGTTATGACCAATGATATGATGGCAACTAGTTGCCAGTGATCGTAACCAGGGATACCTAAGGTCCTGCATATGAGGAAAGAGACATAGCCAATCAGAAAAACTATATTACATTTTTAATTGGAGGGATTTGCTAACATTATTACACCTACTACATATTGGGATAGCATTTTGGAGATGGGAATATCCCCTTTAAAGAAATTGTGTCAAAATATAGACTCCACTTAATATTATTTTAAAATAATTATTCATACAAAACATTTTTAGGAAATCGTATAATTTTCATTCCCGGCCACTGAGCCTAATATTAAGCTGATACCTCTTGTTCTATGTTGAAAACTTTTCAGCAAGTCAGATTATTATCATCAATGACAGCAATATATGAATAATTCAGGATTCACAATTCATAAAAGGTGATAGGCGCAGCTCGCCTCTTCCTCTATCCTGCACATTGACTTCAGCACAGGTCATTGTTCGAGACGATCGGATCAATTGGACTTGAATAGAATTTGCTTCAAATTTCCTGAAATCCGCAGGTCCCGTTGAATTTGAACAATGTACAATTCAATTTGCGCGAATCTCTGATACACGTCCATCACCATCTTCCACATTGTAGTGGACTGTATGTGTAACAGGTTACCGCATGGACTTCACCAACGTACTGTGCAGCTGTATGGCGCTGTCTCTCTCCCCTATGTCTGAACTCTGCCTGTCTCTCTCTCTCTCTCACTTGCATTTTGCTTCCAACTTGCTAGGGACACATTCTAACAAGCATCATACACTAGTAGGAAACCTCACACTGTTAGGCTAGGTTCACGCAACTGTATTCTCCTTGAAAAAAAATGGTCTGATCAGAGTTTGATCAGGGTTGCATCCAATTTTCTCAGAGGTGGAGGGAGAGAAAAACAATTTCCACCTTCTCCAGGCACCCAGTCTGTGAAAATCTAAGTCATCCGAGTCATCCAAGTACAGTCCAATTTTTTTCACTGGCCAGTAGACTTGAATGGGTGAGTGACATCCGATTCTAGGATACAAATCATGCATGTTGAGATATCTTTTGCTCTAATGACTCGGTCAGAGGAACAAATCGGACATGTACACTGTCCCGTAGAATAACACGGGCACGAGTGCAGTTCATCAAAACCATGGATAGCACTCATCCGATTTGTATGATCGGGCGTACAAGCCCTAAACCACATCATTTCAGAACAATTAAACTGTCAATCAAACTTTCGGAAAAAAATTGCTGAATCTGGAAAATTCGAATTTCAGAAGGCTCAATCATCACTAGTAATAGAGCATGACCTCATTCTTCTTTAGAAGTCAAGATTATTGTTGTCCATGATCCATGTGGCTGCTGTACAGCACAAATCTAAATGTTATTAACAGCAGATTAGTTAACATGGCCGCCCTGTAATCATGCACAAAACATGGCATTAATAGATGGTGAGTGAGCGGATAATGCCAAGGTCAGTGCACTTCTTTTATTGAGCAGGCACATGTTGCCACAGCTTGGCTTTTGATCATGTGTTTTTGTTATAGAACATCAATCAAGCCGGCAAGTAGGCATGTCAATGTGAAGACTCATCAAAGAGGCACCGCCTCTGTGACTCTTCAATGGTAATCACCATGGTATCCAAGTCAAGATTAAATGGAAACTTAAATGGAGTCAATAGGTTTAACCCTCTTAAGTTGTCTATATGGACATGTAGGTCATAGAGATTTGAATAAAATAATGTCTTGATATCTGCAGTCTGATGTTTTATTCCAGAGAACTACAGGTTTTTATTAATACGTAAATTGGTTGTTAAGATCAATTGGCTGGACAAAGATCTCCCTGAGAAGCTGCCTCCAGAGCTTTTCATAAATGAAAGGAAGCATTACCCGTGTGAGACATGTAATGGCTAACAGTCTGCGCTCTTGATCTGAATGCAGAGCTGTGTGTGAATTTAACTAAAACAGTAAAATGGAGCTGAGTTTTGTCTCATTACAAACACATTTGCAGTTGTGCTCACAGTGTTTTATCTTCCATCTCAAAGGCAACCAGGGTAGAGGCAGTACAGCAGAACTTTCAGCACTGTGAGAGGTTAACTTCAAATGTGTTTATCATGAAACAAGGTTCAACTCTGCCGCATTGAGTTGTTTTAATCATGCACCGCTCTGCAGAAGAGCTGACAGCAGTTTGAGAGGATAACAGTAACATAGTAACATAGTTATTAAGGTTGAAGGAAGACTTTAAGTCCATCTAGTTCAACCCATATCCTATCCTAACTTGCCCTAACATGTTGATCCAGAGGAAGGCAAAAAAAAAACCTTGTGTGGCAAACAGTAAGCTTCACATTTGGGAAAAAATTCCTTCCCGACTCCACATACAGCAATCAGACTAGCTCCCTGCATCAACATAATATTATGGAAACTAGTGTATATACCCTGTAATATTATACTTTTCAAGAAAGGCATCCAGTCCCTTCTTAAATTTTATTAGGGAATCACTCATAACTCATAACTGCTGCTGCAAATGTGTTTGTAATGAGACAAAGTTCAGTTTTGTTTTACTGCAATAGCTCTGCTGTTAGTTGTAGTCACACAAAGCTCTGCAGAAAGATCAGTAGAGCAGACTGTCAGTCATTACATATCTCACACTGGTAGCACATTCTTATATTTAAAATAAGCTCTAGAAACAGATTATCAGGAAGATCTTTGTCTGACCCATAGATCTTAACAGTTAATTTACATATTATTAAAAAATGTGCATTTCTCAGGATTAAGACACAATTAGCAGATATCAACGTATCATTTTATTCAGCTTCCTATGACCTGAATGCCTTAAATAGACGGCTTAGAAGGGTTGGTCCTACTTACAGATTTCCTTTAAATATCTTTTTCAGATAAGTTTGGAAACTTTTTTTCATGACAAGTTTGGAAACATTATGATTTAGTAAGGTAAAATGTCAGGAGTTTTTCTTTTTTCAGCTTTGTGGGTAATGCAGTACATCCCATGATTTGTGGTGCTGTCTGTGGTGCTGAACTGTGCATTAACTAATACTGTGAAGAATATTGAGTTGGGTCAGGAGGAATTCATTAGTTCTCCAATATCCGTCACTACAACTCACACTGTATTCTGCTGTTATGGTATATAAACATGGATATGAGTGTTTTATCCTGGTGACCTGAGCAGCTATTAGGACATTCCACAGCTCCGTCCACCACTCGATCTGTTGCTTTTTTATCAAAATTGAGTGATCATCATATCCACTATGTTATTATTATTTATATAGCGCCATTGATTCCATGGTGCTGTTCATTAGATGGGGTTACTTCAAAATACAAATATCACTTACAGTAAACAAACTAACAATGACAGACTGATACAGAGGGGAGAGGACCCTGCCCTTGCGG
This sequence comes from Dendrobates tinctorius, assembly GCF_039654945.1. Classification (NCBI taxonomy): domain Eukaryota; kingdom Metazoa; phylum Chordata; class Amphibia; order Anura; family Dendrobatidae; genus Dendrobates; species Dendrobates tinctorius. Next base: position 4,240,850 of record NW_027361743.1, on the reverse strand, counting down.
GCTTACATTCTACAGGATGGTGGGGAAGGAGACAGTAGGTCGGGGGTTGCAGTAGCTCTGATGGTGGCAGAGTGGTCAGTGCAGGTTGTAAACTTTTTTTGAAGAGATGGGTTTTCAGGTTCCGTTTGAAAGATCCAAATGTGGTGGATAACCGGATGTGTTGGGGCACAGAAATCCAGAGGGTGGGGGATATTCAGGAGAAATCTTGGAGGCTATTGGGTGAGGAGCAAATAAATGTGGAGGAGAGAAGGAGGTCTTGGGAGGACCGGAGATTACGTGAGGAAAGATATTAGAAGTGTTTCCAGTGGAAAATGGACACAGACCCAATGTTAGTCCATGCGTTAGTTCACCATGCTCTAGTCTAGTGAGAAATCTGTAATCTGTAGCTTGCTGGGACTTATAAGTTTGCAACAGCTGTATGGCTGCAGGTGAGGTTAGACAGAACTATGAAGTCATAGATCAGCATAGAGAACACTGGTTTTCGTTGCCTGAGACATACCGGAGAGTCATAGCTTTGCTAACAGCTGCACAGCTCCAGTTTTGAGCTGACGTACCTATAAAATTTTGTCTATGATTATTCATTTGTGGCTTTTTGTAATTGACTTTTTCATTTTGACTTCTGGTATTATGTTTTGCACCAAATTCTTTAAAATGACGAATGCGGGTTGCTGAATTTTTTTTGTACCAAATCAAAGCTGCTCTTTTCTTGTCTTGCTTATTTTGCACCTTTTGGAGACAAAAAGTTGCACAAATTATTTATTATTATTATTATTTATTTATATAGCACCATTGGTTCCATGGTGCTGTACATGAGAAGGGGTTACACACAAATTACAGATAACACTTACAGTAAACAAACTAACAAAGACAGACTGGTACAAAGGGGAGAGAGGACCCTGCCCTTGCAGGCTTACTATCCACAAGATGATGGGGAAGGAGACAGTAGGTTGGGGGGTTGCAGCAGCTCCGGTGTTGGTGAAGAGGTAGCTCCGGTAGTGGTGAGGAGGCAGCGGGGTCATTGCATGCTGTAAGCTTTCCTGAAGAGGTGGGTTTTCAGGTTCCATCTGAAGGATCTGAATGTGGTTGATAGTCAGATGTGTTGAGGCAAAGAATTCCAGAGGATGGTGGATATTGGGGTGAAATCTTGCAGGCGGTTGGGTGAGGAGCGAATAAGTGTGGAGGAGAGAAGGAGGTATTTGGAGGACCGGAGATTACGTGAGGGAAGATATCAGGAGTTTGGTTCAGAGACACATGGAGGAGACAAGTTATAGATGACCTTGTAGGTCAGTATTAGAAATTTGAACTGGATACGCTGAGGGAATGGGAGCCAGTGAACAGATTAGCAAAGGGGAGAATCAGAGGAGTAGTGAGGAGAGAGATGAATTAGTCAGGCAACAGAGTTAAGGATGGGCTGGAGAGATGTGAGGGTGTTAGCAGGGCGGCCACAGAAAAGGATGTTGCAGTAGTCAAAGCAGGAGATGATGAGGGCATGTACAAGCATTTTAGAAGATTGAGAGTTGAGTAAAGGACGGATTCTGGAGATATTTTTGAGCTGGTGGCGGCAGGAGGTAAAAAGAGCTTGGATGTGCAGTTTGAAGGACAAGGCAGAGTCAAGGATTACTCCAAGGCAGCAGACTTCTGGGTCGGTGGAAAGCTTGATGTCGTTAATTGTGATAGGTCAGGTAAGGAAGATCTGTGAGATGGGGGAAAGATGATGAGTTCAGATTTGTCCACATTGAGTTTGAGGTAGAGAGAGGAGAAGGAGGATATGGCTGATAGACACTCCGGGATTCTGGAGAGCAGAGAGGTGACATCTGGGCCATAGAGGTAGATCTGAGTGTCATCAGCATAATGGTGGTACTGGAATCCATGGGACTTTATGAGTTGCCTTAGGCCAAGTATATAGATTGAGAAGAGTAAAGGTCCTAGAACAGAGCATTGGGGGACTCCAACAGAGAGAGGGTGGGATGAGGAGGTAGTGTGGGAGTAGGAGACGCTGAATGTGTGGTTGGAAAGGTATGAGGAGATCCTGGATAGGGCGAGATCTTTGATTCCAAAGGAGGAGAGGATCTGTAGTAGGAAGCAGTGGTCCACTGTGTCGAAAGCAGAAGACAGGTCTAGAAGGAGGAGTATAGAATACTAGATGGTGGCCCGATTCTATCGCATCGGGTATTCTAGAGTCTCTGTTAAAATAAAAAATAGTGATATACTCACCTTCCGACGCCCTCCGGACTCTGTCCCTCCTCTCACCACGCTCCCGGCATCTTCCGGTCCCAGTAATGCTTTGTGCGAAACACTGCTGATGACGTCATGCTCTCGCAAGAGTGACATCATCTCCGGCCCTTCTCGCTAATCATTACTGGGACCAGAAGATGCCGGGAGCATGGTGAGAGGCGGGACAGAGTCCGGGGGCCATCAGAAGGTGAGCATGTAACTATTTTTTATTTTAACAGAGACACTAAACTACCCGATGCAATAGAATCGGGTCACCATCCAGTGTATTATACTCATGTTACACCCGGAGCTGCTTTCACTGTTCTGCTGTTACCTAATGTATTGTACTCCAGTTACACCCAGAGCTGCTGTCACTGTTCTGTTGTTATCTAATGTATTGTACTCCAGTTACTCCCAGAGCTGCAGTCACTGTTCTGCTTTTACCTAATGTATTGTAGTCCAGTTACACCCAGAGCTGCAGTCACCGTTCTGCACTTAGGCTGGTTTCACACTAGTGTTTACTCCATGCAGCGCACGGTGCCGCTAAGCCCCGCCCCCTGCCAGCTCCCTGCCCGCCCCATCCGGTCATCGCCGCCTACTATCGCACATGGACGCATGCGATCTGCGCACCCTATCTTTAGCATATGGTGCGCAGATCATGCACTGGCCATGCGCTAGTAGGATTTTAGAGTGCGCTGCGCACTTTTGAAGGTGCGCCTGTGTGCGCCGAACGCAGCATGTTGCATTTTGGTGTGCTCGGCGCACGCTAAAATCCTACTAGCGCACGGCCAGAACACGATCTGCGCAACCTATGCTAAAGATAGGGTGCGCAGATCGCATGCGTCCATGTGCGATAGTAGGCGGCGATGACCGGATGGGGCGGGCCGGGAGCCGGCAGGGGGCGGGGCATAGCGGCGTTGTGTGCTGCATGGAATAAACGCTAGTGTGAAACTATTCTTACCTAATGTATTGTACGCAAGTTACACCCAGAGCTGCACTGTTCTGCTCTTACCTAATGTATTGTACACAAGTTACACCCAGAGCTGCAGTCACCGTTCTGCTCTTACCTAATGTCCTCCTGTTACACCCAGAGCTGCATTCACTGTTCTGCTGTTACCTAATGTAGTGTACTCCAGTTACACCCAGATCTGCAGTCACTGTTCTGCTGTTACCTAATGCATTGTACTCCAGTTACACCCAGAGCTGCTGTCACTGTTCTGCTGTTATCTAACGTATTGTACTCCAGTTACTCCCAGAGCTGCAGTCACTGTTTTGCTTTTACCTAATGTATTGTAGTCCAGTTACACCCAGAGCTGCAGTCACTGTTCTGCTCTTACCTAATGTAATATACTCTGTTATGAACGGGTAGCCAAGGAGGAAATAAAAAAAACACAAGCTAAGTCTCAGAAAACCAAAGAGGTTGGTAACTATGCAGACTGGAGACCCCTGATCCTAACACGCAACTAGCAGCAGTCGTGGAGCGTTCCTACGGTGGTCCTAGACGCCTCGTCACAACCAGAGAACTAAATAAGCCTAAAGCAGGAAAAGAGGAAAACTAACTGCCCCAGAGCAGACCCCAAAGGAGAGACAGCCCCCCACATGTATTGACAGTGAAACAAGATGAAAACACAAACAAAGGCAGGAAAATAGGCTGAGCAAACGATGGGGCCAAACTAACTAGAAAGGACAGGAAAGGAAAGACACTGTCTGCAGTCTGTCAAAAAACCCTACAAAATGTCCAACACAACTGATAGCAAAATTAACCCTGAAGTCACTAGACTTCTCCCACTATATCAGCACTCTGAAATATTCTGAGACAGAGCAAAAAGAGGCCAATCTAATAAGGGACAAAAAAAAGGCAATTTGGCAAATAAGAGTGGAAATTCAGCACAGCCCAGCCGAACTGGCTGACCACACAAAAAACTGAAAAGACCAACAAGAGCAAGTGTGAACATTAGCAAAAAAACAAACTTATCTTGAGAAGACTGGAACAGAGCTGAGTCCTAGACCTGAGAAGCAGACTGAATCACCAGCACCCGGATAGGGCGTTGGCTGTCTTACATCCAGTCTGATACTCCAGAGATCCAATCGTTATCTTACTCACCAGGTGGCAGATCACTACCACTTAAACCAACCACACAACCTCCTGTCACCACCAGAGGGAGAACGTAAGGGGAACTCTCAACTGGTGGAGCAGAAAATGAGCTCATAACAATACTCCTGTTAAAAAGAAAAGAAAAAACAATCCAGCTCACCATACTGCCCTGCCGGCAGAATCCAAATCCTTGCGCATGGACTTGACCAGGCAGTCAATCAACAGTGAAAAAGAAAAAAGAGAAATTCCAGCGCGAGAAATGGAAAATTAAAAATCCATTTTATTGTGCCAATGCATATTAAAATTCCAGCAGGTACAGCATACTAGTCGGATGACTGCAGAACAACGCGTTTCGACGCCTCAGGTCTTAATCATAGAATCATAGAATCGTAGAGTTGGAAGGGACCTCCTGGGCCATCTGGTCCAACCCCCTGCTCAAAGCAGGATTCGCTAAATCATCCCAGTCAGATGTCTGTCCAGCCTCTGTTTGAAGACTTCCATTGAAGGAGAACTCACCACTTCTCGTGGCAGCCTGTTCCACTCATTGATCACTCTAACTGTCAAAAAGTTTTTTCTAACATCTAATCTGTGTCTCCTCCCATTCAGTTTCATCCCATTGCTTCTAGTCTTTCCAGTTCCAGTTCATGTGATTAAGACCTGAGGCGTCGAAACGCATTGTTCTGCAGTCATCCGACTAGTATGCTGTACCTGCTGGAATTTTAATATGCATTGGCACAATAAAATGGATTTTTAATTTTCCATTTCTCACGCTGGAATACTTCTGTTACAGACAGAGCTGCAGTCACTGTTCAGATCTTACCAAATGTATTGTACTCTAGTTACACCCAGAGCTGCAGTCACTGTTCTGCTCTTACCTAATGTACTCCTGTTACACCCAGAGCTATAGTCACTGTTCTGCTGTTACCTAATGTATTGTACTCCAGTTACACCCAGAGCTGCTGTCACTGTTCTGCTGTTACCTAATTTATTGTACTCCAGAATATGTACAGGACTGTGCCTGTGTAATGAGCGACGCAGCAGTGATGCCTTTAACGGCTGTAATGTGCCTGTACAATAAGCAATGCAGCCGTGTTGCCACGACGACTAAGCAACTGTCGCTGATTGGTTGCGGCTTAACTGCCGCAACCAATCAGCAAGGCAGGATTTCCATTACAGACAGACAGAATTAGATAATTATATAGTAGACTAGATGGTGGCCCGATTCTAACGCATCGGGTATTCTAGAATATATATGCAGTATATTTTTGAAGATTTAATAATAATGCAATAATGCACATCCTAATCCTGATATGTATGGTTCTCTCACCCCCAATCCTGATATGCATGGTACCCCTCTAACCCCTATCCTGGTATGCATGGTCCCCTAACCCCCCCAAATCCTGGAATGCATGGTCCCCTCACCCCCTTATCCTGATATGCATGGTCCCCTCACCCCCCTTTCTTGGTATGCATGGTCCTCTCACCCCCTTTGCTGGTATGCATGGTCCTCTCACATCCCAATCCTGGTCTGTATGCTCACCGTCACCCCCCTTTCCTGGTATGTATGGTCCCTTCACCCCCCAATCCTGTTATGCATGGTATCCTCACCCCCCTTTTCTGGTATGCATGGTCCCCTCACCCCCCTATCCTGGTATGCATGGTCCCCTTACCCCCCTTTCCTGATATGCATGGACCCCTCACCCCCCAATCCTGGTATGCATTGTCCTCTTACCCTCCTTTTGGGGTATGCATGGTCCCCTCACCCCCAGTCCTGGTATGCATGGTCCTCTCACCCCCCAATCCTGGTATGCATGGTCCCCTCACCCCCCTATCCTGGTATGCATGGTCCCCTCACCCCGCTTTCTTGGTATGCATGGTCCTCTCACACCCCAATCCTGGTATGTATCCTCACCGTCACCCCCCTTTCCTGGTATGTATGGTCCCCTCACCCCCCAATCCTGGTATGCATGGTATCCTCACCCCCCTTTCCTGGTATGCATGGTCCCCTCACCCCCCTTTCCTGATATGCATGGTCCCCTCACCCCCCAATCCTGGTATGCATGGTCCTCTTACCCCCCTTTTGGGGTATGCATGGTCCCCTCACCCCCTAGTCCTGGTATGCATGGTCCTCTCACCCCCCAATCCTGGTATGCATGGTCCCCTCACCCCCAATCCTGATATGCATGGTCCCCTCACCCCCAATCCTGATATGCATGGCCCCTCACCCCCCCTTTCCTGGTATGCATGGTCCCCTCACCCCCCTTTCCTGATATGCATGGTCCCCTCACCCCCCAATCCTGATATGCATGGTCCTCTTACCCCCCTTTTGGGGTATGCATGGTCCCCTCACCCCCAGTCCTGGTATGCATGGTCCTCCCACCCCCCAATCCTGGTATGCATGGTCCCCTCACCCCCAATCCTGATATGCATGGTCCCCTCACCCCCATTCCTGATATGCATGGTCCCCTCGCCCCCAATCCTGATATGCATGGTCCCCTCACCCCCCTTTCCTGGTATGCATGGTCCCCTCACCCCCCTTTCCTGATATGCATGGTCCCCTCACCCCCCAATCCTGGTATGCATGGTCCTCTTACCCCCCTTTTGGGGTATGCATGGTCCCCTCACCCCCCAGTCCTGGTATGCATGGTCCTCCCACCCCCCAATCCTGGTATGCATGGTCCCCTCACCCCCAATCCTGATATGCATGGTCCCCTCACCCCCATTCCTGATATGCATGGTCCCCTCACCCCCAATCCTGATATGCATGGTCCCCTCACCCCCCTTTCCTGGTATGCATGGTCCCCTCACCCCCCTTTCTTGGTATGCATGGTCCCTTCACCCCCCTTTCCTGGTATGCATGGTCCCCTCACCCCCCTATCCTGGTATGCATGGTCCACTCACCCCCCAATCCTGGTATGCATGGTCCTCTTACCCCCCCTTTTGGGGTATGCATGGTCCTCTCACCCCCTCCAATCCTGGTATGCATGGTCCCCTCACCCCCAATCCCGATATGCATGGTCCCCTCACCCCCCTTTCCTGGTATGCATGGTCCCCTCACCCCCCTTTCTTCGTATGCATGGTCCCCTCACCGCCTTTCTTGGTATGCATGGTCCCCTCACCCCACTTTCCTGGTATGCATGGTTCCCTCACCCCCCTTTCCTGGTATGCATGGCCCCCTCACCCCCCTTTTCTGGTATGCATGGTCCCCTCACCCCCCTTTCCGTGTAGCCACGACCAATCAGCGTCGCGGCCCTCTGTCCGTGACCAATCACTGCCGTGGCCCTGTACAAAAATATTAAAAAATAAAAAAAAGGTTATTCTCACCTTCCGATGGCCTCCTGTCTTCTTTCCACATGCCCGTCCTCGCTTTCCCAGTAATGCTTTGCAGCTTAGACCGCTGATGACGTCGGTCTTCTTTCTCGCTCTCGCGAGAGTGACGTCATCAGCGGGCTAAGCATTACTGGGAACGCGAGGCCGGGCGTGTGGAAAGAAGACAGGAGGCCGTCGGAAGGTGAGAATAACTTTTTTATTTTAATTCTCTTTTTTACAGATTAAAGCCTGCGCCTGCCGCTGATTGGTTGCGGCCTGGCGGGGGACTGGCAGTCACGACCAATCAGCGGCCTGCGATTTCGGTTACAAACAGACACGATAAGGCATTTACAGTCATGGCCAAAAGTATTGACACCCCTGCAATTCTGTCAGATAATATTCAGTTTCTTCCTGAAAATGATTGCAAACACAAATTCTTTGGTATTATTATCTTCATTTAATTTGTCTTAAATGAAAAAACACAAAAGAGAAAGAAGCAAAAAGCAAAACATTGATCATTTCACACAAAACTCCAAAAATGGGCCGGACAAAAGTATTGGCACCCTCAGCCTAATACTTGGTTGCACAACCTTTAGCCAAAATAACTGCGACCAACCGCTTCCGATAACCATCAATGAGTTTCTTACAATGCTCTGCTGGAATTTTAGACCATTCTTCTTTGGCAAACTACTCCAGGTCCCTGATATTTGAAGGGTGCCTTCTCCAAACTGCCATTTTTAGATCTCTCCACAGGTGTTCTATGGGATTCAGGTCTGGACTCATTGCTGGCCACCTTAGAAGTCTCCAGTGCTTTCTCTCAAACCATTTTCTAGTGCTTTTTGAAGTGTGTTTTGGGTTATTATCCTGCTCGAAGACCCATGACCTCTGAGGTAGACCCAGCTTTCTCACACTGGGCCCTAAATTATGCTGCAAAATTTGTTGGTAGTCTTCTGACTTCATAATGCCATGCACACGGTCAAGCAGTCCAGTGCCAGAGGCAGCAAAGCAACCCCAAAACATCAGGGAACCTCCGCCATGTTTGACTGTAGGGACCGTGTACTTTTCTTTGAATGCCTCTTTTTTCTCCTGTAAACTCTATGTTGATGCTTTTGCCCTAAAAGCTCTACTTTTGTCTCATCTGACCAGAGAACATTCTTCCAAAATGTTTTAGGCTTTTTCAGGTAAGTTTTGGCAAACTCCAGCCTGGCTTTTTTATGTCTCGGGGTAAGAAGTGGAGTCTTCCTGGGTCTCCTACCATACAGTCCCTTTTCATTCAGATGCCGATGGATAGTACGGGTTGACACCGTTGTACCCTCGGACTGCAGGGCAGCTTGAACTTGTTTGGATGTTAGTGGAGGTTCTTTATCCAACATCCGCACAATCTTGCGTTGAAATCTCTTGTCAATTTTTCTTTTCCGGCCACATCTAGGGAGGTTAGCCACAGTGCCATGGGCTTTAAACTTCTTGATGACACTGCGCACGGTAGACACAGGAACATTCAGGTCTTTGGAGATGGACTTGTAGCCTTGAGATTGCTCATGCTTCCTCACAATTTGGTTTCTCAAGTCCTCAGACAGTTCTTTGGTCTTCTTTCTTTTCTCCGTGCTCAATGTGGTACACACAAGGACACAGGACAGAGGTTGAGTCAACTTTAATCCATGTCAACTGGCTGCAAGTGTGATTTAGTTATTGCCAACACCTGTTAGGTGCCACAGGTAAGTTATAGGTGCTGTTAATTACACAAATTAGAGAAACATCACATGATTTTTCAACAGCGCCAATACTTTTGTCCACCCTCTTTGTTATGTTTGGTGTGGAAATATATCCAATTTGGCTTTAGGGCAATTCTTTTTGTGTTTTTTCATTTAAGACAAATTAAATGAAGATAATAATAACAAAGAATTTGTGTTTGCAATCATTTTCAGGAAGAAACTGAGTATTATCTGACAGAATTGCAGGGGTGTCAATACTTTTGGCCATGACTGTATATATATAGATTGTCTGTTAGCTTTGGCTGTAGGTAGGTCATTAGTAATTTTGGTCAGGGCTGTCTCAGTGGAGTGATGGGGGCGGAAACCAGATTGTAGATTGTCAAAGAGTAAGTTAGAGTTGAGGTGGGAGGAAAGTTAAAAGTGGACATGCTGCTCCAGGAATTTGGAAGCGAATGGGAGCAGCGATATTGGGCGATAGCTGGACATAACGGTTGGGTCGAGGGTTGGCTATTCAAGGATAGACGTGATTGTGGCATGTTTGAAAGCAGAAGTGAAGGTACTGTACCAGAAGTTAGTGATAGGTTGAAGAGGTGGATTAGGGATGGGATAAGTGTGGTGGTGAGGTTGGGGAGGAGGTGGGATGGAATGGGGTCAAGTGCACAGGTTGTGAGGTGCAATTTGGAGAGGAGACAATTAAGCTCCCCTTCAGTGATGTTAGAAAGGGAGGTCATGGGGTTTGGTCATTGGTCTGGTATTTAAAGGGGTTGTGGTGGTTGAACAATGAAGACTTGCCTTGTTTGGTCGATCTTATTTTTGAAGTGTGTAGCAAAGTCCTCAGCAGAGATGAGGGAGGTTGAGGGGGCAGTGGTGGGCGGTGGAGGGAGTTAAAAGTTTTGAATAACTGTTTGGGTTTTAGGATAGGGAAGATACGAGGGTTGTGAAGTAGGCCTGTTTAGCAGAGGTGAGGGCAGATTTGAAAGTGAGTGTTGCCTGTTTGATTGCAATGAACTCGTCTTGCGAATTTGTTTTCTTCCAACGCCGCTCTGCAATCCTGGACACTCGCCGGAGCTTTTTAGTGGTGTTATTGTGCCAGGGTTGTCTGTTGATACGTCATGTCACTCACCATTAGTATTCAACTGAGTAAAAATAAAATTATACATCCTTTGTACGCCAATAAGATGTTTTAGAACAACTGAACAAAACTCAGCAGGCTTGGGCTTTCTTGGGCTTGTCTTACTCATTTCCTTTTTTAACGCAAATTTTTTAAAATGACTCGTGTGGTTCTTAAATTCTATGCAAAATCAAAAATGCTCTTTCATTTTACTTTTTTTTAACTTTTTAGTGCAAAACAGGTTTCTAAAACGTTGCAAAATTTTTCTAATAAAAATATGGGCTCTTAAAAAAAAATTACTGCAGTTCTGCAATAAATAACTAAATAAAAACTGAGGAATAAGCCAAAAACAAGAGGAAAATTCTGATCCCCACCTACAATGACTTAAATAAGACAGGTGAACAAACGGCCTAAAATAGGAGCAGATTAATAAAAGAATAAGTGAAAATAAAAAACACTAAAAAGTAGACAAAAAAGAGGAAATTCAACAATGCCCATGGGGCATTGGAGTCATGGAGGCACTAAAAAAAAGAGAAGAAATATCCCTCATTTCATGAGAAGATAAGAAGAGAAGATACAGATTAGATATTAGAAAAAACTTTTTGACTTTTTGACAGAGAGGGTGATCAATGAGTGGAACACGACTTCAATGGAAGTCTTCAAACAGAGACTGGACAGACATCTGTCTGAGATGGTTTCGTGAATCCCTCATTGAGCAGGGGGTTGGACAGGATTACCCTGAGGTCACTTCCAGCTCTAACATTCTTTGATTCTGTGCCGATAAATCTTATTTTCTAAAAGGGCGAAAACAATATAAGACACCCGCTTGCCCAGTGAGAATTTCTCAGACATGAAGAAGGTGTCTTTGTCCGCAATTTGCCACCGTAAACTTGTTAGTTTTAGATGTTTGTATTATTCTCCTGCTATTTATCAAACTTTCATCCACCTATGGTGAAATCAATGAGAAGTCCGGCTCCGTTGGATCTCAGCCCTGATATCATTACTCACGCTGCAAGCTGTTCCCTATTAGAATCAATGAGAGGCTGAAAGGTCCTGACAGGCAATATTTTTTCTAATATTGATCAGATGACCAACTGGTGCCCCAGAGTCTAACCATTGATTTTAAAAGGGATAGCTGTCAGATCAGAGGCCAATTTGACGCTATTAAACACATCAAAACCGGTAATTAAAGAAAATGTCATCTTGTCATAGTGGAGGAAATGGGAAATAAAAACATTTTTAGAGAATATTAAACAACGAGGAAACGGTTCAGACATTCTGGAGCCGCACACGTGTGTGGAGCATGAAAATAGCTTCTGATGTAACCTGCCGGCAGAAAGAGTGTGGGCGGTGTACGCTCATTTACTATGACAGTACGGATAAGTAGTAGATTTATAGGACAGAAGTGTTTTCCCTCATTACAAGGTGCAGATTTTCTCACTGAATAGAATTTCAACAATGCAAAAAAAAGCAGTTTATTTCACGAACATGCTCAATACCACATGGGCCCCAGAGAAAACGTTGTACCCGGTGCCACCCTCAATAAGGGCTGGTGCCGACAAGCGTATTTGCTATCCCGGTGCGGATCGCACTTATACCAATGTTAATCAATGTCCAATTTTTTGCTGCATACATGAGCTTGATCCGTTATTCGGATCACACTCGGCCAAGCGAGTCAATGAGTGCATGGGAAACATCGGACTACATTCGGATGACATCAGGGCGTGGTCCGATTTTCGAATTGAGAAGATGGAAACATTTTTTTTCTCCATCTTCTCCAGATCCGAGAGAATCGGATCAAACTATGCTCACACTCTGATCACTGTTCCATTTGCATAGTTGGCCCCATTCTGTTGGATGAGAGAATTTACGGCGGTCTTCACATGCCCTAACCAGAAACGTAGGACCCGATTCATTATTGCATTTGCACTTTATTTTTAAGCAGTTACAGGCGACTTTCAACTGTTTTTCATTTGTTCCTCATTCTTATTTTAAATTAGAGTCAATTTTATATTGTAAGTCTTTTTTTTCCTTCTTCTTTTTTCTTTGTTAGCCGTGGTGGACGGGGTTTGGAGATTTCAGACGTATTTGGACGATTCTTCAGTTCTTTGACTTTTTTAAAAAGCCAGCTACGTTTTTGCACAAATGCCCTCCAGTCCCTCAGCCCACCCAATGTGATTTTATGCACGCCGAATATTCTCATGTTCATTTAGCGACTTTATTAACGGCACATGCAATGTTTTGTACTAAAAAGTCACAAAACTGTTTAACCCCTTCACTACCAAGGGTGGTTTGCACGTTAACTACCGGGCCAATTTTTACAATTCTGACCACTGTACCTTTATGAGGTCATAACTCTGGAACGCTTTCATGGATCCTGGTGATTCTGACATTGTTTTCTCGTGACATATTGTACTTCATGTTCGTGGTAAAATTGCATTCAAATAACTTGCGTTTATTTGTGAAAAAAACGGAAATTTGGCGAAAATTTTGAAAATTTCGCAATTTTCCAACTTTGAATTTTTATGCCCTTAAATCACAGCGATACGGCACACAAAAAACTTAATACATAACATTTCCCACATGTTTACTTTACATCAGCACAATTTTGCAACCAAAATTTTTTTTTGCTAGGAAGTTATAAGGGTTAAAATTTGACCAGCGATTTCTCATTTTTGCAACACCATTTTATTTTTAGGGACCACTTCACATTTGAAGCCACTTTGAGGGGTCTATATGATAGAAAATACCCAAAAGTGACACCATTCTAAAAACTGCACCCCTCAAGGTGCTTAAAACCACATTCAAGAAGTTTATTAACCCTTTAGGTGCGTCACAGGAATTTTTTGAATATTAAAAAAAATGAACATTTAACTTTTTTTCACAAAAAAAATACTTCAGGTTCAATTTTCTTTATTTTACCAAGGGTAACAGGAGAAATTGGACTGCAAAAGTTATTGTGCAATTTGTCCTGACTACGCTGATACCTGATATGTGGGGGGGAACCACTGTTTCGGCGCATGGCAGAGCTCAGAATGGAAGGAGCGCCGTTTGACTTTTTCAATGCAAAATTGGCTGGAATTCAGATCGGACGCCATGTCACGTTTGGCGAGCCCCTGATGTACCTAAACAGTGGAAACCCCCCCAAGTGACCCCATTTTGGAAACTAGACCCCCCAAGGAACTTATCTAGATATGTGGTGAGAACTTTGAACCCACAAGGGCTTCACAGAAGTTTATAACGTACAGCGGTACAATTAAAAAATCATATTTTTTCCACAAAAATGATCTTTTCACCCACAATTTTTATTTTTCCAAGGGTAACAGGACCCTAAAAGTTTTTGTGCAATTTGTCCTGAGTACGCTGATACCCCATATGTGGGTGTAAATGACTATTTGGGCGCATAGCAGAGCTCGGAAGGGAAGCAGCGCCATTTGACGTTTTTGGCTAGAATTGAGATCGGACACCATGTCGCGATTGGAAAACCCCTGATGTACCAAAACAGTGGAAACCCCCCACAAATGACACCATTTTGGAATCTAGACCCCCCAAGGAACTTATCTAGATGTGTGGTGAGAACTTTGAACCCCCAAGGGCTTCACAGAAGTTTATAACGTACAGCAGTACAATTAAAAAATCATATTTTTTCCACAAAAATGATCTTTTCACCCTCAATTCTTATTTTTCCAAAAGTAACAGGACCCTAAAAGATATTGTGCAATTTATCCTGAGTACGCAGATACCCCACATGTGGGTGTAAACCACTATTTGGGCGTATGGCAGAGCTCGGAAGGGAAGCAGCGCCATTTGACGTTTTTGGCTGGAATTGAGATCGGACACCATGTCGCATTAGGAAAGCCCCTGATGTACCAAAACAGTAGAAACCCCCCACAAATGACACCATTTTGGAAACTAGACCCCCCAAGGAACTTATCTAGATGTGTGGTGAGCACTTTGAACCCCCCAGTGCTTCACTGAAGTTTATAACGTCCGGGCGTGAAAATAAAAAAATCGTATTTTTTCCACAAACATGATCTTTTAGTCCCCATTTTTTTATTTTCCCAAGGGTAACAGGAGAAATTGGACCCCAAAAGTTGTTGTCCAATTTGTCCTGAGTACGCTGATACCTCATATGTGGGAGAAAACTACTGTATGGGCACACGTCGGGGCTCGGAAGGGAAGTAGTGACGTTTTGGAATGCAGACTTTGATGGAATGGTCTGCGGGTGTCATGTTGCGTTTGGAGAGCCCCTGATGTACCTAAACAGTGGAAACCCCCCACAAGTGACCCCATTTTGGAAACTAGACCCCCTAATGAACTTATCTAGATGTGTGGTGAGCACTTTGAACCCCCCAGTGCTTCACAGAAGTTTATAACGACCGGGCGTGAAAATAAAAAAATCGTATTTTTTCCACAAACATGATCTTTTAGTCCCCATTTTTTTATTTTCCCAAGGGTAACAGGAGAAATTGGACCCCAAAAGTTGTTGTCCAATTTGTCCTGAGTACGCTGATACCTCATATGTGGGAGAAAACTACTGTATGGGCACACGTCGGGGCTCGGAAGGGAAGTAGTGACGTTTTGGAATGCAGACTTTGATGGAATGGTCTGCGGGTGTCATGTTGCGTTTGGAGAGCCCCTGATGTACCTAAACAGTGGAAACCCCCCACAAGTGACCCCATTTTGGAAACTAGACCCCCTAATGAACTTATCTAGATGTGTGGTGAGCACTTTGAACCCCCCAGTGCTTCACAGAAGTTTATAACGACCGGGCGTGAAAATAAAAATATCGTATTTTTTCAACAAACATCATCTTTTAGTCCCCATTTTTTTTATTTTCCCAAGGGTAACAGGAGAAATTGGACCCCAAAAGTTGTTGTCCAATTTGTCCTGAGTACGCTGATATCTCATATGTGGGAGAAAACTACTGTATGGGCACACGTCGGGGCTCGGAAGGGAAGTAGTGACGTTTTGGAATGCAGACTTTGATGGATTGGTATGCGGGTGTCATGTGCGTTTGGAGAGCCCCTGATGTACCTAAACTATTGAAACTCCCCACAAGTGACCCCATTTTGGAAACTAGACCCCCCACGGAGCTTATCTAGATGTGTGGAGAGCACTTTGAACCCCCAAGTGCTTCACAGAAGTTTATAACGCCTGGGCGTGAAAATAAAAAAAACATTTTTTTCCGCAAAATTATATTTTTGCCCCCAGTTTTTTATTTTCCTAAGGGTAACAGGAGAAATTGGACCCCAAAAGTTGTTTTGTAATTTGTCCTGAGTAGGCTGATACCCTACATGTGGGGGTAAAACACTGTTTGGGCACATGGCAGAGCTTGGAAGGGAAGGAGCACCATTTGACTTTTTCAACGCAGAATTGGCTGGAATTGAGATCAGACGCCATGTTGCCTTTGGAGAGCACCTGATGTGCCCAAACAGTGGAAACCCCCAATTATAACTCCAACCCTAACCTCAACACACCCCTAACCCTAATCTGAGCCATAGCCCTAACCCTATCCCTAACCCTAACCCTAGCCCTAACCCTAGCCCTAACCCTAACCCTAGCCCTAACCCTAACCCTAGCCTTAACCCTAGCCCTAGCCCTAACCCTAGCCCTAACCCTAGCCCTAACCCTACCCTAACCCTAACCCTAGCGGGAAAATGGAAATAAATACATTTTCTTTTAGTTTTATTATTTTTCTCTAACTAAGGGGGTGATAACAGGGGGTTTGATTTACGATTTATGGCGGTTTTTATGTTTGGCGGCTGTCACACGCTAAAAGACGCTTTTTATTGTAAAAATAGTTTTTGCATCACCACATATTGTGAGCTATAATTTTTCCATATTTTGACCCACCGAGTCATGTGAGGTCTTATTTTTTGCGGGACGAGTTGACGTTTTTATTGGTACCATTTTCGGGCACGTGACATTTTTTGATCGCTTTTTATTCCGATTTTTGGGATGCAGAATGAACAAAAACCAGCTTTTCATGAATTTCTTTTGGGGGGTGCGTTTACACCGTTCCGCGTGCGGTAAAATTGATAACGCGTTTTTATTCTTCGGGTCAGTACGGTTACAGCGATACCTCATTTAGGTCGTTTTTTTATGTTTTGTCGGTTTTTTGCAATGAAAACAATTTTATATAAAAAATAATTATTTTTGTATCGCTTTATTCTGCGAGCTATAACTTTTTTATTTTTTTGCGGATGATGCTGGGCTCGTTTTTTGCGGGACAAGATGACGTTTTCAGCGGTACCATGGATATTTATATGCGTCTTTTTGATCGCGCGTTATTGCACTTTTTGTTCGGTGGTATGATAATAAATCATTATTTTTTGCTTCGTTTTTTATTTTTATTTTTTAAGGGGTTCGCTAAAGGGGTTAACTAATGGGACAGTTTTATAGGGCAGGTCATTACGGACGCGGCGATACCAAATATGTGTACTTTTATTGTTTTGTTTTTTTTTTATTTTCAAAAAATGGATTTATTGGGGAATATTTTTTTTTTTTTAACTAATTTATTTAGCGATTTTTTTAAAATTATTTTTAACACTTTTTTTTTTTTTTTTTTACTTTATTACCTTGTCCCAGGTGGGACATCACTGTCCTGTGACAGATCGCTGATCTGTCACATCACAGATCACTGTGACAGATCAGCGATCTGTCACAGGCACTGCTGCAGACTTCCTCATGCCTGCGCTTTGCAGGCACTGAGGAAGCCAGCTTCCTCAGGCCCCCGAAGGCCCCCGTCGCCATCTTGGATTCGGGGGCCTGGAGGAAGGGAGTCCCCCGCAGCAGCGCTGCACATTGCGCTGCCGTGGGGGGCTCAGGGAAGCATGGAGGGAGCCCCCTCCCTGCCGATGCTTCCCTTTAACCCCCGGTACACCGCGATCGCGTTTGATCGCGGTGTGCAAGGGGTTAACGTGTCGGGGGCGGTCTGTGACCGCCCCTGACACATTGTGCCGGGTGTCAGCTATGATAATTAGCTGACACTCGGCCGCGATCAGCGGCGCTCACCACGTGGGCGCCGCTGATCGCGATGACGTAATATTCCGTCCATGGTAATTAGGTCCATGGTCACATGGACGGAATATTACGTCAATTGTAGGTAAGGGGTTAAATACAGAAATATAAAACTTTTCTTTATTTTATGCAAAATTCCTAAACCACATACTGCTTTGAAGACTTTGGTGTGAAAAAACTGCCACAAATGTCACCGGACATAAAAAAGGAAAAGTGACATAAAAAATTCAAATGATTAATTTGGCCATAATGGCTATTTTGCATTTTCCTTATACACTTCTTTAGAATGCACAGCCCAGATCAGCTATTCCAAATCCAACCTATACCTGCATCGTACAGTTAGTCAGTGCCCAGCTAGTGGACATTTACGGAACCCGAAGCTGCCCTCAGGCTTAGTACACTTTCAGCCAGCCAACATAGCGCTGTGACTGCTCCATGCAAGTGAGATTTTTGCTGATTTTGCTAAATGTGCTGCGCATCCACACGAGCCCCACCTAGCCCTAAACCCCTAAAGGTTTCTGCACCAGATGAGTCCTGGAAGGTATAACTGTAAAGTATTGCAAATAACTTTATACATGTAACATAATATATGAAGGAATTATCTAAAGTCTGTCCATTCTCCCAACAGAGAGCAGGGAAAGATAGAGAAGAAGTTGCCGAGCTCACGGAAATAAAATTTTCTATGATTTGACGCAGTAGTTTTATATAGAAAATTGTTTAAATTGAACCTGACAATGGATTCATGCTGCCCAAACCACAGGCAGCATAAATCCAAGTCCGGGTCCATTACCTCAGCCACCTATCTCGTTACATAAAAATGCTCACCTGGGACCATGTTGCTCCAGTGATTGCTCCAAGAGGCCGATTTCTGGTGGCTTCTCTCTACCCAGATCCCCTTGAGTAATAGGCCTCTCTATATACGCAGAGTGAGACCTATCATTTGGAGAAGCCTACTGGACTAGTCACACTAACCAAATGGCCGGTCTTTATATACAGTGGGGAAAAAAAGTATTTAGTCAGTCAGCAATAGTGCAAGTTCCACCACTTAAAAAGATGAGAGGCGTCTGTAATTTACATCATAGGTAGACCTCAACTATGGGAGACAAACTGAGAAAAAAAAATCCAGAAAATCACATTGTCTGTTTTTTTTTCATTTTATTTGCATATTATGGTGGAAAATAAGTATTTGGTCAGAAACAAAATTTCATCTCAATACTTTGTGATATATCCTTTGTTGGCAATGACAGAGGTCAAACGTTTTCTGTAAGTCTTCACAAGGTTGCCACACACTGTTGTTGGTATGTTGGCCCATTCCTCCATGCAGATCTCCTCTAGAGCAGTGATGTTTTTGGCTTTTTGCTTGGCAACACGGACTTTCAACTCCCTCCAAAGGTTTTCTATAGGGTTGAGATCTGGAGACTGGCTAGGCCACTCCAGGACCTTGAAATGCTTCTTACGAAGCCACTCCTTCGTTGCCCTGGCGGTGTGCTTTGGATCATTGTCATGTTGAAAGACCCAGCCACGTTTCATCTTCAATGCCCTTGCTGATGGAAGGAGGTTTGCACTCAAAATCTCACGATACATGGCCCCATTCATTCTTTCATGTACCCGGATCAGTTGCCCTGGCCCCTTTGCAGTGAAACAGCCCCAAAGCATGATGTTTCCACCACCATGCTTTACAGTAGGTATGGTGTTTGATGGATGCAATTCAGTATTCTTTTTCCTCCAAACACGACAAGTTGTGTTTCTACCAAACAGTTCCAGTTTGGCTTCATCAGACCATAGGACATTCTCCCAAAACTCCTCTGGATCATCCAAATGCTCTCTAGCAAACTTCAGACGGGCCCGGACATGTACAGGCTTAAGCAGTGGGACACGTCTGGCACTGCAGGATCTGGTGGCGTAGTGTGTTACTTATGGTAAGCCTTGTTACATTGGTCCCAGCTCTCTGCAGTTCATTCACTAGGTCCCCCCGCGTGGTTCTGGGATTTTTGTTCACCGTTCTTGTGATCATTCTGACTCCACGGGGTGGGATTTTGCGTGGAGCACCAGATCGAGGGAGATTATCAGTGGTCTTGTATGTCTTCCATTTTCTAATTATTGCTCCCACAGTTGATTTCTTCACTCCAAGCTGGTTGGCTATTGCAGATTCAGTCTTCCCAGGCTGGTGCAGGGCTACAATTTAGTTTCTGGTGTCCTTTGACAGCTCTTTGGTCTTCACCATAGTGGAGTTTGGAGTCAGACTGTTTGAGGGTGTGCACAGGTGTCTTTTTATACTGATAGCAACTTTAAACAGGTGCCATTACTACAGGTAATGAGTGGAGGAAAGAGGAGACTCTTAAAGAAGAAGTTACAGGTCTGTGAGAGCCAGAAATCTTGATTGCTTGTTTCTGACCTAATACTTATTTTCCACCATAATATGCAAATAAAATGAAAAAAAAAAACAGACAATGTGATTTTCTGGATTTTGTTTTCTCAGTTTGTCTCCCATAGTTGAGGTCTACCTATGATGTAAATTACAGACGCCTCTCATCTTTTTAAGTGGTGGAACTTGCACTATTGCTGACTGACTAAATACTTTTTTTCCCCACTGTACATGTATGTTCTAAAACGCCATAGCGGATAAAACATACCTGAGTGAGATGTCCAAGTTGGAATCTGATTTATGCTGCCCGTGATTTGAGCAGGATGAACCTACTATAGGGTTCATTTTATCTGCTGCCTGAACTCTACAGAAGTCCTAGGAGTCATGTTTTCTCCACACTCTCACCAGGAAAGCCTGCGAGTCTTGCTTTCTCTGTACAGTGGCGTAACTTTAGTTCTAAGGGTCCCAATTCAAACTTTAGACCTGGCCCCACCAGCATGGTGGTCAGATATACGAGCATCTATAGTGTTCTAGATCCTATAAAGACATTTGTGTTCACCCTTCATCACAATAAAAAACCTACAGATAAAATATGTAAATCTCAGAAAACTCTGAAATAAGATCAATTTCTAAAAACTTCTAATTAGGAGTCAAACAGTTACCAAATAACAAATATCACTATATTGTTAATGAGCAAGTCAGCTATACAAAAATTAATATACCAATAATAAACTACACAAAGAGGATAAACACCACCTCAGAATTACCATATACTGTATTATCACCACATAGTGTGTGAGTACAACCTCCACCCTATTATTGAATAAAATCCACTATGCCAAGACTAATATATCAGCAGTATCATATACATTGAATAAATACCGCTACACCATGACCACCACATAGTGACCAAAAAATGTCACATATAGGGACAAATACCACCACACCATATCCAGACCACATATTATCACCACATAGTGACTGAATAATACCACATACAGGGACAAATACCACCCCACCATGACCAGACCACATATTACCATCACATAGTGACCGAATAATACCACATACAGGGAAAAATACCTTCATACTATAACCAAACCACATATTACCACCACATAGTGACTAAATAATACCGCATACAAAGTTTAAATACCGCCAATCGGTGACTGGACTACACATTGCTTTCACCACTACACTGATCATTATAAAAGAAAATCCACAATGCTAACACTAAGTGACACGGGAGCTTAGTAGATGGGGTATAGTATATTCAGTGCAGAGAAATTCAATAACTTAGTGGTAACACATCCAAATAAAGTCTTTCCTTATCACCTTTCTGCTTCAACTGGCACAGACCACTATGACTTCTTTCAGCCATGACTCATCCTCTCAATAAATGAACACAAATATATATCTAAGACTTATTACATCTACGTCACACTCCATACTTTTCCCCAACTTCTACATCATGCCAGATTAAGAAAAAAGTACAATAATACCACCCTGGTTCCCTGTACAGTAACAGTGCCTCCCTTTTGTTCTCCCATAGTAACAGCATCAGCAAAAATAAAATATATACTTGTAGTGATGTCTCCCTTTGTCACCCCATCACAGTAGACCCCCCCACTGTAGCCGCCATCCAATATTGATGCATATATTTGCTTTGCGGACCCTGTGTAATACTAAAATTCTTGTTTGTACCATCATACTTTGTGCTCAAATACAATAGTAATTCCAATTCTCAAGTGGCAACAATAATGTAATAATGTCCACCATTTTGCTTCCACACAATAATAGCATCCACATTTTATGCCTCGATGCATTTGAAGAGTCCCATTTGTGGCTGTATAAATTAATACTGTGTGGTCCACCATCATTGTGGATTAATAGAGTCCCCTATTCTGCCTCCCATACACTGTTATTTTCCTCTAATTGGCCCCATACAATAATAGTGTTCCTTACTTGCTACGATAAACTAATAATGTATGTTCTTAATTCTGGCCTCCATTCTGTTATAATGTCTTCTGTCCCTCATTCTGTAATAATGTCCCCCATTCTGTAATAATGTCCCTCATTCTGTATTAATAAACCAGTGTCTGTCTTGGTTTGTGCGCCTTGATCAGACGTATTTTTCCTTCCTTGCATTTTAAATTCTGAAATAATGTCTCACATCATGGGCCCCTGCCAGAAATAATATCCCCTCTCCTAGGCCCTTTCCTGTTATAATGTCCCCAGCTTGAGCCCCTTCCTTTTATAATGTCCTCCATCCTGGGCCCCTTTCTGATAGAAAGTTCCTCATACTGGAACCCTTCCAGTAATAATGTCTCCATCCTGGCCCCCTATCTATCATAATGTCCTTCATCTTTGGCCCATTTTTGTTATAATATCCTCAGTTCTACATCTCCTTTTCAATACACTAAAAATAAAACAAATACATGATTCTTCTTACCTTCCTTTGTTCTAACAACAGGTGGCACACTTGCCAAAAGTGGTGCATGAAGCCCTTTCTTGGAATAATGTTCTCCATCCTCTATGTATGGACCCAGTAAGAAGATTTCTCTATGAGTGGTTGAAGAAGGATTTATGCTTTTTATGAGCAGGTTGAGTAAGCAGGACAATTTTTCTCTATAAGTAGATGGGAAGCAAGACTCACATACTTTTTTTTATAAGTGGATAAGTTAAGCAAGACTTACAAGTATTTTTATGAGTGTGATAGAGAAATAGAACTCACAGGCTTTTTCTAAAAGGAGTAAACATTTGGGGTAAGTAGGGTAGGAGTAAGCAGGACTCTCAGGTCTTTTCTATAATGATTGAGGTAAGCAGGACTCTTAGGTTTTGTCTATAATGGATGTAATAATCAGGACTCAAGTTTTGTCTATAGTGGGTGTGGCAAGCAGAACTCTATGGCTTTGTCTATAATGGATCTGGTAAGGAGGAGTCTCAAGTTTTGTCTAAAATGGGTGGAGTAAGCAGGTGTTTCAGGGTTTGTCTATAATCCGTGGGGAAAGCAGGAGTTTCAGGATTTGTCAGTCATGGGTTCTTTAAGCAGGATTCTCAGGCTTTGTCCACAATGGGTGGGGTAAGCAGGACTCTCAGGCTTTGTCCATAATGGGTGGGGTAAGCAGGACTCTCAGGCTTTGTTAATAATGGATGGGGTAAGTAGGAGTTTAAGGCTTTGATATTAATGGGTGGGGTAAGTAGGAGTCTCAGGCTTTGTCTATAATGGGTGGGGTAAGTAGGAGTTCCAGGCTTTGTCTATAATGGGTGGGGTGAGTAGGAGTTTCAGGCTTTGTCTCTAATGGGTGGGGTAAGTAGGAGTTTCAGGTTTTGTCTATAATCGGTGAAGTAAGTAGGAGTTTCAGGCTTTGTCTATAATGGGTGGAGTTAGTTGGAGTTTCAGGCTTTGTCTATAATGGGTGGAGTAAGTAGGAGTTTCAGGCTTTGTCTATAATGGGTGGAGTAAGTAGGAATTTCAGGCTTTGTCTATAATGGTTGGAGTAAGAAGGACTCTCAGGCTTTCTCTCTTCATCCTAGCAACATTTAAACAGCTTCAATAAAAATATAGAATCAAATCATAAACCTGAGCATCTCTTCTAATATTTTTTCTGCTTTTAGACAGACCTGTTGTTCACAGCCAAATGACAGAATTGACTCCTCCATGGTCTACCCTAAATGCTTCCTTATAATTTATTTGAATAGGGACAGAGTTGCAATGCTTGACACAACCCATGGAAAGCAATGGCACTAATCCTTGACATTCCCTATAATTCCATAATGATGAAATATTTACAAATTATCACAGCTATTGTCAGAGATGTTTTTATTTTCATTTAAATGAATTTTATGCTCAGTATCTTAGGTTGACAATGTAAAGATTGTTATGTGAAGCTCTTTATATAATGGCACAGTTCAAGACCATGAATTATTCTTTGTGGTGTTGGTTTAAGTAGGGAGTGGATTGTTCTCTGGTGTGAAGTGATTGTGCTTAGACAAACATTGCCGGTCTGTAAATGGCTTTATGTTACTGAAGTGGCAAATGGAAATAGAAAGTCACAAAGGATATTCAGATTGAGAACACCGACTATTGACTGAGTCAGACATGTAAAATCTCTTGTACTCGAAATTACCTTGGTAAATCTACTGAAGGGTGAAAGGCATAATGTTCTGCAGTGACTACATGTGGATTGAGCCTTAAAAAGAAAATAAATATAATTAAGGGCAGTAGACTCAATTAAGTTACATAACAGAAATTATGCTCACTCAGAACAACTCTACTCTCATCTGTTCCCACAAACTTCTGCAAAGTTTCTTGGGCAGGATTCAAATTGCATTTTAAGCAAAAGTCAGTGACTCCTTTGAGGCTTCAGTCTGAAGTCCTGAAAAATGGGATTCGGGAGACCCATTCACTTCAATGAAGGAGACGGAATCACGGTGTGCTGTTTGATCTCCAAGGTTGACAGTGTCCGAGTCAGACACAAAAATACAGGCTACCACCTTTTGGCAAAGTTACTCAAACAGATGTCACTGGTTTACCATGACAGAGAGGAACCAGAAGACTGCACTGATTGATTGCTCCTACTCCTGCACTAATTAGAAGCACTTCACCTTCATATTAAACAGTGTAGGTTTGGTTTCTTCCAGCAGCACAGGGGTTAATCTGTTCTGCTGAGTGCTCCAGGAGGGTTTTTACTTTGATGGTCTCAGCTGTTCAGTGTTTACCACTTCCCTCTGATATATATTCTTGCCCCTGGCAAGCAGTCAATGTTAGAGTTAAGGGCCTGTTACACATAGCGATATCGCTAGCAATATTGCTATAGCGTCACTGGTTTTGTGATGCAGCAGCCATATTGCTAGCGACATCGCTACATGTGATACTTACCTCCGACCGGCTCCCCCACTGGTTAAAGCTGATCGCGCGAGAACGTCCTGGGCCATTTCTCGTCGGCTGCTTCCTGCTGGGCTTCCTGCTGTGGCGACGAGCGACGCGTGGACGCGGGCGGGAGGACGTCTTCATCGCCACGTCTGACAGGTAAGTAACTGTTAGGAATGGCGGAACGCACTAAATAAAAATAAATAATAAAGTGCGTTCGCCGCTCGGGGTCCACCGTGCAGTAGGTGTTACACTGCTGCTAGGTAATGACAGAGGAGCAATATGGCGGTACGATGCGCACGGGTTCAACTTCACCCGGAGTGCGCATAGCGGGCTCTGTTCACACACAGCGGTGCCGCAACAAAAACATACAAAATGCTGAACCTGTTAGAGACACAGGCCTCAGGTAAATGTACACACGGTATCTGGTCACTGGAGCCGGACCCAAGACAGAGGAGCTGCGTCCCTCTTGACCTACCGTGTGTGCGGCGTCGCTTCTGCGAGCGCCAAGAAGGGCTGCAACTGCAGTGCAGCGTAGGACACTGCCGCTCGACGACAAAGCCAGAAAGCAAGCGCAATGTCGGACGCTAGCGTAGTGGTGCAGTGTGCACAGTGGCTTAAGGCTTGCCACTGACTGGCGCTGACTGCTAAACTAATTCTCTATCCACATGCGTAATATCAGAAGAAAGGGGTTTTATAATGATTCAGTCACCAGAAACATACATCCGTCACCTTTCACACATAGCAAGTATAGTCTATACTAGTGCATGGCCGAACGGTCATGCGCACTTTTTATAGCCGTGCGGGACCTTCCTGATCTCCGAGATGGACCAATGAGATCTGGAGCAGGACCTGGGCACATGACTCCCGATCTCCAATGGGAGATCATCTCGTGAGCATGCCCAGTAGGAGCACAGAGGAACTTAGTCTCTGGAGCGGTCTGCTGCAAAGTAATCTTCTCTGCAGTAGATAGACAGCAAGAGACCGCAGAATGTGAGGCTATGGATTCCTGCAGAGCAGATGCAGAAACCTGATGCCTAACAGTAACGACTGCTGACCGCTGCTGCATCACTAGTGAGATCTGCATGTTTGGCAGCTCACTAGCGACCACTTAGCGATGCACCAGCGATCCTGACCGCGTCATAACGTTGTCGGGATCACTGGTGCATCGCTAAGTGTAACGGTACCCTTAGTTGTACCCTTAGTTGTATTCTGCCTGGCTTAGGAGCAGGAGGTGTTGGTTGTTTGGGGAGGTGTTTTGGAATGTTTTTCAGGCGACTGTTGTGTGGTAATTTTTCTATGTGCATACCCTCAAGCTCTCCTATTTGTTTTTTCCCCTCTTTACTTCCTGGTGCTCCTCTTTGTTATTTGTGAGTGTACATTTAAAAGACTGGTATTTTCATTGATCCCTGTACGTCTTCGCTTTTTAGTCTGATTTTGTGTGTTCATATACACAACAACTCCCCACTTTCCTGGGTGGGGGAGGGGACAAATAAGGGCTGATTCAGGAGCTCAGTAAAGAACATGACCCTGGACTCTTCACTATCAGAAGTAATCTGTGGTGCAGGGATAGCTAGGGCACCCTTAGCTTTAGGAATAGGGAAGGTGTTAAATATGCTTATTTTGTATATTTATTTATTCAGGACTTTTTACCAGATGCGATACTCTAAAGAA
Source organism: Dendrobates tinctorius (assembly GCF_039654945.1). Taxonomy (NCBI): domain Eukaryota; kingdom Metazoa; phylum Chordata; class Amphibia; order Anura; family Dendrobatidae; genus Dendrobates; species Dendrobates tinctorius. The sequence continues at coordinate 4,214,474 of NW_027361743.1, read as the reverse complement.
AATGTCATGATGTTTTTTTTTATAAAAAATGTAGTGTTTTATTGGATTGTCCACCAAAAAGCATTATTACAGCAAAACATAAAATAGATAAAATAGTTACAAAGAGATTGTCCGTTTGTCCATATCAAAGTTTGTCCCTCATCTTTCCTGGGATCCTGAACGGTAGATTGCGTCTGTCTCTGTCAAAAGCATGGTTAACTCACCATCTGTCCATCTGATGTCTGTGTGAAGTGTGAGCGAAGTGTGTCCAAAGAGAGCTCCCCTTCCTGTGGGTCATGTGGTTATATATGTCCCACATAGAACGTGTTCTCTCTATATGGTGTTAACATTTACCCTAAGGTAGCGTTTCCCAAACTCCAGTCCTCACGGCCCCCAACAGGTCATGTTTTCAGGATTTCCTTAGCATTTCACAGGTGATGGAAGTATCATCAAGGCATCAGGATTTCTCTCGCATATAACATTATGGAAATCCTGAAAACATGACCTGTTGGGGTCCGCGAGGACTGGAGTTTGGGAACCACTGCTCTAAGATAAATATACAGAAATAACCTGTCAGCTAAACCTTCCATGAGGCAATGTGCTCAATACAAAGTTGAGAATAAGAATAAATCAATAACCAGTAATTAATATTTAACAGAAGGAGCCCCTATCCAAGGGATATCATACTGCTGTACCATGGCAACAAATTCATTTAGCTAATAAATGTCTGATTATGGTTATAATTCCCATGTTTTCCAAAATAAGTAACTCTGGGGCACGAAAAGTTAATTTTTTTCAGAATTCCAAATTTGTTTTATATTCAATTTTTAATAGAATTTACATTTCAAGAGTTTTGTCCCTAAAATAAAAATGTGTAACTTATGGAAGACAATGGAAGTAAAGGAATCCTCTGCTGCCTTTTTCACACAATTGGTATTCCATTGTCGCAGCTGATTTCAGGGTTGGTGTGTTTGAGAAGTTCTCACAAAAGGTGCGCACAAGCATCACGGTGTTCAAGATAAGTTCTTACACAGAACGGAATTAGCTAGAAGTTCAGTCTGCTCTTTCCGATAATGTCAAAATTATAATGTAAGAAAAAGCAATATTGAAGAGGAATACATTACAGCCGAGATCATTCGCAATGTATTGAGACGCGGGCATTTTGGCAGAATAGTCAGCTAATCCCTGGATTATCCTTTTGCATTGTTTTGGTAGTGAAAAACAGGATAAAAAAATGCAATAAAATTCAAAAATGCTCGAGCAAAATATTCAGGGGTCTCTCAAGGGGTTGAGTTCATTTTCACAGAAAGCAGTGACCTTTCTGATGGACATTGTTTTGCAAAGACCCTTATGCTCTATTAATTATTAAAACTGACCCGCTAGAGGAAATTAACGTTTCATGGCCTTTATTGGTATTATCAGTTCCCTCAAAAAGCCATGTTTGCAGATGTTCCATGTATTGTCAACTGCTTGTATGCCATATATATATACATGTTGCAAATCGCTGGGCTGGTAGCAGCCCAAAGATGTACAGTAGAGGTTTGGTGGGAGCACACATACCATTAAATACTCTGGAAGGTTAAAAGCCCCTGGTAGGTCTATTTTAACATTTTTTAAGTTTTGCCACCACAACATAAGCAATACTTTCAACTTACAGTTCTATCCGTGACTACACTAAGCGCCGTTAAGGGAAAAGACAATCAAAATGATCAGAAATATTCTTCATTAGGGCTCTTTAAACATCTGATTTTTCCACTTATGAGAAAACAAACCAATTATTCTGATCAGACTTTGATCCAAGTTTGATCAAAGTGTGGTCTGAGTGTCATCCGATTTTCTCAGAAAAAAAGGTTCTCCACCTTCTGTATTTTGACAGTCCCTGAAAATAGGATGTCATGTGAGTGCAGTCTAATTTTTTTTCATGGACCGATAGCTTGCATTGCCGATTTTAAGATGAACTTCGGATTAAACATGGGCATGTGTTAGGCGCCGGGATTGTCCCGCTGTACGGGATGGATCTCAAGCATTGTCTGGTGCAGTGGTCACCCATTCTAGCTTGGCCACTGGGATGACTGCTCAGCACAGACTTTGGCCCCAGTGCCTTGCACAGGCTCATGCTGCATGTGTAGTTACTGCTGGCCCTCGAGCTAAGCCTATGGTGACTACTGCTATACACATGCAGCGTTGTGCTCTGGAGACTAAGTCCGGATTTCCCCCTACTGAGCATGTCCATGATGTGGTGCCCTCTCATTGGTGCTCGGATGTCAGCTGCTCTGGTGAGGTGGCAGCTTCAGATTGGTCCACAGGCAAGGTCCTGTCTTTCTGGACTTGAGCTAAAGGTGTAAAAGGCTCTCAATGGGGCACACCTGTGCGCTAGTATCATGTGTGTTTGGTGTGTTGGTGGTTACTTTTCCACCCTGTGTGCACGTGTGCCGCTAATAGCACTGCGAGTGTTGGTCTAGACAGGCAGTGTAGGGTGGGAACTTCCGCTTGAACTTAGCATCTGCACCGCGCATTCTCAGGCGCGCGTTCTAAAGCACACCATATGTCAGGGGCAGGGTCAACCACCTGCTTAGTCTTCCCTGGAGGGTTAAGTCATAGGGACCCCAATTAGTATTTTTCTATATGCCTGTGCAGTCTAACAGGGTATAGTCCTTTTTGCTTTTCTTCATAGTACCGCTCTGTGGTGTAACAGAGCTTGTTACTTTGCGCTCTGTGCACACTGACTGACACTTAACTCAGTATGCTAAGTGTTTTCTCACAGCCTTGCTCCGTCATTGTGCTAGCTGCGGATTCTTCATCACCGCATAGTGGACCCCGGGTTGCGAGCGCACCTTATTATAATTTCTTATTCGGTGCGTTCCGCCAGTCCTAACAGTATGTTTACGCGATTTCAATGGACATGTGTTTGAACCCATAAACAGTTATGAGTGCTGTCCATGACAAGTGCAGATATCACTCAAGCATGAAAATCGGACATGTGAACGAGCCCTCTTTCGCTAGGCTCCAACCAGTGGTAGAAATATTTAAAGAGGAGTTCATCATTCCTCTACCCTAATTTTCTGGTAGTAAAAAGGTTGCAAAATTTGGCTCGAAGGTATTTGCACACAATATTTATAACTTTTGTACTTTTGCTGTTTGTTCTGACACTTTTGCACAAAGTGGATGAGGCTTTATAAAAAGGAATGGTCTACGGTGCCAAATTTGCTATTATTTGTGCTAGATACCTGGTGGACATTGTAGCTGAAACCTACTAGATTTAATTTTCCAGTGAATGATTAGCCCAAAGATGTGTCTCCTAATAAATTTTGGTGCTAAATCCAGTGGCCTTTGGGTTCAAGACTAGCTTATAAAATGGAAGTCTTGATAAACTCCCCCATTCTGTAGAGATCCCCCTTTAGTTCCCCCCACTGTGCAGTACCATTCTTGACCACAAATTGTGCTCTGAAGGGGAAAGACAAGGAAAACATTAAGACACATACTCTATGATACACTAGAATCTGACTAGGGGTTTAAACATTTAGAGGGGGTTTATCATGCTTCTCTGGTACCAGAAAAGTTGAATATTTGTGCAAAATACTTGTAACTTTTTTGCACTTTTACACTTTGCCTGACACTTTTTTTTAAAACTTGGATGAGAGTTAGTAATAAAAGTCATTGTCTACAGTGCCAGATTTAATTATGTATGCCGAAAACTGACTAAAATCTACTAGATTCTCCACTGAATGGACAGCCCAATGATGTGCCAAATGTATAAATAGGCATTCATCTCGTAATAAATTTTGGACACCATAGTCTCTTGGGATTTGGGTTCAAGACCAGCTTAAGAAATTGCATTCTTGATTCATTCCCGTTCTGCAGAGGTTGCTTTATGGAATATTATCATATCTACACTGTGTTCCAAATTATTATGCAAATGATATTTTTCTATGATTTTCCTAAATAGTCAGTACAAATGACAGTCAGTCTAATAAAAGTCATCACTAGAGTTGAGCATTCCAATACCGCAAGTATCGGGTATCGGCCGATACTTGCGGTATCGGAATTCCGATACCGACATCCGATATTTTTTCAATATCGGGCACGGGCATCGGAATCGGAAGTTCAAAGTTGATTGACAGCCGAAATGATGTCATAATGATGCGCGGTGTGTGCGCATCATGATGCGCCGTCATTTCGGGCCTTCCGGGGGTCTCTGCCGGCCTGCCGGGGGGCTGTGCCGGCCTGCCGGGGGGCTGTGTGGACTGCCCGGGGTCTGTACCGGCCTGCCGGGGGGGCTGTGCCGGCCTGCCGGTGGTCTGTGCACCCTGTGGGGGTCTGTACCGGCCTGCCGGGGGGCTGTGCCGGCCTGCCGGGGGGCTGTGCACCCTGTGGGGGTCTGTACCGGCCTGCCGGGGGGCTGTGCTGATGTCCGGGGGTCTGTGCAGGCATCGTCCGATGGGACTACAAGTCCCATCGGGTGATGCCTGCTACCATGACAGTGATTGACACATTAGCCAATGATGGGACAGTAGTAGTCCCATCATCCGGCTAATGTGTTAAATGTTAAAAAAAAAAAAAAAATACTACATACATGCATACTACATGCATGCTACATGCATGCTACATACATACCACATATATACTACATGCATGCTACATACATACTACATGCTACATGCATGCTACATACATACTACATGCTACATACATACTACATATATACTACATGCATGCTACATACATACTACATGCTACATACATACTACATATATACTACATGCATGCTACATACATACTACATGCTACATATATACTACATGCATGCTACATACATGCTACATGCTACATACATACTACATACATACTACATATATACTACATGCATGCTACATACATACTACATATATGCATCATACATACTACATATATGCATCATACATACTACATGCTACATACATACTACATACATACTACATATATACTACATGCATGCTACATACATACTACATGCTACATACATACTACATACTCCATACATACTATATACATACTACATGCATGCTACATACATACTGCATGCATGCTACATACATACTACATACATACTACATGCATGCTACATACATACATACATGCTACATACATACTACATACATACTACATGCATGCTACATATATACTACATATATACTACATACATGCTACATACTATATACATACTACATACATACTACATACATACTACATGCATGCTACATACATACCACATATATACTACATGCATGCTACATACATACTACATGCTACATGCATGCTACATACATACCACATATATACTACATGCATGCTACATACATACTACATGCTACATGCATGCTACATACATACTACATGCTACATACATACTACATATATACTACATGCATGCTACATACATACTACATGCTACATACATACTACATATATACTACATGCATGCTACATACATACTACATGCTACATATATACTACATGCATGCTACATACATGCTACATGCTACATACATACTACATACATACTACATATATACTACATGCATGCTACATACATACTACATATATGCATCATACATACTACATATATGCATCATACATACTACATGCTACATACATACTACATACATACTACATATATACTACATGCATGCTACATACATACTACATGCTACATACATACTACATACTCCATACATACTATATACATACTACATGCATGCTACATACATACTGCATGCATGCTACATACATACTACATACATACTACATGCATGCTACATACATACATACATGCTACATATATACTACATATATACTACATACATGCTACATACTATATACATACTACATACATACTACATACATACTACATGCATGCTACATACATACTACATATATACTACATGCATGCTACATACTACATACATACTACATACATACTACATATATACTACATGCATGCTACATACATACTACATACATACTGCATACATGCTACATACATGCTACATACATACTACATGCTACATATATACTACATACATAATACATACTACATATATACTACATGCATGCTACATACATACTACATGCATGCTACATACATACTACATGCTACATACATTCTACATACATACTACATGCATGCTACATACTACATGCTACATACATACTACATACATACTACATATATACTACATGCATGCTACATACATACTACATGCTACATACATACTACATACATACTACATGCATGCTACATACATACTACATGCTACATACATACTACATACATGCTACATACATACTACATACATGCTACATGCATGCTACATACATTACATTCATACAATACATACATAGACATACAGTACATGTAACATAGAGTAACATACTTACCAATACTTGTCACATTGTTCCCCGAAGCCATTGTCTTTTACGGAATAAATATTAACATAACAAACCACAAAAATACTCACCCATGATCCGAAGCAGTCCACGAGTGTGTCCCACGACGATCTTGGGTAGAGAACTGCAGCATCAGCTGATGCTGCCGCTCTCTACGGGCTGCAGGAATCCAATGACGGAAGAAATTCCCACACAGCTTTTACCATAAAGTGAGACTAGGGACTTTTTTTTTTTTAAGTGGCGGAGGAATACAGTGCGGAAGGATACCTACCTTCCGTCATTGGATTCCTGCTGCCCGTAGAGAGCGGCAGCATCAGCTGATGCTGCAGTTCTCTACCCAAGATCGTCGTGGGACACACTCGTGGACTGCTTCGGATCATGGGTGAGTATTTTTGTGGTTTGTTATGTTAATATTTATTCCGTAAAAGACAATGGCTTTGGGGAACAATGTGACAAGTATTGGTAAGTATGTTACTCTATGTTATATGTACTGTATGTCTATGTATGTATTGTATGAATGTATTGTATGTAGCATGCATGTAGTATGTATGTAGCATGTATGTAGTATGTATGTAGCATGTAGTATGTATGTAGCATGCATGTAGTATGTATGTAGTATGTATGTAGCATGTAGTATGTATGTAGCATGCATGTAGTATGTATGTAGCATGCATGTAGTATGTATGTAGTATGTACTGTATGTAGTATGTATGTAGCATGTAGTATGTAGCATGCATGTAGTATGTATGTAGTATGTATGTAGCATGTAGTATGTATGTAGCATGCATGTAGTATGTATGTAGCATGCATGTATTATATATGTAGTATGTATGTAGTATGTATGTAGTATATATGTAGCATGTAGTATGTATGTAGTATGTATGTAGTATGTATGTAGCATGCATGTAGTATATATGTAGTATGTATGTAGTATGTATGTAGTATGTAGCATGCATGTAGTATATATGTAGTATGTATGTAGCATGCATGTAGTATGTATGTAGTATGTATGTAGTATGTATATAGTATGTAGCATGTATGTAGTATATATGTAGTATGTATGTAGCATGCATGTAGTATGTATGTAGTATGTATGTAGCATGTATGTATGTATGTAGCATGCATGTAGTATGTATGTAGTATGTATGTAGCATGTATGTATGTATGTAGCATGCATGCAGTATGTATATAGCATGCATGTAGTATGTATATAGTATGTATGTAGTATGTATGTAGTATGTAGTATGTATGTTGCATGTAGTATGTATGTAGCATGCATGTAGTATATATGTAGTATGTATGTAGTATGTATGTAGGATGTAGTATGTATGATGCATATATGTAGTATGTATGATGCATATATGTAGTATGTATGTAGCATGCATGTAGTATATATGTAGTATGTATGTAGTATGTATGTAGCATGTAGCATGTATGTAGCATGCATGTAGTATATATGTAGTATGTAGCATGCATGTAGTATGTATGTAGCATGCATGTAGTATATATGTAGTATGTATGTAGCATGCATGTAGTATATATGTACTATGTATGTAGCATGTAGTATATATGTAGCATGCATGTAGTATGTATGTATGTAGTTTTTTTTTTTTTTTTACATTTAACACATTAGCCGGATGATGGGACTACTACTGTCCCATCATTGGCTAATGTGTCAATCACTGTCATGGTAGCAGGCATCGCCCGATGGGACTTATAGTCCCATCGGACGATGCCTGCACAGACTACCGGAGCCTGCACAAACCCCCCGGCAGGCCGGCACAGCCCCCTGGCAGGCCGGCACAGCCCCCCCGGAGCCTGCACAGACCACCGGCAGGCTGGTACAGACCCCGGGCAGTCCGCACAGCCCACCGGCAGGCCGGCACAGCCCCCCGGCAGGCCGGTACAGACCCCGGGCAGTCCGCACAGCCCACCGGCAGGCCGGCACAGCCCCCCTGCAGGCCGGCAGAGACCCCCGGAAGGCCCGTACAGACCCCCGAGAGGCTGTACAAGGGCAGGAAAGGGTTTTTCCAATTCCGATACCGGAAGTCTCATAGACTTGAATGGGACTTCCGGTATCGGCATCGGCGATACCGATACTTTTTTTAAAGATCGGCCGATCCATTCCGATCCGATATTTTGAAGTATCGGACGGTATCGCTCAACTCTAGTCATCACCCGTTAGAGTATACATCAAATTTTATTGAAGAAACCTCCCAATGATAACCGTATAATCTCCAAAATGAATAAAAACTCAAATTGCACTGTTCCAAATTATTAGGCACAGTAGAATTTCTAAACATTTGATATGTTTTAAAGAACTGAAAATGTTCATTTGTGGAATTTGCAGCATTAGGAGGTCACATTCACTGAACAAAAAAGCTATTTAACTCCAAAACATCCTAACAGGCCAAGTTACATGCTATCATAGGAACCCTTCTGTGACATCACCTTCACAATTCTTGCATCCAGTGAACTTGGGAGTTTTTGGAGAGTTTCTGCTTGGATTTCTTTGCATGAAGTCGGAATAGCCTCCCAGAGTTGCTGTTTTGATGTGAACTGCCTCCCTCATAGATCTTTTGCTTGATGATACTCCAAAGGTTCTCTACAGGGTTGAGGTCAGGGGAAGATGGTGGCCACACCATGAGTTTATCTCCTTTTATGCCTATAGCAGTCAATGACTCAGAGGTATTCTTTGCAGCATGAGATGGTGCATTGTCATGCATGAAGAGGATTTTGCTCCTGAAGGCACATTTCTGCTATTTATACCATGGAAGACAGCTGTCAGTCAGAAACTCTATATACAGTACTTTGCAGAGGTCATTTTCACACCTTCAGGAACCTTAAAGAGCCCTACCAGCTGTTTCCCCATGATTCCGGCCCAAAACATGACTCCTCCTTGCTGAAGTCGCAGCCTTGTTGGGACATAGTGGCCATCCACCAACCATCCATCTGGACCATCCAGGGTTGCTCGACACTCATCAGTAAACAAGACTGTATGAAAAATAGTCTTCATGTATGTCTGGACCCACTGCTACAATTTCTGCTTGTGAACACTTTTTAGGGGTGGCCGAATAGTAGGTTTATGCACCACAGCAAGCCTTTGAAGGATCCTACACCATGAGGTTTGAGGGGCTCCAGAGGCACCAGCAGCTTTAAATATCTGTTTGCTGGTTTGTAATGGCTTTTTAGCAGCTGCTCTCTTAATCCGATGAACTTGCCTGGCAGAAACCTTCCTCATTCTGCCTTTATCAGCACAAACATGTCTGTGCTCAGAATCAACCACAAATCTCTTAACAGTACGATGGTCACGTTTAAATTTTTGGGAAATATCTAATGTTTTCATCTCTTGACCAAGGCATTGCACTATTTGATGCTTTTCAGCAGTAGAGAGGTCCTTTTTCTTTCCTAAATTCCTTGAAACCTGTGCCCTGCTTAATAATGTGGAACATCATTCTTAAGTAGTTTTCCTTTAATTGGGCTCACTTGGTAAACTAATTATCACAGGAATTTGAGATTGATTTCAGTGATCCAAAGAGCTCTGATACACAATACCATCTATGAGTTTATTTGAAAAACAAAAAATTACATCTTTATGACACTTAAATCCAATTTGCATAATAATTTGGAACGCAGTGTATAGGTAAAGGTTTTGTCATACTCTGTTGGGAGATGTTTATGCTGTATGCGGCAATATGCATCCATCCAGTGGTTGTGATGTGAATTGTAGCCTTTGGAAAGTTTTCCTAGCACATCAAGATAATATATTGATTGATTGTATAGCGAGACGCTTGTGTCCTCAATTTGGGGGAAAGATAAAGTCACACATCTGTTCGTCTTTTTATCAGTAAATAATACAGTGCCTCAAACAGAATTTTGATAACAGAAAAAGGGGCCTGCATCATCAAATGCCCAAACGCAATGTAAAATGATAGAATTGTAATGAAATAAAGTTATTACTTTAAACAGAATGAAAAAAAAAAGTTTGTATCAATTTGCATAATTGGGTTTAAATTAATTTCCTATTTCAGGCAATTTTTGGGGAAACTGATTATTATTCCAAACATGTTCTCAGCAATCTATTTTCAAGGAAAGTTAATGGCTTCTATGACCCCATAAGACGACTCCTGCATGGTGCGTGGATGAATCTTTAATTAGCATCACTTTACATTACTATGATTTTGAAACCCTTAAAGGATATGAAGGATAAGAATAATTCCTATTATGTTTTGGTCGGGTGCCAAACTAGAGCTAAAGATGACTGATGCCTTTTATAAAGGGGATTCATAACTTGGGATGATATCTATGCAAAGGTTTCAGATAGAGATGAGCTAGAGATGAGCGAATTGATTGGTTACAAATCAAATTTGTTAATTTTTTTAGGAATTCGACGAACTTGAAAAAATTTGAACAATTTGCAATTCACCTAAAATTGCCGGCACCATTCTGCATGTTGAAGAATATTCCATTGGCAAGAGAAAGCTGACATGACTTGGGAACGCTGGGCAGTCTTCCCTATAATGTCAAGCCCAGCTATCACATCATTTGGTACAGCACAGCTATTAGGGAGTAACATAGCCTGTATAAAAGCAAAGGCAAGGAACGTAGGAGACATTTTGCAATGAATCTGGATTGTGAGAGGACGTCGTAGCTCACAGCTTAGCTATAGAGATAGAGCCATGACTTACTGAAGGAACTGTACAGATAGTGTATGACGCCACAGAAGTGAAGACAATTAGTTATAGCCATATATACTGAAGTCACTTTGACATTTCTAAGGTTGAGTTTAAAATAATGAGCCTGAAAGGAGTTGGATACAGTCCTAGGAGACCTCAGAGTGTCATACACGTCTTTTCTGGGCAATTAAGGGCTTCGTATTATTTTTAGTTTGCCACAAATCCAAAAAATTGGCGAAGCTGTGGAGATCAAAATATTGGCTCACCTCATATTTTAGGTTTTACACAGTGATCTCTTGACCAAAACACTGAATGGAGGTAAGGGATTAGATGACATCAGGATAAAAAAGATTTGCTGCTCTTTCCCATTAAACGGGGCCAGAATTTTTCAAAGGCTGTATTTGGCATTGCAATGTCCCTGAAGTAAAGGAGCTTAGCTGCAAAAGGATATTAGTTTCTGTGAAAAAAAGAAAGGGTCTCCCATCAAAATGATGATGTTTATCTCAACGAGACAAAGAATAAGCACCACAAAAAATACTTGGACCAAAAGTGTTGCGCATTATGTTGAGTTCTGAGCTCATCATCTGGGCAAAAAGTTTGTAAAACTTTTCTGAGCCTAGAGCTATACTGTGCGTGCAGCAGAACATATAGAAAAGTATTGGAAATGAGCGTCCAATAACATAGTACTTACTCTTGAAAAAATGTTCTTTTTTCTTTATTAATTTACTGTAATAAAAACACTCAAAAACAAACAAGTGAACATAGCCTGAAATACCAAGTCCAGCCTATTGGCATGATATCATCAGTATGTGCCTTCAATACTTCTTCCGTATGGACATGGATGACCCTACTCATTATAGCATTAGATTTGCATAATAATTACGTTTTTACTTGAATTTTCTCTAGATAAAGTGGTAAAATCTTTTTGCTATACACCTTCAAAATAATTAATAAGAAGAAACTTCCTACTTGACCACCATGACCCAAGTACATTAATATTGGGTGTCAGCCTAAAAGTGTGTAGACACTGAACATCTCTAATATGGCACAACCATGCCCCACTCTCAAATCTCTAAATATAATAAATTTTCGAATGATTCATAACTAGAGTTGAGCGATACCGTCCGATACTTCAAAGTATCGGATCGGAATGGATCGGCCGATCTTTAAAAAAAGTATCGGTATCGCCGATTCCGATACCGGAAGTCCCATTCAAGTCTATGGGACTTCCGGTATCGGAATAAGAAAAACCCTGTTTTTGCCTTGTACAGCCTCTCTGGGGTCTGTACGGGCCTTTCGGGGGGCTGTGCCGGCCTGCCAGGGGGTCTGTGCAGGCTCCGGTGGTCTGTGCCGGCCTGCCGGGGGCTGTGCCGGCCTGCCGGTGGTCTGTGCAGGCTCCGGTGGGCTGTGCCGGCCTGCCGGTGGTCTGTGCAGGCTCCGGTGGGCTGTGCCGGCCTGCCGGGGGGCTGTGCTGGCCTGCCGGTGGTCTGTGCAGGCTCTGGGGGGCTGTGCCGGCCTGCCGGGGGGCTGTGCCGGCCTGCCGGTGGTCTGTGCAGGCTTCGGGGGTCTGTGCAGGCATCGTCCGATGGGACTACAAGTCCCATCGGGCGATGCCTGCTACCATGACAGTGATTGACACATTAGCCAATGATGGGACAGTAGTAGTCCCATCATCCGGCTAATGTGTTAAATGTTAAAAAAAAAAAAAAAAAAAAAATACTACATACATACTACATGCATGCTACATACATACTACATGCTACATACATACTACATGTTACATACATACTACATGCTACATACATACTACATACATACTACATGCATGCTACATACATACTACATGCTACATACATACTACATGCTACATACATACTACATATATACTACATACATACTACATACATACTGCATGCTACATACATACTACATACATACTACATACATACTACATGCATGCTACATGCATGCTACATACATACTGCATGCTACATACATACTACATACATACTACATACATACTACATGCATGCTACATGCATGCTACATGCATGCTACATGCATGCTACATACATACTACATGCTACATACATACCACATACATACTACATACATACTACATACATACTACATGCATGCTACATACATACTACATGCATGCTACATGCATGCTACATACATACTACATGCTACATACATACCACATACATACTACATACATACTACATACATACTACATGCTACATACATACTACATATATACTACATGCATGCTACATACATACTACATGCTACATACATACTACATATATACTACATGCATGCTACATACATACTACATGCTACATACATACCACATACATACTACATACATGCTACATGCTACATACATACTACATACATACTACATACATACTACATGCATGCTACATACATACTACATGCATGCTACATACATACTACATGCATGCTACATGCATGCTACATACATACTACATGCTACATACATACCACATACATACTACATACATACTACATACATGCTACATGCTACATACATACTACATATATACTACATGCATGCTACATACATACTACATATATACTACATGCATGCTACATACATACTGCATGCTACATGCATGCTACATACATACTACATACATACTACATGCTACATACATACCACATATATACTACATACATACAATACATTCATACAATACATACATAGACATACAGTACATATAACATAGAGTAACATACTTACCAATACTTGTCACATTGTTCCCCGAAGCCATTGTCTTTTCCGGAATAAATATTAACATAACAAACCACAAAAATACTCACCCACGATCCGAAGCAGTCCACGAGTGTGTCCCACGACGATCTTGGGTAAAGAACTGCAGCATCAGATGATGCTGCCGTTCTCTACGGGCTGCAGGAATCCAATGACGGAAGGTAGGTATCCTTCCGCACTGTATTCCTCCGCCACTTAAAAAAAAAAAAAGTCCCTAGTCTCACTTTATGCCATTGCTGCGTGGGAAATTCCCACAGAGCAATGGCATAAAGTGAGACTAGGGACTTTTTTTTTTTAAGTGGCGGAGGAATACAGTGCAGAAGGATACCTACCTTCCGTCATTGGATTCCTGCAGCCCGTAGAGAACGGCAGCATCATCTGATGCTGCAGTTCTCTACCCAAGATCGTCGTGGGACACACTCGTGGACTGCTTCGGATCGTGGGTGAGTATTTTTGTGGTTTGTTATGTTAATATTTATTCCGGAAAAGACAATTGCTTCGGGGAACAATGTGACAAGTATTGGTAAGTATGTTACTCTATGTTATATGTACTGTATGTCTATGTATGTATTGTATGTATGTAGTATATATGTGGTATGTATGTAGCATGTAGTATGTATGTAGTATGTATGTAGCATGCATGTAGCATGCAGTATGTATGTAGCATGCATGTAGTATATATGTAGTATGTATGTAGCATGTAGCATGTATGTAGTATGTATGTAGTATGTATGTGGTATGTATGTAGCATGTAGTATGTATGTAGCATGCATGTAGCATGCATGTAGTATGTATGTAGCATGCATGTAGTATGTATGTAGCATGCATGTAGTATGTATGTAGTATGTATGTAGTATGTATGTAGCATGCATGTAGTATGTATGTAGTATGTATGTAGTATGTATGCAGCATGTATGTAGTATGTATGTGGTATGTATGTAGCATGTAGTATGTATGTAGCATGCATGTAGTATATATGTAGTATGTATGTAGCATGTAGTATGTATGTAGCATGCATGTAGTATGTATGTAGTATTTTTTTTTTTTTTTAACATTTAACACATTAGCCGGATGATGGGACTACTACTGTCCCATCATTGGCTAATGTGTCAATCACTGTCATGGTAGCAGGCATCGCCAGATGGGACTTGTAGTCCCATCGGATGATGCTTGCACAGACCCCCGGACATCAGCACAGCCCCCCGGCAGGCCGGCACAGCCCCCCGGCAGGCCGGTACAGACCCCCACAGGGTGCACAGACCACCGGCAGGCCGGCACAGCCCCCCGGCAGGCCGGTACAGACCCCCACAGGGTGCACAGACCACCAGCAGGCCGGCACAGCCCCCCGGCAGGCCGGTACAGACCCCCACAGGGTGCACAGACCACCGGCAGGCCGGCACAGCCCCCCCGGCAGGCCGGTACCGACCCCGGGCAGTCCACACAGCCCCCCGGCAGGCCGGCAGAGACCCCCGGAAGGCCCGAAATGACGGCGCATCATGATGCGCACACACCGCGCATCATGATGACGTCAGGCCGTCAATCAACTTTGAACTTCCGATTCCGATGCCGAATTCCGATATTGAAAAAATATCGGAAGTCGGTATCGGAATTCCGATACAGCAAGTATCGGCCGATACCCGATACTTGCGGTATCGGAATGCTCAACACTATTCATAACAGTTCCCCTAGAGGAGCGGACAATTTTATTTTTATGTGTAATACACACTGTAGGACCAATTAATAAGAATTTTTTTCACCACAAAGGGGTTGTTTCATGAAGATAGCCTCGTTCACCTATTAAAGCATATGGCCATCATATGGGGTGTTTGCTTTATTCCGATTTAAGCTGTCTTAATGACATCAAAGTTACATATATCATCAGTAATGTGACCTGCCAAATGAATTCTCTATTTGTTGGGGTCCCACCACTATCATTTATGTCAAACAATAGAATGATGTTCTCTCAAATCAAGGAAAATTGTCTCCACCTCCCGACCTGTGTTTTTTAGATGCTGCATGTCCAAGTTATTATACTGAAAGGCAAAACATATAATGTCTGAAAAAGTAGAGCAGAAGAGGCACAATACTCTCTACTTTCAGTGCCACATACAGGCGCTTCTCACAAAATTAGAACATCATCAAAAAGTTAATTTATTTCAGTTCTTGAATACAAAAAGTGAATCTCATATATTATATAGAGCCATTACAAACAGAGTGATCTATTTCACGTGTTTATTTCTGTTAATGTTGATGATTATGGCTTACAGCCAATGAAAACCCAAAAGTCATTATCTCAGTAAATTTGAATAATTAACAAAAACACCTGCATAGGCTTCCTAAGGGTTTAAAAAGGTCCCTTAGGCTGGTTTCACACTTGCTTTGGGCAGAGTTACGGAGGTCGGCGTGCTTCCTCCGTTAAGCCCCACCCACTAACGCACCGCTTCCATTCAGCTCCGCCTACGTCTGCCTGCATCCTGCGTGCCTATCTTTAACATTGGGTATGCAGGCCATGCGGATGTATGCGGATGCTTCCGCTTGCGTCGTTTTGACACTGTGCCGAACTGCATTGAATGCAGCATGTTGCATTTTGTTGCGGTCGGTGCAGCATCAAAATGATGCAAGCGGAGGCATCCACATACATCCTCATGGCCTGCATACCCATTGTTAAAGATAGGTAAGCAGGACGCAGGCAGACGTAGGCAGAGCTGAATGTAAGAGGTGCTGCAGTGGGAGGGGTGTTATGAAAGAGTCACCATTGGAGGCAGACACAAAAATAGAAGCTACGTCCAGAAAACCAGAGAAGTTGGCAACAATCAGATTGCAGACCCCTGAAACTATCAACACAACTAGCAGTAGCCGTGGGGGGTTCCTACGGTGCCCTAGACCCCTCGATCACAGCCGGAGAGCTAAATAGCCTAAAGACAGAAAAGGAAATCTAAACTGCCCCAGAGCAGACCCCAAAGTAAAAGGCAGCCCCCAACATATAATGACGGTGAAGCAAGATGAAAAAACACTCACACAGATAGAAAGATAGGCTGAGCAAACGATGGGGCCCAAGCTAACTAAACAGGACAGGAAAGGAAGGTTGCTGTCTGCAATCTGCCAAAACCCTATCAAAGACATAAGCCAACAGGCTGATATGGAAAAAGACCCTGAAGCAGCTAGGCTTCAAAAACTATATCAGCACTCAGGTATTTTCTGAAGACAGAGCTAAAGGAATTCAGCTCACCCCAGCAGGGAATGGCAGAAATACAGAAAAAACAAAGCAAAACAAAGTCAAAGCAAAAATGCAAAAAGCAGAGAAGAAAACTTAGCTTTAGAAGAGAAGGAATTCAGACTGGTCTCCAAGAATCCCTCAGAGAAATCACCCGCAGGGCAGAAGGGCGTCGGCGGCCTTATATCCAGTCAGTAACTCCACTCAGCCAGTCATCATCATTAGGCTCAGGTGCTTGATAATCATGCTCACTACCTTTCTTTACCAGAAGAGGGAGTTCATCGGGCCTCAGTGGTGAAGGGGAAAATGAACTCACAACAGTACCTCCCCCTTGAGGAGGGGTCACCGAACCCTCAACCACGCCACCAGGGCGATCAGGGTGAGCCCGATGAAAGGCACGCACCAATCTTTTGGCATGAATATCAGAGGCAGAGACCCAGGAATTATCCTCCAGACCATAACCCTTCCACTTAACCAAATACTGGAGTCTCCGTCTAGCCAGACGGGAATCCAGTACTTTCTCTACCTCATATTCCATGTTACCTTCAACCAATACAGGGTCTGGAGGTGCCACCCCCGGAACAACAGGTTCAACAAACCTCTTCAACAAAGACTTATGGAACACATTATGGATTTTAAATGTGACAGGAAGAGCCAAACGAAAAGAGACCGGATTAATAATCTCCAAAATCTTGTAAGGTCCAATAAATCTAGGCTTAAACTTAGGAGAAGCCACCTTCATAGCAATATTTTTTGATGATAACCACACCATATCACCAACCTTAAACTGGGGACCAATGGTCCTATGTCGGTTGGAAAACCGCTGGGCCTTTTCCTGGGAGAGAGATAACTTATCTACCACTTGGTCCCAGATCCAGTGCATTCTCTCCACCACAGTGTCAACACCTGGACAGGCAGAGGGCTCCACCTGCCCTGAAGAAAATCGAGGATGAAACCCAAAGTTACAAAAAAAAGGTGACATCAAAGTGGCAGAACTAGCTCTATTATTTCAAGCAAATTCGGCCAAGGGCAAAAATGAAACCCAATCATCCTGATCAGCGGAAATAAAACATCTCAAATATGACTCCAAGGTCTGGTTTGTTCTCTCTGTCTGCCCATTGGTCTGAGGGTGAAAAGCAGAGGAGAAGGACAACTGAATTCCCAGCTTGGAACAGAAAGTTCTCCAAAATCTAGACACAAACTCAACTCCTCTGTCAGATACAATGTTCTCAGGAATCCCGTGCAAGCGAACCACCTGTTGCAAAAACAGGGGCACCAACTCAGAGGAAGACGGCAACTTAGGGAGTGGTACAAGATGAACCATCTTAGAGAACCTATCACAAATCACCCAAATAACAGTCATCCTTTGAGAGACAGGCATATCAGAGATGAAATCCATTGAAATATGGGTCCATGGCCTCTTGGGGACAGGCAAAGGCATCAACAACCCACTAGAGCAAGAACACGATTTAGACCGGGAGCAAGTCCCACAGGACTGCACAAAATTCCTGACATCACGAGACAAGGAGGGCCACCAAAAAGACCGACTCACCAGATCTCTAGTACCAAAAATACCTGGATGACCAGCCAAAGCAGAGCAATGAACTTCAGACATCACTCTCTTCTTCCACTGGTCAGGAACATACAACTTTCCACTGGGACAACGCTCAGGTTTGTCCTCCTGTAACTCTTCCAGAGCACGTCTCAAATCGGGCGAGATGGCAGAAAGAACTACCCCTTCGCCTAAGATGGTAGCAGGCTTGGTCACCACAGGAGAATCAGCAAAGAAGCTCCTAGAGAGGGCGTCTGCCTTGACATTCTTAGTTCCAGGAAGAAACGAAACCACAAAATCAAAATGTGTAAAAAACAAGGCCCACCTAGCCTGTCTAGGGTTCAAGCGCTTAGCCGACTCTAGGTAAATCAAATTCTTGTGGTCAGTGAGGACCACGACTTGATGCTTAGCTCCCTCCAACCAATGTCTCCACTCCTCAAATGCCCATTTCATGGCCAACAGTTCCCGATTCCCCACATCATAGTTACGTTCAGATGGAGAGAACTTTCGGGAAAAGAAAGCACAGGGATTCATTTTAGATGTTACAGGATCCTTTTGGGACAAAACAGCTCCTGCACCAATCTCAGAAGCATCCACCTCTACCTGGAACGGAAGTGAGACATCAGGTTGCCGCAAAACCGGGGCGGAGGTGAATCTTCGCTTCAGCTCCTGAAAGGAAGAAACAGCCTCCGGAGACCAATTTAACACATCAGCACCCTTCTTAGTCAAATCAGTCAATGGCTTGGCAATACTAGAAAATTTTGCTATAAATTTCCGATAAAAATTAGCAAAACCCAAAAACTTCTGGAGGGCCTTCAAAGAAGTGGGCTGAACCCAATCGTAAATGGCCTGTACCTTGGCCGGGTCCATTTCAATAGTTGACGGAGACAAAATAAATCCCAAAAAAGAAATCCTCTGTACTCCAAAAAGGCATTTAGATCCTTTGACATACAGGGAATTCTCCCTCAAGATCCGGAACACAGTCCGAATATGTTCCACATGAGAATCCCAATCCTTGGAGAAGATCAAAATATCATCCAGATAGATAATCAAAAATTTATCGACAAAATCTCGGAAAATATCGTTCATGAAGCACTGGAAGACAGAAGGGGCATTAGTGAGCCCAAAAGGCATCACCAGGTACTCAAAATGTCCCTCCGGAGTATTAAACGCCATCTTCCATTCATCCCCATGCTTAATGCGAATAAGATTATACGCCCCCTGAGGTCAAGCTTGGTAAACCAGCAAGCACCTTTAACTCTAGAGAACAGATCCGAAATCAGGGGTAACGGATACTGATATTTAACAGTAATTTTGTTGAGGGCACGATAATCAATACAAGGTCTTAATGATCCATCCTTTTTGGCTACAAAAAAAAAACTGGCACCTAAGGGTGACGAGGATGGTCTAATATGACCCTTCTCCAACGCCTCATTAATATAGGATCGCATAGCCTCGTGCTCGGGTATAGATAAATTGAAGAGCCGACCCTTGGGGAATTTACACCCCGGGCTCAGTTCAATTGCACAGTCATAACTCCTATGAGGAGGCAGAGACGCAGACTCATTCTCACTAAATACATCATAAAAGTCCGCCAAATAATCAGGAACATCATGCGACTGAGGAAAGGTGGAAAACACCGGAGCCTCACTAAAGACACACCGACAACCCCAACTCACCACAGACACAGATTTCCAATCCAAAACTGGATTATGAATTTGTAACCAGGGAAACCCCAGAACAATGGTATCATGCAGATTATGCAACACCAAAAATCTGCAGTTTTCTTGATAGTCTGGGGCGACCTGCATTACCACCTGGGTCCAAAACTGAGGTTTATTTTTCGCCAAAGGAGTAGCATCAATCCCCCTCAAAGGGATAGGCGTCTGCAGAGGTGTCATCGGAAATCCACAACGTTTAGCAAAATCCAAGTCCATTAGGTTTAGGGCTGCTCCCAAATCCACAAAAGCCTTGGCGGAAAATGTGGACAGGGAGCAGATCAGAGTAATAGCCAGAAGAAACTTAGGTTGAACACCACCAACAGAAAACGTGTGTGCAAAGCGTTTCTCTCGTTTAGGACAGACAGAAATAATATGCGAGGCATCTCCACAGAAAAAGCACAACTTATTACGCCTTCTGAACTCCTGACGCTACTCTCTGGACAAAACTCTATCACATTGCAAAGGTTCAGACATTTGTTCAACAGGTGGCAACACCTCTCGTGCAGTTTTGTGTTCGCGCAAACGCCGATCAACCTGAATGGCTAATGACATAGAATCGTCAAGACCAGAGGGAACAGGAGATCCCACCATAGTATCTTTTACGGCTTCTGACAAACCCTTCCGAAAGAGAGCCGCCAGGGCATTATCATTCCAGGTAGTAAGTACCGCCCACTTTCGGAATTTTTGACAGTACAATTCTGCAGAATCTCGACCCTGGTTCAATGCCAGCAGGGTCTTTTCAGCCTGATCAATGGCATTAGGTTCGTCATACAACAACCCCAAGGCTTGAAAAAATGCGTTCACATTAGTCAGAATAGGATCATCTGGTTTCAAAGAAAACGCCCAATCCTGGGGATCGCCACACAGCAAAGAGATGACAATTTTAACCTGCTGCGCGGAGCTCCCTGACGAGTTAGGCTTCAAGGCAAAAAATAATTTACAATTATTTTTGAAATTCAAAAATTTAGACCGATCCCCAAAAAATACATCAGGTGTAGGAATCTTTGGTTCAGCAGCATGTGAATGAGCAAGGTAGGTGGAAATTCCCCGCACTTCCGCAGCGAGCTGCTCCACACGATCAGACAATTGCTTTATCTCCATTGAGAGGAAAAAAAATTCCCCCTACGGCCTCAGAGATATAGAGGAAAAAATATACACACTTTTTTTTTTTTTTTTACAATTCTTTCCTGCTATTGAGTACCCTAGGATCTGCGGTATGGCGGGTGATTCTGTTATGAAAGAGTCACCGTAGGAGGCAGACACAAAAATAGAAGCTACGTCCAGAAAACCAGAGAAGTTGGCAACTATCAGATTGCAGACCCCTGAACCTATCAACACAACTAGCAGTAGCCGTGGGGGGTTCCTACGGTGCCCTAGACCCCTCGATCACAGCCAGAGACCTAAATAGCCTAAAGACAGAAAAGGAAATCTAAACTGCCCCAGAGCAGACCCGAAAGTAAAAGGCAGCCCCCAACATATAATGACGGTGAAGCAAGATGAAAAAACACTCACACAGATAGAAAGATAGGCTGAGCAAACGATGGGGCCCAAGCTAACTAAACAGGACAGGAAAGGAAGGTTGCTGTCTGCAATCTGCCAAAACCCTATCAAAGACATAAGCCAACAGGCTGATATGAAAAAAGACCCTGAAGCAGCTAGGCTTCAAAAACTATATCAGCACTCAGGTATTTTCTGAAGACAGAGCTAAAGGAATTCAGCTCACCCCAGCAGGGAATGGCAGAAATCCAGAAAAACAAAGCAAAACAAAGTCAAAGCACAAATGCAAAAAGCAGAGAAGAAAACTTAGCTTTAGAAGAGCAGGAATTCAGACTGGTCTCCAAGAATCCCTCAGAGAAATCACCCGCAGGGCAAAAGGGCGTCGGTGGCCTTATATCCAGTCAGTAACTCCACTCAGCCAGTCATCATCATTAGGCTCAGGTGCTTGATAATCAGGCTCACTACCTTTCTTTACCAGAAGAGGGAGTTCATCGGGCCTCAGTGGTGAAGGGGAAAATGAACTCACAACAGAGGGGCTTAACAGAGGAAGCGTGCAACCCTGCGCAGCTCTGCCCAAAGTAAGTGTGAAACCAGCCTTAGTCTGTTGCAGTAGGCTCCAAAATCATGGGGAAGACTGCTGACATGACAGATGTCCAGAATGCAGTCATTGACACACTCCACAAGGAGGGTAAGCCACAAAAGGTCATTGCTAAAGAAGCCGGCTGTTCACAGAGTGCTGTATCCAAGCATATTAATGGAAAGTAGAATGGAAGGAAAAAGTGTGATAGAAAAAGGTGCACAAGCAACCGGGATAACTGCAGCCTTGAAAGGATTGTTAAGAAAAGGCCATTCAAAAAATAGGGGGAGATTCACAAAGAGTGGACTGCTGCTGGAGTCATTGCTTCAAGAGCCACCACACACAGACGTATCCAGGACATGGGCTACAAGTGTCACATTCCTTGTGTCAAGTCACTCATGACCAATAGACAATGCCAGAAGCGTCTTACCTGGGCCAAGGAGAAAAAGAACTGGACTATTGTCAGTGGTCCAAGGTGTTGTTTTCAGAGGAAAGTAAACTTTGCATTTCATTTGGAAATGAAGGTCCCAGAGTCTGGAGGAAGAGTGGGGAGGCACATAATCGAAGCTGCTGTGTCACATGCCCCATCCTGTGTGACATGGCCAGCAGGCCGGTAACTAATACAACCAGACTCAGGGGATAGGAAAACATTTACAACGGTGGGCCCTGCAATAGGGAACGGGGGACGTGGAGACCTCCTGCACTCCCCTGAGTCAGTGTCCCTAACGCTTCTAACGTTCCCTATGCTGGTTCCGCATCGGGCGCTGCTCAGGATACCTGTCGCCCTAGCACACCCTACACCTATCCCTTGCTAGGGAGCTGGGTGGTACAGGCACTGGCTCCACCGCTGTACTAACACAAACATGAGGAAAAGTGACAAACAGGGAAACACTTAGCTTTGCTCTGATGCACTTGCTCCAGTGCATCTTCCTCCCACCATGTCCAACACTTGGGTGCAGCTGTCCAGCAATGGAGTCCAGCACCTGAGTGCAGCTGTCCAGCAATGGAGTCCAGCACCTGAGTGCAGCTTCCAGCAAAAGAGTCCAGCAACTGAGTGCAGCTCTACACCATAGCTGCCACTCCACCAAGCTTTGCAAGAATTCTTCACTGGCACCATAGCTGCCACTCCACCATGCTTTGCATGAACTCGTCGCTGACACCATAGCTGTCACTCCAGGACTCGAGTGCAGCAGTCCAGCAACAGTGTCCAGCACCTGAGTGCAGCTGTCCAGCAACGGAGTCCAGCATCTGAGTGCAGCTTCCAGCAAAAGAGTCCAGCAACTGAGTGCAGCTCTACACCATAGCTGCCACTCCACCAAGCCTTGCAAGAATTCTTCACTGACACCATAGCTGCCACTCCACCATGCTTTACACAAACTCCTCGCTGACACCATAGCTGCCACTCCAGGACTCTGACCGAGCTGTCCTGGACTCTCCTCAGCTCCTTCCTTCACCCAGCATGGTTGGAAAAGACTAACAATATCACCAACGCTGATTGCAACACCTGTCACTCTTTTATAGGTAAGAGCCAGCAATCACACCTGCTTTAATCATGTGCACTAAACTAAAGAAACAGAGTGGAATGACGCTCACCACCACCGGGGGGAAAACCCAGAACAAACACCAGTGCAATAACCATACTGGCCACCGGAGCAAAACCATCTCTAAGCACACCAGTGCAAAGGAAAAAAGGTTGCTTTGTGCATTTAATCTGTCAGATCCAACCTGGATCATGACATGCTGGAGGTCTAGTGTGAAGGTTCCACAATCAGTGATGGTTTGGGGAGCCATGTCATCTGCTGGTGTAGGTCCACTGTGTTTTATCAAGACAAAAGTCAGCACAGCTGTCTACCAGGACATTTTAGAGCACTTCATGCTTCCCTCTGCCGACAAGCTTTTTGGAGATGAAAATTTCATTCTCCAGCCGGACTTGGCACCTGTCCATACTGCCAAAAGTACCGATGCCTGGTTTACAAACAACAGTATCACTGTGCTTGATTGACCAGAAAACTCTCCTGACGTTAACCCCATAGAGAATCTATGGAGTATTGTCAAGAGGAAGATGAGAGACACCAGACCCAACAATGCAGACGAGCTGAAGACTGCTATCAAAGCAACCTGGGCTTCCATAACACCTCAGCAGTGCCACAGTCTGATCGCCTCCATGCCACGCCGCATTGATGCAATAATTGATGCAAAAGGAGCCCTGACCAAGTACTGAGAGCATTTACTGAACATACATTTCAGTAGGCCAACATTTCGGATTTTAAAATCATTTTTCAAGCTGGTGTTATAAAGTATTCTAATTTACTGAGATAATGACTTTTGGGTTTTCATTGGCTGTAAGCCATAATCATCAACATTAACATACATAAACACATGAAATAGATCACTATGTAATGACTCTATATAATATAGGAGTTTCACTTTTTGTGTTGAAGGACTGAAATAAATTAGCTTTTTGATGATATTCTAATGTTGTGAAAAGCACCTGTATTTCTAGAATTCAACTGGGGCTGGGACCCTCATTAATTGGGGATTGGTGGCGAATCCGAGCCATATGCCATCGTTGTTCTAATTGAGACAAACCGTTTAACGTTTCCATTTGTTTTTAGGAGGCAATTAAAATAACTGAAGGACGCTCATGCAAAGAAGTAACATAAATGCTCCATGCAGATGTTGATACTGGTGGGAATTGAAATAATGACTCCAGTTCTAAACAGCAACATTATTGATCACCGACATTGATGCTGGACTATTAGGGCAAATATAAAATGTTTTATGTAATGTGGTCATACACATTAGACAGAAGTAGGATGATGGTTGAACAAGCCTTTCGCAGATGATCATTTAGCAATATGTCTCTTCAGAGAGAAAGAGGAATAGATCTCTATAGCGTCACCTGTTGGAAGTTACAGTCCTACCCGTCACTCACTATCAACCCTTTCATGAGCCTTGAAATATGATTTAGGATAAAAGCAAATCATAATCTCGACTTGCAGACACGGTGTTTTGGGGTATTTCCCCTCGTCAGTGCAAAGTATGAAATCAGATCGCATACTTTGCACTGACGAGGAGCAATGCCCCTAAACACCGTGTCTGCAAGTCGAGATTCTGATTTGGCTTTTATCCTAAGTCACATTGCAAGACTCATGAAAGGGTTAATAGTGACTTGTAGTATTGCGGCTTCCAAGAGGTGGCGCTATAGAGTTCTAGTCTTCTTCCTCTGTTAAGAGGCAGTTTGCATATTATATTTCCCAGAGGAGCATTGTACGGCGAATAAGCCTACTTATATCATTGGCATGCCAGGGCCGGTATGTAACATTTTGGTTTATTTTGGCCTTCCAGACTGTCCCAGTTCCATACATGCTCAATAACTCTGAGGAAAGGATCTTTCTGGGAATGTTATTGGATGTTCTATTATGTCTTAACTTGTGAAGTGGATCCTTGAAGCCCCTAGTCTGTGGGAGCAGTTTGTACAACATTTACAGGTGGCACTAGTGTAGCCAGATGGTTTTGTTAGGGTGAGCAAGGAAAGAAGAAACAATGGGATATATAGGAGAAGCTAAATTTGTTCTGTAGAGCTAGAAAACAATGACTGGTGTAGCAAAGCTGAAACTGAACTAGCACAGTGATGCCTGATGTAGCAGAGCTGGAACAATGACGACTGATGTAGAAAGGCTAGCCCCATCATGACTGGTGTAGCCAAGCTGGAACAGAAATCTCTGATGTTACAGAAGTAGCACAGTGATGCCTTACAGTGCAGAGCCGGAATAGAAATAACGTGTAGAATAGCTGGCACAGTGATGACTGATATAGCAGAGCTGAAACAGTGATGACTGATGTTGCAAGCAGGGCCGGTTATAGGCAAAGTGGGGCCCTAGGCAAAGTTTAAAATGGGGCCCCAAATGCTAACATATTGCACGTCACACAGAAGCATTTCGGTTGTATTTGCATGCCCTGAGTTGAGGACGCTAAATGAGTGTGATCGACAATATTGAAATCATTCAACACTTGTTTCCCGGCCTCGATCCACCGTCTGAGAAAGAATGATGGGGACAGAACAATCACTAATGGATCACTAACAGATCACCATACAGTATCATGTTATCAGCAGCACATCTACAGTTTAAACCCAATAGTCCTTCATATAATGTGGCCCATACTCCTCCATATAGTATATTACACTCCTCATAGTCCTCCATATATTAAAATACACTGCTCAGTCCTCCATATAGTATAATACACTCCTCATAGTGCTCCATATAGTATAATGCACCTTCATAGTCATCCATGTAGTACAATTCACATCCCATAGTATAATTCACCCCATAGTTCTTCATATAATGTATTCCCCATAGTTCTCGATACAGTATAATGCAGCCCACATATAGTAAAATGCAGCCACCCCATAGAACATAATGCAGCCACCCCACAGAGTATAATGCAGCCACCCCACAGAGTATAATGCAGCCACCCCACAGAGTATAATGTAACCCCCCATAGACTATAATGCAGCCCCCCTCTTATAGTATAATGCAGCCACCCCTTAGAGAATAATGGAGTCACCCCAGAGAGTATATTGCAGCCACTCCACAGAATATAATGTAAGCCCCCATAAAATATAATGCTGCCCCCTCATATAGTATAATGTAGCCCCTCCATAGAATACAATGTAGCCCCCTCATATAGTAAAATGCAGCCCCCATAGAATATAATGTATCCCCCTCATAAAGTATAATGAAGCCCCCATACAATATAATGCAGCCCCACAGAGAATACAATGTAGCCTCCTCATATAATAATAATATAATAATCTTTATTTATATAGCGCCAACATATTCCACAGCGCTTTACAGTTTAACAGTTCCAAACATAAGTCATAAGTAACAATGTTAACAATACAGTAATTAAAGCAAAATAAGACGACCCTGCTCATGAGAGTGTAATGTACTCCTCCTAGAGTATTATGCAATCACCCCCATAGAATATAATAAATATAATACAGCCCCCCCATAGAATATAATGTAGCCCCAAATAGAAAATAATACAGCCCACCTCCCCATAGAATATAATGTATCCCATATTATATAACAGCCTCCCCCATAGAATATAATGTAAAATATACCCCCCATGGTATATAGCAACACAGCCCACCAGGTATATAGCAACACAGCCCACCATGGCATATAGCAGCACAGCCCACCACGGCATATAGCAGCACAGCCCACCATTGTATATAGCAGCACAGCCCACCATGGTATATAGCAGCACAGCCCACCATGGTATATAGCAACACGGCCCACCATGGTATATAGCAGCACAACCCACCATGGTATATAGCAGCACTGCCAACCATGGTATATAGCAGCACAGCCCACCATGATATATAGCAGCACAGCCCACCATGGTATATAGCAACACAGCCCACCATAGTATATAGCAGCACAGCCCACCATGGTATACAGCAGCACAGCCCACCATGGTATATAGCAGCACAGACCACCATGGTATATAGCAACACAGCCCACCATGGTATATAGCAGCACAGACCACCATGGTATATAGCAGCACAGACCACCATGTTATATAGCAGCACAGCCCACCATGGTATATAGCAGCACAGCCCACCATGGTATATAGCAACACAGCCCACCATGGTATATAGCAGCACAGACCACCATGGTATATAGCAGCACAGACCACCATGTTATATAGCAGCACAGACCACCATGGTATATAGCAGCACAGCCCACCATGGTATATAGCGCCACCCCCCAGAGAATGGCCCCACAGTCCAGTACTCACACTGATATATTTGAAAAAAAAACAAAAAAACCCACACTCCTCATCTTCTCCTCATGCCCGTGCTGCTGGCTGCTCCCGGCTTCTGTCTTCTGCTCTGCCTGGCATACAGTTAGAGTGCGATGACGTCATCGCGCACCCGTTGTGTCAGTGGCAGAGCAGGGAATGATGGGAGATGGAGCGTCAGTTGACGCTCTCACCTCCATCTTTGCGGTGGCGGGGGGAGTCGGCGCTGGTGGCTGACGGCGGCAGGGGGAGTCGGCGCTGGGGGCTGGCAGAGGCGGGGGCTGTCAGATGTGCAGAGTGATGTGCTGCTAGCTGGGGGCCCCTGGGGGAGCGAGGGCCTTAGGCAGCTGCCTGTCTGCCTGCCCCTAACGCTAGCCCTGGTTGCAAGCTGGGTCAGCAAGGAATGATGTAGTAGAGCTGGAACATCAATTACTGATGTAGCAGAGCTGACACAGTGATGACTGATGTAGCACAGCTGGAACAGTGATGACTGATGTAGCATAGCTGGCACAAGGATGACTGATATAGTAGAGCTGGAACATCAATGTAAATGATGTTGCAGAACTGAAACAGCAATAAATGATGTTGCAGAGCTGGAACAGTGATAACTGTTGTAGCATAGTTGGCACAAGGATGAATGATGTAGTAGAGCTGGAACATCAATTACTGATGTAGCAGAGCTGACGCAGTGATGACTGATGTAGCACAGCTGGAACAGTGATAACTGATGTAGCATAGTTGGCACAAGGATGAGTGATGTAGTAGAGCTGGAACAGCAATGAATGATGTTGCAGAGCTGGAACAGTGATGACTGATGTAGCATAGCTGGTATAAGGATAACAGAAAAAGAGCTGAAACGGCAATAATAATTTATATAGTAGAATGAATAATTTAGCAATCTCAGGAAGAGGACAGATGGTGGAATGATTTATCCCCAGGATGTAAACTACCCAAATGCTTAGATATAGTCCTTCTGGGTTTAAATGACCCTGGTTGATGACATTATAAGAGCTGGGGAAGAGGCAATAGCAGCTGACAGCACTCAAAAATAGAACTAAGACAGTTGCTCGCTCTATCACCAAAAGATTGTTTGTGGACTGGTAAGTATATGATGACAATTTAAGACACGTCTGATGGATTTTGATATAATGACCGTCTACAATAGGCCAAAACGTTCATTACTTGCAAAATTTCACGATCATATTCCTTATAATCCCTCTTTTTTTATCTATTCGGAATTAAAGAATTTCGATGAATGGTCGCCTTAAACAAGAGTATTTTGTGCAGGATTTACCCACTGTTTACTTAGCACCGTGATTTAGACACTCATAAATGCTTTTCTTAGAAACAATTACTTTTTATTACTCTCCACTGTGTCAGCAAAATCGGTATTTACAGCATCGCCATAATAGTTCCTCTGTAACCAATTAATAATAATAATTTATTTGTATACAGCAGCCATCGCTGGCGCACAACAATGTGAAATACAGGCACGAAAACACAGTAGATCATGTTATCCTGCATGGTTGAGGCAGACTTTATTGCCCCTATTAATATAATGCATTGCATTGTGTACGGCACAATGGCTGACAGTCGGATTGATGATAATGTATATAATATCTATTTAATCCATATTATATTGCAGAGCAGGATGATTTATGGCTTATTAGTCATCACCTTATCTCGTGCTTGGGAAATAAATATTTACTTAGTGGAGCTTTATTTATATAGATGCATATGTAATATCATACCCCCGAAAGTCATTTCCCATCTTTCATAGTTGTGGTGCATCCATTGACATGGCCATTACTTTTGGTCTTCGTGAGTCTTCCATATTAATGAATACTCTGGAATAGAGTAAGATGTGGGTTAAATTAAGTATTAGGTTCAGAGACAACAATACCAAATGTGAATCTTGTGCAAACAAGGCTCAACGATGTTAGGAACTACTTTCTCCTTAAAATATAGGACTACGCTAATAAATTTGATGAATATTGGATATGCTGTTTTCCGTAACAGTTGACGTTTAGACACCTTTCTTCCCATTAATGGTTGAGATAATCCTTTAACCGTCCATCCAATCTTCACGGGACAGACTCCATTATGGTTAATGATTCATTTCTGTATTGACGCCAATATGTCAGCATGGTTTGGTGACCGTAGCTCCCACAGTACATATTCTAGAAAACCCAACATATGCCCTAGTATCATAGGGAAAATCAGACCTTCTTTCCTCTTGGCACAACATATCTAGTAAATAATGGATCAAGTTGACTAGTTTTGAAAATAAAACATGACTTTGTCATACTTTTTTGGGAATTACCATAGGTGTCTACATATGACCACCCATCGGTTGTGATGTGGTTTACGAGCTGGCGTCTTGGGTCATCTTAAGACTGAATTGAATTTGAAAATCCTTAGAAATTGGAGACATTAATAGAATTAAGGGTTAACATATTTGTATTCTCAGGACATATTGGCCTCTAATTGAACATTGAGGGTTTGTCAAAATCTTATTTTTACCTTTGTATACAGAAATTAAATGAGCCAATCAAATATAGACGTTAGTGGAAATATTAGTGGATTGACTCATATATAATTTCCAAAATGTGGGTGTTACTTGGTGCTTTAGCGTAGTCATCTACAAATGTTTTTATCTTCTTTTGGAACTCTAGTAGTTCATTATTGATATATCAACCAATGTGTCCAAAAATTAGGTGGGCACTTCTACAGGCAATATCATCAAGCTCCCATTTATAGTAAAATACTCATGGGATTATGAAGAGATCCCAAATACTTAAAAGATAAAAAATAACCTTTATTTAGATGACAAGAAAACACAATAAAAAAACACAAAGCAAAAATACTGTCTTTAAAATGAGGCACCACTGATGTAATGAAAACGCGTGTCGGGGTGAGGGGACACCAAGCGGACATGCAGCGCCTATTTAAAATTATTATTTAGGACCTATTTTGGGGCTTAATCCCTTGTCTTATTGGTGGGTATAGGGACCACACATGTGTGTTTATATATCATTGATATGCCTATATCTCTGTATGACTAATGTTACATCATTGGTGCCTCATTTTAAAGACATTCTAGTGTCATTATTTTTACATCCACTATTAATGAAATGTTTTTAGTGCCTCTTGAATAGCATCTTAAAGGCACAGAAGTGTTACTAAACTGATATCCTTATTTTTCATGTGATTTATCCCTCTTATTATTGTTGCTGATTATTATTCTGGTCTCTCTACCGCTTGGTGTCCCTTGAAAGCATTTTTGCTTTTGTGGTTTTTTATTGTGTTTTCTTGTCATCTAAATAAAGGTTATTTTTTTTCTTTTATGTATTTGGATCTCTTCATATTCCTATGAGTATTTTACTATAAATGTGAGCTTGATGATATGGTTCATAGATTGTAAGCTTGCGACCAGGGCCCTCATTCCTCTTGGTATCTGTTATGATCTATGTGATTATTGTTATGCTGTAATGTCTATTGTCTGTACAAGTCCCCTCTGAAATGTAAAGTGCTGCGGAATATGTCGGCGCTATAGAAATAAAATTATTATTATTATTAATTTATTATGGTACATTATTGAGTTTTACTGAAGGATCCTCTGGCACTGTGGTAGACCAACCTGACCATGGTCCAAGAAACCCTTATATTGAGACACAACATGCTAGAAGTGGCTTCATTGTGGTTGTTCCCCGATGGCAACTGAATTCTCATTGGGTTTTCTTCAGCATTTGCCGACTCCTATCTGCATTGATATTCTATTTGATAATGATGCAGGCTGGTTTCATATTCCACTGTTTGATCACTGACCACATCAGCCCACTATTAATGTGTCCCGACTCCCTAGTATAGTTTTCTTCTTCCGGGTAAGAAAAAAAATTCACACTCACCTTCAGAACTGGCATTGCTCTTCCACACTCTTCCACATTCGCTTGTCATCAACATCTGAAGGGATAATTATTTGTCCGGTTCAACTTCTGATTGGCTGCAGTTGTTAATTTTTGTCTAATCAGGTTATTTTCCACTCGTGGAAGACCCCATTAATGCACAATTTTAAAAATGTAGAACTATTTTTGACTGTTAGAACTTTCTGAGTTCACGTCAGTGGAGATTCCACAGTAGCTGGTCTGCAGTTGCGAGAATGAAGAAACCTCGATGGTATAAAATTAAGGTTTTAATTCAACCAACATCTTTTGGTGCTGGACTGGTGCCTTTTTCAATGTTAAAAAACAAATGTCAGATTTTTGTTATTTTGACCTCGAAAAAAAGGCACCAGTCTTGTGCTCAAACACGTTGGTTGAATAGGGCAGCACAGTGGCTCAGTGGTTAGTGGTTAGTCCTGGGTTCGAATCCCACTAAGGACAACATCTGCAAGGAGTTTGTATGTTCTCCCCGTGTTTGCGTGGGTTTCCTCCAGGCACTCCGGTTTCCTCCCACACTCCAAAGACATACTGATAGGGAATTTAGATTGTGAGCCCGATCGGGGACAGTGATGAAAATGTGTGCAAACTGTAATGCGCTGCGGAATATGTTAGCGCTATATAAAAAAAAAAAGTTGAATAAAAACTTTTATTTGATACTTTGCGGTATTGCCCTATTGTGCGCATCTGCCCCAACGGAGTTGTCTCCTTAAGAATATGAGTAGATGAAAATGAAATAATAAGAATGAAATAATAAAAATAATGAAATGAGAACCAGCATAAGAGATTAGCTAACACAGTACTGCACAATAATAGGGACATAAAGCTGACTACACACGGTTCTAAGAGAATTCAGGACTCTGCACCCTGCACATCATCCTGGTTATGTCCCTTCTAGTTTATAAGAAACGTAACTAATAATTCATAGACTCTGCTGAGAAAATCACCTCCCGGCGCATGCACCAAACAGTTTATGTCACTGGAGGACTGCCAAAACCACCATGTTTGTAGAGTATTACAAGGACATCACACAATGAGAAGAAGAGCCGTCTTTCCGTTAGTATAAACGTCCACCATCGGTATTAAAGGATCTTAGCAGTGATTGAAAGCACTTGCCATACAAATCAACACTCTAGTGAAAGGAGACGCGGCTTCACAGGCTTTTTGATGTTTTTAAGCTCTAAATATATTCCATTTGTGGAAGGGCTTAGCCTTAAAACTTTTATCCTTTAAAATAGTTTCTCCTTATTCTCATGGATTTTCCTTCTTTAAAATACTCTGAATGCATCAACTTAATTCATCCCCTGGTTCAGGTTACAATACTTGATTGTGTAAGAACGATTCCATAGCACCCCTTATAGCCTGGAGTCACTGCTGCAGCACTGCTTACTAATGTTCTTTCATTGTATCCATCTTCTTGCTTAAAGGAGTTTTAAAGTTTTGCATGACTAGAGTTTATAAAAATATTTATTGACAATTTTCTTTTCAAATTTTTATGAGCCATTGTTTTCTATGGGTATTGATCTGCAATACCAGACATAAGCCATGGAAAATAATATTACACTGTTTTCTAATCTTGGAAAAATCTTTAAGAGTATGTTGTTAGGTGTCGGGTACCTGCCTCTGCACAGGAGGAATTCCGAGCCTTGCCTTCTGCGGTCTCCCCTTCTGTTCCGGCTGCAGAGGAGGCTGCTCAGCAAAGGTGTCGATCCCGGCGTCTTGCTCAGACAAGTGCTGTCAGGTTGGTTGCTGCTGCCACCTCTGGTTCAGCTTTAGCAATCCGGAAGACTAGCCAGCAGCAAGCAGCTCCAGAGTCCCTTTTGCAGCCTACTGAGCATGCCCGTGGGACGACCTCTCATTGGAGGTCGGAGGTCACATGCTAAGGTCCTCAAGCAGCTTGGATTGGACCATAAGGAAGGTCCCGGAAGAATGCTGCTATAAAAGGTTTGCATGGCCGCTCAGCCATGCGCTAGTATAGACTCTTACTGTGTTTTTGTGTGAGTGATGATGGATGCATGTATCTGGTGATTTACTTATTATGACTCCCCTCCCTTGGATACTCATGTTATAGGGCTATTAGAGTCAGAGTCAGCGTCTTGTAGTGGCTAAGTCAAGTGCCACAGTGCTTCCAATTCACAGCACCTCTCTGAGCTCCATATTGTGCCATTCAGCACAAGGCACCTAAGCGACTGCATCTGCCAGGGCGGCGCCCTGCGCAAGTCTAGCTACTTCCTTACCCTAGTCAGGGTGGTTGGTGGCATCCACCAGAGCGGTGCAGTGCACACTAGGTGCGTTACTATTTCAGTTTCTTTCTTGCTGGCACCGCGGCTGCGGCGCCGAGTGCTAGTGGACTAGATGGACTCTAACCCCATTTCTTTGGACAGAGTCCTGTGTCTGCATACTAGCACTCATCCGGCCGAGCCCTGTAAGCTTAACAGGCTCCACTGTTTACACTCGGCGGCTACGTGGTTCTGTGAAGCAAAAGAACTCGCTACAGTTCACGCCGGGTGACATTAACCCTCGTGTAATCATTTATTAGTTGCCGCATACCCTCCGCCATTACCGAGCAGCAGGTAACATTTCTGCACGGTGGACCCCGGGCTGTGAACGCACCTTGATTCCATCTCTTTTTACTTGGTGCGTTCCGCTAGCCCTAACATATGTTCACTTTTTGAGGCAGAGCCTGCCTAGAACTCATCTATAAAATGGGCAAAAAGAATGGACACATAGATAGTAAAGTAAAACTGAGTTGCTGTTGGGTGATGGGTGAACCCGAGCAATAAGGTTTGGGGTCCATACCGAATACCTAGTGTTCGGACATGGACCCTGAACATGGACTTCTCCAGGAAGTTTGTGTTACTGTTTGGGTTCGGCACCACGAACATCAGGTAATTCCTAAGATCATTGCCGCCGGTCACAGAGCTGTGGTTCCCACACTGTCAGATGACAGCGAGAGCCAGCAGCTGTGACTGGCAGTAAAAAGGTTACCTCCGGTCACAGGCATTGGCTGATGAGAAATTTTTCAAGTAGTGAACATTGCCATAAGTTAGGCCACCATGGTTCATCCGCTTTGCCCTCCAGTAAACTTTCTCACTGCAGCTCAACGCTTACATGCTGCAGGATCAATTAGGCTCCTGTCAGTGTGTTTTGGTTAGTGGGTTGTATCACTGATGTGATTGCTATCCAAATCATCTGTATCATCAAGGGACTTATGGATTATCTTCACATCGGACAGGTGAGGAATATGGTTGTTTATGATTTTCTGTATTCTATAGGGGACAAGGGCTTCAATGGAATAGGTGCAATTAACAATATTGTCCCACGCCGTAATCCATCTCTGCGATATCTGGTTTACAACGTGAACATTGCCATGATGCGAACGTCCAGACTGATAAACCTGGACACAATGAGGTGCTACTTCAGTGATGAGTGGTGACATGCTTATGCTCTATATAGACCTGTCAAAATGAAAAAGAAAAACCTTTAGTTGTCTTAATATGAAATTAAAGACAGAAAGTGGCACAATATCGGTCTATAAGGGGTGTATTTTAAAATAGCAAAGGTCCGAATTTGACTCCTCTATGGACCCTCAAGTGACATACCAACATCTCAATGAGTGTCCGAAGATTCATCACAATGGAGATGATAGTGGGTCTCTTCTGTGTAACCACTTAATTGCTATGGTTGTTTTCCACCCCAGCATCTAAGGGGTGAACAGCTGCGATCAGAAATAGATCCAACAGTCGCAGGTACCTATGGGTTTCTGCTGTGTCAAGAGCTGGCAACCACCTGGTATCGTCCCAACATACTATACATCATAGGCAGAAGGCTCTAACTTGATGTCATCAATATAATTAATGAAGGAAGGAAAAATACATCAGTATTTTTCTATTGCACACTATATTTATAGAGGAGGCTGGGACGAGTAACAATAATGCGATGGAGTAAGCCATTTTTTAAGCATTTTTTTCCTCTGTTGGCAAGAAGTTTGACAATGGAAATAGAGTGAATGAATACAATAGACTTTTCCGAGGACTGGATTTTCCGGGTCATTTCATTTCTTACAGTCTTTCCAACACAGCTAATGGTAACAGATTGTGATATTATCTCACTCATTGTGAGCTGCTTTAGAGGATGACTGAGGATCTTGCCCATTGTGAGTTATGGCTAACATAATGCATTGACTTACTGGCATGATCAAACAGGAGATCTTACTGACTGAGCCTCAAACAATAGACAGTTGTCTGTAATACTCTGTCAGTAACACATTCCACTTTGCCCCTGCTTTCTCCATCTGTATTGTTAGCACACATTTAAAGAGCAAGATGGCAGAGGTTAATATAGAACAACTCAGATCCCGAGGCTATAACTGTTCACAAAGGTTCATCTGCCATCAGATATGTCCAATTATAATTCCGCTGACAGGTTCACACCCAATTTAAAGAGGAATAGAAGGAAGAATAAACATAGAATGGATTCAATGAGTTTTTCACCTTTAATTAGTTTGTCACCGCATTTACGGATTTCTTCTGTTTTAGTGGATTTCTAGAGGCAACAGATTTCATATATGTTTGGTTATTATTCGCCACCATCAATACATTTATAGGGTCTTTTTGGTGACAAAAATGAATTTATATATATATATATATATATATATATATATACAGTATATACATGAATATATACACCTTTAATTGAGAACTAGCAAATTGATTTGAATATCCTTTTGGATTTGCCCAAATTTTAGGGTATCATTTTAAAAATATGTACCAAAGCCAGCTGTCATTTTCTTTCATTTTATTGAGGGACAGGAAGGAATTAAAATAAAAACAATAATACTCACCTGTCCTAGGCCTGCCCTTCACCTGCTGCCATTGCTTCTTCCAGGTCTTTGGTTCTCTCAGCATTGACTAAGACTCACTTGGTCATGTTTAGACTGAAGCATATCAATGATGTATGTTGCCCATGCGGTCAAGTGAGATGGGATGTGACCGCATTAGGACAAGTCAGTGCTGGAAGATGCAAAGATGAGAGGTAGTGACTGCTAGATAGGTCAGGCAGCTTTTGAGGCATCACAGGGGAGAGGGTAGGACTACGAAAGGTGAGAATAATCTTTAAAACATTTTTTAAACAATTGTCCCCATTGTTTATTATGCTTTGGGGTCTTTCCTGTTCGGGTTCGTCCATCACTACTGTTGATTACAGGATTGAGGCGAGCACTTAGTACACCATAATACATGAGTATCTTTGATAGCTATAATGCTGGAATTCGCGAACTGCAGGGGCAGATTGTGCATTTGGAAAAGCCTGCATTGGGTACCAATAAATCTTACCCCACCCCTGAGCTTCTGAATACCCTACCCATCCACTTTTCTCAAATTGTACTCATTATCCACTGTTTTGTTTTGTCAGTGATCCATCACTGTTTGCATCTGCTTAAAATATTAACTCAGCAATAGCAGGATGATTACAAGTATGTGGTTGATTAGCTCATAACTTGTAAATTCCATTTTGTGGGGTTAACAGCCATGTAGAAGCTGGGGGCATCTGGTCTACATATTGCTACTTTCACCCAAATGTTTTATATGGTCTGGGTATGGACAGCAATAACTGTGCCGAGTATAGATCTCCCAACCCGAACTTACAGCAACTTGGATATACGTGAAATTGTTAGATCAGGTCAGAACACCCCAGTTCTGTCTGGTAATTGAGGTCTTTACACAAGATTAGTGTGAATGTATCCTATAAAAAGAAGAGTTCCACAACCGGTATATATAAAAAGTTTACAGTATATATAACAGTTGCACATAACTCCAGCAAAAACACATCAAGGAGATTTAACCTTCAAAAAACGGAGTATCATAGGCCATGTAAGGCCTTTCAAGGGTTAGTCCGGCCTTACGGTACAAGTCTGCATTCACTTTATGCGACTGCAGACTTGTGAATCCTCACCAGTCACCAAGCATGCACTTTGCGCTGGAAGGTTTCTCCAGTGTTGGCGCCAAGAATGGAAGCGTGCTTAAGTGCAAGTATGTGATTTGCATGTAGGCAATCATGTGCCTTGTAGATATGTGTGGCCTCACAAGGTAATTGAGTGAGTACGGACATGTATAGCCAGAATTGGGCCATAAATATGCAAAATACAAACTTATGCTCAAATGACCACTAGCTCCTGATGTCAGCACCAGAGAATGTTCACAGAATGCAGTGCACATGCTGTGATCATTCACAAATCTACAGTCACGTATAGTGACTGCAGACTTGTATCCTAGATTTGTACCTCTTTAATAATGGCTTCTAGTCCAAGTGGTTGGACCCTTGACAATCACATCAATATGATGAATACACGATTTCCTCTAAAAAAAATAAAAAAACTTTTCAGGCATAACTAATAGACTCTGTTATACAGAATGTAGCTGGGTTCAGATATCCTTGTGTGTACATGGATCACAATGCCCTGACTGACAATGGGTCTCCCGACATGAACTTACAGCCTCGTAGGTGTCTTTAAAGCTTAGACTTTGGATCAAACAATGAAATACTTCTGTCTGAAACGGACTTTAGGGAGCATAGGTAGCAGTCACACCTGGCCCAGATTGCCCGAGGGGTTAACTCTAAAGGCTTCTCTACCACATGAGAAAATGCTAAAATCAAGAAGGATTCTGGTATTTTGTGGGCTTATTACAGACTTTGCACCAAGAAGCAGAATCTTTATGGCCCATTTAAAGGGGGGGGGGGAATTCAGACTATTAATGATAGCAAATCACCTATTATACAAAATTAATAGTACTAGTTTTAATGGCCTATGGACTCTGGGCCAATGTAAGCTGGTGAGAATGTAGGAGTGATAGAGCTGATGGTCTGCCCCCTGACATTCTAAAGGGTTGAATGTATTTGAGGATCCTGTATGTTATAAAAGGTTAACACTCACTGGGGCTGCAGTTAGCTTAGACAGGGTTAACTGGCCGGTCCAGTTTGGGAGGAGGGACTGAGAGTTAGTGTCAAGTACCGGAATTGACAGGGACAGTGAGTTGTCAGCAGTGACAAGCCGCAGGTTCAGGTCAAGCTGCTAGGGATAACAGAAGCCTAGAACCTCAGGGCAGTTGATTGACAGAGAACCACTCCACACGAGTCCCCTTTTTGCTGGCCTGGGATCCTCAAGATAAATGTCAGGGCCTGGGGGCACGTTCTGCCTGTGAAGCTACAGGAGAAATTGGACTCAAACTCTTAGAGGCAGAGTGAGATGGAATCCAGATGTACTGCTAGAAAAGAAGATCCCCTAGGACTAGAGAAGATAGTTAAAGGGATGTTCTACCTATACAAAGGACCAACGCTGAAATTTTGTCCGGTACCTGTGAGAAAGAGTCTACCTCACTGCCATTTGCCAAGTAAAATGTCAATAGTTTTTACGGAATCCTTGTCTCCTGGAGTCATTACTGTCAAGGTTCTAGAAGAGGAGAGCCTGGAATCCCTGGAGGCTTCTGGCCCTGAAGTAAGTGTGATGCAGTCCATACACAGCAGTACACTAGGACAGGGACACGTGTTGTCTGTAAGATGAACAGAAGCTTGCTCATGACTACCTCGCTTGGGCATCTTAC
The DNA here is from genome assembly GCF_039654945.1 of Dendrobates tinctorius. Taxonomy (NCBI): domain Eukaryota; kingdom Metazoa; phylum Chordata; class Amphibia; order Anura; family Dendrobatidae; genus Dendrobates; species Dendrobates tinctorius. The sequence continues at coordinate 4,174,685 of NW_027361743.1, read as the reverse complement.
AGGAATCAGAGTCTTATGATTGTCCGCTCTTCAAAATGGGACCATAGGCTATTTCTTCAGTGTTAAACTTACTCTTTGAGGTGGGGCATGGCGCAGGGATTCTCTCCTTGATTTTATGTCACTTCCTGTGTCTTGTTCCTCCCCTCAGGTCAAGTACCATAGTGCATTTTATTCCTCTGGAGTGATACTTCAATCCCAAACCATCATTTTATTCCCATTTCGTCTGTTTTTTTCCATAAAGCTGCTTCTTCTCTACTTACTTCAGGATTATAATACCTCAGATAGATATTCACATTGTTTTACTTTGGCATAATGCCATCTCTGATCTTTGTGCCGTGGATAATCTTATATATTGTTGATTCCCAGCACTTTATTGGACCCCAGAAGCACATTTTCTGCATCAGTGGTCGAGGTCTCAATCTATGTGCAAAAAGTATCATAGAAGAAGCTTAACAACAGAGCAGCTTTATTACACCGAGAAGAGCGACACTGTTATTTTTTCATTTCATTGTTGTATGGAATATAAAATAACATTTGCAAACATTAGTCTCCATGTTATATGCAGATGTAGCAGAGCTGATTTAAAGAGAACTTGTCACTCCTCTTGTCTCTCTTTTAAATACATACTTGTATTTCCCATTATAGAAAATATTTGGGGTATCTTTTCCTAAAGAGAACGTGTTATCAGAAATTTACTTAATGTTTAAATCAAGTTTTTGTGTTAATAATTGTATTTAAAAAAATGCTAGAAATTTTTTTTTTCTTTTTGCAATCATTAAAAAAAAAATTGATTATCTTGCAAATTTCACACTAACCAAAGAGGGCTTTTTTAGATAATTATTTTCCTCTCTGGAAAAATTACCAGCAGTCTCATTATCATCAGAGACAGGTTACAAAGACAGGTAACACCTCTATACACAGCTGATCACACAGGATCCTCCAGTTACAATAGGCGATATCACGGCTAACTCTTTTTCCTCCTCCTTAACAATGACCTTTGAACAGGCTCATTAAATGCTACAATGCAAAATATAGGGTCAGAGTCTGTGCATGTGGATTTTCTGAAACCGTAGGAAGTTGGGGTCTAAAAAAGCCCCAGTAGCTGGTGTGAAAATCGCAAGATTTCTATGTTATATTTTTCATAAAGATTGTGATACAGAGAAAAAGATAAAGACAAATATGCTTTAAAAATACATTTAGCATAAAATACCAGATTTAACTGTGAGGTTAATTCCTGTTGACATTTTCCTTTTAAACTTCAGCATTGCGGTGTTCCTCTGTTATTCTTCCTGGAAAGGTATGGCAAAATTGACAACTTGGTGATACCTTTCCCTTTGTCAAACAAGTGTGTTCCTATGCAGACAGCATTGAGCATCATGCACACAAGTGGCGCATGGACCCACTGTGCCATGGAGCCAGGCTTGCCTAGGAGGGGCGTAGCTAAGCCGATGCCTGGTGTTCACTGGAGCTCCTGATGGAGAAGTCAGACTTGAGCTGCAGGTATCTGTCAGGCATCACTCCTAAGCAGACCCGGTACTGCAGCTGATGATCCCAAGTGTCAGGTATGCTGAGATGGATAGGACTCAGGCTCCGTTCAGACTACTAGGATCTGGATCCTATGCAGAATGGTTACTGACACAGACAAAGGCTCAGGCTCCGTTCAGACTACTAGGTTCTGGATCCTCTGCAGAATGGTTACTGAAACAGACATGGACTAGGGCTTCGTTCAGACTACTTGGATTCTGGATCCTCTGCAGAATGGTTACTGACACAGTCTCAGACATGGCTGATTCGGCGATTGGTTTTATCAGCCCAGATACAGGGAATACTTGGATAGACACACGGGTCTCGGACATAGATTCAGGTGCCATCGGACCAACATCAGGGTTCAGGATTGGCCACACAAGGAGCAGGAACTATGTGTTCAAGACTGGCCACAAAAGGGCTAGGGACTTCAGGACCAGGATACTGACAACACCAGGACTACGGGACCTCACATCTCACTAGTAGACTACCACACTACCTAGTACCTTTTTTACTACATGCGCATGCTGCCCCTTTAACAGCATGCACAACACCAGGAAGCACATCAGGGACCACGACGCATGGCAATGAGCATGCCGGCATCCCTTCATGGAGGAGGAAGGAGAACTGTACATCTGCAAGTGTGTTACTGTTAGGTGTCGGATTCCTGGCACTGCACAGCGAGAATCCAGAGCCAGACATCCTGTGGTCTCCCATTCTTCTCCGACCGCTCAGACTCCTGCTCAGCAATCACGGCGAGCCAGGCATTCTCCTCGTTCTGTGAGCCTGGATGTTGCTGCCACCTCCGGTGCAGTAATGGTAGCGCAATCTGCTTTGCAGGGAACCGCTCCAGAGGCTAAGTCCTCGGGCCGTGCTACTGGGCATGCCCGCAACGTGCCCTCTCAGTGGAGAGCAGGGGTCACATGTGCAGGTCCTGTGTCGGATCTGATAGGTCCTTCCCAAAGTATTGGAAGGTCCCGGAGGCGCATGGCTATAAAAGCCCCGCATGGCGGCTCGGCCATGCGCTAGTGGAGCATATTATTATGTGTGTGTATGGTGATGGATGCATGGACTGGTGTCTGACTCATTATGAAACCCCTATCCTCTGATATTAGGAGTGGTGACCGAGTGTGTATAGTCAGCTCCAGGGTTGTGGCAAGCTACACGCCACTTGCTCCACGCCTACACTAGCGTCCGTCGGCGCCCGGTCCTCGGCGCCGACGCTTGCGGCTTTCTCTGCCGCTGCGCTGTAGTAACAGCAGCTATTGGTGTTCGCGGCTGCGACGCCACACGCAGGCCTCTGTGACGCTAACAGGGCCCGCGCCTTTGCTTTACTATTCGCCAAGCGACTCTGTGTTTGTACAGAGCCGCCCTTAGCGTTCGGGTGACGTTAACCCGAGCGCAGTACCGCACCTACTAGGTGCATCTGCCATTGTTCAGCAGCGGTCTTGTCACCTACCGCACGGTGGACCCTGGGCGGCGAACGCACCTACTATTATTTATATTTGGTGCGTTCCGCCGACCCTAACAGTTACACTAAGTAATCTCAGTGACAGAGTCATCCCCAACTGAAAACACACAGCTTTCAATTTCTTAATACATTTCTAGGAGGAATAACAGAGGAAGTAGGCAACATAATAATAATAATCTTTATTTATATAGCGCCAAGACATTCCGCAGCGCTTTACAGTTGAACAGTTTCAAACACAACAGTCATAAGTAACAACGTTAACAATACAATAATTAAAGCGAAATAAGACGACCCTGCTCGTGGGAGCTTACAATCTACAATGAGGTGGGGGAGATACAAAGCACAGGTTTGTATTTACAATGATGTATTTACAATGATGGTCCAGCCATCTTCAGGGGGTGGGGGTTAGATGGAGATAGTGAATGGACTACGCACACACAAACATAAAATGACTTTGATTACTGAATGCGATAGGCCACTCTGAACAAATGTGTTTTGAGCGAGCACCTAAAACTATGCAAATTGTGGATGGTCCTAATATCTTGGGGTAGAGCATTCCAGAGGATTGGCGCAGCACGGGAGAAGTCTTGGAGTCGGGATTGGGAGGTACGGATTAGGGCAGTGGGTAGTCTAAAGTCATTTGCAGAGCGCAGCGGTCGGTTAGGCCGATAGACAGAAATGAGGGAGGAGATGTAAGGGGGTGCCGCACTGTGGAGAGCTTTGTGGGTGAGAACAAGTATTTTTAATTGTATCCTGTAATGAATGGGCAGCCAGTGTAACGACTGGCGAAGAGCGGACGCGTCCGAGTAATGATTAGCCAGATGGACAACCCTGGCTGCTGCATTAAGGATGGACTGGAGAGGGGAGAGTCAAGTGAGGAAGAGGCCAATTAATAGAGCATTACAGTAGTCCAGGCAGGAGTGGATCAGGGCGACAGTGAGGGTTTTTGTTGTTTCCATGGTGAGAAAAGGGCAGATTCTAGAGATGTTCTTTAGGTGTAAGCGGCACGAGCGGGCAAGAGATTGTATATGGGAGGTGAAGGAGAGATCGGAGTCAAACATAACACCCAGACAGCGCGCCTGCTGTCGGGGTGTTATTATTGTGCCACCCACGGAGAGGGAAATGTCAGATTTAGGGAGGTTAGTAGATGGCAGGAGCAGAAAAAGTTCAGTTTTGGAGAGGTTGAGTTTCAGATAGAGAGCAGACATGATGTTGGAGACTGCAGACAGACAGTCAGTGGCGTTCTGTACAGCGGAGGTAAGGTCAGGGGATGGTGTGTATAGTTGTGTGTCATCAGCATAAAGATGGTACTGAAAGCCAAATCTGCTGATGGTCTGTCCAATTGGGGCCGTGTAGAGAGAGAAGAGAAGGGGGCCAAGGACTGAGCCCTGAGGTACCCCGATAGTGAGAGGAAGAGGAGATGAAGTGGAGCCAGAAAACAGAACACTGAAGGAGCGGTCAGAAAGATAGGAGGAGAACCAGGAAAGAGCAGTGTCCTTAATGCCTAGTGACTGCAGTATAGAGAGTAGGAGAGGGTGGTCAACAGTGTCGAAAGCTGCAGAAAGGTCAAGAAGAATGAGCAGAGAGTGGTCACCATTACGTTTTGCTGTCATAAGGTAATTGGTCACTTTGATGAGTGCAGTTTCTGTCGAATGTAGGGGGCGAAAACCGGACTGTGAAGGGTCTAGGAGGGAGTGAGTGGAGAGGTAACGGGTAAGGCGGGAGTATATCAGGCGCTCCAAGAGTTTAGAGATGAAGGGGAGATTGGAGACTGGTCTGTAGTTGTTTGTGCAGGATGGGTCGAGGGTGGGTTTCTTTAGTAATGGAGTAATGATAGGGTGTTTGAAGGAGGAGGAGAGATTAAAGATTGTAGTTAGGTGAGTTGTGACGACTGGAGAGAGAGACTGGAGGAGATGTGAGGGAATGGGGTCGGTTGTGCATGTAGTCGGACGAGAAAAGGAGAGGAGCCTGGAGACTTCTTCTGTGATGGGATCGAATGTGGAGAGTGAGCCAGGGGAAATGCAGGGAGGGATGGGAGTCACTGAACTTGGTGATTGGGAGCGGATTTCCTGACGGATATTTTCTATTTTCTCTATAAAGTGGGAGGCCAGGTCATCAACATAGAGAGCTCCGAAAATATGCCCCAGAACTCTTATATTATAGATTAGTGGTAAAACTGTACAATTTGCCTCTTCATTCCTGAGATTTGGCCACTCTAGCCTGTATGTAAAGCTAATCTTTTTCATTAACTTGGTGTGGTCCCCAAGGAGACTCCCATACAGAAGTGTTGAGGACCACGCCCACTTGGCAAAAAATTCTAGTTTTTTGTACAGTGAAGACAGGGCACTATCTGTGGAATGGAGAGGCACATGGATAGAAAAAAAAGAACGCTGGATTCAGGAGAACAGCGACATTTCCACCAGGTAACAAACATTACATGTTTTAGTGATAGGTCCTCTTTCTCTCGGTTTATATGATATGCAATCCTATTGTTTACTGATTCTGCAGTTCTACATCATGATGAGCTGTGCAGGTCACAGACTCGTTAACAGTACTTCGATCCATCCAATCCTTCTGATGTTACAATGCTAAATTTCTAACTGAATATTTCTTTGGTTCATTATTATAACTTCGAGTGCTATGAAAAAAAAATATTAATAAATGTAACCAAGTTACTTACTGAGATTCATTTTTGTGGTTGGCTAACTGCAACATTGTTGTGTGGCTGCAAAGTGCCACGAAAAGAAAAGGCTGGATAGCAGCAGTGTGAATCATGCTCTTTGAGTTCTTTCCACCATTGTTCTCTGCCCACTTCATAGTCCTTCCCAATTTTGCTTTCCCTCACTTTGTGTTCTCCCCAGCTGTGCTCTGCCCCTCTTTGTGCTTTCCCTTATTGTACTCTGCTCCTCTTTGTGCTTTGCTCCTCTTTGTGCTTTCCCTTATTGTGCTCTGCCCCTCTTTGTGCTTTCCCTTGTTGTGCTCAGGCCCTCATTGTGCCTCACCCTGTAGGGGAGTGAAGTAAGACATCCCTTTTTAATGTCACCTCCCCTTTAAGAAGTGCTAATGAATATATGTAAATATTCTTGTACTGCTACACTCATAATATATTACCATGGTTTACTTTATTGTTACTGCCACATCATATATGTGTTACCATGCTGTATATTGTAATATATTTTGGTGTATAAAGTTCTGCATGTTTATGTATAGAATAGGGTAAGTTTGTGCATCCTTTGGGGTCATTAGAAGAGGGCACTATTAGTATAGAGTTCCCAGATATGGGTAAGTGTAGTTCTGCTGTGGGCCACTAGATGGGGGCATGCTAGTGGGCCTTGTAGGTACATCTTGTAGGAAGTTCATAGAGGGTAAACTGTAGGAAGAGCTGCTATGGGTTAAATAAGTGTAGGAGATAGGAACTAGGCAGAAGGGCAAGGACGCCCGAAGTGTCCACAAGGGCTCTAGGCCCAGGACGACATAGCAGCTACAAAACTTTTTTTTGGAAGAAAACTGCACGGGCACAGTCAGATGGGTGCTGGATGAGCCCCAAGCACCCTGGGAGTTACGGTATTCCACGGCAGCAAGGAAAGCAGAGAATTACGTGGTCCAAGAGTCATGCAGGGCACAGGACATTCACAATGTGGCATATCTTAAATAGGGGTGAAGCTTGTAAGTCTGGGGTGAAACAGATGAACGGGATCTCCTATGTCTTGAGGTCCTACAGAAGTGAAGCGGCGGTACCGCCTAGGGTGCTACTACCCCGTAATGTGCGTGAGGACAAAGAAAGTGGCACAATGTGACTGACCCTGCATGATGCGACCCGACGATCAGTCAGTCACCAAACAAGGGGACACAATTACAACAACAGTGGGCCCTGCAATAGGGACAGGGAAATGGACACCTCCTGCACTCTCCTAAGGAAGTGCCCTGAACTCTCCTGACGTTCCCTATACAGGTTCTTTCAACCTGTCGCCGAACATGATACCTTGGTCCCTCACTTGCCCTGCACCTATACCTTACTAGGGAACTGGCAAGTGCGGACACTGGTCCCACCGCTGTACTAATAAAACACCAAGGAAAAATAACAGACAGGGAAAAACAAACAACACTTAGCTTCCTCTGCTGTCATGCACCGGACAGCAGAGTAAGGCACCCGAACACCGCTTTCAGCTGTATAGCCACTGCACCAGATAAGGTGCTAACACCACTGCTCCAGATAACTCCTCTCTTTAGAACGGTTGGTTACCAAAGGACCTGTAATACCAACAGTCAGATGGTGTACCAGGTGACCTTATATAGGAAGGAGGGAGTGGTCACCACCAGCAATAACAGACTCACAAAACATGTAGTAACACCAGCGGCCTCTGGGGGCAAAAACTGACATTAACCCTCGATGGCCAGAAAGGAAAAAAGTTTATATATGAGAAGCCCACACTGACACAGATCCAAAAATGGATCATGACAGAAAGGAGGAAAAGGAAAGTGCAGGAGGAATGCTTTGTGGACTGTAATGTAACTGATATGCCCGGGACCGTTGAAGAGAAAAGTAAAATAGTTTGTTTGGCATCTGAACCGGTATCTGCGTCAGTTCTTTCCACTCTATGCACCGAAGCTGAGTGTACAAGAGCTGTGCAGCACCGCTGTGGAATCCCTGACGGTGAACTAGAACTCCAAACAGGTACACCGGTAGAAGCTGACAATTTTCCTGTGAGAGGAGGCCAGGACACCAAGGCCCTGGTGTCCTCAGCCACGACTACCCTCCTGGCCCCTTCTTACAACCCCCATGCCATAAAAAAAGATTTTAAAAAATTCACTTTCTAATGATCGCGCGCATCAATGATTTTCTGGTTGTCATTTTTTATCCTCTTTCTAGGTAATACATTTATTTAGTAGAAAAAACCCTTTAATTCTGAGAGATGGGATAATAATTCCTCATATTTCATCTGTAGACAGGTCAGTGATATTGCTCGTTGCCATAGCCAATCTAGTTCAGAAATGTGGCCAATATCTTGGCGAAATAGAAGAATCCCATTGAGAGTTGAAGCATTTCTTTTGATAAACTCAATGAATACTTTTTACAGCACTTGTGACCCAGTTTTGCTGCTAAGTGACCTAAAAAACCTCCGTGGAATGACACAACTGTTATTCTTGTATTTTCTGAGAACTTCAAGTATAAAGAGCTAAATAAAGGGCATGAAAATCAACACTGCTCAGACTGAACGATCGTGAAAGCAGATTCTATGGCCATAAACCTGCATCAAGCTAAGACTGGTGCATGTATGGGATGCACAAAGCATATGAAGAGGTGTCCTTCCTTATTGTTCCTGTTGGCTCAGTATATTTTGAGATGAGCAGTGAAAGGTGAAAAGCCTTTAAAAAAACTTACAGCAGAAATATTTGCCTAAGTAATTCAGAGACACATGAATTAGGTGCATCCTACAACTCGTGTGTTTTTCATTAGTTGTGTAATTTTTTTACGTACTTGTAGGATGAGCTTCACCAAAACACCAAAAGAAGGGCAAAATTCAGAAAATTTTTGTGCAGCTTTGAGTTGTTTAAAAATGTTGTAACTTTTATTTTATTCCAGATTTCAGACATAATTTGATGCACTGAGTGACTACTATGTGTCTATAATATGGATGCATTCATTTTTGAGAAATTAAAATCCCTAACCAAATTTGTGCTCAGGTAAGAGTGGAAAAGAATCAAGCAAATCTTTTTGCAGTAAGTCAAATGTGTTATTAATTTCCCCAAAATTTGGATTAATCAGAATCCACTCTTTTGGGGGGTTCCTCTATGCATGGGTCCACCAAAAAGATAGCCTGTTGCCTACCATTTTGTCAAATCTTTAGGAAGACCTTAATAACCTTTAGATCATTGATCGGTCAGATCCTCTGGTGCTGATTAGGCCTTACATGGTACCATGGGGTGTGGTATACGTCATTGATGGCTAAGACATGCATTGTGCCCAACTGATCACATGGGACATAGTCAGTGCCAGGGGATCCAGACCAATGATGAGCTTGAAGAACAAAGACCAATGCAAAGACCGTTGCAAAGTGATCTGAGGACCAGGAAGGGAACTGTGGTGGCAGAACAAGTGAGGTCTAGACCTAAGACAGGTGAGAATAGACTTCACTAATTTTTAGCCTCTTCGTAACCTTCTTTTTTTATATTTTGGGGTATGGATAGTTAGAGGATAGCAAATATGTTTCAGGGACAGATTTGAGAAAATTCACTCTTCTCTAGAGTGGACACATCGAAAGTAAAAGGTAGTGGCAATTAATTACTGTAGCTCTAAAGTCTCCATCAAATGGAGTTGCCATCTGCTGGACCTAATGGGGTCTACCTTTGCGATAGAGGCTACGTCCACCAGAAGATCCTCTACCTGGAGTGAACCTAGAAGTTCCAACACCCAAATGCAAAGTCTGTAACGTGCCCTTTTCAATTCTGGTGCATCCTTATGTGGAAGAAGGTACCCAAAGGAACCAAACCTACATCTGCACCTCTTTTGATTACGCTCTTCCCCTTGGTCGGGCCAGTCCGACCCTCTGTACGATCCATGAGTACATAATTTAAATATATTTGCCAGAACTATAATTGATGCTATAGTTTTCCTCTAGTTGAGACTTATGGCAAATTGAGAAAAAGTAAAATTTAGTGTGAATATCTGCTAATGTCCAAAGTGCTGCGGGCGAAACATCTACTCTATAAATCCTTAGTTTTTAATAGAGTTTGTTTTGTCAGAGACATTTCTCAGAACCTGTCCTCGCTGCAGAGTTTCCCGGAGATGATCCTTTAGCAGATTTTGTAAAATACATGCCTATAACGCAGCCAAATCCTCAGTGTTTAATTCAGATATGATCTAGACCTGTCAGTCACAGAAATAATTTTTGTGACAGTGGTAGAAATGTATTCTGTCTGCCTATTATCACTCCGTTGGCCTCATCGTCACTGGCGAGGTGACAACTGAAACAAATTCATCCTGTTCATGTCAGACACAGACAATATCATTATCATTTTAGGTACGGCAAAATCTTCAAAATAAAATTCAGATAGAGACGGGTGCTTTATTGGAAGTTAGAAATCCTTGTGAACAGCTGGCGTTCCCATCTGCAGGGTCCATCTGTATTGTAAGACTTAGAAGCAGAGAAATCTATGGGGTGGGTGCATCCAAATGTTAGCAAATATTAATATTACCCTGTCTACTATTGAAATAATGAGGAGGTGAGAATATTACAATTTCAGAAAAAGAAATCATTCTTACCTTGAAATCTTTGAGACAAAAAAATGTTTTATAGCTCAGTGGGAAAGAGCACCCGTGATTATGCTGAAAGAAGTTGTCTAAACCTTTTAAATGGATAAAATTGCAAATTTTTGAAATTTGAAATTTTATTTTTCCAACATCAAATCGATTTTCAATTTTGTAATCTATTTGTTATGGTCAAGTTCACTGTCCACCTCTACCGTCCAGCGCATACTTAGACGCTCATGGCTGTAGACTTTGTAAGCGCTGCTCTGAAGCTAGCTGGATCACTGAGTCTAGTCAGCCATTATTCTCCTGCAATTCTGAAGAGACAAAGTTGCATTTGCTATCAGCATTAGAAAATGTGCTATTAGGTCAGCGGCACAACCATACTGCTCGTTCAAACTGTCAATCATCAAGAGAATCGCTTTCCCTGGAAGCAAGAGGCTGAGTGGTGAGAGAGCTGGGCGCTCCTGAAGACTGATATTTAGAAAAAATCACTTCCAACATGACAACTAGATAATACATAAAAACTGTAGCGAGGATGAAAAGATTTATATTCCTGCACTAGCTCTGTATCTACATTTCCCAGCTATGGGCAGTATCATTTCTTGCTACACCCAAGATCTATGATCCTGCTCCTCCCTAGCTATACCCCCAATGTGGGGCCTTATATTCATTTTATTCAGTTCCAATATCTTTTTTATAGCTGTTGGAAATCTGCATTTCTGATGCCAAATCTCCTACTTGACGTCCCTCAGCCATACAATAATATTCTGGCTACCTGTAGCCATCTCTAGGTGGCACTTAGGAGCTTACTGAAGACAAACGATAGAATTAGAACTGTACACATCAGTCATCAGTAAGTCAACCAACAATAGAAAATGAGTTTTTCATGAAAAAAATGTACAGTGGGTACGGAAAGTATTCAGACCCCTTTAAATTTTTCACTCTGGGCTTCATGGCAGCAATTTGATAAATTTTAAAAAGTTCATTTTTTTCTCATTAATGTACACTCTGCACCCCACCTTGACAGAAAAAAAAAAAGAAATGTAGAAATTTTTTCAAATTTATTAGACTTTTTCTAATCTGTTTCCCTGCTATTTTATGCTTTTAATTATTTTAATTGTTATCTAATAAAATTACAGATTTTTACTATATGATTCTTTTTTTCTGGTTTATTCAAATTTTTTGAGTTGGTTTACAGTATTGTGTTTTTGTGAATACGTAAAATACCTAGTTTATCTCACATAGGTTGTTCTTTTAAATTTGTCAAAAGCAAAGCTCAAGCCTGCCAGTGTGTAAAAAGATCCTAATAGCCTATGCTTTATATGTTAAAATCAAAAATGGACAAAATTCAAATTAAAATCAAACCTTAGTCCATTTCTTCTAGTCTGATCAAGCGTGAATCATCAGCAGCATCCTCTTGGTGTTGAAGTCACATTTCCTGGGCTTCATAGGCAGAGAAAAGTAATAGCTAAATGTATGTAATTTGTATTACATGTGAACTCGTGGCCCTAGGTCATGTTAGATGTAACTTACTAACTGGGTAAGTGTGAAGATAAAACTGCTAAATGCAATCATTCTATGAATTGTGAGAAATTGATGTGATGTTACTGCACTGAACTTAATAATTAAAACATAAATCAAAACAGTATGGCAAAAGCTTTTCGTTCCAGCATCTTTACATTTGCTTTGTCAATGCAATTTATCCAAATTCAGGCATTATATTAGCAAATATACTTCACTAACTGTCAATGATGTAGGGAGGATGTGGGTATTGTAGCTAGAAATGCCAGCACTGTGATCGGTATTGGGGGGGCTTTGTGACTGTCTTTGCGGTGTAGGGACTGGCACAATTGTCGTGTATTTTAGATACTTACAGTCCCTCCTTAGTTCCACCAAGAATATTTTACAATTTGTTTTTGGCCTCAAATCAAACACTAGTCCTAGAAAAATTTAAACTGTTGTTAGGTAGTAGTGGACGAACCCGAACAGTAAAGTCCGGGGTCCATACCGAAAACCTACTGTTTGGGCATGGACCTCAAACACGGGCATCTCCAGGAAGTCTGTGTTATTGTTTGGGTTCGGCACCCAAACATCGGGTGCTTCATTCACTGTCATGCAGAAACACAAGCAGCTCTGATCGGCAGTAAAATAATTACTACTGGTCATAGGGCTGCAGTTTCCATGCTGTCAAATGACAGCATGACCTAGCAGCTGATACTGGTGGTAAAAAGTTTACTGCCAGTCACAGAAGAGTTTGCTGATGGGAGTATTACTCCCTTCAGCCTATGTGTGCTGTCACTGATAACAGTAAGAACAGGCGCCGCTGATGGGAGTATTCATCAGTTGGCACATGCGATATTAATAAATTTTAAAAAATGATGTGGTGTTTGTTTTATTTTTGTTAACCAGCGCAGGAAAAACTGACAGCTGTAGTCTGCAACTCTCAGCTGTCAGCTTTATCATGGTTGGTTATCCAATATGAGTCCCCTTTCCATTTTTTTAAATTATTTATATTAATAATTTCCAAAAAAATGCCATGGGATTCCTCCATTTTTGACAACCAGCCAAACTAAAGCAGACAGCTTGGGGATGCTATTCTCAGGCTGCTAATAGACCATAGATATTGCCCCCCAGCCTAAAAATAGCAGCCTGCAGCCAACCCAGAAAAGGCACATCTATTACATGCACCACTTCTGGTACTTATCCCGGCTCTTCCCACTTGCCCTATGGCGGTGGCATGTGGGGTAATATCTGGGGGGTTTGTATTTGTATTGCCAGGTGACATGAAGCCCAGGAGTTAGTAATGGAGAGGCATCTATAAGATGACTATCTATTACTTATGCCATAGTCATATTGTAAAGAAAAAATACCCAGAATAAAGTCCTTCAGTTTAAATAAAAATCCACACCATTTTACAAATTTATTTAAAAATAACAAAGTTATACTCACCTTATGCCTATTCCTTTGTCACCTGTATAAAACAAAAAATAATAAACAACCATGATACTCACCTTACCCCCTTTCCATTGAAGTCTATGTCTCCTGTAAAAAAAGAAAAATAATAAACAACCATATCCCTCACCTGTCCGACGTGAAGATAATCCATAATGTCCTACGAATATCCTGATGATTTGGAGAGAGGTCATATTAGTGATCAGTGACCACTCTCCCCATCATCAAGCTTACACTGACAGGAGCATAATCACTCCTGTCAGTGTCTAGTGCTGAGCTTCCATGAGAAAGTTCATCAGAGTTTATAGCTGAACCCCGGTGAGCTCACTTACGGCATCGCTGGTTTTGTGAGAAAAGATTCAGTACAACATTTGCGCTTTCTAGGATTTTTAGTCTTTGCAATGTATGAAAAAGTTTGATCTATGAAAATGGAAAATGAATTGGAAAGCAAAATAAAAAAAATCAAACTGCAGAATTGCCCTTTTTGGTTGCAGCATGTCCTTCAAAATTTGCAGCAAAAGGCAAAAACTACCTCAATATAGTACCACTAAGGCCTGAAGCATGCAAAAATAAGCCTTCATACAGTTTCCATAATAGAAAAATAAAACATTTAAAGGTCATCAAAAATGGTGATTGTTTTTCTCAGATGGTCGTGTGACCCTACCCTGACCTGAACAATCATATTGCCTGGTCATATCTGTCACAGAGCACATGCGAAACGGAATCCACAAACTTTGGTGGAATAGTGTGTATGTGCTAGTTCATCTCACTTGGACTGTTTTTCAGTACATTCTATCTAAAATGAACGGTGTCATTGAAGACTACATCTGGTCTTGACAAAAATGAGTCCTCATATGGCTATGTTAATTGGAAAACAAAAAAAGTTATTTTTCTTGGAAGTGGAGGAAAAAAAGAAAAATCGAATGTTGAAAAAATAAATAAAAATTTGCTGCATTCTTAAGGGGTTAATCGAGCCAAGTGTTTATAGCGTCTATGGTATCTAGAGGACAAGATCAGTTGCAAAGTCTCTTCAGCCAATGTGTTTAATACTTCCTGAAAAATCATTAATACTATAGATGTGTGCGGTAGTATGGATTTTCCTTTGTGCTGACTCATACTTTAGATCTTGTTGCCTGTTTACACTTGGGATTCCGGGCGAGTTTCTCTCTCCGCTGTAAATGTATTCTGTCTGTCTGGGATGCTTAGCAGTCACTGTACGTAACAAGTTGCTGCAAGTTTTTTTTAGTTATTTTTTTAGATTTTATCCTACTGTAAATTTGTCACTAGAGGGTTAGATTCCACTGGCTTTATGTCTTAGTCGTCTCGGATTTGCTTTTGCTTTACGTCTTTGTGTTTTTGTTTTATGTTGAGCGCAGTTTTTGCAGGTGAGAAATACTCAGGGTTACACAGGTGCGTTATACCGAAAGCTCCCAAATCCTGAAAGCTACCTCTAAGGCCTGTTTCACACTTCCGTTTTTGACCATCAGTCAAAATCCGCCGGTTTTTGAAAAAAACGGATCTGACATTTTTTTTGGCGGATCTGTTTTTTTCCCCATTGAGTTGCATTACCGGCGGATCTTGACGGATGGCCATCCGTTTGATCTGTTTTTTTGCTGATCCGCCAAATTTTTTGCGTCCGCCGACATGCCTAGACGGACCCTGCAACGTTTTTTTTGCTGCAGGATCCGCATTTTACAGTGCGCATGCCCGGACAAAGGAAGTCAGCCAGAAATTTAACCCTGAAATCCTTTCTGGCGGACGAAAAAAATTCTTCTCTCTCTCTCTGTCTCTCCTTCCCGGGCAGCGGCTCCTTTAAAATTCTTCATTCGGCGGATACGTCAAAGGAAACGGTCCGGTAGCATCCGTTCACATCAGTTAACAACGGATCCGCTTTCCGCCATTTTGGCGGGTTTTCACTGAACCAAAAAAAGGAAGTGTGAAACAGGCCTAAGACGACCAAGCATTTCTCTACAATTTATAATGTCATCTTGGCATTGCACAGTCGTCTGACTCCTTACACCTCCGCTGCGCTGTAGATTGCGCTGCTCTACATCAATTTTGCTCACTACAAGATAACATGAGATTTTTACGTATTTGAGTGTGCTAAATGCAAAAATCGCATCCTTTTCCTCACGTCATGTCCATATTTTTCAGCGAAACATTGTTTATTGAGGAACTCTTACAGTAATAACGTAACTTATATAATTATATTACTTCGATAGGCTGAATGCGCAAAAAGAAAAGCTGAATATGCAATTGATGTAACTAATAGGAAGACTGCTTAAAGTGAACCTGTCATCACGTTTTAGTATATTTAAAGAAAGGTATGATCATAATGGCGCTTTTATAATGATTTAATAGATACCTGTAGGCAAGAAATCCACATCATGGTTCTTATTTAATTCACAGGTTTTGGTGCAATATCCACTTCGTGAATTGGGGAGGGACTTTGTGGCGGGACTGTGGTTAGGGCTTTCAGGTCTGCCTTGGTTCCACTGTGTTTGCATGAGTCTCCTTTTTTAAAGTTGGCTCTTGCACCGCCCTTGCCACTGGCAGTGCTTGTGCAAATTCATCCTCCGGTGGTCTTCAGCAAAATGTCACCAGTGTCACTTTGTTGAAGACATTTGGATGTCATTTTAAGCATGCACCACCGGTACCATTTTTGCTGGAAACCTTCATATGTCAATTTGTGCATGCGCCACCTCTGGCGCCATTTTTTCTGACACATTCGGATGTTAATCTGAGCATGTGCTGCCACTGGCGCCATTTTGCTGAAGACCACAGGAGATGAGCATGCACAATCGCTGCCAGTGACAAGGGTAGCACAAGCGCAAACTTTAAAAAAGAAGGCTCATACAAAGGGAGAGGGCCTGCAGCAGAGCTGAAATCCCTACCCACAGTCTTGTTCCAAAGTTCCACCCCCATGCATGAAGAGGACATTGCACCAAATCTTCTAACATGAATTGAAAAAGAACTAGGATGCAGATTTCTTCCCTACAGACATCTATTAAATATTTTTTTGCGTGAAATAAATATATTATTACCTCTGATTTTTTACTTTAAAACCTTTAATCAAACATTTTTCATTTGCAAAAAAATTAACGTATTACATACTTGTTTTACTTCACGTCTGTAATCAGCACCTTTCATTTGGGTAAAATCAGTAAAAATGCTTAGATCAGCAGAATTTTTTTGTCAAATGTAGACCGGTGTTATCAAAGTGTATTTGTTGCACAGAAAACACAGGAGAAACTCATTTAGATGCATCCTAGTTTGTATTGCACTTGGAGTTCATATAAGGAGGCAATAGATATACTCTAGAGGAACAAAACCGAATAAAAGCAAATTTCGGCATATGCCAGGCTCATTAAATGACAAAGAAATGGTTTGGTATTCATCCTACACAAAGATAAACATAAAAATTTCCATAAGATTACAAAGATATGTGAATTTATAGATGAGCAAATCAATTTGATGCAAATTGAATTTCTGTTGAATTTTAGGAACATCGCTGGACTAGGCGAATTCAAACATTTTGCAATTCAACGTAAATTGCCAAAAAATACCTTTCTCCACTTCACACCATAGTATATTCTTGCATCAGCCAGAAGAAAAGGCTCACATGACCTCTAGTCGCATGGGCTTACCCATAATGCCTTACAGCTATCACTTCCCACCATGGTATAGACAGTATAAAAGGGTAAGTAGCCATTTTATGAAGAATCTGGATGATGAGAGGATATCAGAGTTTTGAAATAGAGATAAGGAAAGATGTAATGCGCTGAGTAACCATTACAGGTAGTAATTGTGACAGGGCAGGACAGCAAGATCGTATCCAGCACAAATTGTCCCCCCAAAAATTTGCAAAAGATGGTACCAATAGCGTGCCCATTGCTGTGCCAGCGGTCTGGATTTTGACATTGCTAAGTTACATTAGTTTTGTGTGTATAACTTCTAATTTTTTTATTAATAATTGATAATAATACATTTAAATAATGTGGGTGTGAAATCCTGTGTAAAATTATGGGAAGTACTAGTGATGATGTGTGAGCCGGTAGAAGTTTCTAAACAAGCAAAACAGCAATTGTTCATTTCACTGATGCCTTTCTTCATCTCTGTCATGACTGATATAAAGTGCATTTTGCTGAAATTGCCAGTGGTAAGTGCCACTCCTCTTGCTTTCCTCTGAATTTTCATGGTCAAGTATAAAGCTGAGCACCTCAATACATGGCATTTAGCTGGATATATTTTGTTTGATCTTATTTCTCCTTGCAAGTGGCTGCGGTGGTAATGTCCTCATTTTTTCTTTGGTCCTTATAGAGGTTTCTAGAGCCCAGATAATAAAGCTCTGTGAGCCCCATCTTGAATGTAGCAGAGGTGTGCCAACTTCATTGTAGGACTGCCAGAAATAGTCGAGTACAACACTTGGCTTTTTCTGGCAGTCCCAGAGACCAGGAATGTAGTAGAGGTCAATCATACACCCCCCGCTTAATTTAATAAGGGACTGCAGAGCCCCATTCTCAGGGTTTCAAAGTATGGAAGTTATCCCTTATGAATAAGAGTGGGGAACATTTCACAGTTGCTTGGGGTCTTACCACTGGGACCCTCAGTGAGCCAGAGGACTGGCGTTCTAAAGCGCCTCATGTGAATGGAGTGGTAGTCGATCAAGCGCAATTTTTCTCCATTCATTCTTTATGACACCACCAGAGATCGTGGTTGGTCGGCAGCACTACCAGTAAGTATCTCTCCAATCACATGGGGCTCTTCAGAGCTCAGACTCTAGTTATTAATGGAGGTCTGAGCAGTCAATTCCTCCCCGCCCAGTGATCAGGAAGATAGCCCCTCTCCTATCGAAATAGGATAGCTTCCAAACTTTGTACAATGCCTTTAACCCATGGATATGGGTGACTTGTTGCTATTGTTTTTTTTTTAAATAGCTCATTAATTTTGCAGATGGATAATATTTGAGTATGTGCTGATAGTTCCTGCTTGGAGAGGGGGGGGTGAGAGCTGTATTGTTTAATGCCTTCTTTTTTTCTTGTGGATTTGTTGTTATAGAAAATCTAGTATTCATTTTGTACACAATGCATTTGTTGTCCTATGTAAGAAACTATTCCAATAGTGAACTAGGTAGGCTTGCCAGGCAACCCTGTTGTCTGGCTTGATACATTCCTTGGTATTGCGATTCCATTGTGTTCCTTTCTTATAAGAACTCATTACCGCTCCCCGTTGTCCTGTTGTAAATGAAGAATGTCTCTATAACTCATTTCCCAAAGTACATGTTCCTGGATATTGTCAACTGTGATGAAAGTATTCGCTATCCTTCAGCTTCACAACTACTTCCAGTATGCATCTCAGGTTGGCATAAAATTAAGCTACAATTAACTTTTAGGATGTCTATGCATGGTTAATGCCAACCCCCTCAGGTCTAAAAATGCCTTTTAAAAACTAATAAAGGGTAATTGGGACTCAACTAATCCAATCGTGCGCATAGAATTTTAAAACCGAAACAGTGTCAGGTAAAAGCTACTCGAGCGCTCAAGGGAGAGGATGGCATTGTCCAAGCTTGGACCTAATTGCAGAAAAGCAATTTCTCCCAAAAAAGAAGCTTGTTTAATTTGACATAAATTTTAAGAAGTAAAAAATTAGTTTCATTGTTTGGATTTAAACGAGAGTTTTCATCCTAATGAATGTCCTAGTTCTGGTTAGCGGTAATGAAAGTTACATTGTGTAACGTGAGGGAGAAGTAGAGCAAGGAGAAGGGCTTTGAGATGGAAATAATGTGGAGACTGCGCCTTTCACCTTCCAGACTGTTTGATGTAGAATCATTTTAGAGTACTTAAGAAATGTACATTGAATTGTCCAACAAAAGAGGTCAAAGTGTTCCCTGAAATCAATACAGCAATTGACTTTTTGGAACATGAACTAAATTATTCCATTCCTATCCGTATTAAAGGATGGCAAATGCCGACTTCGTGCCGACAGTCAAACGTGTAAAAAAGCATTAAATTAGTCATCAGTATGACTAATTATTACTACTCACTCTTACTATCCTGAAAACAAAATAATACTTTTATAGTAATTGTTTAGGATGTTTTTCCCATACTCTAAAACTTGTTGGGTATGGGCCCTATTCTCACCTTGCGGACAGTCATTGCACCTTCTCACCGGCAACTGAATCACCCAGCAACTGATCTTCTGGATCCTTCACATTGTGCCTGACCCAGGAGTTACTTTTAAGACAGAATGTGAAAGCTGTAGTCAATCAGTTGCTGCTGATTGGCTGCCATTGTGTTGAGAAATTGTTTATGCAAGGAGATCTATGGGGAACACAAAAAGCCAGTGCAGTGTTGGAATGCAGTTACCAAAAGTCGCATCTACCTACAGGTGATCTAGTAATTTACTATTTATATGTGCTTTGAAAAAGGGACATATTTAAAAATTTTTGTGGTCAAGTGGGAGTGGCAACTGCTTTAATAATACAAGTATATTAACATAACAATCATTTATAGCCTTGTTTTGTCTTCTAGCCACCATGATGTGATGCCAATGGGGAACAATATGTTTTTATGTTTTTCCCTGGAGCCATATGCCACCAGCTATGACACAAAAACTCTAAGGAAAAGCAATGAAAAGCAACAAAGGCAGGAAAGTCAGTTGAATATCACCAGGAAAAAAGTAAGAGAGACCAATCCATATGCCACGTAGCATTATATACCATTTTTGAACACGCGTCCCTCACACCACTTCAAAAACCAATTGGCATCAGCTACCCTTATCATATACACTTACCTCCAACCCCTGCAGTCCATAGCACCTGCACTATGTGCTATGGTGCTTACTTCTTAATTTCCCATTATGGGCCAGTACACAGTAAGTTTAAGGTAGGGTAAAACCCCTCTAAATATATTGTATAATGGTTGGTCGATCTCAAATCCTGACATATAATTCAAATATCAATCAGGGTCCTATATAAGACTTGCCATACACATTTCATGGCTGTCGGCCAAACAATGCTTCGTCCAACTGCTTATATTTGACAGTCATCTTAGCTGATACTTCCATACACAGTAGCGCTCTTATGTTGTCTATGGGAAACCTGGCACATCGCCTTATCTCTGGGAGAAAATTTGATCGGCAGTATGAAATGGGACATATGAGATCAAAATCTCCTCTGACCACCAGTCAGCCGGTGCCCCTATGCAGACTAAATTGTATATATTGTCAGGTTCCTCCAACATTAGTCTAAGGGATATGTGGGTCTTACGTCTTTGGATCTTCAATGCAAAATATTGTGCTGGGTTACATCATTATTTGAAATTAACAGAGGCAAGAACAAAAATGTTTGTTGCAGGATCCTAACTCAGCGGCCATCTCGGTAGTCCCTCTGACATCCTCGACGCCTCTTCTCATTTGTAGGCTGCCACAATATCATGCATACTTTGCACAACAGTGTAATGAAGTCTCACTGGGCCAACCAATCAGAAGAGGCATTAGGAATGTCGCAGATAATTGGAGGTTTGCAGCGCTCTGGTCCAGCGGACATAGACAACCAATGTAGCCACATGACCAGGGTCCTGCAAATCTTTTTGTTCAAACCCATTGGAGATTACTTTAGAAAAATAATATTATACAGATGAAAGATAAAAATGATACAGATACAAATGAGACAGATTTACTATTAATATTGCTCCAAAATTCTGGAATAAATCATCGTATACACATTTAGCAATAATTTGTGCCATAAAATACTGATGGCGCCTTTCTAGGCACATTGTAAAAGTGCTTAGAAAAGATGTCACAATTTTTTTTCTTGTGCTCTAAGATCTGTCAGAATTATTACAGGCATTTGCTAATTTTTAGGCTCAAGATATTGGTCTAATGAGTAGCAGCCAAGAGATTGGTATGAGCGAATCTGACGAAAGTCTAATTCACCAGATTTGCTCGAATTCGATTCACGTATAATATCCTGTGAAATAAATTTCTACTGAAAAAATACATGTATTACGTTCTCAGGGCTTTTCAAATTCCTCAGCATAATTACTAAAAGGGTGAAAATATAAAAAATAGCATAAAACTCACCTTGCCCTTACCTGTCAAGGGCAATAGTTCCGCACCTGATCGTCAATGGCTTCCTTCCATGGACTACAATTATTTACAAAGTTACCGGTAATGCTTTGGCACCTCCAGAGTCCAGTGCTATCTAGCCCTCTTGTGACATCTTGAAGTAGTAGAGCGACACACTTCATGATGTGAAATTTAGACAGAAAAATCCAAATATTTAAAAATTTAAATATCAAAGCTATGTACACTTATCAACAATGACATTGTAACGCCAAGAAGAAAACAATTCTTGGAATCACGGAAATCACAGGAACATTAGACATGATGATATGCAAATGATAAAAATATGTAAACAACGTTTTCAAAATACTGTATTTCGATTTATTTAGTATCAAGTATGAACCCCAGGCACAGGAGCCATTTTTGAACGCACGATGCCAACCCGTATGTTGCTGGTGCTACTGTGAGGAGACTGTGTGGCCTAAATGTGCTACCATGGCCTGTATCGTCTCCAGACGTATTTCCCAATGAGCACATCTGGGACGTTATTGGTCGATTACACAGGAGGAGCCAGCAGCTGATCTGGAAGATTTGTTCAAATGCATTCACTGAGGCAGAACCTTCTGAAGATGACCCTTAATAACTTCAGTGATAGCAGCCATGACTGTAGTTAGGGGGATTAATGCATGCAGCATTTTTACTCCATAATGAATTATTTCAGATGTGAAAAGTTGAGGCATTTCAGAGAAAAATATACTTTAAAAGCTGCTACGGATGGAGTCACATGGAATACTATTCAGAGAGGCTTCTCCCTGGTCTCTGCATATAGGCAGTGACTAGGGATAAGCAAACCCAATGGAAGTTTGAGCTTGTCAGGTTCATCTGAACATCAATCAAAAATTTTTTTCAGGTACCAAAACTTGAACCAAATTTGATCCCAGGCCTAAACCCCATTTAAGTCAATGGGGACCCGAACTTTGATGCTGTGAAACAGCTGTAAAATGGTCATGGTAAAGGCTAGGGGGCTGAAAAGGGAAGCAAATTGGGAGTAAGAGCAGGACCATTGCTTTGCAAACAAATGTGGATAGGCAAATAACTTAAAATAGCATCACAAAGAATGCAAAATAATAATCTTGAACCAGGAGGCAGGCGAAAGTCCAAGTGGTGGAATTGTACAATTGCTTGTGTGGGTAGTTTACTATACTTGTGTCATGATCCCAGTGCAGGTTTTTGAGCTGCACACCGGGGGTTAATGTCTGGAGCTCTGTGCAGGTTTTGACATGCACACTTGGGGTTAATGATTGTGGCCTCTTTCTGGTTCTGGGAGAGCTTCATAAACCTCTGGGTAGCTTCAATCTCTGCCAGTTATACTTTTGCCTTTGGCCTAGTGTGCTGACCCCCGTGTGCCTGTTTGTTGCTATAGCTTGTTTATATGGTTCTGACCCGATTCTGTTTCCCGTTGTGAGTTTGCCTGTTGTTTTTGTGCTGCGTTATTATCTGTGTATGACTCATTGCCTGTGACCTGACTACTCTCTGCTCGCCCCTCTGGTACCTTGCAGCTATCTCTGTGTGTGACTCATTGGCTACGTCCTGACTATTCTCCCTGTCTATGCCCCTTGGTAACTTTGTCTCGCAGTTACTCTGCTAGGAATTGTCTTGCAGCTCCTAGCTCTGTGGAGTTTAGGCCACGCCTCTAGCAGTCACGTGCTTCAGGTCCTGCGGCTCTGAAGTATGCATCTATTCGGTTGCTACCCGCTCCACAGGTAGCTTTGAGCATGCTTTCGCTTTACTCAGGGCATGCGCACTGGCTCAGTGAGCAAGTCCAGTGCGGTGTCTCTGACATAATAACTGGCCTACAATTTTTTTTTCTTTCCTCACTTCTGCAGCATGGACCCAATGTGTGCTTTATCTGAGCAGGTGAAAAGCTTGACTCAGTCACTGCAGAAGCTTAGTTTGGAACACCAAGCTCTGGCCCAGTCCCAACGGCGGGTTGAGGACTCAGTTCAGGGGGTACTTTCCGCTGGCTTCCAGCAGGTGGGGAATAGAGATGTCATTTTAGTCCCACCTGAATCCCCGGTTAAATTACCAGATATGTTTTCTGGTAACAAAGATGATTTCAGGGCATTTAAGGAGGGCTGTAAGCTTTTTTTTTCTTTGAGACCCCGCTCCTCTGGGGATGAGAAACAGAGGGTGGGGGTGGTGATGTCCCTGCTTAGGGGGTCCCCACAAGCCTGGGCATTCTCGCTTTCCTCTTCTGCCCCTGAGAGAATGTCTGTGGATGCATTTTTTGAAGCCTCAGGGCTTATTTATGATGAGCCTGATAGAGTGTGGTTGGCTGAGGACAAAGTGATGAGTGTCTGTCAGGGGGAGCACTCGGCCGAATGGTTCTGTACTGAATTCAGACGTTGGGCAGCGGAGATTTCCTGGAGTGACGCCGCCCTGCGGGGGCTGTTCCACAGAGGCCTGTGTGAACGTATGAAGGATGCTTTGGCACTTCATCCTCCGCCTGACTCCCTGGAGGATGCCATGGTCCAAGCGGTTCGCATGGATCGCAGGCTGCGGACTAGAGGCATTATGCAACGGGAAACGCCCTTATTCTTCAGTGGAGATGAGACCCAGACTCTTCCTATGGCTATGGAGGTGAACGCTGTCACCTGTGAGGGAAAGGAAAGAAGACGCCGCCGGGAAAAGCAGTTGTGCTTCTATTGTGGGAAATCTGGACATTGGAAGAAGGACTGCCCCTCCAAGATGGCGGGAAACGACTAGGTCTGGGTAGTAATCGAGGAGGCTACCCAGACATTCAGGTACAATTTTCCTCATGTGCAACAATGGTGCTGCAGGTGGAACTGGAACTTGGTTATGGCCCTGTTCAGACTACTGCTTTTATTGACTGCGGTTCGGCTGTGAACCTGATTGATACCAAGGTTATGACTCTTTATAAGATAGGGACAGTCAGGCTTCACGATCCTGTTAAACTTGTGGCAATTGACTCATCTCCTTTTACCCAAGACGGTATCTGTTGCAGGTCTGAACTTTTTTCTCTAAAAGTGGGTTCCACTCATGTGGAGAATCTAAGTTGTCTGGTGGTAGATAATTTGCCTGCAGGACTGGTACTAGGGATGCCTTGGCTTCAACGCCATAATACTACCATTGATTGGGTTACAGGGGAAATCACTCAATGGGGATGCAACAGTAAATGTGGTAACCGGGGACATCTTGTTAACGCTGTTAAATCAGTTTCTGAGTCGTCTGTCGATCTGGAAGGTATTCTGGAGTACCTGAAAGATTTCGAAGACGTTTTTTCCGAAAGTGAGGCTGAGGCGCTGCCACCACATAGACCCTATGATTGTGCCATTGATTTAGTACCCGGAGCCAAGTTACCTAAGGCTCGATTGTTCAATTTGTCTGGGCCTGAGCACCAAGCCATGAAGGAGTACATAGCTGAGAGTATCTGCAAAGGGCATATCAGGCCTTCTGTGTCACCTGTGGCAGCAGGGTTTTTCTTTGTGAAGAAAAAAGATGGTGGTTTGCGGCCGTGCCTCGACTTTCGGGAACTGAACAAGATAACGGTTAGGAACTCTTACCCGCTTCCCCTCATCCCAGACTTATGTAACCAGTTAGCTGGGGCCCAATGGTTCTCCAAGTTGGATCTGCGGGGGGCCTACAATCTGATAAGGGTTCGGGAAGGGGACGAGTGGAAAACGGCATTCCTCACATCAGAAGGACTCTTCGAGAACCTGGTAATGCCATTTGGGTTAACTAATGCACCCGCTATTTTCCAAAATTTCATCAATGTTGTGTTTTCTGATCTGATAGTCCGTTTTGTTATTATTTATTTGGATGATATTTTGGTGTATTCCCCGGACAGTCAATCTCACTTGCAACATCTAACGACTGTTCTCCAGAGACTCAGGGAGAACCAATTGTTCGCCAAATTGGAAAAATGTTCGTTTTTTGTACAGGAGCTGTCTTTTTTGGGGTTGATTGTGTCCTGTGAGGGGTTTCGTATGGATCCTAAGAAGGTGCTGGTGATCGCTGACTGGGTTCAGCCTCGAGATCTCAAGGGGCTCCAGCGCTTCTTAGGATTTGCAAACTATTACCAGAGATTCATTAAAGGTTTCTCACAAGTGGTTAAACCACTCACGGATCTTACCCAGAAGGGAGCTGATGTAAAAAATTGGTCTGTACTCGCTAAGGAATCCTTCTCAGCAATTAAGAAATGTTTTATGTCTGCCCCGGTGTTGGTGCAACCTGACCCGTCCAAACCATTCATTGTGGAGGTGGATGCTTCTGAAGTGGGGGTGGGGCCTGTGCTGTCCCAGGGTCCGGCCACCCTTACCAATCTCAAACCCTGTGCCTTCTTCTCCAAGAAGTTCTCTTCAGCTGAGAAAAACTATGATGTAGGCAATAGAGAACTTCTTGCGGTCAAGCTGGCATTTGAGGAATGGAGGCACTTTTTGGAAGGGGCGGCTCACCCTATCACGGTTGTCACGGATCACAAAAATTTGGCATACCTTGAATCTGCTAAGAGGCTTACTCCTAGACAGGCCCGTTGGTCACTTTTTTTTTCACGATTTCAGTTCTCAATTACTTTTCGACCGGGATCCAAAAATGTTAAAGCGGATGCCCTGTCCAGAAGTTTTGATCCAGTGTCTCCCCCTGAGCTGCCGTCCTCCATTCTTCCCCCAGGGGTGGTAGTGGCGGGGGTCTCAACTGAGTTGGAACAAGAAATCCTAAGGGCTCAGGCCCTAGCTCTGGCAACCAGGCCAAGCGATAAACTGTTTGTTCCAGATTCATTGCGGCCTAGACTTCTGCAGGAGTTTCATGATTCTAGGCTGAGTGCTCATCCAGGTATCACGGCCACTAGAGAGGCAGTAACCAGGGGTTTTTGGTGGCCATCATCAAGGTCCGAAGTCAAGGAATTTGTTTCTGCTTGTGGCATGTGTGCCCGTTCCAAAAGCTTGCATAACCGACCGGCTGGGGAACTCATACCTTTACCGGTTCCTGATAGGCCATGGACTCATCTTTCCATGGATTTTATTACCGGTCTTCCACCTTCCAGGGGCAGTACCGTGATCTGGGTGGTGGTGGACAGGTTTTCTAAACAGGCCCATTTCATTCCCTTGGCAGCATTACCTTCAGCAGAAACATTGTCAAGGTTGTTTGTGCAGCATGTGGTCCGATTGCATGGGGTACCCCTGAATGTTGTGTCTGACAGAGGTGTGCAGTTTGTGGCCAAATTTTGGAGGGCGTTCTGTATGAAATTGGGCATCTCACTCTCCTTCTCGACAGCATATCACCCGGAGAGCAATGGTCAGATGGAACGCACCAATCAATCCCTGGAACAAATTCTCAGGTGTCTGACCTCCGCCAGACAGGAGGATTGGTGTGATGCGTTACCGTTGGCTGAATTCGCTTTTAACAACCGGGTGAGTCAGTCCACCAACATGTCCCCATTCCTGATTATCTACAGCTTTAATCCGCATTTTGGGGAGTTTTCTCGGGTGGATTCCGGTTGTCCAGGAGCAGAGGGCTCCGTTCAACGGTTAAAAAACCTCTGGGCTGAAGTCCGGCGTAATATCTCTCGGGCCCAGGGGAGATACAAATATTTTGCGGACAAAAAGAGAGCCTCGGGAGACATGTTTCAGGTGGGAGAGAAGGTTTGGCTCTCCACGCGTAACATCAACTTAAAAGGTACCATCAGTTAAGTTGGGACCAAAGTTCATTGGTCCGTACGAGATTATGGAGATAGTCAACCCTGTGGCATATAGGTTGCGTCTCCCCGCATCCTTAAAAATATCTAATGTGTTCCATAAGTCTCTGTTGAAACCAGCAGGATCTGTCAAAGAGAACTCTGAGACTGTTGTTCCTCCAGTGCTGGTGGAGGGTCAATTGGAGTATGAGGTCGGACATATTGTGGACTCTCGGTGGGTGCGCCGCTCTTTGCAGTACCTGGTCCACTGGAAGGGATATGGACCAGAAGAGCACTCATGGGTCCCTGCTCGTTCGGTACATGCAGATCGCCTGGTTCAGGCGTTCCATGCCAAGTACCCGGGGAAGTCTGGGGGTCCAGAGGCCCCCCGTTGAGAGGGGGGTACTGTCATGATCCCAGTGCAGGTTTTTGAGCTGCCCACCGGGGGTTAATGTCTGGAGCTCTGTGCAGGTTTTGACATGCACACTTGGGGTTAATGATTGTGGCCTCTTTCTGGTTCTGGGAGAGCTTCATAAACCTCTGGGTAGCTTCAATCCCTGCCAGTTATACTTTTGCCTTTGGCCTAGTGTGCTGACCCCCGTGTGCCTGTTTGTTGCTATAGCTTGTTTATATGGTTCTGACCCGATTCTGTTTCCCGTTGTGAGTTTGCCTGTTGTTTTTGTACTGCGTTATTATCTGTGTATGACTCATTGCCTGTGACCAGACTACTCTCTGCTCGCCCCTCTTGTACCTTGCAGCTATCTGTGTATGACTTATTGGCTACGTCCTGACTATTCTCCCTGTCTATGCCCCTTGGTAATGTTGTCTCGCAGTTACTCTGCTAGGAATTGTCTTGCAGCTCCTAGCTCTGTGGAGTTTAGGCCACGCCTCTAGCAGTCACGTGCTTCAGGTCCTGCGGCTCTGAAGTACGCATCTATTCGGTTGCTGCCCGCTCCACAGGTAGCTTTGAGCACGCTTTCGCTTTACTCAGGGCACGCGCACTGGCTCAGTGAGCAAGTTCAGTGCGGTGTCTCTGACAACTTGTTAATAAATAAATAAATAAATAAATAAATAAATTTAAAAAATGTTGTGGGGTCTCCCCTATTCTTTTAATAACCAGCCAAGGGAAAGCAGACAGATGTGAGCTGGTATTATTATACCGGGATAGGACCACTATTCATGGCCCTTCCCAGCCTATTAATATCAACTCCCAGCTGTCTACATTGCCTTATCTGGTTATTAAATATGGGGGACCCCCAAAAACTGAAGGCAATAACCAGCTAAGGCAAAATAGACAGCTGGGGGTGAAATTATTAGGTTTGGAAAGACCATATATATTGTCCCCTTCCCAACCTAATAAGACCAGCCTTTAACCACCCCAGAAATGAAGTATCCTTTAGATGCCCCAATTCTGTCATTTTGCCCCGGCTATTCCCATTTACTCTGGTATAAAAACCTCAAAAAGAGGAAAAAAATCCTCCAAAAATTCAGATACAAACCAGACAGGCCTAAATGCATCTGCAATAATACAGGGTGCAGCGGACCCAAGTAAAATGGCAGCTGCACAGGTGCATAAATACCAAATGAAACAGCCAGCCTACAATCAGGGATTGGCCGTGTGGTACACCAGTGCAGAAGAAATAATCCGCATGTGGCAGTGTTCACACAGGGAATACAGGGCTTCTGGTTCACAACTTCTTAGTAGCACCATATTGGGGGGCTGCCCAGTGCTAACTAGAATGCATCCCGTGTGAACAGAGGCCACAAGTTTGCAGAACCATTTGGGCCCAACTGCACCCTGAAAGAAATATAAAAAGTGCACAAAAAACATAGCAATATATGTAAGGTATTGGTTGATATTAAGGCCAAAATACGGAAGCTGGCAAACTGCGTCAAAGTTCCTTACACTTGCCAGTCCTACTCTAACATAAAAACCTCAAAAAGAGGAAATAAATCCTCCAATAAAATCAGATACAAACCAGACAGGCCTAAATGCATCTGCACTAATACAGGGTGCAGCGGACCCAAGTAAAATGGCAGCTGCACAGGTGCATAAATACCAAATGAAACAGCCAGCCTACAATCAGGGATTGGCCGTGTGGTACACCAGTGCAGAAGAAATAATCCGCATGTGGCAGTGTTCACACAGGGAATGCAGGGCTTCTGGCTAACAACCTCTTAGTAACACCATATAGGGGGATGCCCAGTGCCAACTAGAATGCATCACGCGTGAACAGAGGCCACAAGTTGCATCTGCACTAATACAGGATTGTTTGGAGGATTTTTTTCCTCTTTTTGAGGTTTTTATGTTAGAGTAGGACTGTGTAAGGAAATTTGATGCAGTTTGCCACCAGAATGCTGTAGATAAGCCCCTAATGACGGTGGCCGCATCTTATATGCCAAAAAATAGGTGACAGATTCCCTTTAAAAAAACACCTGTTCTAAACAATGGGTCATGTTGTGATGTCATGTGCCCATTAAGGGTGTCATAT
The DNA here is from genome assembly GCF_039654945.1 of Dendrobates tinctorius. Classification (NCBI taxonomy): domain Eukaryota; kingdom Metazoa; phylum Chordata; class Amphibia; order Anura; family Dendrobatidae; genus Dendrobates; species Dendrobates tinctorius. The sequence continues at coordinate 4,145,238 of NW_027361743.1, read as the reverse complement.
TTTAGATACAGCAGTGCTACAGAGAAGATGGATGTACCGTACTTAGAAAAGTTTTTGCCTAAGCTGTAAAAATGTTACTGTGGCTGTGAGGCATCGAAAAGGAAAACTCAAACAGTTTTTGAAATAGTAAAATAATACTGCAGTCCTAGACTCAGATTATGGTGGATCTCTTGCTGATGGCACACCATCACATGTTCTTAGACAGTCACAAGGTAGAGTATGTAAAATGCTGGCTTGAGATTTACACTTTTTTTAAAGTGAGAATTTTCAGTAATGTTGAAAATATTTAGCAGGAAAATGAACATAAAAAATAAACAATTAATTTTAAAGAAAATGAAAGCTGATTGTTGAGCCTCAGGCAGATGGTGAACCTGTAACCACGAAACTTGTGCAGCGATACACAAACTCTCTATGGATCTATTACATGGAGCCATAGGCATTTCTTGGGCACTTTGTGTTACCTCCATATGGTGATGTTTTATTCAGCCTTTCATCCCTAGAAGAAATACTACTTCAGATTAATACTTCTTAAATCCTGGATTAAAACCCTAAGCTTAACCTTTAACCTTGAGGACTATGTGATTTTTTGCAATTTTCTCATTCCTGAGTTTCAAGAGCCATGACTTTTTAATCTTTCTTGTTAATATAAGTGTTTGTTTTTTTTTTCTATTCATGTTGTAGTGTTATGTGGCATTGTGCCATATCTGCGGCAGTTTTTGCTTGAGCCAATAGGAGGTGCCGCTCCTTTGTTGCAGGTGATGTTTGACAGCATCAATCCTATATTATTCAGGGACTTTTTGCTCTGTCAAGCCAGAACATAAACTACTGGGTTAATCTTGTCAATTTAGGTTTCTATCTGCTGTCAGCAATGGATGGGATTCTTGGTATATAAACACCCCCGTGAACAAGTTCCTACTGCCAGTCAATGTTTGTGCTTGCTACCTGGTTTTACCTACGTGCTTTGATTCTGGTGTTTCTTCTTGATTTCTTCCGTTCTCTGGCGTCAGCTAGTTTATTGACATTTCTCCTGCCTGACGATTTTGTACCTACTGGATCTGGTCTGACTACCTGACTATCTTTCTTGCCAGCTTTCACCAACAAACAGCAGCTGACTCCGTAACTCTGTTCTCCCAGGCCAGGGACCCTTGTGTAAGTCCAGATCATTGTACAGGGATTAAAGGTTGGAGGCTCGGACAACCACTGAATTCTGGGAAACGGAGTCTCTTGCACCAAGCCTGTTCGTGGTAGTCATTTTGGAGCTAGGTTACTACAAACAGTGAAAGTTGGAGAATACATTACATATAAAAACTGTTAAAAAGAAGAATCTTCTCTGTAACCTTTTAAATGTTGTGGTCCCTATTAACAAACCACTCACATTTATTCAAATTCAAATATAATTTTTATTAGTCAATATGAAAACATATACATATTTATTACGAAAATAGAATTTTAAATATAATCATCACGTGTATAGGAATGGAGCACATAAAATGCATTGATCAAGCCCTGTACGCGAAACGCGCGGAGGGGGCGCTTGTGGTGGACCCCATATTACATATACTTTGGGTAAGCATTAAATGCTTTCTTTAAATACTATTATTATTTAATACACTATCCTGCCCCTGTGCATATACTGATATCTTGGCATATGTGGGAGCAGATTGAATCTTTCTATATATATATTTGAAGATGATGCGTTCTATCTGGTCCATTTCCAAATTTACTTGATCCTCTTCAAAATTCTATTTTTTTAATAAATATTTATCTTTTTTATAATGACTAATAGAAATCATATTTGAATTTTAATAATTGTGGGTGGTTTGTGAATTCCCCAGATATTCATATGTGTAGGCATTAATTATATATTGAGTAATCTACTCTATAATTTTGGCATTTTGATGTGGGGACTAATACTATTACTGTGTTGTCCCTAACTTAAGGAAATACTGGTTTCTCACTTGTTCCAGAATTTCTTTGGATTGCGGCATGATGTCTAGTTTTTAAAGATGTTTTGGTCTACTTCACTTTGTCAGGCAGGTCCTATTAAAGTGATTTATTGAATGAGAATAGGTGTGGCAGTAACCAAGCCTGGGTGTGGCTATGAAATTTGAACTCAGCTTCCCAAAGATGTGATAAACCACTGTTAATTTATGTTTTAAGGAGGAGGGGGGCAATCACTTTTTCAAACAGGGCCTGTAGGTTTGGATTTCTTTTTCCCTTAATAATAAAGAAAGACCTTAATTTAAAAACTTACTTTGGTGTTTAATTGTGTTATATTGTCTAATATTTGAATTTGTTTGGTGATTTGAAATATTTAAGTGTGATAAACATGCAAAAGAATAGGAAATCTGGAAGGGGCATACACTTCACACAACTGTATATGTGATATATGAATATTTGTGTGGTCACTATTAACAGTACCAACTGAAGGGGTGAACTACTGAGATCAGAGTTAACTCCAATACCGCCCATAGCTTTATTATACAACTGATTCCCATTGACGGTAGTGCCGATGCAATTACTGTATCCGCACCATCCTCCTGCCATATATATTCAGCATTTTGCGCTAACTACAGTGCATGGCGCCAGTGCTGCGCATGTTTTTCTCATCATGCCAAAGGAGTTAATGCAACATGCCCTTCTGTTATTCTGTGTGAAATTGGAGGCATAAGGAGGTATTTCATGGTCCTACAGACTTCTACTATTGTGGTGTTATGGCTCCTGTGGAACAGCAAAGGGTGTTTTACTGGATGGGAGATACATTTCTCCCAGCAGGCTAATGTTTGGCCGGGATTTTCCCTAAAGACAAGAACCTGCGATGATGTCATGGTCACGTGATCAGCCCATGTGATGTCTACCTCGCCTGTGGGAGGGGTTATGGGCTGTGTAATGGAGGTTGGTATTTGGCACATGGTGAGTGTGTGTGGAAGATACAGGAACTTGGCTGAAGTTGGCCTAAATCTGTTTGTTGGACTGCACGTGCTGCAGAGCTATAGCAGTAAGACTCCAAGCAACCCAGGGAATGGCACCTGGCGGATGCTGCTGACCTGGCAGCCACTTAGATAAGCCCGTCCCTTGCAAGGGTGAGTCTGGGATCAGTGGTTCTCCAAGCTGGAGTCTGTTTGTGTTTTTCTGTTGCTTTCTGTTGACCTGCTCCTTCAAAGTGACATTAAACCACTGAAGTTGGACTATAAGCCTGTGTGTTGCCTCGTTACTGTGTCCCTGCCATTGCCTACCAGAGCAAATCCCTACACTCCCTACAGCATGAGTTCAATCCTCCTCAAAATACAAAAAAACAGATTAATTTAAAAAAAGTTCTAAGTGTGGAAATGATCATAAACAGAAACTTTGTTGTGATTGTTTTTTGGTCCGGGTTTTACTGCCGTATTGCAGAGGCAGACGACCGCGCTGTCAATAATACACAATAGAGATGTTGACAGCAGAAGATGTTTCATTGTCTTAATCAAGAAAACAGCCCGGACTAGTGTCCTATTTCCTTTCCCTGTGGGATCTGAGAGGTAATTACTGAGCAGATAGAAACTTTACATTAGTACAGATGTGAGACGGCTTGCAGCAGGAAGAGATACACTGCTTAGCGGAGCTCGCACCAGCACAACCTCATTGTTTTTGGCAAATTAAGATTTTAATTAACGTGATAACTGCCTAGTTTTTAATTAAACGGTTTTAATTAAATCAAATGACTTGTTTACAAGACATTGCAAAAAGAATCAATATCTTACATAAACGCTCATATGCAGGAGAGGCAGTATATTGAGATGGGGAAATCAAGCTTTGAAGGGTTTTCTCAAGGTGGTTGGTTCTACGAAATCCTAAATTGCTTCTGAATATATAGTCGGCTCAGGCTTAGTTTATATTTGCATTCATGGTTTTTGTTGTCCTTTCTGATATCTGATTAGGGCTGAAAAAGGGATAAAGAAAAACATATGTACAGTGGGTACGGAAAGTATTCAGACCCCTTTACATTTTTCACTCTTTGTTTCATTGCAGCCGTTTGGTAAATTTAAAAAAGTTCATTTTTTTTCTTATTAATGTACAACATATCTTCCCAAAAAATGCTATAAAAAGCAATCAAAACTTTGCAAGTACACCGAGCTGGTATCGAATAAACCACCAGCATACCATGCAAAGAATAATCCCTCACACAGCTTCATCGATAACAAGTTAAAGATATAACAGGTCTTAGAATGTGCAGATGCAAAACAATTTTTTTTTTGCTTTGCAATTCTAAGACTTTTTTTCACCTCCTAAATAAAAAAAAAATCTAATTAAGTTTGATATCGGCATAGTTTTACCGGCCTACAGAATCAGGTTTCAAGGTCAATGAATTCCGTAAATACAAAACCACCAAAAAATGGAATAATTGCATATTTTCTCCCAAATTTGAAATCATTTTAAATATTTTTTGCTTTTTTCAGTAATTGTATGGAATAATAGATGGTATAATTGAAAACTATATCTCATTCTGCAGAAAATCAAGCTCTAGCTTAGCTATGTGGACAGAAAAATAAAAAAGTTTTGGCTATTGAAAGGTGTCAAGAGAAAACGAAAATGTGCATGCAACATTTATGCACGGAATAAGTGTATCAATCTCAAACAAACATCGTGTAAAATGTAATATGTATATATATTGTATACAGAAATTTACTAGTATGTAGAGATTTATTTCTATGTATCAGTACAATGTGCCTATAAAGAAGAAGAGCATCATTTAGAAATGTAAGCAGAGAAAATTATCCTGTACTTAACAGTACAGCCTGTGACTCACAACTAAAGTTGCTGCCTGCCATGCAAGAGGTTGAGAGTTTAAATCCCAGAGAAAGCTAGACAAACAAAGCAGAAAATTAATTAATGGGGCTGTCTGGTCAAAACCAATAAGTCTCCAATCACTTTCTGTGACTGCAGACTTATGAATCTCCCTAGCGCATGCACTGTGGGCTGCTGGTTTCGACCAGGGACTATAGGGTTTGTATGAGTTATACATGCTCCCAACCAGAGAGTGTGGTCTCGCTCCATACATTAGTATTAAGCCAAGGCCCTGCCCTGTCTAGTGGGCGTGTCCGACTAGAGGGCGCAGACTCGCTCCACACAATTGGTATCCCTCTGGTCCCTGGTGTGCGTGCGCTGGGGAGATTCATAAGTCTGCAGTCACACATCAGTTTTCATAGGACATCCGCTTTAACCCCTTTCTGACCTTGGATGCAATAGTATGTCAAATGTCAGATCCCCCACTTTGATGAGGGCTCCAGCAGTGAGCCCGCATCAAAGCCGGGACATGTCAGCTGTTTTGAACAGCTAACATGTGCCCGCAATAGGCGCAGGTGGAATCGCGATGCACCTGCACCTATTAACTAGTTAAATGCTGGTGTCAAATGCATTTAACAAGCGCTTCCGGCCACCGGGCTGGAAATACATGCATAGGTGACCCCCATCATGTAATCGGGGGTCAGCGATGCGTTGGCATAACAACCAGAGGTCTTCTAGAGACCACTATGGTTGTTGATGCCGGATTGCTATGAGTGCCACCTGGTGGTCAGCGCTCATAGCAATGCTGTAATTCTGCTACACATAGGTGACCTGCTCATCGCCTATATGTAGCAGAGCCAATCGGGTTGTGGATGCTTCTAGCCTCCCATGGAGACTATTGAACCATGGCAAAAGTAAAAAAAAATCTGAAAAAAATAAAAAAATATAAAAGTTCAAATCACCCCCCTTTCGAAATTGAAACGCCAGAATTACGTTTTTTGGTCGTCGCGACATTGCATTAAAATGCAATAAGGGGCGATCAAAAGATTGTATCTGCACATAAATAGTATCCTTAAAAACGTCAGCTCGGCATGCAAAAAATAAGCCTTCACCCAACCTGAGATCACGAAAAATGGAGACGCTACGGGTCTCGGAAAATGGTGCAATTTATTTTTTTAGCAAACTTTGAACATATTGGTGTCTATGAACTTGTAATGACCCGGAGAATCATAATGGCAGGTCAGTTTTAGCATTTAGTGAACCTAGCAAAAAAGCCAAACCAAAAACAAGTGTGGGATTGCACTTTTTTTTGCAAGTTCACCGCACTTCGAATTTTTTTCCCGTTTTCAAGTACACGATATGCTAAAATCAATGATGTCGTTCAAAAGTACAACTTGCAAAAAATAAACCCTCACACGGACATATTTATGGAAAAATAAAAAACTTATGGCTCTGGGAAGAAGGGGAGCGAAAAACGAAAGCGCAAAACCGAAAAAAAGCTCCGGTCATTAATGTATGTAATGTTGTAATTTGAGTATACATAGCCAGGAGAGGTGGAAACATTGTTGTGTTGCAGATGCTGAAGACTGATGGTTCTGAGAACACAGCTAAAGTCAGGACGTAGTTGGAACACCTTCCCCTATTTCGGACAGTCCTGCTGGATTTTGGATGGTTGGTAAAAATAAATATATATATTTTTTTTTTCTATAATAGACATTTTCTACAATAAAGGTGTGCTAATCTGTAGAATCAGATGCAATTCAGATAGAATTTCACAAACATTTTGGAATTCCCAGAATTTGTGATTCGATTCAATTCTTCAAATTGATTTACTCGAATCCATCAAAAAGTGGTGGCCGGCCATCTTGCTGGATCTGTTTTGGGGCCAGGAAGGATATAGAAACTTTTGCACAACACAATATTTATTGATATCATGATGTGCAAAAGCGAGACTTGTTTACGGACTTGTATAATTCGGCAAACCTATATATTTTGTAAATGTAAGGAATCAATGAGAGGAAGAGGAAATCGTGTACCATATTCCAAACTACCAATTTTTTTCCCATTTCTGCCATTACTAGTATTTTAGAGCACTATTGGATAAATCTTCCCCAGTATGCTACAGTGGACATTTTCAATGAGCAAAAATTATAGTTGATACATTCCTTTTCTGTAAAGTTGGATTAAATCATGGAGGACCTTTCTGAGCATTACAGGGGCACAGAACCGGCCTGAGCCTTAGAATTAAACTGTTGTCAGCAAGTGGAATAGAAAAAAACCAAAACTGGAAGCTAAATCCAGAATAGACCTCATATATTCAATTCAGACTTCATCATAATCTGCATCCGGAAATTCTAGAGCTGCGTTTTAGCTTTTGGCGAGTTAATTGGCTCGAGGAGCTGGTGGAGTACGTGGCACTTGAGAGAACATTTTTTATTTTTACAAATAAATTAGCATGTTGAAAAATATCTTCTAAATTAGCAGAAATTGTTATTTACGCAGAATCATTATCGTGGCATTAATATAATCATTTGCATTCTTCTCTGCTCTAAAGCATTCCCTCACTAATTAACCTCAGCTTTCTAATCGTTGGTCTCCTGAGCACTTTTACTTGGTAATAGTAATTGTTTGTATAAGGCATGATTGGTATATATATGAGTATGTATATACACTCACTGGCCACTTTATTAGGTACACCTGTCCAACTGTGTGTTAAGACTTAATTTCTAATCAGCCAATCACATGGCGGCAACTCAGTGCATTTAGGCATGTAGACATGGTCAAGACAATCTCCTGCAGTTCAAACCGAGCATCAGTATGGGGAAGAAAGGTGATCTGAGTGCCTTTGAACGTGGCATGATTGTTGGTGCCAGAAGGGCTGGTCTGAGAATTTCAGAAACTGCTGATCTACTGGGATTTTCACGCACAACCATCTCTAGGGTTTACAGAGAATGGTCCGAAAAAGAAAAAAAATCCAGTGAGCGGCAGTTCTGTGGCCGGAAATGCCATGTTGATGCCAGAGGTCAGAGGAGAATGGGCAGACTGGTTCGAGCTGATAGAAAGGCAACAGTGACTCAAATTGCCACCCGTTACAACCAAGGTAGGCAGAAGAGCATCTCTGAACGCACAGAGCGTCGAACTTTGAGGCAGATGGGCTACAGCAGCAGAAGACCACACTGGGTACCACTCCTCTCAGCTAAGAACAGGAAACTGAGGCTACAATTTGCACAAGCTCATCGAAATTGGACAGTAGAAGATTGGAAAAACGTTGCCTGGTCTGATGAGTCTCGATTTCTGCTGCGACATTCAGATGGTAGGGTCAGAATTTGGCGTAAACAACATGAAAGCATGGATCCATCCTGCCTTGTATCAACGGTTCAGGCTGGTGGTGGTGGTGTCATGGTGTGGGGAATTTTTTCTGGGCACTCTTTGGGCCCCTTGGTACCAATTGAGCATCGTTGCAACGCCACAGCCTACCTGAGTATTGTTGCTGACCATGTCCATCCCTTTATGACCACAATGTACCCAACATCTGATGGCTACTTTCAGCAGGATAATGCGCCATGTCATAAAGCTCGAATCATCTCAGATTGGTTTCTTGAACATGACAATGAGTTCACTGTACTCAAATGGCCTCCTCAGTCACCAGATCTCAATCCAATAGAGCATCTTTGGGATGTGGTGGAACGGGAGATTCGCATCAGGGATGTGCAGCCGACAAATCTGCGCCAACTGTGTGATGCCATCATGTCAATATGGTCCAAAATCTCTGAGGAATGCTTCCAGCACCTTGTTGAATCTCTGCCACGAAGAATTGAGGCAGTTCTGAAGGCAAAAGGGGGTCTAACCCCTTACTAGCATGGTGTACCTAATAAAGTGGCCAGTGAGTGTATATGTGTATATATATATATATATATATGTATATACATTGTGAATTAAATCAGGTCCTTTGAGGCTGATTTAGCTTAGTTTCCTGGTCATATGACAGTCACCTGGCAGTTTTCCACTTCTCAGTTTTTAAATATCCTATCCTTGCTGTAATAGAGATCAAGTGCTTTGATTTCTTCGTAGTTGGCTTGTGCTCACACCACCACATAGAAATGGAATGTTACCGCTATACTAAGTATTAACAAAAACAACTGTAGTAAGACCAATGTTACCACCGCACATTGACCATATAGTAGTAGATAAAAGTTGTTCACAGGAGATCTATATACCGCATTTACAATATTTAAGATGAACAGATAACTCTCCAATTACTCACCGGTAACAATCTCTGTGATCGACGTCATTCTCTAGCCGGCCCACAACACCATGACAACTTTTTCCATCTATCACAGTGTGATTAATGATTACATCAACTCCACTGTTGCTGTAAAGAATAGCAAAAATTATGTACTTTTTTATCTTTTATTTATTAATTTCTGTTTTTTATATATTATTTTTATTTATTTATTTTCCATCCACGCACTGTTTCTGCAAAATGTAACACACCAACATGTCTGGTTCATTGCTTTTAACTATTTCTAAATAAGATAAATAGCACCCTAAACATTAGTAATCCTATCTCCCATTACTAAATGTCTGCCCGCAGGTGCCCCCCACAACTAACATCATACTTTTTCTCCCTCAGCACAGTTGTACAGTAATAATGGCCTCTCTATGCCTTGGTGCACTAATAGTGCCCCCTTCTTGCCTCCTTTTAAAGTGTCCCTCTTTTCACCCACATCCAATAATCATGCCCCCTTTATGACCCAATACAATAATGTTGTCACCCCTTTATGGCCTCCAACAATATTTATGCTCTCCTTTGCGACTTTGTGCAATCTTATGTCCCCTATTGTGCCCCCATACAATATGTATATCCTACTTTGTGCCCCCATACTATATTTATGTCCCCCTTTGTGCCTCCTTAAAATATTTATAAGCCGGATCGCGCCTGACGGCGAAAAACTGATGTGTGAAAGAGGCCTTAGCAGACTTTAATGTAATACTAGGTATGATCCTCTTTGTGCCCTTCAATGCTGTGAGCCCCTTAATCCAGCAGGATCTAGATGCAACTTACACTTCCACAACCCCCCTTGGGTAGTAATAATTATTAAAAATAGTGATCTATATGTATATTACAAAACATATGCTTGAGTAAATAAGTAATTAATCAACGAGATAAGACTAGAAAGGATCATAAACTTAGGGCTCTTGCACATGAAAGATTATTTTGAACAAGTGCTATCCATGCATTTGTCGGACAGCACTCAAACCTATAATATTCTGTGGGGCTGTGCACATGTCTGATTGTTTCTTCGAATTGAGCGGCCCTTGAAAAATAATCACTGAATGTATGATTTTGATCCGAGCATCTGATCAAAGTAACCAATGTACGTCTATGGGTCTATGAAAAATATTGGACCGCTCTCTGACGACATCCGACTGTGGTCCGATTATAACTCACTGACGTAAGGGAAAAGATGGAGAAACTTTTTTTTCAACTCTCCACCTCTGAGAAAAATAAATGCAGAGTCTCTGATCAGAATAATAAGACTGTTTTTCTCGGATGGAGAGAAAACGGACGTCAGCAACTGCCCTTCAAGCCAAAATTAGGTGATGCTAGGTAGACTAGCAAATGGTTCCAAAGTGGATGACTTCATGAGAGAAGTGGACATCAATGCGTGATCTAAAGGTCCAAAGATCCACACCATCTCACAAAATAATGGGACTGTACAGGTGGCAGGAGTCCTATGTAGAGTTGAGCGACTTTTGGTTTTTTATGGTCGAGTTTCGTTTCGTGAAGCCCGACTTTTCCAAAAGTCGGGTCAAGCAAGATCGGCCGATTATAGGGAAAAGTCGGGGTCGTCCCGAAACACGAAACCCAATGTAAGTCAATGGGGAATAAAAGTCGGCAGTGAGAGGAGGACAGGAAACACACCTACAGTGCTCATTTGAATGCCAAAAGCATCAATTCTTCTTACTTAAGCTGGGCAACCTTAATTAACTTCATAATACAAGTTACGCACTGAAAAATGGGGGTTATTTGGCTAAAGTTGTGGGGGGGGCTGGCTCCAGGTTTTCATGTGCCCTGGGCGAAAGAGCGCCTCTTTAACACATACCACAACTCATCATGCTCCGATACGGCAGAGAAATAGCGGTATAGTACAATGAAAAATACTACACTTTTTACATCTCATGACGAGGCCCATCTATTTCTCCATACAGAATCATTGGTCCCATATAATGTTTGAAACAGTATATGATGCGCTCCACATAATGCTACAGTATATTTTGGTCCCCATGGATGAAGCTCCACTGTCTTATGGGCCCAAATAATACTCCAAACATAATGGGCCCCATTTCTAATGCTCTAGTGTATAATGGGCCCTGTAAATGCTGCTCCAGTGTCTGATATCCACCTTTGGAATGTTCCAGTGTATGGTGGGCCCCATCTATCATTCTCCAGAGTATAATGCTCCCCAAAAATTGCTGTCCCAACATTGAAAACAATCAAATAAGTCTCCTCGCTAGGGAATCCCTGTACTAGTCTGGACTCCTCGTCGTCCCCATCTTCCATCTCACTGCACAGTATTTCAACCTTGCAAGTGCTGTGATCCTGAGCAAGCAGGGGGGGCCCACTCGTTGGCGACGGCACTGGCACAGGGCCCATGATAGTACGGTGGTGTGTCTGATGGCGGGTGGGCCGAACCTGCACTTTCATCTGCAGCTTTCTCTTTGTCACCGTGTAAGATGGAACTGTATATGGGAAGGGTAACCTGAGTTTCATCAGGGTCAGATTCAGGCCGGGTAGCGTGCGAGGGGAATGTAGTGGTCTGGGTCAATGTACCAGCAGATTCATCGAGCAGTGGCTGGGCATCAGTGCACTTGTGTTGCCCCCAGGAGTACGGTCACCACAGTGGCATTACCTTCCTCCTAGGGAGTGTGATGTCATGCTTGGAAGCAACGAAGGATCTCTCTAGCAGGTTAACTGATTGGGCGGCGTTATTCCCACGAGTCATGACCCTCCAAACAGCGTTCATGAAGGCAAAGTGTTTGTTTTACGTGGGCAGTATGGTTGCAAAGCTGAACCTTAAAGGAATGTCCAGAAGGGCACCACCAGGAGTGGAGCCTACGGCGTAATTTGACTCAACACGGGCAACCTCAACAATGCCAGCTACAGAACAGATGCACACATTGCAAGCTTAATTCCGTTAACGAACGAGACTCCGTCATGCCCCACGGTCCGAGTCCGGCTTACTAGAGGGACACGTGAGGCTCTGGCACATGAGATTGGCCAATAACTGGTGTGTCATGCCCTTACATGTCCGTGGCTGCATGTGCGCTACACTGAAAAGGCCAGCGTTTGTCGCTTACAGGTGCAGATAACCTGCTGAACAACGTTAGTGATGGGGATCACTGATTAAATTATTACTCGCGAACGATGATTTCCCAGTAAGTGCAGGTCAACCGCAGTTCCGGAATTAGGCCTAACCGACATTCCTGAAAAAATGAAAAACTTACGTGTGCAAACCACAGGTGCTGTAGCTTGCTTAACAGCTTGCCAGCCGTTCTCAGGCCCAGTATGGATTACACGTGATTGCACAAAGGTGAGAAAGGGTACCGTATCCCCGGATAACATGTATGGATAGCGTACACATTCAAAAGATATGTCTATACATTAGGAGGCAGGCTCAGATGGTGTTAGGCCCAGTATGGCTTGAACGTGATTGCACAAAGGTGAGAAAGGGTACCGTATTCCCGGATAACATGTATGGATAGCGTACACATTCAAAAGATATGTCTATACATCAGGAGGCAGGCTCAGACGGTGTTAGGCCCAGTAAGGCTTGCACGTGATTGCACAAAGGTGAGAAAGGGTACCGTATCCCCGGATAACATGTATGGATAGCGTACACATTCAAAATATATGTCAATACACCAGGAGGCAGGCTCAGACGGTGTCAGGCACAGTATGGATTTGACGGCCCAGACTACACAGCAGAGGAGCAGGGAGAGGTAAAGATTGCAAATGCTGGGGCCCTGCCCAAGCAAGGGGGGCCCACTCGTGGGCGTCGGTACTGGCACTGGGCCCCTCATAGTACGGCGGTGTGTCTGACGGCGGGTGTGCACCACCACCGTCAGAGACACTTGATTGCACTATGAGGGACCCTGTGCCAGTGCCCGCGCCCAAGAGTCAGCCTACCCACCTGTCCAGGGCAACGGCACTCACATGGTGTCGTGCGCTAGGTGGTGACCCCGGCCATGGGGGGGGGAGGCTGCACAGTTAGGGAGTTTTAGAAAGTGGCATATGTTGATGTTGGACATTCAGCTGATGCAAAAGGCGAAATAGGTGAAGTCCCAGGAAGAGGTGGACCAAAACAAGCCATTTTTCTGTCACCATATGTGTCATCAGGGGAAGGTGGGACAAAATCCTTGGAAACCCATGCATGGTTCATTTTAATGAAGGTTAGATCATCCACATTTTGGGTTGACAGACGGGTCCTTTTTTCTGTCAGGATTGATCCAGCTGCACTGAAGACTCTTTCCGATAGCACACTTGCAGCTGGGCAAGCGAGCTCCTGTAAGGCATATTGGGCCAATTCAGGCCAGGTGTCCAGTTTAGCGGCCCAATAGTCAAAGGGGAATGACCTGTGTGGGAGAACATCGATATGGGAGGAAAAGTAGTTTGTAACCATAGTTGACAACTGCTGTCTCCTGTCACTTTCCATCGATGCTGTATTACCAGTTGTGTGAGCGGTACTTGAAAAATCAGTCCACAACATTGTCATGAAACCCCTGTCTCCAATGCCACTTCTGCTGTGTGCACCATGAACACCTCTGCCAAGCTGCCCCCGGCCCGTACGGCTCGTGTGAGAACCATCACCGCTGCTGTGTGCTGGGAATGCCTCAAGCAACCGATTTACCAGAGTTGCTTGTTTATTAGCCAATATTAGGTCAAGGTTCTCCTGTGGCATGATGTTTTGTAATTTGCCTTTATAGCGTGGATCCAGGATGCTGGCCAACCAGTAGTCGCTCGTCATCGTTCATCATTTTGGCAATGCGGGGTCCCTTTTTAGGATCTGCAAGGCATAATCTGACATGTGGGCCAATGTTCCCGGTGTCAATGATGCACTGCGAGTGCTGGTTGGAGGAGCACTTTCTGGCAAATCCACATCCCTCCAGTCACGCACAAACCCTGTACCAGACCTTGCCACGCCAACATTTTCACTTGCCCCACGAGATGCATCCTCCTCCCCTAAGTAATCATCCCCATCATCATCCTCCTCCTTCTCTTCTTCCTCCACCTCGTCCAGGAGAGGTCCCTGAGCAGACAATGGCTGAATGTCATCAAGGATTCCCTCCACCTCTTCCTCCTCATCAACATTGGCTGCAGATGCCTGCTCCTTAAGGTGCGTTAAAGTTTGCATGAGCAGACGCATAAGTGGGATGCTCATGCTTAGGATGGCGTCGTCTGCGCTTACCAGCCGTGTGCATTCCTCAAAACACTGAAGGACTTTACAGAGGTCTTTCAGCTTCGACCACTGCACACCTGTCAACTCCATGTCTGCTCTCAAAGTGCCTGGCCGTGTATCCTCCCACAAATGCATTATGGCCTGCCTCTGCTCGCACAGCCGCTCCACCATGTGCAGGGTGGAGTTCCACCTTGTTGCAATGTCGATAATGAGGCGGTGGTTGGGAAGGTGGAGCAATCGCTGCAGCTTCTGCATACGAACGGAGTGTACAGGCGACCGGCGGATGTGCGCGCACAGTCTTCGCACCTTATGGAGCAGGGCTGTTAACTCCGGATAATTTTTGAGGAAGCACTGCACCACCAGGTTCAAGGTGTGAGCCAAGCAAGGTATGTGGCTGAGTTTTGAAAGGGCTATGGCTGCCACAAAATTACGGCCGTTATCACTAACTACCTTGCCTGCCTCAAGATGTACACTGCCCAGCCATGACTCAGTTTGTAGCTGAAAGTACTCGGCCAGCACCTCGGCGGTGTGTCTGTCGCCCAAACACATCATCTGCAACACAGCCTGCTGACGCTTTCCACTAGCTGCTCGATAGGGGGACACCTTGTGTGCAACAGTGGCAGCTGCAGATGGAGTGCTCGTACGACTGCGCTCTGTGGACGAGCTTTCGCTTCTGGAGGAGGAGGAGGAGGAGGGTGGAACGCCTACAGCCAACTGTTTCCTATACCGTGGGCTAGGCAGCACTGTCCCACCACCGCTGTCCCCTGTGGACCCTGCATCCACCAAATTAACCCAGTGCGCAGTGATGGACATGTAACGGCCCTGGCCATGCCGACTGGACCATGCATCAGTTGTGAGGTGCACCTTTCCACTCACTGACTGCTTGAGTGCATGGACAATGCGGTCTTTCACATGATGGTGGAGGGCTGGGATGGCTTTGCGAGAGAAGAAGTGGCGACTGGGTAGGTCATAGCGTGGTACTGCATAGGCCATGAGTTCGCCGAAAGCTGCGCTTTCCACCAACCGATAGGGCATCATCTCAAACGAGATTAGTTTGGCAATGTAGGCGTTCAAACCCAGTGTACGCGGATGAGAGACTGAGTACTTTCTTGACCTACTCATAGTGTCTGGGAGGGTGAGCTGGACTTGAGAGCTGCATATGGTGGAAGTAGCGGTGGACAGGGCGGACTGAGAGAGGGTTGATGATGGTGATGGAGTTGGTGTTCTTTCTGATGGCCTAGATTCAGTATTTCGTTGATATAACAGTGGGATTCCCTGACTGCTGTGGCCTTGCAACGACACCTCAACATTTGCTGCTGTGCTAACCGGTGGGCTTACAGTGGGGGAAACAATGTAGCGTTGCTGACTACCTTCTTTGTGATCAGTTGCACATGTGGCACTTGAGGTTTGGTGTTGTGTCCACGCTTGCAAGTGCATGCTGGTTAAATGTCTAAGCATGCAACTGGTATTCAAATTTTTCAGATTTTTCCCTCGGCTAAAGGTCTTTGCGCACTTCTTACAGATAACCTTGGCCTGATCATGAGGATTTTGTTCAAAAAACTGCCACACTGCACTCTTCCTACTTTGGCAGACATTTTGCGGCCTAGCACGCTGTGATGTTTTGACCCTCTGGACAAGCTGTCCAGCAACTCTTTTGATTTTTGGAACCTGTCTTTGGAGTGCTCCGGGCCTGCCAGATAACAGCTGTTGCGATGTCGATGTCTGCTGTGGATGCTCCTCATCTGAGCTATTGGAAGCAGCACCCTCTTCCCCCAATGGATGCTAATCTGGGTCAACAACTGGGTCATCCATCACCTCCTCTTCAATGTCATGTGCACCTTCCTCTGTGTCACCGTGTATGGTGGTATAGTGTGAAGAAGGGGCACCTGAGTCTCATCAGGGTCAGAATCTGGCTCTGTACACTGCGAGGACAATGTAGTGCTCTGAGTGAATGTACCAGCAGAATCATCTATCAGCGGCTGTGCATCAGTGCACTCCATGTCAGATTCATCTTGGCCTGGGTAATTCACCATTTCACTTGATAATCCAGGCATGGTATGTGAAAACAGCTCCATGGAGTAATCAGTAGTATGGCCTGCGTCATCCTTCAATCTTGGTTGGGGTGAAGGACACAAGGAAAGGTGTGGTTCATGAACATGAGCCTCAAATGACGACTCAGTGCTTTTACTTTTTACAACTTCAGAAGAGGAGGCGATAGAGCTGGAGGCTGAGTCAGCAATGTAAGACAAAACTTTTTCCTGATGCTCTGGCGTTAAAAGCGGTTTGCCAACTCCTAGAAAACTAAGCCTTCGAAGCCTTATGGAGCCAGACGATGACGCAGGCTCAACACCTCCTGCATTCGGTCCTATTTTGCTTTTGCCATTACTATCAGATCCACCACCAACACCATCATTACCAGCTGCCAACCCCCGCCCAATTCCACGGCCTCTTCCACCAGCCTTCCTCATTTTTGGTAGAAATGTAGACAAAATCCAACAAACTATATAGTAATGTAAAACAAGGTACAAGGTGTCTATAGGACAGGGGAGATTTAGATTTTCTGCAGACACTTGTGGACACTGGACACTTGGATTGTGTGAGGCCCACTGAATATCACAGCGCTATGTCACAGGCTCGATGGCACAGGTGTGAAAAAAGTGACTACAGGATAAGGGAGATTTTGAATTTCTGCAGACACTTGTGGACACTGGACACTTTTGGATTGTGTGAGGCCCACTGAATATCACAGCGCTATGTCACAGGCTCGATGGCACAGGTGTGAAAAAAGTGACTACAGGATAAGGGAGATTTTGAATTTCTGCAGACACATGTGGACACTGGACACTTGGATTGTGTGAGGCCCACTGAATATCACAGCGCTATGTCACAGGCTCGATGGCACAGGTGTGAAAAAAGTGACTACAGGATAAGGGAGATTTTGAATTTCTGCAGATACTTGTGGACACTGGACACTTTTGGATTGTGTGAGGCCCACTGAATATCACAGCGCTATGTCACAGGCTCGATGGCACGGGTGTGAAAAAAGTGAATTGTAGAATTGGGCAGAATAGGAATCTCCCTAGAGTGTAGGTCTGTAAGAACGGAACAAGTCCTCCACTTATCCTTCCACAGTGACACACAGATAGCTTCACTGTGGCTGTGATAACAGCCGTTACACGGTACTGTGTGAGGAGCGTACACCGCTGTATGGTGTGAATAAATGAACGCTCAGTACCTTAGCAGGACAAAAAAAAAATTGGGATTGCTTTTAAAAAAGCAGTTTGCAGAGCAGTGGGGAAACAGCAATGCAGCTGTCAGGAAGCCTTAGGCTGAGTTCACACGTTGCATTTTTTTCGCGTTTCCGCGGCGGTTTTAACCGCGCGATTTTGCCGCGAAAACGCGAAAAATAAGCATCCCATGCATTCCTATGGGATTCCGCAATGCTGTGCTAATGCTGCGGTTTTTACCGCGGCGGAATCGCTTCGCGGTAAAAACCGCAGCATGCTCATTAATTTGCGGAATCGCGGCGATCCCGCACCCATAGGAATGTATTGTTCCGCTTATTTCCCGCATGTGGCTGTGCACACCATGCGGAAAGTAAGCAGAACAATTGCGGATGCTACCCACGGTCCGGAGGAGAGGAGACTGTCCTCCGGGCTCTGGGTACCATATCCCTGTATAAAATAGAATTTAAAATAAAAAATATTGTTATTCTCACCCTCCGACATCCCGCGCAGCCTTCCCGCTTCTCTCCACGCTCCGGTCCCAGTAGTCCTTTGCGAAAATGCTCGCGATGACGTCCGTTCTCGCGGGATTGCGAAGTCTCGCGGTCATTCGCGCGACGTCATCGCGAATGACCGTGAGACGTCGCGATCCCGCGAGAACTGACGTCATTGTGGGCATTTTCGCAAAGGATTACTGGGAACGGATGCGCGCGACGTCGGAGGGTGAGAATAACACCGTTTTTTATTTTTTTTTACATTCTATATTTTACTACTGATGCTGCATAGGCGGCCTCAGTAGTAAAAAGTTGGTCACACTCGTCAAACACTATGTTTGACGAGTGTGAGCAACCTGTCAATCAGTTCTCCAAGCGATGCTACAGATCGCTTGGAAAACGCTAGCATTTTGCAAGCTAATTACGCTTGCAAAATGCTAGTTTTTCCGCGGGAAAATCGCGGGAATTTAAAATGCGATTTTCCCGCGGACTGGAATTCCGGAATTCTCGCGGTAATTTCCGCGAGAGTTCCGATACGTGTGCACTTAGCCTTAGAAGGCAGCCTAACAACCAACACCGCTGATCCACCACAATATAGCCTCCCCTTGCACTGCACACACAGTGACTGGTGTGTTGTACAGGCACAATCGCTAGCAGCAGAAGCAGTTTTTTTGTCTTCTTCCCTGCCTAACGCTCTCCCTACAGAATCAGCAACCTCTCCCTATGCTAAGATCGGCAGAAGTAAGATGGTGGTCGGCGTGCACGCCCTTTTATAACCCCTGTGACGCCCACCAAAGCAAGCCAATCACTTGCATGCCCTTCTGAAAGATGGTGGTGACCCCTGCCTATGTCATCACGTTGCCCACAGTGTCCGTGGATCCTGATTGGCTGAAAAAGAGCGCTAAACAAACTTTTGAAACGCGACTTTGGCGCGTAAGTCGCCGACCTCGTGGCCGACCTCATCCTAGGGTCGGGTTTCGTTTCATGAAACCCGACTTTGCCAAAAGTCGGCGACTTTTGAAATTGTTCGACCCGTTTCGCTCAACTCTAGTCCTATGTAACCTCAACTGCTGCATATCTGTACGTGTGAATGTTACTGGTACTTCACTTCCACATGGGCTTCGAAAAGGTCAAGAAAGAGCTTCAATGGTAGGACCTCCACCATAAGTAATAAGCAGGTTATTTTAGAGTACCTCTTTCTTTACCTTCTTGAGAATTTCCAGGAGCTTACCTACAATCTTCATAAGATGATCTGTCTTGAAGGTGCTTTTCACCAAACCCTATATTTTATTCCACTGGATATTTGATAAATTTAGGACCTCTAGCGAACCACCTGCTGAAGCCGCTAGCAATTCCGAGAATGGGGTTTCCAAAATCCCCTAAGTAAATGGAGAGGTAGCATACGTAGCGCACTGCCACTAAGTCTCTACATATAGACAAATGTACCAGAGACATCCAATAGAGTATCGCAAAATCTCGTTGTTTTTTTTTCCAAGTTGCTCATCTGGGCATGTATCAAGACAAGAGGAAAGGTTAAGAAAGGACACATCGGTATTTCGGACATGAATATTTAACACGATAATTAGAAATTCTTCTGCATTATGTGCGGCGAAGACCTTTACATTCCTCAATGTGGAAGTTTATGGTGCTTCTGAAAATGTTGCAATAGTTCTTCATGCATAAATGTACTGAAAAATGACCGTCTTAGTAAGCAGATTTAATGGACAATTGAGAACAGCCTTGTCTGAACACCAGCTGCCCACAAAGCACAAAATCTCAGATTCTATTTTTGCTGAACTACATTAGACCATTAGTTTATCTTCATGCCCCAGGAAAATCAGTTGCATTGTACATTACACAGTCTGAAAGCACAGGAGCACAGCTACATGGAAGAGGAGTGCTGCTGGAGCGCACATCACTTATCCATATACATCCAGTAATATCAATCCTAACATAGCCTCAGACAGTAATGACTCAGAGAGCAGGAGATGATAAAAACATGTGTGTTCCCTCACTTCTAAACTGTGTCAGTACAAGTGTCTGCTGAGCATTGTCCCTCTAAAAATGAGGAACTAAGGATAGATAGATAGATAGATAGATAGATAGATAGATAGATAGATAGATAGATAGATAGATAGAAAATCAAAAAAGATAGAGGCAGCACACCATATGAAATTTTAGAAAAAAGTGCTTTTTAATAGCCCATGTAGCGACGTTTCTGTCTCAAGGGCAGACTTTTCTCAAGCAAGTCTGCACTTGAGACCGAAACAAAATTTATTGGTTATTTTTAATTTTTGTGGAAATTCAAAAACTGAAAAGTGGGGCGTGCAATATTAGTCGGCCCCTTTACTTTCAGTGCAGCAAACTCACTCCAGAAGTTCATTGTGGATCTCTGAATAATCCAATGTTGTCCTAAATGACTAATGATGATAAATATCCACCTGTGTGTAATCAAGTCTCCGTATAAATGCACCTGCTCTGTGATAGTATTAGGGCTCTGTATGAAGCACAGAGAGCATCGCGAATACCAAGGAACACAACAGGAAGGTCCGTGATACTGTTGTGGAGAAGTTTAAAACCAGATTGGAAGAAGGTGCTCTGGTCAGATGAAACCAAAATCAAACTTTTTGGCAACAATGCCAAACGACATGTTTGGCGTAAAGGCAACACAGCTTATCACCCTGAACACACCATCCCCACTGTCAAACATGGTGGTGGCAGCATCATGGTTTGGGGCTGCTTTTCTTCATCAGGGACAGGGAAGATTGTTAAAATTGATGGGAAGATGGATGGAGCCAAATACAGGACCATTTTTGAAGAAAACCTGTTGGAGTCTGCAAAAGATCTGAGACTGGGACGGAGATTTGTCTTCCAACAAGACAATAATCCCAAACATAAAGCAAAATCTACAATGGAATGGTTCACAAATAAACGTATCCAGGTGTTAGAATGGCCAAGTCAAAGTCCAGACCTGAATCCAATCGATAATCTGTGGAAAGAGCTGAAAACTGCTGTTCACAAACGATCTCCATCAAACCTCACTGAGCTGCAGCTGTTTGCCAAGGAAGAATGGGCAAGAATTTCAGTCTCTCCATGTACAAAACTGATAGAGACATACCCCAAGTGACTTGCAGCTGTAATCGCAGCAAAAGGTGGCGCAACAAAGTATTAAGTTAAAGGGGCCGAATAATATTGCACACCCCACTTTTCAGTTTTTGAATTTCCACAAAAATTTAAAATAACCAATAAATTTCATTAAACTTCACAACTGTGTCCCACTTGTTGTTGATTCTTCACCAAAAATTTACATTTGATATCTTTATGTTTGAAGCACGATATGTGGGAAAAGGTTGAAAAGTTCCAGGGGGCCGAATACTTTTGCAAGGCACTGTACATAGATAGATAGATATGAGATAGATAGATAGATTTGTTACTTGTAACAGTTACAGGCTGCCCCAACTATCATACAGTACGTCTTTGAAGGTGTAGCCTCCTGTCAATACGCCTATTAGGGCACTTAGTTGTTGACTGATTCAGCCATTCAGGTCCACCTTTTATAAACAAGAATAAGGAACTGTTCTCTATCGGCATCTCCTCCCATTCTGGCAGACATTACTAGGATGCCAATTAATCTGAATGACCTGCTTGTAATACTACATTTTGCTTTTAAATCTGTTGTCCAGTACAAAATTGTAGCTGTGTTAAAATAAAAAAACATATTTTCCTACCTGCATCAATTCCTCCTCACTACTGTCCCCCATTAATGGGATGACATATGACCGCTGCAGTCCATCAGCAGTCATTGATAGGCAGCAATCTTAATATTACCTCCAAAATGAAAAAAAATAGCTAAGAAGACTGATTCTTCCAGCTCAGATGGAACATCAACGCTGCAGTCATAGAATCATAGAATCGTAGAGTTGGAAGGGACCTCCTGGGCCATCTGGTCCAACCCCCTGCTCAAAGCAGGATTCGCTAAATCATCCCAGCCAGATGCCTGTCCAGCCTCTGTTTGAAGACTTGTATTGAAGGAGAACTCACCACCCCCCGTGGCAGCCTGCTCCACTCATTGATCACTCACTGTCAAAAAGTTTTTTCTAATATCTAATCTGTGTCTCCTCCCATTCAGTTTCATCCCATTGCTTCTAGTCTTTCCTTGTGCAAATGAGAATAATGATGATCCTTCTACAATGTGACAGCCCTTGAGATATTTGTAGACAGCTATTAAGTCTCCTCTCAGTCTTCTCTATTGCAGGCTAAACATTCCCAAATCCTGCAACCTTTCCTCATAAGACAGGGTTTGCAGACCGGTCACCATTCTGGTCGCTCTTTTCTGAACTTGCTCCAGTTTGTTGATGTCTTTTTTAAAATGTGGCGCCCAAAACTGGACACAGTATTCCAGATGAGGTCTGATCAAAGAGGAGTAGAGGGCAATAATGACTTCACGTGATCTAGACTGCATGCTTCTGTTAATACATCCTAGAATTGCATTTGCCTTTTTTGCTGCTGCATCACACTGTTGACTCATATTCAGTCTGTGATCTATTAGTATACCCAAGTCTTTTTCACATGTGCTGTTGCTTAGCCCTATTCCTCCCATTCTGTTTATGCTTTTTTCATTTTTATTGCCCAGATGTAGTACTTTGCATTTTTCCCTATTAAAAACCATTCTGTTAGTTGCTGCCCCCTGCTCCAGTTTATTTATATCTTTTTGAATCCTCTCTCTGTTCTCTAGTATTAGCTATCCCTCCTAGCTTTGTGTCATCAGCAAATTTAATAAGTTTACCCTCAATTCCTTCGTCTAAATCATTGATAAAGATGTTGAACAATACAGGGCCCAGGACAGAGCCCTGTGGTACCCCACTTGAGGCATTCTTCCAACTTGATGTGCAGCCATTTCCGACCACTCTTTGGGTCCGATCACTAAGCCAGTTATGAATCCACCTAACAGTTGCCTTGTCCATTCCAATCAGTGGCTGCTGATTGCCTGCAGTTGTCACGTGACATCCCCTGCTGGAAGTGGAAGTAAGAAGACCATTGAGGAGCATGGGCAGCAGTGGAAGGACGGCGAGGCTTTCTACCCTTATGTCCACCATGGACCTATTTGTAACATGCAGCATGTAAGGGACAAGCCCTTTAACATTAGTGATCATTTTCTATAAGTCGTTTCCGCCTCCAGTGCCCGGGTCTGTAACCTCCACATAACCTATAATGACATCCTGACCTGATTTTCCTATTATAATATTCTAATTAATATCACTTTGCAGTAATACAATGGCAGGAATGGTTCTCGGCAGCATCCGTGTAATTTCTGCAGGAATCTCAGGAGCTTCACTTATTTGCAGACTGAATATGAAAACATAACAAGCTGCAGGCGCAGCGGCCTCGGTGCGGCCCCATTACACGGCCCCATTACACGGCCTCCAGCTCACAGCTAATTTGATTTGGATTTGAAACATAAGAGTCATTTTCTACGTAGACAATAAAACCATTCTTGGAAAGTAAAACTATAAGGTTTCTTCAATTAGAAAATATTGATGGAAAACAAGAAGCTTTCCTCGGAGCATGGCTCTTATTAATTCCAGCAATCACTTAGGGAATGCCCTTTACATCCGCAGCTTGTATGGCTGAGATCAGGGGGGCGCTCTGCCCACCATTCTTATTACTCTTCTGCATCCGATCATTTTAATGCTTCATTTCTACAACTTGTATGTCACCAATTAGATTATTTTACTGCACTTAGCGTTTAATTGAAATACAATTAGGTAAATCAGTGACATAAGTCTATCTATCCTTTCCTATCTATCTATCTATCTATCTATCTACTAGCTGAAGAGCCCGGCTCTGCCCGGGCATAGTAACTAACTACGGTTAGTTATAACAAATTATAATTATTATATCTATATCTATCTATCTATATATAAAGCTGAGTGCATAACCCCGCCCACTCCGCATAGCCACATTCACTATAATATCCCACATCATCCCATCAGCCAGAGCCACCGGACAATTACCATTAATATCCCAAATCATCCGGTCAGCCTGGAGTCAGAACCAGAGCGCTGAGTGGAACGGTCCTAACTTCCATACTGGGGATCCCTTTAAGAGAGGCCTGGAGTCAGAACCAAAGCGCAGAGTGGATTTTCCCTCACTTCTGTACCAAGGATCCCTTTAAGAGGGGACTTGGGTCAAAACCAGAATGCTGAGTGGATTTGCCCTGACTTCCATACCGGAGATCCCTTTAAGAGGGAAGACGTGACTATGAAATGGAGAATGTGTGATGTGTGTATGGGCATGGGAGGGGGGGATTCATTTCTGTCATGTGAACTCTGCTCCTTTCAGGGAGCCGGATGAAATTACGCCGAAACGCGCGTCGGGCTGGCACATCCCGGGGACTTCAGCAGCACAAGAGGTAGAGAACTGAGCATTTATTTTGACACTTCAATTTTGCCTCTGGTATTTTTATACACTCACTGTGTTGGAGCACAGCTCTGATGTAGCTCTCCTATTGCACCGCACTTTATTTGTTATTGTTGCACTGATTTATATGCATTTGCACTTTATGGAATACTGTCTGAGTTTAATATGTTTTATATATTTGGTTATATATTTGTGTAGTGGTTAAGCACGGTCACCTTATCATTATTTTTGTACCCCTTGGTGTATTCAGACATATCATTGAATATTTTTGTCCCCGGTAGTGCCAATTCCATGGCATTGGTCTTTCCCCACTTTTAATTTTACTCATATTTTCTTGTATGATAATTATTCAATAAATAAATTTATGATTATTGGACATCTTCTCGGTTTTTTTCGTTGTTTTGTCATTTCAGGGGGGCAGACAGTGACTGGGAGCTTATGTTCCCGGGGATGCTATATTTCTCCCACCATGTCAGTGTTTGCTGAGGTGTTGTCAAGTGGGAAAACTGTTGCTCATAGTAACAAATCACAGCTACTTTTGAACAGCTCTGGTGAAATGAGAGATGCTTAGTGATTGTATGCAAGGAAAACTGTTGGTCACAGCAACCAATCACAGCTCAGCTTCTTTTGAAAAACTCTGGTGAAATGAAAGCTGCTTCGTGATTGGTTGGCTAGTATCTCTATATAATAATAAACTGGGTAGTTTGAATGAGATGCTGCTATTTTTCTGTACAGAGTGAATCAAATGAACTATGCCAAGTACTGCCCATACAGTGGGGTTGGGGGCCCAGATCTGCACATATCTATCCCATATCTAGCTATCTACACATATTTATCTATCTATCACATATCTATCTATCTATCTATCTATCTATCTATCTATCTATCCCATATCTATCTGTCTATCACATATCTATCTATCTATCTATTTATCTATCCATCCATCTATCCATCTATCTATCTTTCTATATATCCTTCTATCTATCTATTTATCTATCTATCTATCTATCTATCTATCTATCTATCTATCTATCTATCTATACGTCTATCTATCTATCTATCTATACATCTATCTATTTATCTATCTATCTATCTATCTATCTATCTATCTATCTATCTATCTATCTATCTATCCTTCTATCTATCTATCTATCTGTCTATCTATCTATCCTTCTATATGTCTATCTATCTATCTATCTATCTATCCTTCTATACGTCTCTCTATCTATCAATCTATCTTTCTATCAATCTATCTATCTATCTATCTATCTATCTATCCTTCTATACGTCTATCTATCTATCTATCTATCTATCTATTCTATTTGCACTGATTAACCTAATGATATTTCATTAAATGGTTCTCATACAAAGTCTATGTAATGATATCAGAGCCTCAGGAGCCTGTTGGATCCACTCACTATGGTCCTCACGCTCAGATCGCTCAGATCGCCCCCAACCTGCTGCTATTCTTTTATCTGTCTATACACTTTAGACAATTGTTAACCAGATGCTCATTTGGCTGCCTACTCTTCCTGTTCACCTTTACCTTTCCCCACTATACACAGGTATGTCTGGTTCTTGTGCTCATAATGGGAATAGAGCAGAAAGCCATTTACGGGGTCAATTTTCCCTGAAAACAAAGTGATAAGGTTTTATAACTATGAACAGCTCAATCCTTCTTTCCCCTAACTTTGGGAGAAACTTAGGACACCTGTATACACATTAGACAATTATCCAATGGGGTTAGAGAGAGCAAATGGCATCAGTGGAGACATTAGCAGTTTTCTATCAGCTGCAGCAGCACAGCCGGCTATGTACAGGAGTTACGCAGACTCCACGGGAGCAAAATTTTAGGAAATTTTTCATGAAAACTGCAGTATTTACAAAGTTGCTCAATTTTACACTTAAGAAGCAAGTGAGCAATGAAAAAATGTTGGATCACAGGAGTTTACAGCTTTTAGGAAAGAGTTTTTTTTTAGAAAAGAACATCTAGTACCATTGTCTTTTCT
This sequence comes from Dendrobates tinctorius, assembly GCF_039654945.1. Taxonomy (NCBI): domain Eukaryota; kingdom Metazoa; phylum Chordata; class Amphibia; order Anura; family Dendrobatidae; genus Dendrobates; species Dendrobates tinctorius. Next base: position 4,118,866 of record NW_027361743.1, on the reverse strand, counting down.
TCCACCAGCGAGTAAGAAATACCTTAGCTATAGAGGTGACCTAGAGGACTGGAAATGAGGCCACGTAGATTTAGAAGACTCATAATAGTCCACAGAGGATTCTGACAGGAGAAAATATGATCTGGCACTGAACATATAGCCCAATTAGAGGCTGTGTAAGTATTTCAGCGGTTGCATCCCCCCCCTCGTTCATTAGCTTGCACAGTATCTTCTTTTAAAATGAACTTTTATTGCTAAGATAAAGCCTCCGACTAAACAAGCATACTTAATAAAGTGATGTAGTTGTAAAATGTTTATAACTTCTTATTTCTTAATCACGAGATGAAGACATGTAATGAAGAAATCTATATGTTCGCTATAAACTCTTATAACCCATGTAAAACGTTGCACTAAACAAGAAAAGGGTATGGGTTTTCTAGGCAACTTGAGTTCAAGGGTACATAAATCCACTATTTCTACTTAAATAAGACCTTTCACTAAATTTTTCATGTTGAACTTCACTCACTATGTAATAGTGGATGCAGACCTAAATAAAACATTTTTTTGTTTGTTTGTTATTTTGCCTCTCCGTTGCAGAGATATTGTCAAAGTATTTAGCACTTAATGAGTTAACTTTTTTAAAATTCCAAATGGGTGTTGTCAGAAAGTTTTCACTAGGGGGTGTGTCAGAAAGTTTTCACTGGGGGGCGTGTACCTTTTGCTCCTCTATGATGTTGACCAATCATAAGCAGGCAGCAAACTCAGGGTATGGGGCTGTGTGACAGCTTTGTTATCTGTGCCCTAAGCTGCTGTTTGTTGATTCTATTTTGGAGTAGATATAATGCTTTCATATCCTTGTTGCATTTTATTACAATGTTGAGGCGGCCAAAAAAAAAAAAGTAATTCTGATGTTTTAATTTTTTTCTCACTTCGCCATTTACTGATTGGATTAATTTATTTTGTATTTGATAGAGCAGACTTTTACAAATGCAGCAATACCAAATAAGTGTATTTTTTATTTTTTTATTGTTTTATTTTTAATGGGGAAAAAGACGGGTGATTTGAACGTTTGTCGCTTTTTTTCATATTTTTAAAAAACATTTTAATTAACTTTTTACTTTATTGTAGCAGACTTGAAGCTGTTATCATCTGATCGCTTGTGATATGGGTAGCAAAAATCACGCTCGCCTATGAACGCCGGCCACGGGGTTAACGGGAATCTGGCACCTACTTTTCCGCAAATAAGATGCGGCCACCGCCATCGGGGGCTTATCTACATCAAAATGAGTTATATTATACTCACCGGGGGTGGTCCGGTCTGGGTCTGATTGGTGTCGCGGTCTGATGGGAGGCACCGGACCGCGACACCCATCAGACCCAGACCGGACCCCCCCGGTGAGTATAATATAACTCATTTTTCTTATCTTTCAGGTTACATCGGGGGCTTATCTACAGCATTACAGAATGCTGTAGATAAGCCCCTGATGGCGGTGGCCGCATCTTATATGCGAAAAAATAGGTGACAGATTCCCTTTAATGTCTATGCATTTACAATGCTAGGTCAGAAAAGCTTCTGAGGAGGGATGCGTAATTCTCCCTGTCCTTTTCACCATATAATGTATCTTCAATGCAGTCACACCTTTGTTTATCAAATACAGAGTTCCAGATCCAGTGCATACTGATTTATTATAGATACCAATGTAAAAACAGTATGCCACAAGCTCTTTAGCTCCCTCTAGTGGTAGCTGTATGGATGTCTACTCAGGAAATTTCCATCTCTGTATCACAAAAACCGAGCCTCAGCCTTAGAAAACTATATTATATGCCTAAGCAACGGACTTTAAGGACATTTTCCTATTTTGTTAAGCATGAGCTAAAAAAACGAAAGTGGTAGAATAGTAAAATACTGTATATGTTTTTTTTTTAACCAGGTTTGGAAATAAACTCTCAGCAATAAATTCATCACTGCGTTCTGGTTCGTATAGATTTATCAGCTTGCCTACACAGTTATGATAGCAGCTGAGTAGAAAGATACAGGCAAAAGTTTGAATAATCTATTTTTCACCTTTAGGCTGATTTGAGAGCCAGAGGCGTAAGGAATTAGTAACTGAACTGTACAGAAGAGTCATGCTGGGATTCCCACCATGCATATGTATATTCAAGAAATATTTTGCAGATATTTATTGGCTATTCTTGGATGGTCTGCATTTTCAATCTATCGCTATAAATATTGCATAGTTTATTGAGTTGGACTGTGGGAGTTGCTCTCTCGCTCTATAACTCTGCAAAGCGGACTCATGTAAATGTCTTTCACATTAAGTACATTTCAGCCGAAAATTAATAATGGTAGACAAAAGATGAACAGCAATGTGAGTACTCAGGCAAGGGGATCGATGGAGGAAAGGATCATTCACATTAACCCTTTCCCCTTGTCCAGTTTTTGTTTTTTCACTTTCATTTTTTACTCCCTAATTTTTACCCCATAATTTTTGTTTGTTTTATCTTTGACATAGTCCTACGAGGATTTTTTTTTTTTTCTGGAAGATTTGTAGCCTTTCATGCTACCATTTAGTTTACTGTATAATGTACAAAAAAATGGAAAAAAAAAATTTGCTGGCTGGGATGGAGAAAAAAATGAAATTCCGAAAAAAATGCAATTCCACCATTGTTGCTTGGAGGCATAAAAATAGACTAGACCATTCCTAAAAATACATCAGATTTTTCATAGCAGTCCATGTTGTCTGATAACTCTTTAGACTATCTAATCTAAGACTACATCACCTATGTGTGGTCTTTTTTGTGGCAGTCATTTGCACCCAAAGTTTGGTGCATTTTTTGATGCTCAATGTTGCACGCCCTGCCGCGTCTAGTTGTCAATGAGCCTCAAACATTTTGAAAGGAGTCCGTCCCAGCTCAGATAGTATCTTAAACACATAACATATAAAGTGCAAGACATGAAAGAGGTTTTTGACCCAAGTAGCTTGATACGTCAGCCCTATTCTCCAAAGAACATGTTTTAATTTCCAGAAATTTCTGGCACAACTCTGCCCACGTGTGGATATACTCTTGGGCTGGAAAAACCCATAGAGTTTTTTATATAGTTTTTATGCAAAATGTAAAAATGTGTCCAGTGGGAAGGCAATGAATATGTATTTCCTTTATACTTCCCATTATTTTTTTTATTTATTTTCCGTTGATTTTGGAATGAAAAACGTCATCAAAAACTGTTAAGCCCTTCTCATATACTTTGGAAAGCTGTCAGACGAACAATGGTTGGCCAATAGTTTGGTCGGAAAGTATCTTGCTCCACTCTCCCAAAAATAGGAGCTCCTGTGTTCTCCATCAGACGTCTCTAGTGGATGCTCATGTCTTACAGAACAAAAGGATCGGCAATCCAAAATCAGACATGCTAAATCCTTATCTGCCTCTGTCGAGGGACCCCATACACATTAGACTGTCAGCCGACGTCGTCAGTATCGGTACGTTCAGACGTCTAATATGCAGGAGGACCTTAGACGTGACTCTATGTAATGTATTGACCAACATAAAGAAGCATGTACAGTATATTACATCAATCATCATCTGTTAATGGACCATTTAGACATTGCATAGGTGGATATCTACAAGGCCAGGTTGATTACCCAATATACTTTAATTAGATATCCTATTTGGGTACTCGGTCTGGCCTCTTGAGTATCAATCTAAACATTCTGCAATATGAATCTCTCAGATCAGAAAGCATCATTGATTTCATGATGAAATATTCACATATGCAAGAATATGACAGGCATCCTTCTTATTTATTTTTATTTATCGACCTTTGTTTGGCTCCGCTGTCTTGTCATAAAGCCTCGTGCTACTTACAAGATAAGCAAAGTGGGAAGTCCATGGCTCCATAAACTTTCTTAGCTTTCAATTGTCAGGGCCAGCTCCAGTTGGCCACTCATTGCTTTCGATTGCTCCTCCTGGTCTTCCATGAGCTACAACTTTATTATTTTTTGGTAAATACGAGCTGCTGGTTTTGTTGGTACCTTGTTGAAGTCTATACGACTTTATGAAGTCTTTCTATTTCTTTTTTTAGGAGAGGATTTTGCCATTTTTTTGTTTTTGTTTTAGCAGTTACTATTTAGTATCTGTACTGTTTGTACAAACACAGCAACCACGAGGTCTTCTATTCAAACACAGATGCCATGACACCACCATCTGCACTCAATATCTAACCTCTTAAATGCAGCTGTCACAATTGATAGTGGCATCTAAGGAGTTATACTACTCCTGACACCTGTTATGTTTCAAGCCGACTATGCTCCTGAATTCGCTCCATACATGGAGTGCACATCGGGCCGAGCTCAGCCTTCAAGACAGAGGATGCGGCATTTGCCTGGTACTGGTAAGGGTGGTTTCACATTAGCGTTTCAGGCCGCAGCGTCGGCCTGCTCATGGCCGCCCCTAAGCCCCGCCCCTGCCGCGCCTCCGCCGGTAGCTCCACCTACGGGCGCATGACGCTGCATGCGTCCTGCATCCCCTATCTTTAGCACTGGGGATGCAGGCCGTGCGCAGGTATGTGTTTGGCGGTGCATGCATCCTTTTGACGGTGCGCCAAGTGCACCAAATTGCAACAGGTTGCGTTTGGCGCTGGTCGGCGCACCCTGCGGCCTGAAATGCAATGTGAAACCACCCTAAGTGAGCACCACTTTCAGGACTTATATAAGAGTTAACCTTTTCATTGGGTAGGTGATAACTTGTTTAGACTGGAATACACTTTCAAATATTCTGTCAAATGGTTCATGGACAGGAGGCGCTTGTTACTATGTGCACAAATTACCATGTTTTAGTTTTTGTAATGTTATGTTTTTTCTGTTGCTGAAATGACTGATTGTTCTAGGAAATTATACACTACAGTCTGGAATAAGGGAGAAAATTATAGTTAAGAAAACTGCAAAGAAAAAGATTGTTACCAAAAATAATTCAAAAACACATTTAACCTCATGCTGGTTGTGGTTCAAACTTCTTTGCTGATTAATCCCTTTGAGACCAAGGGTGATTACGTCCTTAATAAAATTTCAATTCTTGAAAAGCTTAAAAGGCAATAGACCCCCCTAGACTTCACTCCAGCTTCATTCCACATTAACAGCTTGGCGTTATATTGATTTGGTGATGGAACTGTCACACTGTGATGGTCTTTGGTAAAGGGCCCGTCACACTAAGCGATATCGCTAGCAATATCGCTGTAACGTCACCGATTTTGCGACGCAGCAGTGATATTGCTAGTGATATCGCTATGTCTGATACTTACCTCCGACCGGCTCCCCCGCTGGTTATCGCTGATCGCGCGAGAACGTCCTGGGCCGTTTCTCGTCGGTGACTTCCTGCTGGGCTTCCTGCAGTGGCGATGAGCGACGCGTGGACGCGGGCGGGAGGACGTCTTCATCGCCGTGTCTGACAGGTAAGTAACGACCGCCGACCGCTGCTGCATCGCTGGTGAGATCTGCCTGTGTGGCAGCTCACTAGCGACCACTTCGCGATCCTGACCAGGTCGTATCGTTGTCGGGATCGCTGGTGCATTGCTAAGTGTGACGGTACCCTAAGGGAGAGGGGCCTCAATCTGTCCCTGGAGCTGGGACCCTAATTATCCCTGTCCCGGGGGTACTCTTGAAGGCAGAAAGGTCCAGGTCTCCGACCTTGCTATGCTCCTGTTTAACCTTAATCTGTCCCCTCCACCCCATGAGGTATAGGACAGAAATCTAAGGTAAATAATACACAAATGCAGGGAAAGCAGAAAACCTCTATCATACAAAAGCACTAATGAACAATAGGAAGGAGGATAGGAACAAGAAGGAATAAACTAAATGGGAATAAGGACCAGAAGATAAACACACACATACTAGAGCAAACTACAGATAACTACTACGACAACTCCACTCCAACCACTTAGCTTTAGCACTCAGCACAGGAAGACAAATCTTTCACTGGCATGAGCTAAACTCCCAGAGAAAGTATATATAGAGGGAGTTTATGATAAGCAGTTACAGCTGAGAACAACAAGGCTGTATAGTCTCAGCCAGTATGGAAAGAGTCCTTAACCTTCTCAGTACTGAAGGAAAGGCATTCGATTTAAAATAGGACATGAATCACATCATTCATCTCTAAAGAAGAGTGTGATTCATTACCTGACATGACCATCTAATTACAGGTTTCCCAGGGGGATGTTAAAATCCTTGTAACAGGGACCAGAGGTACAGCTATTTCTTTAAAGTGCCTCAGGAGCCATTTTTCAGCATGACAACCCAAGACAGCATATTGCTCATGTTACTGTGAGCAGCTTGTTCGTTGTAAATGTGACTGCAGACTTGTCTTCCATTGAGCACATCTATGATGTCATTGGTTAGTAATTTCACAGGAGCTGCCAGCAGCGGGTCCTGATGATTTGCCAAAGTGCATTCAGCATGTCAGAGTATTCCTCAGGCAACCATTAAAAACCTTTTTGACAGTAGCCAAGGTGTGCAATTTTATGGATTTCTGTAGGTGGCGAGCATACTCAATACTAACTAAATCAAGATGTTTCTAAAATTTAGTTTCTATTTTTTAGCATTTGCAGGTCAATAACATGTCTATTCATCCTGTGTTTTCCATATTCCACAACTTTTCCATGCTGTTGCAGTTTCATTTTTAAGAAGTGCATATTAGAGATAAGAGATTTTTTTTTGCCTCACATCAAAGTACTGCATAGTCTCAAATTGCTCAGAAAAGATGTGTATTACACTTGGAGGTCTACTAGGACTGAATTTATTTGCTTTTGAGCTTTTTAACTCAAACCATGCCTTAGTGATGTCATCAACCTATTTGGCAAGGGGTAAACAGATGGTAACTGATTGTAAACATCAGCCCCTTTAGCATCACTGCAAAAACAAACATTTTAGGCTGCTTAAATTGTAAGAATAGTTAAAAAATAATTCCTTTTTGGAGGGCAGATGCTTTGCCGATGCTTATACACAAGTGGGAAAAACGAAAGAAGCTGTTTTTTTCACACGGGGGCTGCAAAAATATTCATTGTTTTGGAAAGATTAAGAGTCTTTTTGTTTATTAAATCAAATAAGCAAAATTATCCCTTTATTTAGGGATCAGTAATAGGTTAGCTGTGTTACTGCACTGGCTTCTCAACTAAGAGTAAAAAAGGCCTTTTTTGGATCTGCAACGGGATTTATTATTCTCAGAATGATTAAATAATTACAAAGGTTTTTTATTACTGTCCAAAAATTATCCTTTTTTTAAGCCGTCCAAAAATTATCCTTTTTTAAGCCGTCCAAAAATTATCCTTTTTTAAGCCGTCCAAAAATGTATCCTTTTTTTAAGCCGTCCAAAAATTATCCTTTTTAAAGGAACAAAAACATGATAGTTTTTTTTAAAGAGAAAAAATAAATGACTTGTCAAAAATCCAGTAAGAAAATTATTCTTATTTTGGGAGCCGTTTCATGTTTACGCCCCATTGAAGAGAGTAACCTTCCCAGTAGCAGTACACTGCACAAGTGCAGGAGATGTGTGTGAGCATTTAATGGGAATGGAAGCTGCTTGGACTCCAAAAACAGGTGTGCAAAGGAAAACTTTTTTGGGGTCTTTTTTTTTTTTTCATTAAATCAAAATTCAGCTGTCTTCCCAAAAATCATATATGAAATGCACATTGGGTACATGTCCTAAAAGCTAGCACCCGACAATAGGGTGCTGTATTGGTGCATCATGTGTGGATGTAAAATTTGACTAGTAAAACAGACGTGCTAAAAAAAGAAAATCCTTTTGTAAATCCTTTTGTGCCTGATGCAATATTCAGCACTGTGAAACAAGATGGCGGGAAATTTTGTTTGTAAATAGTTTGAATTTGCCGGAACATTCGTATTTCATAAAATTAGACTAAGATTTGATTTGCATGGAATCAATTAGCTCATCTCTATTATTAATAACTAGCTATGAACCGGTTCTACGCCCGGGTGGTGAGCATTTTTATTGGTATATGGTCTCCTATCCTGCTATGTGCTGCCCCCATCCTATCCTGGTATGCATGGCACCCCTCATTCCTATCCTGGTATGCATGGTACCCTTCCCCCCAATCCTGGTATGCATGGTACCCTCACCCCCAGTCCTGGTATTCATGGTCCTCTCACCCCCCAATCCTGGTATGCATGGTACCCATCACCCCCCAATCCTGGCATGCATGGCCCCCTCACCCTCCAATCCTGGTATGCATGGCCCCCTCATCCTCCAATCCTGGTATGCATGGTACCCCTCACCCCCAATCCTGGTATGCATGGCCCCCTCACCCTCCAATCCTGGTATGCATGGTCCCCTCACCCCCAATCCTGGTATGCATGGCCCCCTCACCCTCCAATCCTGGTATGCATGGCCCCCTCACCCCCCAATCCTGGTATGCGTGGTCCTCTCACCCCCCCTATCCTGGTATGCATGGTCTCCTCACCTCCCCTATCCTGGTATGCATGGTACCCCTCATCCCCCAATCCTGGCATGCATGGCCCCCTCACCCCCCAATCCTGGTATGCATGGCCCCCTCACCCCCTATCCTGGTATGCATGGTCCTCTCACAACCCCTATCATGGTTTGCATGGTCCCCTCACTCCTATTAAAAGTACACACAAAAAAACATTTATACTCATCCTTCTTTCCTGTGCTCCAGCGCTGTTCTGCTGGATGCCAGGGCATTAGTGTGGACGGAATCGCGCATGCCTATAGCACTGTCCGGCGCCATATTGCTGAAGACACACTGCAAGTGTGTCTTCAGTAAAATGGCGCCGGATTGCACATGCGCAGCGCGATTCCGGCCACACTCCTGCCCCGGCCTCCAGGAGAAGAGAAGCACCGCGGCAACGCTCCTCCCGGTCAGCTAAGTAGGTATGTATAGCGGCGGATATGGCGGTATGCAGTGTGTACAGTACCACCATCTCCGACGCCATACACACTCCTCACCGCTGGCTGCCTCACTCTGTCTGGAGCCAGACTGCGCAGGCGCGTCGCGCTGGCGCAGTCTATAAAGGCTTCGGACAGAGTGACGCTTACAGCGTTATATTATAGATAAGATAAGATATGTAGAGATTGTAGAATTAGATATGGAAAATAGTGAAATAGTTACGTTTCCCCAGAATTCTTAAGAATACAGCACGTTCTCGAGTTCAGCCATTGTTTCATTATTTATGTATGAACCCTATGATCATACAATGATTTATGCTTGAGGGCAAGATGCACAGTATACATTATCTAGTTTATTATCTTCTATTTTGTCGCTGGAGAAAAATAAATATTTATTTTTAATGAAAATGCGTTAAAATTAAGTTATTGATTAATTTATTTCCCCCTTTTTTTCATCTGAGGACGTAGCCGTCTGGGGATTGTGGAATTTAGCAAATAAGCAAGTTAAGCATGTTAGTGGTAAAATGGGAATTTTATATATATTTGTATAACATGCATGTAATTTCCCTTGGAGGATGTAAAAAGTATCTGATATTGACACCTGCTAAATACAAGCAAAATTGTAATGATGTGGGGGATCATGGTAAGAATTTGCTGAAAGCCTTTTGAGACTTTTTTGTTATTACACTGCGGCTTTGCCAAAGGAAAAGGTTTGGTGGGTTGCGCGGGTGTATTGTAAATGATTTATTTCTAATCATATACAAGACAGGTGAACCTACGCTTGTTCTTGTGATCTAATGGATACGAATTGATTGAGATCCTGAGAGATTCCAGAAAATACGTTCTATGCAATTGCCTACACGTGAATAATGAATTATTATTATTATTATTATTATTATTATTTATTGTTCTAGCGCCATTTATTCCATGGTGCTTTACATGTGAGGAGCGGTATACATAAAAACAAGTACAATAATCTTAAACAATACAAGTCATAACTGGTACAGGAGGAGAGAGGACCCTGCCCGCGAGGGCTCACAATCTTCAAGGGATGGGTGATAATACAGTAGGAGAGGGTAGAGCTGGTCGTGCAGCGGTTTGGTCGATCGGTGGTTACTGCAGGTTATAGGCTTGTCGGAAGAGGTGGGTCTTCAGGCTCTTTTTGAAGGTTTCAATGAATATCAGATAGTTTTAAAAGTATACACGCACAACCAGGGATGTGTTTTTCTTTACCTTTTCTCAAGATGAGTGACATGAGATAACCAGCTTTGAATGAAAAAAAATGGATTTGTTGATACTCTGTTGGGAGATGTATTTAATATGTGTCTATATTTGGCCACCTAGTGGTTGTGATGGGAATTGCAGCCTGGCGAGAGTTTTGTTAGCATGTAACACTATTTTACTGAATTTATCAAAATGTGTACATGTATGCAGACACACATTAGGAAAGATCAGCAGGTCCTGGACATACCAAACACAAATTTGCATTAGGCCGGGGTCACACTTGTGAGTGTAATGCGAGAAACTCACGCAAGTCTCTCGTTTGAATTCCCAGCACTGCCGCTGGTGGTTTGGACCGGAGCATTCAGCTGCATAGAAAGACATGCAGCCGAACACTCCGGTCCCGAGTGCCGCCGGTAGTGCCGGATATAGAGGCAAGACACTCGTGCAAGTTTCTCGCATTGCAATCGCAAGTGTGACCGCGACCTTAGACAGGTATCTCTCACGACTCTCCCATAATCATTCACATTTGGCTCATTCTATGTTTTGTATCAAAGAGCACTGGTAGTCTTAACTCCCGGAGGACGTAAGGATCGGCTTTTGGCAGTCCGACACTTTAGGCTGTCTTCCAATCCTGACGATATTGCTGGGTTCAACTCAATGGCGTAACTTGAAGCTTGTGGGCCCCAGTGCAAAATCTCAATCAGGACCCCCAACTATTGGAGATCTTTAATAGTAATAGTCTTTTCATATGGTCCCAATGGACCTTTTAGGCCCCGCTAGGCTCCAGGGCCTGGATGCAATTGCAACCCCTGCAACTTTTATAATCATGCCCCTGGTACAACCCACCTTATTCTAATGTTTTTGCGGGCTTCGATTCTTAGAAGTTACTTAGGTATACCCAAGTGCTAGTGGAATTTGTAGAAGATGGCAAAGACCACCACACATGAATTTCTGTCTGGATTGGAGATTTACTTAGCTTTTATGATTCCAATATGAAAAAGATACAGACAAAATGTCACCAGACAGCGCTCCAAGTCTACTAATGTATAATGTATTGCTCCCTTGGAAATACGAATATGCAAATAAAATCCGTGGAGCCTCTTTAAGAGTCTCAAACACGGGACTAGCCAGATCTTCCTCCAGGGAAGGACCCAGCCAAGGGGTGGCTCCTTTCAGAAACCACCATTACCGCCATATTAAGTGGCCCTTTAAATCAATATCCAGCTCTTTACGAGTTTACAGATATGACAAGGGAAATACCAAGGCCAGGTATCCATCCACAGACAGCTGTTTCGGAGTGTCGCCCCTCATCAGTGTGGAGTAGGATTCTGGCTAGGTGGGAGCAATGCCTAGTAGACCAACATCACGAAACCATCACTGACCTCAGGGAGACCAGTCAAAGAAAACACTGCGGCAGCCGACAAGGGCGCTCAATCTCAGTGAAATCCTAGGTGCATTGCTCCCTGGGAAATGTATAATGTAGCAGCAACATGGGACTGAATATACTGCGGCATGTTTGATACCAATGGCTATCATGCTGTGGACCCCTGAACAGTCGTAATAAGGGGGATTGGAATACACTTTCCAGCAAGAAAGGATTAGTTAAAGTAATGCACAATTGCTATCCTCAATTACGGAGACGTGTTTTTTGTGTCAACCATTCATGATCCTCATCTACTTTTAGCTGAGATCAGGAATAACCAGTCATATAAAAAGGCGAAATAAGAAACTTTATAAAACAACATTTTGGTGCCATACTCTGTCGGGAGACGCTTATGCTATACGTGTCATTGTGTGGTCATCTGGACGTTTTAAAATGATTTGCAGCTTGTTGGGAGTTTTGCTAGCATGTGATTGTTACTTGGCAGGTTTTACAGTTCATAACTGTTCATTTTTCCATGAACATACACTAACAGCTTGGCTGAACATCCACACGACAGATGTGTCCACCTTTCCACAAATTTGTTTATGGACTCGGATTTCTCACAATATAAATTTATTTCACAATTACATAGGTTGAAAAAAGACCTAGGTCCATCAAGTTCAACTTTTCTCCACCAATTCAATCTCATGACATGCTAGTAAAGCCCACCACAGACTATATACTTCACATCATATCCAACAGGTGCACACATGTGGCAAACACACCTCTCTTGACAGACACGTTTCTGTAGTATGTATCAGGCTTTAGAATCGATTTTACATTTTCTCCCAAAATCGCCCCATTGCCATCCATTGGCTGTGTGTAGTATTGCAGTTTTTGCGATGTGCGGGCTGCACTCACGGAAAGGATGAGATTCGGAGAGTATGTCAAGTTCTTTATTTACACAAATGCAATTCCGCGCCTTACTCAAGGAACAAAAAACCTTGAGAAAGGTGCCACATTTGTTTTTTTTTACCTTGAGAAAGTTACCGAAACGCGTTGGTGTGAATAAAACAAACCTTGCTTATATTCTCCGGATCTCATCACTTTCATGAGCGCAGCCCACACATCGTGATGCTCTCTGCTTTATCAAGCTGCAGTCTGGACAATACGTTCCTCCAGCCATGGGGTTAAAGCTATGGCACATCAGGCATCTACCGGTGTTGTGTCCATACACAACCCTTGCTAGTGAGCACTAACATCGTAATACAGCTTTGCTCTGTTGAATTGATATGAGCTATGGCACTGATTCTGAAAAATTGTCCTCTCCTAATATATAAAGAGGCAAAATTCACATAACCGTAAAATAGGCTCATACTAATCGACATCTACATCTCCATTTGCTTCTACGCCCTTTAATTGCCATTTCCATGTCAATGTATTCCATATAGGTGAGACAATCATGTTAGATATTTTCCACTTAGGATTGATAAAAGTTGACATCTATATTGGGATATTCAATTCACTGATAGTGTAGGGAGGAGGGCCCCCACAGAGTGTCCGGGCCGGAACCAAGGGGACCGCCATCTGATTTCCTAAGGAAACAGTACCCGGGGAGCAGAGGAGAGTGGACTGCTGAGAGTGACAGGACAGCAAGGGGAGGGGCGAGTATAAAAGAAACAGGGAGCGCGCAGGGGAGCAGTTGGTTATACATCAGACACGGAGCAGGAGACGGAGGGGGCGTGAGAGAGCGGGAAGGGCACTGACAGTTTAGAGAAGAGACCAGCAGCAGAAGTTAGATACGCAGTGGCCCTCAGGAAAGAGGCGCCGAGCTTACCGACAGGGGACTGTCTCTTCACCCCAATCCCGGGTTACGGCCTGCCCCGGTCCTCCTCGGCCATTACCACTGAGCTTGAGCCCTCCGCGGCCTGTCCACTCCCTCTCCTGGTTGCTGCCATTCCCCTTCAGCCCGTGGTTGCGGCCTGCCAGCTGCCACCCGCGGACGCTGCCGTTTCACGTCAGCCCGTGGTTGCGGCCTGTCTATCACCACTCACAGCCGCTTTCACCCCGCTGCAGTCGGCAGTGGGGGCCTGTTCCTCATCAACAGAGGCACTCTGCACACAGCCCCAGGTTGTGCACGCGGCCAGTAAACCGCCACTCTTGATCACCCCCGTGACACCACCCTGCTTGGGGACAGGAGTCCCATTGTACTCGCTGACAAGCGCAACCCCGCTGTTACAACAGGGGGTTACTTCATTTCAGGACTCCATCAGGGCCTGTTGTGCCCCAACTCCTCCTGGGCGCTGGGGCACCCAAAGACTACTCCAAATCTTCAGCAGCTGGGCCCAGCGGCTGCGACGCCAAGACAGCCTCATCAAAGATGCCACAGCAGCCTCATCAAAGATGCCAAAGCAGCTTCATCAGCAACGCAGCTTCCACAGAGACGCCAAGGGACGTCAGGACGGATAAGTGACATTATAGAGTATAAGGACCCGTAGACGGCCATACCGTGGCCCCATAGTAACCGGCCTCAGCCGGGTTAGCCGTGTTCTTTCTAAATAGTGTTTGGTTGTACTGAGTCCCTGCGAGGACAACTGTTGTTACCCCCATTTTGGTTGCTTAGTATAGCCCTAGCGGCTTTAAATTATAAAGAGTTTGCTTTTCAAACTTCAACCACTCTCGAGTCTCGTCACTGCATCCTGCGAACCTGCTGTTACCTACAATATATCGCCACATGCAGATCTGATAACGATTTCCTCGATGTAACCTTCCATTTGTCCAAAACTTGTCCTTACCGGAGTCGGATTCTTAGCTATCGGTTATTTGTGTCGAAAGCTCACAATCAAATATGTAACAGGTTTTATCAAGACTGCTAAGAAAAAAAAAGATTTTCAGCGATACAGCAGCCATATAACCTGTTCATCAGTGACACAGATAGATTTGCTGTCTAAGACATCTGTTTGGAACATCTGTGGACGCCATCGGTTTGTGTGCGCGGTTGAGCTGTGCCGACATCAGCGTTTCTTTTATTGCGCTCCCTGGATGCTTTAGCAACAGATATATTGGGATAATCATTTATCTCACTATCTTACTGGCTATCCAGCAATTCGCTTCTTTTAAATATTGCACCATTATAACAGTGTCACAGCTTCACACAGAGGATCTAAGAACAGCAGGAGGCCATAAATGCATTCATTCCAATCATGCTCACGTACATATTCCCATGTTTTTTTAATGGTTTTAGCCAATTCAAATATTTTAGTTTTTCTATTTGGTAAAGTTTAAAAGTAAACCATAAAAATATGTTGAGTGTTTAGATGATAAAAAAATCTTTTTAATCTTTTAGTCACCACTTGAGGGCGCACACTGCTATATCCCTCACTTTACGCAGTACAGTATGCTCCCCCTAGCGGTGGCTTATGGCGAAAAATACATTTATCGACGGATGGGGTTTCTTTATGATAGCAAGTTATGGTATAATGAGATCCATAGAGTTTGAAAGATCTGTAGAATGACATAGATCCTCCAATGCCCCAAATTAATTGGCATGAACCTCAGCGCCGAATCAGGAGGACTGCCACTGTGCAGAGAATTACTTGTGCTATGAGCTCTCTATTCTTACAAGGATATTTTACATATAAAGTATATGTACTCCCACTAAATCTAGGAATACAAGGTCACTAATGGGGTAAATATCTCTTTATGTAGATGTAGCTGGTGTAGAAAGTCCTCAGCACCTTCATATACATAAGTATACAGTTGTGCTCAAAAGTGTACATACCCCGGCAGAATTTTTGATTTTTTGCCCTTTTTTAGAGAATATGAATAACTAGTGATGACTGATGAGCGTGTATGCTCATTACTCGATTTTTACGAGCATGCTCGGGTGTTCTCCAAGTATTTTGGGCGTACTCGGAGATTTAGTTTGCGTCGCAGCGCTGCGTGATTTGCGACTGCTAGACAGCCTGAATACATGCAGAGATTTCCTATCAAATAGGCTGTCTAGCCGCCGCAAATCATGCAGCTACGCCGCCGCAAACTAAATCTACCTTTAGTAGCCATTCAAACCCATTTGTGTCAACCTCTGTGCATGCTATCAGCAGTGGCGGATTAAGTGGACTATGGGCCCGGGGCTTTTCATAAAACCTGGGCCCCTGTACCCCCCTTCCCACCTGAGCGCTGCGGTCCCCGTGCGGGAATTGACAGCCGTACGGACCGCAGCACTTGGTTTGCTGCGGGTCCATACGGAAAACCCGCCACCATTCCACCACGTGTGGACATGGCCTAAAAAGACGTTGCACATAAGCTGTAGGCCTACGGCCAATACGCACAAAATCGCCCAACGTGATCCTGGCCATAGGGGATCCACTTTAATGTCCCCACTTTAATTTGAAGTCCCCTCACTTCATCTGCAGTGCCGCTTCATCATTTGCAGCCCCTTATCCCCCCTTCCATTTTATCATGTTCAGTCCCCTTCCCCCCCAACTTCATGTGCAGCCCCACTCCCCCATCATCATGTGCAGTTAATTTTACCCCCACATCATGTGCAGTCCCCCTTACCCCCACTTCATGTGCAGTTCCCCTTACCCCCAATTCATCATGTGCAGTCCCCCTTACCCCCAATTCATCATGTGCAGTCCCCCTTACCCCCAATTCATCATGTGCAGTCCCCCTTACCCCCAATTCATCATGTGCAGTCCCTCTTACCCCCAATTCATCATGTTCAGTCCCACTTACCCCTTAATTCATCATGTGCAGTTCCCCTTACCCCCAATTCATCATGTGCAGCCCCACTTACCCCTTAATTCATCATGTGCAGTCCCACTTACCCCTTAATTCATCATGTGCAGTCCCACTTACCCCTTAATTCATCATGTGCAGTCCCACTTACCCCTTAATTCATCATGTGCAGTCCCACTTACCCCTTAATTCATCATGTGCAGTCCCCCTTATCCCCCACTTCATCATGTGCAGCCCCACTCACCCCCCCTTCATCATATGCAGCCCCACTCACCCCCCCTTCATCATGTGCAGCCCTACTCACCCCCCTTCATCATGTGAAGCCCCCACTCATCCCCCCTTCATCCTGTGAAGCCCCCACTCACCCCCTTCATCCTGTACAACCCCAGTTACCCCCCTTCATCATATACAGCCCCCAGTCACCCCCCCGTCATCATATACAGCACCCAGTCACCCCCCCGTCATCATATACAGCCCCCAGTCACCCCCCTTCATCATATACAGGCCCCAGTCACCCCCCCGTCATCATATACAGCCCCCAGTCACCCCCCCGTCATCATATACAGCCCCCAGTCACCCCCCCGTCATCATATATACAGCCCCCAGTCACCCCCCCTTCATCATATACAGGCCCCAGTCACCCCCCCTTCATCATATACAGGCCCCAGTCACCCCCCCTTCATCATATACAGGCCCCAGTCACCCCCCCTTCATCATATACAGGCCCCAGTCACCCCCCCTTCATCATATACAGGCCCCAGTCACCCCCCCCTTCATTGTGTACAGCCCCCACTCACCCCCTCCCCCATTTAATTCATTTTATAAATAAAAAAAAATAAAAAAAGTTCCCCATACTTACCTCACAGCCGGCTCGCTCCCCAGCAGCGCCTCTGCTTTCAGCATCCTCCGGGACATGTCGGCGCGTGCACGATGACGTCATCGCGCACGCCCGACATCTGACCTGGAAGTACAGCCGGAGCTGAGCAGCCGTCAAGGTGACAGCCGTGCACAGCTCTCGGCCCCTCATAGAATGTGACGCGGGCGGCTGTCTGCTGCCGGCGGCGTCACAGCACAGGGCACGGCCGGCCCTGTACAGGTGCTGGTGGAGCGGTCCGGGGGCCGGGGGCATTTGCCTCTCTGCCACCCGGCCC
This sequence comes from Dendrobates tinctorius, assembly GCF_039654945.1. NCBI lineage: Eukaryota > Metazoa > Chordata > Amphibia > Anura > Dendrobatidae > Dendrobates > Dendrobates tinctorius. The sequence continues at coordinate 4,101,496 of NW_027361743.1, read as the reverse complement.
AGCCCGCCCCCCCCTGCCCCTGGGCCCCCAAAAAACCTTGGGCCCGGGGCGACCGCCCCATCCGCCCCTATTAAGATCCGCCATTGGCTATCAGGCCAAAATCACCAGGGTATGTAAACTTTTGATCAGTGTCATTTGGATGTTTTGGGTTGTCATTATGATTTAAAAAGAGAAAACACAGTAGTCTGACAATAAATGGCTTCACCCAACCACTAACCATGAGTGGAGAAAAAGTTTTGGTGTTATCATTCATATTCTCTGAAAAAAGGGCGAGAAAACAAAAATTCTGCCAGGGTATGTAAACTTTTGCGCACAACTGCATTGACAAATTTGCTCGACAGATGACTGCGCAGGAGTTACCATCGTGTCTGATGTCATATCGCCAGTCCTTTTGTTCTCCTCATGATAAGCCTCCACCAGAGATGCCATGCAGGGACTCTCTCATAGAGAACACAGGAGCGCTCAGAAGATCAAGTGTTCCTGTGAATGGGAGAGATAGCCAAGATAGCTGCCGGCTGAATGTTTGACTGATCTAAAGGTCCCTTTACATTTAGCGGTGCACCAGCGATCCCGACCACGATACGACCCGGTCAGGATCGCTGGTGCATCGCTAAATGGTCGATAGTGAGCTGCCAAACAGGCAGATCTCACCAGCGACGCAGCGACGCAGCAGTGGTCGTTACTCACCTGTCAGACGCGGCGATGATTACGTCCTCCGCCCGCATCCACGCATCGCACGTCGGCACCAACAGGAAGCCCAGCAGGAAGCGGCCGACGAGAAATGGGCCTGCATGATCTCGCGCGATCACCGATAACCAGCGGGGGAGCCGGTCGGAGGTAAGTATCACATGTAGCGATATCGCTAGCAATATCGCTGCTGCTTCACAAAATCGGTGACTTTTTAGCGATATTGCTAACGATATCGCTATGTGTAAAGCCCCCTTAAGATGTATGACGAGCTTTACCAGTATAAAAGTATGGGATTAAAGAATGCAAATGAGCTCTCCTCCAGAAGGAAAAATAAACTGTCTCTCTAGCACCCCCTAAAGGTAGCAGTGTCTGGCTCATTGTAGAGCACATACGAATATATCCATTTTATGGTCGATATTGTTCTACTGATTGTGGCTTTATGCCAGGACCTGTGCAGTCATTCGATGCAGAGAAGTATTAAGCTCCAGCTCCATACATGATGCATGCTATGATTTAATGTACCCTTCTTAGACATACAGTGTGCAATATCCAAACAGCAGATATAGTTTTTTCCTTAAAAATTCTCATCAAAGAGCATTGTTTCTAGGAGAGAATACTGTGACTCCAGATAACCATGATAACAAACCTTAGGCTTTAATCCTAAGTCATATGGCAAAGCTGGTTAAAGGGTCGATAGTGACTTTTAGGATTGCTACTTCGAATTGGTGGTGCTAGAGTCTTAATTCTCTCCTTCTCATGCTCCTGTGCAGGCACATTTCTCTCTGTCCTACTGAGGGCAGAGCAAGGAACTGTAATGCACATGTGCGGAGAAAAGCCAAAAAGCTCAGGCGTATGCTCACTACGATGCTTGTCAGGGCAGAGAGAAATGTGTCTGCGCAGGAGCAGGGTACAGAGGATGCTGTTTAGACAATGTAGAACGCATCATCCACACAAAGCGAAAAGAGGCGCCGGATCAAGACCATTGATGCATATCGGACCGGACCACCCCAGAGGTGAGAACAATAAAAGCTATTTTTTGTTTCACAGAGAGTGTATTCAAGAATGCTGTCACATAGGGCTTACAGGTGCTGACCCTACTTTATATGGTGAAAACTTGGTGATAGATTCCCTTTAATCATGACATTGCAACAGAGTCCGTGGCTCCAGTTTCAGATCTCGGCCAGTTTAACTTTTTCTTTTCAGTTTTCAGTCTATATTTTTTAATTAATATCCATTCTAATAAAGAACACATAGTAAAGATGAGCAAAATGTTTCTACATGACTCAAATTTTTGTAAAATTTTTGGGAAATTTGTGAACTCGGCAAATTCAAACAATTTGTGGTTCGATTGGTGCAAATAGCCTGGAATGGCCGCCGCCATTTTTAAACATTGCAGAAGATTCAATCACCCGGAAAAGGATGAACTGACCTCAGGAGCAGTTGAGCGGGCTTCTACAAAACTCCATGCTGCTATCACATGACATGATATACACAGCTAATTAGAAGAGACTAATGTGACCTGTATAAAACCAGAAGCAGGAAATGCAGGTGCCGTTTTGTGGTGAACCAAGATAGTGAGAGGACTTCACAGCTCACAAATTTGCACTATAGATCGGGAGAGAAAGCCATAAAACACTAAAGAAATTCTGCAGATAGTGTGTGACAGCATAGCAGTGAAGAGGATTAGTGTATAGTGTGAACACCAGGTAGCCACTGGATAGCATCCATTTAGCTGCAGCCACTGAAGTCACTTTGCCATTACTAATGATGTGTTTGCATCAAAGAGTCTGAATGGGGTTCAATAGAGTCCTAGGAGACTTCAAAGTTTTATACATGTGTATTCAGGGAAGTTGACTTTGCAATACTTTCGATTTGCTGCAACTGGAAATTGGGGGAGAATTCTGCAAAGCCGGTAAATGTGAATTTCAGATGACTCGCTCATCGCTAGGAGCTATCATTCAAACAAACAATGTCTGACATCCATACATTGATTGCTCTGTTCTCTGCATAGACCTGAGCAAAGCCAAAAAAAATAAATAAAGGGATGCATGGCTCAGCTGAGCACTTATCCGAGCCTCCGACGAGCCCTGGTCGAGTTATGAGCACTCAAGCATTTCAGTGCTCCATCATCACTAGTAGGGTCTTAGCGTCTGGACTCCCGCTAATCAAATCTTCTGCCATTTTGCTATGACATGACATGTTTTGTAAAATGATAGTTAAGGAATTGTTGATGTTCCCTCTGTAGGCCTTCTGTTCCCAGACACATCCCTTTCCACTTTACAGATCCATAGTGCTGCAGCTTACTTGTCCCCTGATCATCAGTGGCCAAAGCTCCTCTCCTCAATGCTAATGTATAAGTGCTGTTATTCTCGGTTTAAAGTTTTGTGTCGTCTGTACAATTTGATAGTAAATGTCCACTTAGGCCATTTTCTGTGTTCCTCGTCTCCATTCCCTTGTGGTCGTCTTCTCATGTTTCCTCAGTTCCTCATATTGTAACGAATGGAAGCAGAGGCAGAGATGGTGAAGTTCAAATTCGTTTTTATTTAAAGTGGAACCTCGGGACCACGGTCCGGGGGCCTCCGAAGGGGGCGTGACTAGTGAGCCCTGGGTACCCGTAGTAAAGCCCCTCAGGCAGGGCCAGAATGGAATACCCGGAGGACACAGGTGCCACCTCCAGTTAGACCCCGAACACGTGGCAACTGTCCCAGCGGGACCAAAAGGGATAACAAAAGTTACAGCAGAGTCCGTAATGCGCTGGGTCCTGGATCCGGTTAGTTGGTAAGTAGTCGGTTCCAGTGACCTTCACACAGTCCTTAGACTCGGATGGCTGTAGGTGGAACGGAATGGCTTAGGCCCAGATGGTTGCTGATATAACCAGGTAACACAGGATACTGATATGCTGTGGAAACAGAGAGCATTAGACAATTCACAGAGACTGCAGATGCAGCGCAGACAGGTTAGCACGAGAACCGGATGTAGCAATGATAGATACTCGTTGCTCCGGCACTCTCCCTATGGAGGGGAGGCCAGAAATAGCAGCCAGTGGGCTGCCATTGGTTAATTGTATTTTTTTAATTATGCGCGCCGCCCCTTTAAGAAGGCAAGAGAGCCGGCGGGCGTGCCCTAAAAGTCTTAGCTACAGATCTCCTCACAGGACACCAGGAGGAGGAGGCAGGAGGGAGGACAGAATGCTGAGTAGCAGCATGAGAGGCTCGAGGTGAGTGCCCAGAACGGAGAGCAGCGGCAGGCCTGAACGCAGCGCCAGGACGGGGACCAGGTGTAACAGCGGCAGACCTGGACGCAGCGCCAGGGCGGGGACCGGGTGTAACACATTTGATGTATCAGGCAAAGACATTTGGAAACCCTAAATTCCCGCAAAGGCAAAAAAAAAGCAAATCAGGCAAACACATAAAATAGACTTAAAAAAAGGCGCAAATAGAAGGATGAAAGCGTTGCAAAAAAAATGCCACAAATTACTAAAAACTTGACAAAAAATACATTTGTTTCAGGAAAGCACCTTCAGGAAAGCTGACACTGATGTTTTCCTGAAGCATCTTTACCCAAGAAAATTTGGTGTTGGTGCTGGCACAGTGTTACCATAGCCTAAAGCTGGACATACACATTACACTTATGTTGACTAAATCTGCCGTTATCAACTGGTTCGGCCCAACGGTTAAGAGAGCATCGGCCAAAAGATGGTCAGGACTTTTGCGATTTTGGATCACCAGTCACATTGTTCCCCCTGAAATAATCCACTGGACGACGTCTCAGTTGGCGGCTGAGTTCTCCTGTATTCTATAGAGTCAACTGAGAAGGCTGTCGACTGAATGATCCATCAGCCAATATCCATGTAATGCCCATCTAATGTGTATGGCCAGCTTTGGGGCTCGCTCACACAAGCATATAGCTTGGGCGTGTACTATCTGATGTTTTATCAGGCAGAACTTGGAACAAAGTTATACGATGGGGCAGCGGCGGGCGGATCTGCATTTTTTTTTCTCATGCTGATTCGGCATCATGCGCACCCTTTTAGTTTTGTGGTTGCATGTCATCCGAGCACAGTTCGATTTACGCAGACACACGATGGAGAAATTAAGTTCTCCGTCTTCACTCCATGTATGATAGGATTCTCTCGCATGAGAGAATCGTATCACAGTAAACTGACACTGCATAAGCCACTGCCTGCAGACTCGTAGATAGGTGTCTTAGACATGGACCACTCTATGCTCAGATCCTTAGAAGGAGGACCTAAGCATAAACCCTTTTCTGCTCAGGCTCATAGAAGGGGGTCCTAGACAGCTGCTATCTACTCAGGCTCATAGAAAAACTTGAGTATATGCAATTTTTGCAGCAGCTCTTTGCTCAGAATCATAGAAAGTGTCCCCTTTAAAGAAATCTCTCATTATGACAGGTTGTCTTCAAACACCTTGACATTTAGGCAACTTCATGTCATTAACGTCAATTACCGGATTTTTTTTTTAAATATTTTGCCAATTGTGTTTTAGTAGAGACGGTGCCGTTACCACTCATTACTATTGTGACAAAAGAAATGAAAAATATTTTAAAAATAAAGCAGCCAACATTTTTCACCTCTTGCTTATCTGGATGAACTATGTTTCCATCGATTCGGAAAAGCAGGAAATTAGCAGGACACAACAATGCTCCAGACGTACGGAATCTGTGTGAGACACCTCGTTATGGTTTGTAAAGAAGCCTGATGAGTTCTCGTTCCCTTAAGAGCTCCACCAGATAAACTAAAGGCTCTTTATCTTTAAGAAACGTAAAAAGGAAAACAAAAGAAAACAACCGAGTTTCAATATTACATGTCAAGATACAACGATCCCCAGCGAGATAACGTCCAGCGACCCGGGCAGTGGGACTTGTGTCTCGTCAGTCTTTTCATTACCTGGGCTGACCATCCAAGATTGCATTGATTCTATCGGCAGCCATTGTGACAGTGCGTCCTTGCTCTTTTATAGTCGCTCTCTCATTATCAGGAGATGATTTATTTAAATAAGCTTTTACTACTATCGATCTCTATACTTTCTTGTGGATCTTTCCCATGATTGCAGTGATGGAAAGGTTGTTTTTGGCTAACTATAAGCAAAGAAGTCCGTATCAGGACCTAGCCACATGGTGTATTTAAATCATGGTGTTACTAGAGTAATCATAGACCTTATGCCAAAATTTGATCAAACCCTAGGCATTATTTAGATGTCCATTTTTCATTAGCTTTCTGGATTCGATATTCAACAGCATTCGATCTGTGCTTCATTTTTTACAATCGGTGATTTTCTCGTATGCAAAAAAAAAAAATTGCCCAGCTTCTCCTAAGCAAGGCGATATTTAAAATGGATAGTACACAGCTTGCGTGTGAATGTCAATGTCGTTTTTCACGGACCCATGGATTTCTTTGGGTGACTTTCATCGGATCCAAAACTGACAGGTCTAGGAGATTTTTTTTAATGGACGCATGGTCAGCAAAAAACCACGGACATGTGTAAAGTATAATTGGTACTTCATGTTCTGTCAATGAAAACCACAAATCGAACATGTACTTGAAAAATGGGTGCTTGATGCCATAGGATAGAGCAAGAGTAGGACTTTTTGTAGTGCGAATGACTGATTTTAATTATTTACAGTAAATATACAATCCAAAGGAAAACACGTGAATATGTGCAATCTTGTAGTCTTCAGTCGGCCGCACGTGCCAATATCACCGACAATCTAATGTGTATGGGGGCGCCCACCAACTGTCTGTCAGTTTCTTTGTCATAGAGTGCACAGGAGTGTTCGGCCAAATGAGAGCTCCTGTGTATGGGAGAGACAATCAAGAATGAACAATTCATCAGCCAACCGCTTGGTTGACATTCATCTCATGTGCTTGGCCACCTTAAAGGGTTTTCCCATGGACAAAGTACATTTTAATCAACAGATCTTGGAATAATAATAATTTCCACAATTGGATGTGTTTAAATAAAATGTTCCTGTGCTGAGATAATCTTATAAATGTGCCCCTGCTGTGTACTGTGTAATGGCTGTGTCTGACCGTACAGGAACATGGTCTGATCATACCACAGCTCCTGTGCAGGGGTGGACACAAACGAGTATACAGAAATGACAGCATGAGATCACATTATTCTTTTGGGGAGGCAAAACATTTCCCTGCCTGCTATTCAGCAATGTTTTACTTCACAGAAAGAATCATTTCTGATCGATCACATGCTGTATGCTTGTATCCTCTTTTTTGCTTCCTCCCCTGCCCAGGAGCTGTGGTATGATCAGACCATGTTCCTGTACGGTCAGACACATCCATTACACAGTACACAGCAGGGGCACATTTATAAGATTATCTCAGCACAGGAACATTTTATTTACACACATCCAATTGTGGAAATTATTAATATTCCAAAATCTAGTGATTAAAGTGCTAATTACAATTAACTTTGTTCATGGGAAAATCCTTTTTAAGTTAAAATGAATCGCTGCAAAAAGTCTTAGTATTTTGTTTTTGTGCGACTCTCTGGAGCAGAGCCCCACTGGGTCCTGGAAAAAGTGGAGAAAAGTGAGAATATTAATACACTGGCACTACACTTCATGCACATTACATATGCACAGATTTAATGAAGCCATATATTCATGGGAAGATTTTTTAATTTCTAGGTATTGGATCTTTATGGGTTTGGCAATATTATAAACTAGATGTGTGCCCGATGCTATCGCATCGGGAGGGCAATAACATCACGATGGGGGCAGCTTTGTGGCGCTGGGGGTGACGGCCCACCCACTTCTGTGCAGTCACAGCCGGCAGGAAAGACGGTGTTTTGCAGCCTGTGCTGGAGATGGTGTGCGGCGCCCCCAGAGTGTGGCTGCACCCAATCTCCAGCACAGGCCTCAAGCCGTGGTCTTTCCTGCCGGCTGTGACTGCACAGAGGTTAGTGGGCAGGCAGCAGCGGGATCTGGCGCGTGTAGTCAGGTGGTGAGTCCTGGTGGGGGTCCAGCGGCGGCATCCCTCTCATTACTTCCCCCTCATTACACTCTCTCGTTACACCCCTCTCACAGTCGGCAGGAAAGACAGTGGTTTGCGGCCTGTGCTGGAGATGGTGTGCGGTGCCACCAGAGGGTGGCCGCACCCAATCTCCAGCATAGGCCTCAAGCTGCGGTCTTTCCTGCTGGCTGTGACTGCACGGAGGTGGGTGGGCAGGCAGCGGAGAGATCCGGCGCGTGTAGTCAGGCGGTGGGTCCTGGCAGGGGTCCGGCAGCGGCATCCCTCTCATTACACCCTCTCATTACACCCCCTCATTACACCCCCTCATTATACCCCCTTCATTACACCCCTCTCGTTATACCCCCTCGTTACACCCCTTTCACAGCCTCATGATCACAGCGGCGGCCTGTCTCCAAGCAGCAGCTGGGATCCAAGCAGCGGCCGGGATCCCAGCAGCGGTTGGGATCGCAGCGGCGTTCGGGATCGCAGCGGCAGCCTGGATCCAAGCAGCAGCTGGGATCTGAGCGGCGACTGGGATCCAAGCAGCGGCCGGGATCCCAGCGGCGGTCAGGATCGCAGGGGCGTTCGGGATCGCAGCGGCAGCCTGGATCCGAGCGGCAGCTGGGATCCGAGTGGCGGCTGGGATCCGAGCAGTGGCTGGGATCCAAGCAGCGGCTGGGATCCCAGCGGTGGTCAGGATCGCAGTGGTGTTCGGGATCACAGCAGCAGCCTGGATCCCAGCGATAGCTGGTATCCCAGCGGCGGTTGGGATCGCAGCGGTGGCCTGGGTGGCGGTCGGTATTGCAGTGGTGTTCAGGATCGCAGCAGCGAGGTATTGCAGTTGCGCTCGGATCCAGGATGCAGCTGGGTCCTGGATCCGAGTGGCATCACTTGGGTGTCAGCGTACTTCCTGTGTGGCGCATTGGATTGTGGGATTCAGGGACATCCAGACGGAAGTGGATGACAGACAATTTAAGGCAATTATATATATATAGATGACATGTGATAGTTTATGGATCCAATGATAAATGTCATATTATTGCTCAGCAGCTTCAGAATACCCCTTTTATTCCCGTACAGTATTGAGTATAGGTGGAGTTCATATGAAGCCTAATAGTTTTTCAAAGTTGTTCTAAAACCTCTTGTTATACTTTACAATTGTTTCTTGATTGCTTGGTAATGAGAGTGATGCCAGGCGCAGTCCTGTCCGCCTCCAGCCATTAATCATTGTCCCTAACAATAGTCTGTTTCGTGTCCAGCTTCACAGCGAGGTCTTCAGCCATTGTTTTGTAGGATTTACTGACATACCCTCAAGATCCACTTCAACAGAAAATGATTATTAATGACTCTTAAAGGAATTTTCTGACAAACTGAAACATTGGATAGGCAAAAAAAAGAAACAGCCTTACTCATCTACCAGCACCCACCTGGATCCAATGCATGCCGCTCCGTGGTCAACATTGACCCAGAGAGTGGTGATGTCACTGTTCAACCAGCCACATGTTTGCTGCTGTTTGTGACTGTCGGCTGAAGCAGTCAGGTGACTTTTAGCAGCATCATATGATGTGCTGATTAAGTCACCAGACCGCTGCAGTCAATTACAGGTCAGGTGGTGGAATGGTGACATCAACATTTCTCGTCTCAGCGCTGATCAATGTCTGACCTGCATTGAATTCAGGTATGTTCTTAGGTGAATAAAGCTGGGTTTGTTATTCTTTACATATCCTGTTCCCTGGGAAAAGTTTTATTTTGCAAAGGAGTGTCCTTTAAAGAGAACCATTCATATTGAACATGGTGTCATATCCGTGGGTAGCTGAACAGATTGATATATCTTTGCGGGAATGGATTCAATTTAATATGTAATTTATCAATGTCAATGTCTGCTTTTTCTGCACTATGGAATCCAGTGGGAGGTCCTAATCAGTAACTGACAGCTATCTCCATGCACACTCATCGAGGCAAGACTGTCAGTCACTAAGGCCTGTTTCACATTTCCGTTGTCGGTGGTCAGCTGAAATCCGCCAAAGGTAAAAAAGAACGGATCCGCCTCCGTTTCGCTACATACGCATGTCAGCGGACCACTTTTTAGGACGGATCTGCGGAAGATGCCAAGTGTCGAAATTTAATGCGACCGCGGCCTGGAAAAGGAGAGAGAGAGAGAGAATTTAACCGCTTCCAGGACGGTAGTTCAGGGTTAAAATGTTTCCCGGAACAAAGCGTCCTGGCATGCGCACTTAAAAATAGCGGACCGTCAACCGAAAAAACCATTGCAGGGTCCGTCTGATCCACCCAGGAACCGCTAAAATTTTCACGGATCCGTCAAAAAATGGATCCAACGGATGACCGTCAGTCAACATCCACCACTAATGCAAGTCTATGGGGGAAAAATGCACATCTGCTAAAAAAGGGGCAGATCCGTTTTTTTCACAAACTGGTGGATTTTGACTGACGTCAAAAAATGGAAATGTGAAAAAGGCCTAAGAGGGACTGCCCACTGGACCCACAAAGTCAAACTAAACTGTGATTTGTATAAAGTTCTAATGATTCTATTACACAAATCTATAACTCAATCATCTCAGGTTCCCCTGATTTGTAATATCCTGTCTACAACATTTCAGACATTTTTTTAATGAAAAAAGAGGAGAAAAGCTTTTTCCAGATGAAAAATAGTAGAGAAGGACGATATCACAGGTCTGCCCTACGGTAAATAAGAAGCCTTTTGTGTTCAAAAATGGTTCTTGATTGTCCCAACGCAATTCTGCGCCAGATCGGCACCTTTCTCAAGGTAAAAATATATATATATATATATATTTTATGAAATATAATTAGCAGATATTTGTTTTTTTTTTACTTTGAGAAAGGTGCCAAAATGCTTTGGAAGAATTAAAAACCATTTTGGAACCCAAAAGGCTTCTCATTTACCGCAACACGATATCGTCCTCCTCTACTATAATATTTTTTTTCTTAATATTATTAGTCTTAAAATTCTAATTATCGTACATGAGATGCAAATATTTGATTAGGAATATTATTTCCAGATCATTTTTTTGCTTCAAAGATTATCATTCATCGTATTCATGAAAATAATAAGAATATTTGTCTTTGTATTTGTTATTGATATACTTATGCTAGTACTATAAAATAATAATGTAAAAAATAATTCCAACACTACTAAAAGTAACAACCAATTGATTCAAAGCAATAAATAAACTTTGAATTCTGATTTGCCAAGGTGCTCAGATGCTAGTTACTCAAACAATTCCTAATGGGAGTCAATGAGAAATCTGAGCATTTTTCCAGCAGCAAGGAGGTCTGGGGGCAATGAAAATATTGAAATGGATAGAAAAAGTGGTGAATGGAAGGAGAAAAGAAGACTCCTGGAAGCATGTGACTCCCAGATCTCTGCTAAGAAGTATGGTGTCACACTTTTACTCCACAAGTGAAAGATTTAAAAAAATAATTTAAGTAAACCAAAACTGAAATCTTTATTAAAAAATTGCAACTGTCAGTGTAATTTATGAAGGAAGTAAGAACTGCCAAAAATTTGAAGGAAGAGGTACTCAGATACACCCTGTATTAGACATGAAAGAGGGCCTCATGCACATTCTGTTCAAATTGTCATGTAGTGGTACTCCTAGACTCATAAAGACTGTGCAATAAGTGCAAAGCCTTCCAGAAATTACAAGCAGGGTCACCCACACACCCTTGAAGGCACCAACTGTAGTATGTCATTCAAATATTGTGAACAAAGTGTAGTTGTGGTACTGCTACACTCATAAAAGGTCTGCACACAATGCAAAGTCTGCCAAAAATTGCAAGGAGGGTCAAGCTTCTAGTGGTTGGATCCTCCCTCCTTTATAATGTAAGCTCCTATGGATAGGGTTCTCTCTCCTGTAAAATGTCAGCTCTTATGGCCAGAAACTTCTCTCTTGTGGAGAGTGAGCTCTGATGGTCCGAGGCCTCTCTGCTTTACACGGACACCGAACACAGACTTCACCAGGAAGTCTGTGGTGCTCTTCTGGGTTGGTCCCCCAACACCAAGTGTTCATCGTGCTGTCATGTGCATGACACTGTGGCAAATATTGCTTCTGATTGGCAGTAAAATCATTACGGTTCCCACGCTGTCAAGTGCACTGTGGGGCTTTCTCTCACTATGCAAACGGTGATCTCACCGAGGTCACCGCAGTTCATTGATCCAGCTGGGAATGCGTCTTGTGGACCCAACGTTCGACCCGCCGAGCTAGGTGCTTAGATGACATGTGACTGATCATGCTGGTAGTTGTTAAGACCTTAGTGGTCAGAGCCCTGCTAATCTTGGAAGGTTGCAAATCACCTTTTTTTTGTCTCAGAACTTGCTTTAAAAAAGTCCCATGCTGGGGAACACCTAACTCTTTGATTGATAATTTCAATGGTATCAGTGCTCTGTGGAATAGTTGCCCACCTCCTCCCGCTGATCACTCCATTGCCTCTTTCTGCCTGTTTCGGTGTTGCCGATCCCTTTCCCCTCAGCGGATCAAAATTGGACAAGTCTCTAATATTTTTTATGGACCAATCGGTCGAATGAAAAAATCGGAAATGTGGTCATATCCTGGTGAAGAAGTGTGTGTCCTTCGAAATGCATTAATAATAAAAACCACATTCAATACAGTTCTTGTATCCTATACCTCATCACTTACTCATCAGCAGTGCGGAAAATCCACCATTTTATCCTACATCCATGCAGTCTCATAGAATAAGAGCAGTGAGGCTCTGGAATTCTTTTCCTGAGGAAGTGGTGATGGCCAACTCACTGAATGGATGTAAGAAAGGAATGGATGCTTTTCTTGTGAGTAACAGTATAGAAGGTTACGAATAACATAATATTATAGGTAGATGGGTGACCCAGCTTAGGGGAAGGGATTTTTTCCCTATGGAGAAAATTGGCTTCTACTCTGTGGGTTTTTTGCCTTCCCCAGGATCAACAATGCAGAACAGCTGCACTAAAAATAGGCTGAACTAGATGGACATAAGGTCTTCCTTCAGCCTTCAAAACTATGTTACTATGTTACTATGCTACTATCATACGTAGGATTGCTATCCGTGAAATCATGGTTAGTACTCGTGTGAGAAAATCAGATGTCTGAATGATCTCTAAATAGTAGAAGCATTTTGTGCCATAACGTTTATTATTATTATAATTATTACGTTACTTTGCATTTCTGCCATATGGTTATTAGAGATGAGTAAAATTTAAATTCAGCCTGAACATTAAAATTGTGTCAAATGTATTTGTTTTTCTAATTATTATTATTATTACTATTATTATTACTGTTGTTTTATGTTTATTATTTTATCTTGCTTTTCTTACCTCTATAATTTCCTTATTTTGTATTTGTGCTAGACTAGACTTTAGCATATCATTATAATAGTCTCATTTCTGCAGTCCGGGCTACCTACTTTATGTTTACATTGATATTGTAGCCCATTGCACTATGCCTCGTACTCATGTAGTGCATTAATTATTTATGGCGGTGTAGAATCTCACTTATCTCTTTCTCTGATATAACGATGACCCCATTTTCCCTCCAGTCATGCAGGGAATTCAGGCAATATAGAACTGATTGATATGAGATAAAGGATCAGCAGCGACAACATTTCACAATAAGAGCGCTGATGTAATGGAAGTGTATTTACAAAACAAGCAAGGTTAAATGGGGGGGATATGAAGAGCGCGTCTCATCTGACATGGAGCCTTAATAGCATCATTATTTCAACTTTGTTTGAAATCTATCCAACTGCTCTTGTAGATAATGTTCTCTCCTTCCTGCTCCTCCGCTCTATGACCTCCCCAAGACAAACCAATAACTAATAATATAAACAGTCCTAGTATCAAGAGAAGGCTGCGATGACTGCGCTCAATGGAGATTATCCATGCAGCCATGTAAAGACGCTCAATTACTATGAGTACATCATAGGAGTTAACAAACGATCGAAACGTCATTATTGTAAGGTTCACACGCCTTGTATTCTTCACTAAGGTATTTATTCCTATTAGTAGATTCTTCAAAAAAGGGTGTATGTTCTATAGAGGCCATGGGGATGAAATGGGAACTTCGGAAAGGCTCGTTCAACCACGGTTGGACCTGAGCAGGACTCGTCTCGCCAGACTATAGAGGTGTCTTTCCTTACCGATCCTCCTAGCTCACCATGAGTGGTATGAGATTACCAGCTTTGAAAATGATTTTGTGATACTCTATTGGGAGATATTTATGCTATAAGAGTCTACATGTGGCAGCTCAATGGTTGTGATGGTTGTTTTTGCAGAATTTCGAGAATTTTGGTAGTATTTCATTATAATGCATTGAGTCTTTGAAGTGAAAAGTTTGGAATGAGATTTTTCAGAAGTTGAAGGTGTTAGCAAGCAAGAATGAGGAACAATGGGCACAAGAGATATAAGAAAAAGAGGTGGATGGTGAAAAAATGTCGCCCAAGTGGAGTAGCGAAGGTAGTTGGCTCCGACGCCAAGCACCTGCAAATTCCCTGTTTTAATGTGGTTCATCCTTTGGTATAAAATTGATATATAATTATAATAAGTTATGCAAATTTCTAACATAATTACTATTTCCATTCTTCTCCATTTTCAAGATCATTATTTGCAGTCAGAGAAAGGGATCATTCCGAATTCTGACAATGTTTCCTGGTCACGTTCCACTGACACAAGTCTCTGATATACCGTGATGTGTTGTTGGATGGACATATCTAGGATGAGTTTCCAGACTTTGGATGTGAACTGAGGTTTTGTGGACACAATCTTGGTGGTCAAGCGTAGTAAAGTAGAAGAATGCCTGGTGGAATAAATATTGTTTAGTCCAAGATTAGGAAAACAAAAATAGCAGTTTTGTTTTAGAAGAAGCACCACCCATGATCATGGAATCTGTCTGGTATTGCAACCTAGCTCCACTGAAGTGAATGAAGAAAAGTTGCAATACCAGGAACACTTCAAGGTCATTGGTTGCGGTATTACTAGTTCTGGATAATCCCTTTAATTATATATCAGTGGTCATCTTTTTAGGTTCCAGCACTGTCTTCTTGCTGTAACACAAAAGCTTAATGACCAGATTGCATTAGATTAAGGCCACACATGGCAGAATTTTTCTGCTACGGATCTTGCAATAATTCTGCACCAAATACGAGGCAGTGTAGCAGCAAAATCTACATTTATTGTATCTGGATTTTGCTGGAAATTGGCAGGGTTGAATGGTTGAAATCTATTGTGAAAATTTGTTGCCCTTCTGAAAAATAATTAGTATGCACAAGTTCTGAAAATCCTTATTGTGTTTCTCTTTTTCCATGAAGAATTGTCTGCTACTTGTGAATGTCAGGATTCCTATACTGAAGCTTATCCCCCATGATAAAAGGGGACTGGCTTAGATATTAAAATGAGCCAGTCAGTCATCCCCTTTCCTCGATGTTACCAATATTGTGTTGGCACAGGAAACTCTCTCAGGTGTCAGAAACAAAGCTAAAGGTGAAGCTGCGGGACTCGGTACCGGTATTGATATCTTGAGATCTGGACACCTTTTTTAATTCAATTGTATCAGTGAGTCTTATGCTTTCCTTTTTTAAAGGAAACCTGTCATGTAAGAAAAAATATATTATCCTGCAGATATGGGGTTAATCTACAGGTTAATAGCGTTCTGAGGTTGCCCAGAGCAAGCAATAAAAGTCTCGCTGCCAAGAGGAATAACCTTTGTTACTTTGTTTGCCAGCTTTGGGCTTTCAGTCATTGGCATGGGCTGATGCGGCTTAAATCAGCAGTCAGTATATAGTGAGTTGTGGCAGTAACCGCACCCCTGGCACTGACTGACAGCCAGCTCAGCATAAGGGAGCAGTAAGGCTGTATAAATCAGAACAAGCAAACAGAAAAGGAGTCTAAATCCATCCATAAAATTCCATCATTATTTATTGGTACTCACAGAATAATATAAAATTCATAGACAAAAATTATAGCTAAAGTGAGATAATCCTACAGTGAGGTGTGAATTAAATACAAGTGCCCTCACACTACGCCCCTATGCGCGTTTCGCGTGGGCTTCTTCCGGGGGCACAGCAGCCCCCGGAAGAAGCCCACGCGAAACGCGTGTAGGGGCGTAGTGTGAGCGTTCCTGACAGCAAATGGGTGAGCAATAACATGGAGGTTATGACCTGAGGACTGTTAGCAGGGCACTTGTATTTAATTCACACCTCACTGGAGGATTATCTCACTTTAGCTATTTAGTAACCTATGGGGCCTCTGGGAGAAAATGGCACTTGCTGTAAGATATGCTAATTATATTTGCTGTTAGCAACCCTGCACTTAGTTGCACCTTGGTCTCTTTGTAATGCATTTGCCATACATGTGGTTGTGTAATTTTTGTCTAGTAATTTTTTTCTTTGAATTTTATATTATTCTGTGAGTACTAATAAATAATGATGGAATTTTATGGATGGATTTAGACTTCTTTTCTTTTTGTTTGTTTCTATATATAATGGAGTTTTCCATGGGCTAATGCCTGCAAGTGGTGTTCAGTACTTAGTATTCATCACTGTTTGTGATGTTTTCTGCTACTGGGATTTTGTATTATTTGTATAAATCAGAATGCAGTGCATGGACTGGCCACCCGTTCAAGTGTGACAGCTTCATATATTTCTATGCACCTGTCATGATTGGTTTGGCAGAGCTGTGGCCAGTCCGAGCTCTGCGTTCCGATCTTGGTCCAGTTTATATGGCCGTCTGACTGCACCCTTGAAGACTCCTGTCAATCAGAGCCAGGGCGTGCTTTCAGCTGCCACATACTGTGAAGTACAGTTTTCAGATGTATGGGAAATCTTGTTCTCAGACTCCATTTTTGTGCTTGCGACGCCATTTTGTTGTTTACGAGTTAAATTTTGTAACTAGGGGAAAGTTCACGGCTGTAATAAAACCAGAATGTCCCAGTCCGAACAAGATATGATATATGAGACCCTGAAGAATGTGCTATTGTTCTATTCTCTATGCCACGCATCTAGGGACATATTCCGATTTTCTTGCAATACTATTGGTTTATAAAGTAAATGTGTCACGACGATGCTATTGATAGCTGAGTACTTTGCATAATTAAGTAAAATACTATAAAAAGGTGACCTAATAAACAGGGTTAGCGATCTCTTTTGATCCTCCCATAAAGAGACTTATCTCCGTCTGGTCAATCTCAGTTGCTAGCAACATCTTGTGGATTAATTTGGAAATCACCTGGTCAACAGTGAAGGGTTAATTTGGCCCTCCCTCAATAGCTACCTCGACAATACTATGCATTTAGTGGTGACTAAACCCGCGCTGTCCCACCTCTATCACTGAAATCCTGAGGCTGCCAAAAGGAATAAAATTCCTTTCCTCCCGGCAGCAGGGCTCTCAGTGTGGGCGCTGGCATCTTCAGAACGCAATTTACCTGCAGATTATCCCCATATCTGCAAGTTATTGTGTTTTTTACAGGACTGGTTCCCTTTAAACACTTTTAATAATATGTTTTGTAAAGCTAAACAATTCCTTGAAGGGAACCTAAGCTTAGGAATCTGAACTGATTACTTGTAGCTTTTCATGTTATATTTTGCACTAAGTGTCTGTCAACTTTGTTGACTCTTGTGCCTCTAGAGCTGCCGACTCTCCAGTTGGACCACCTAGTAAAATATATAGGTTCTTATCACTTCAATGATCACAAAGGGCATGTTATGTTCCATTCTTAATTTATACATAATTGAATCATTCTATGAAAAGTTCCCTATATTTTACTCAACAGTGGAGCACTTAAAGGAAGTATTGTGCATGAGAGTGAAAAATACACACTCTACAAAGTCTATTCACAGACAGTTGTTAACCAAATATTTTTGACCTCTAACTCGGAGGCTTGTTCTTCTTTATTAGTCTTATGTTATACATCAAAAGACAAAAAAAATAAAGGAATTTCCACTTGTTGATTAATGAATGAAGCAAATGTCAAATAGTACAACTGGCAACCATCAATTTCTATAACTAGCCTTTGTAGGATTTACGAGACCGGCAAAGTTTGTGGCTTGAGCGCTGAGCATATTGTCTTTACTAAGTGCTCTGTTTTGTCTATTCAAGTACATTTTGGAGGTTGTGAGGGACAATGTATTAGTCAGAGTGCATATTAAAGGTACTAATTAAATACAATGCAATTTACCTCTACTTCATCATAATGACAGTCTTGATTACATGGCTAAAGTAGACGAGACATTTCACAAAGATGAGAAAAAAACCAAGCTATTCAGCACCGGCTTTTATAACTCAACGTGAACTGTATGAAAAAGTCAAAATATGGTCAAGTTTAATTATAGTCCTAAAGGTTTGGCATAAGGAAGGTCAGGATGGAATTTTCTGCTTTCTGTTAATTTATCATTAACATGGTTCAACCAAAAATGTTTTATCATTGAAAGATAAGTAGAGATATCGTTATTAAATTGTTGGGTCTATCGTGTCAAGTTATTAGATGCTAAAATACAAGAACTTCACTTCAGTGTAGAGGAAGGAGACCTAAAGTATGGATGCGTATTTCTTTCCTTTTTTCTTGGTTTGTCATATTTCCAGAATGGTGATACAAAATGTACAGAAAACAAAACAGAATTTTGTCATACTGTCGAAAGACGTTTATGCTACATGTTTCTTTCTTTGAACATCCAGTGGTTTTGATAGAATGTCACAGCAATATAGTCAAATTTGTAATCCTTAATGAAAATTTAAGGATGTACACTAGAGATTAGTCGATAGATCCGCAGACGTTTCAGTTGAAGCGAATTTACTGAAAACTGCGGTTTTACACAATTTCAAATACTTTGAGACTCAATTCACAGTTTTGAGGAAAGTATGGTGTGAAGTTGGGGAGATGCAGTTTATGCTGAGTTAAGGGGGATCGCCAGAGGCCAAGAGGGCCAAAGATCCCAATTTCAAAGCACTTTGCTACTTTACTCTTCCTCCCGTGCTAGACGGTACATGTGTTGGAAAGGGGTGTTTATTTTCCCACACAGGTACCCTACAGAGGGGACATGGGAGAATTTCCATCTTGCAACCAAGCACTGTGTAACCGAGGTAAGTATGTGTGCAACTGGCCATCTAAGCTCAAATGGAACTTCATCAATACTAGGACTGCCAGAGCTAGGTCGGCTGCAAAATAGACTCCCATGATCGAGAAAATAAGAATGAAAACTGAAGTCCAGAATTCCATGATCTTTGGACAGAACCACCAAGTGTTAGGAATACACTGTGAAAGTCTAGAGAGGGAGCAAGACCATCTCCTTTGAATTTTATGTAGGCATTCTAAGTGATTTATATGAGAGGAGGTTCCCTGGGACAATAATATAGCATTGTTCAAAAGTTGTATTGAGAGGGAGAGTTACAAGTCCAATTCCCATTTAGTCATATAGGGAAATTTCCTATCTATGGGGGGGGGGGAATTTAAAATCTTGGAAACAGAGGCTAAACTCTCTTCTGAGGCATCTATCTTGAAGAAAAAAAGATGTAAGGTAGATGGGAGGAGGGAGCATTTTAGGGGGAGACAGCGGCAAGAATATGTCTCACTTTTAAATATCGATAGAAATATTTCCATAGTGAGGGGTACTTGTTGGTGAGGATGTTAATGGGAAGTAATGATGAGTCGTTAGTTATATCAGCTAGATTCCTTACACCACTCTCTTCCCAGTTGGCTAAATCAAGATACAGAATGTGTGGTTCTAAGGATCTAATTGAGATGTCCTAGAGGGAGATAGACATATTAGTAATGGCCCAGTTTCTCCAAAAAATAAGATGGCTGACATAGTACACAAGGGGTGAAAGAGGATGGCTTAATAAAATAGCCCTCTAAGGTCCTTCTAGTAGAACCAACCGTAGCGAAAACAGATTCGATTAGCAGCTATTTATGAGTACTGTTGTTGAACCACAACTCTTTTTTTGATTCTAGAATGGCAGCTTTGCGGTAAGCTAGAATATTAGATGTTCCAAGACGTCCTGAATTTTAAGTTAAAAACATGACTTTGTGGGATAGTCTTGGTTTCTTATTGGCCCAAATGAAATCCCAAACTAAGGGTTAGAGTTTGGAAATAAACTTGTTTGGGATTCTATTAAGGATGCCTCTAAAGCAGTATATTATTTTAGGGACAAAAATAATTTTGGAAGTTGGATCCTTGGAACCCAAGATAAAGTCAGATGGGAGAATCAGTCTATTTCTTTTTTCAGCGGTTGGTGTAAGGGTATGTTTCCACGCGGCGTGTCCAGATGTCACAGCATAGTGGAGGGGATTTTATGAAATGCCATTTCCACTATGCTGGCAAACATGCAGGTGGCAGACCTGCGTAATCGGATATGTGGGGCATCTTTCTAGACCGCAGCATGTCTATTTATCTTGCGGAGACTCTCAGTCTCCGCAAGATAAAAAACACAGTCTATGAATAGGATGTGGTGATTCCACATGTGTTCATTGAACACATGCGGTCTCTCCACACGTACAACAGGGGGCGGTGCTTTGGACAGAGCGTGTTATCCGCTGCATCCAAAGCGCAGGGATTCCGGACCGTGGGCACATACCCTAAGAGGTCAAGGTTTTTCTTTAAGAGCTGGTGGACGGTTGGAAGTGTGATTCCCAGGTAAGGGATGACATGTTCAGACCAGTTAAAGGGGAAAGTGGATTAAACTTTAATTTACTCTGGGTGGGGATAGTAATGGGAAAATGGGAAGAATGAGGGATTTGGAAGCGTTCAGTTTATAGTATGTGATGTCACCAAAGGAAGAGAGAAATAACATAACAGCAAGAAGAGACTTCAACATTTGTGCAAGAGATTATACATCATTAGCATATAATCCAATCATATGGTAACAATCGCCAACCTTCACAACAGAGTCCATCAGGGGCTCCATCACTAAGGCCAAAATAATAGGGGAGAAAGGGCAACCCTGGTGGGTTCTATTCGTAATAGCAAACTCTGAGGACATGAACCCAGAAACCAAAACCACTGCATTGGGGTTAGAATATAAAGACATGACAGCTGATTTTATAAAATCTGAGAGGTCAAACTTAGTCAAATCCATGTTCAGATATCCCCAATGCACCCTGTCAAATGCTCCATCCAAAGCGCTGTCGGCTTTTGAACGCAGGTGATTCCGCATGTGTTCATTGAACCGTGCGGAATCACCGCGTCCTATACATTGTACGGGTGACTTTATCTTGCGGAGACAGAGCATCTCCGGAAGATAAATAAACATCCTGTGGTCTAGAAAGACGCAAAGCATGTGCGTGTATGCAGGGAAGCCGGAGGCGTCCCTACAAGCATAGTAGACATGGATTTTCATGAAATCCCATCCACTATGCTGTAACATCTGGCTGCTGTGGGTTGGACACTGCGGATGTACGCAGCGTCCAACCAGCAACGTTTACTGACCGTGGAAACGTACCCTTAGACAGCTCAGCTACTCTAATTAAGTCAATCCGTCTTTTTCTATCCTTTGATTGGCGACTTGCAACAAATCTGACTTGATCAGGGGCAACCAAGGAAGGTAAGACTTTGTGAAACCTACTGGCCAACAGTTTGGAAAAAAAAATCTTCAGGTCACAGTTTAAGAGGGAAGCAATAGAGAAACACATGTTGGAGTGTTGTGTGGGAGCAGTGTTGTGCCATTTTGGTTGGTATTGATAGAATGTCATGTATTTTTCTATATTGGACTTTTTTTTCCTAATGGACATTTCATTAGGCTTGATCTGCTCTTTATTCGCACTATGCACTTTCTTCAGCCATTAATGCAAACTTCTATTTTTACTATGCATTCATTTTATTGATTTATACTTTCACTTTGTCTGCTGTATATTTCATTTAAATACTTGCCTTATATATATGCATATATATTTATTACTCATTTTTATATCACTATTATGGCACTATTGGCATGTACATCATCTAATTAATGCACTATGCACTTTTTACTATGATTTGATATATCTTGTCATTGGCAAATATTAATGCACAGGAGCCTGCACAAATATACTTTTTGCCATTGATGTCCTTTTTTCTTTACAATTTATCTGTAAATTACCAATTCATTTGACATATCATGCCTCCTTCATACATTATTGTTTTATATATTGTTTTTTATCCTCTCTTCTTGTGCAATTATGTTTTATCAATTACTTTTGGGATCATGTGTTAATATTCATTAATAAAGTATTATATTGTAGACGCTCTTTCTTTGAATATATTCTTTGGTTGGTGTTTTTTAAAAGAGAAATGGGTCTGAAATTCCCAAGGAAAAAGGGGTTTGCTAAGTTTCAGCATTGCTGTGATAATAGCCTCTAGGCTTGATGATGTAATAGATTCTGAGGATTGCCAGAAGTTGAAGGTCCTTAGTACAAATGGGAAGAGAATAGTTGGGAATTGGCGGTGATACTAATTAGGCATGTGAATAAAAAAGAGAGAGTAGAGCTCCAAGTCTTTCACCACACACACCAGCAAAAAGTGTGTGGACTAACCTCTGTGAGTTGTGACTTAGCCTGGCAAGTGGATAGGCTGCCGTACCGGCTGCTGATCCACACTTTGTTGGGGGGGCATATGATTTAACTGGAAGAGAAACGGGAGCGGTAATTCCCGGGCGTTGCCAAGAAGTGCTGAAACTGAACATGCTTTAAAGGGAAATTTCCTCACGCAACGCGTTTCGGGATCAGGTCGACTCCTTCTTCAGGTCAAAAGTAACAGGAAATACCTCCTCACTTATATAGAGAATGTAGGTTACATTTATACACAGCTTATGACAGTAATAATGATATATAACCAAATTAAAGCATATACATCCTCCCTAGTGAGGAACGGAGGTTTACATATCTTAAAATAAAAATTGTAATAACATAAAAAAAAGCATAAAAATATCCAAAGAAGCAAATGTAAAGATCAAAAGAGCAATAAAGGAGAAAAGAGGGTTATAAAATGAAATACATTTTAATATACAAGAGATCTTGTTCCTGTTCAACAGGCTGAAATTGACATCCCAATAATTGAGTAGCCATGTAAAGACACATATAGAATAAACGTTACCTGTTAGAGTATCGCAAAATCAAGCTGGTTATCTCAGGACATGTCGAGACAGAAGAGAAGATAAAAAAGGTCACATTCTGAACCACAAGAGAAAACAAAAACTACGATATTCTTTCACTCTGGACTCTTGGACCTTGTGACAAAATTATAGCTCCATACTTAGCTAAAGTGTCTCCTCTGACTAATTACTTCCTGATGGCATCTAAAAATTGAGACTTGAGGATAGTCATTCTGTATTACCTTAACTAATCTTATGCTAGTGAAATGTGTTTTCCAGACCACCTTATTATCACCGTTCAGGGTCCACAGCATGACAGCCATTAGTATCTAGCATGCCGCAGTGCATAAAGTCCAACGCTGTTAATGCATTGTGCATTAGTAGTTTAGCATACTTGGACTGCTCCATCCAGTGACATTTTATCTATATGTACAGTGGGTCAAAAAAGTATTTAGTCAGTCAGCAATAGTGCAAGTTCCACCACTTAAAAAGATGAGAGGCGTCTGTAATTTACATCATAGGTAGACCTCAACTATGGGAGACAAACTGAGAAAAAAAAATCCAGAAAATCACATTGTCTGGTTTTTTTTCATTTTATTTGCATATTATGGTGGAAAATAAGTATTTGGTCAGAAACAAAATTTCATCTCAATACTTTGTGATATATCCTTTGTTGGCAATGACAGAGGTCAAACGTTTTCTGTAAGTCTTCACAAGGTTGCCACACACTGTTGTTGGTATGTTGGCCCATTCCTCCATGCAGATCTCCTCTAGAGCAGTGATGTTTTTGGCTTTTCGCTTGGCAACACGGACTTTCAACTCCCTCCAAAGGTTTTCTATAGGGTTGAGATCTGGAGACTGGCTAGGCCACTCCAGGACCTTGAAATGCTTCTTACGAAGCCACTCCTTCGTTGCCCTGGCGGTGTGCTTTGGATCATTGTCATGTTGAAAGACCCAGCCACGTTTCATCTGCAATGCCCTTGCTGATGGAAGGAGGTTTGCACTCAAAATCTCACGATACATGGCCCCATTCATTCCTTCATGTACCCGGATCAGTCGTCCTGGCCCCTTTGCAGAGAAACAGCCCCAAAGCATGATGTTTCCACCACCATGCTTTACAGTAGGTATGGTGTTTGATGGATGCAACTCAGTATTCTTTTTCCTCCAAACACGACAAGTTGTGTTTCTACCAAACAGTTCCAGTTTGGTTTCATCAGACCATAGGACATTCTCCCAAAACTCCTCTGGATCATCCAAATGCTCTCTAGCAAACTTCAGATGGGCCCGGACATGTACAGGCTTAAGCAGTGGGAGACGTCTGGCACTGCAGGATCTGAGTCCATGGTGGCGTAGTGTGTTACTTATGGTAGGCCTTGTTACATTGGTCCCAGCTCTCTGCAGTTCATTCACTAGGTCCCCCCGCGTGGTTCTGGGATTTTTGCTCACCGTTCTTGTGATCATTCTGACCCCACGGGGTGGGATTTTGCGTGGAGCACCAGATCGAGGGAGATTATCAGTGGTCTTGTATGTCTTCCATTTTCTAATTATTGCTCCCACAGTTGATTTCTTCACTCCAAGCTGGTTGGCTATTGCAAATTCAGTCTTCCCAGCCTGGTGCAGGGCTACAATTTTGTTTCTGGTGTCCTTTGACAGCTCTTTGGTCTTCACCATAGTGGAGTTTGGAGTCAGACTGTTTGAGGGTGTGCACAGGTGTCTTTTTATACTGATAACAAGTTTAAACAGGTGCCATTACTACAGGTAATTAGTGGAGGAAAGAGGAGACTCATAAGAAGAAGAAGTTACAGGTCTGTGAGAGCCAGAAATCTTGATTGCTTGTTTCTGACCAAATACTTATTTTCCACCATAATATGCAAATAAAATGAAAAAAAAACAGACAATGTGATTTTCTGGATTTTTTTTTCTCAGTTTGTCTCCCATAGTTGAGGTCTACCTATGATGTAAATTACAGACGCCTCTCATCTTTTTAAGTGGTGGAACTTGCACTATTGCTGACTGACTAAATACTTTTTTGCCCCACTGTATATTTTATTGGAATGTCAAAATTTTAAGAACATCTTCACCACCTGGACAGAAATTCATATGTAGGAGTCTACTTGTCTTCTGCAACCTGCCCTTGCCCCGAAGCTCCTTCTGAGAATTAGCATCTCCAAGACCTGTTGACCTTTCTCATCTTCTTAGCTTGTAGACTTCATAGCTTGGAGATAGCCCATACTTCTCTCATGAATGGCGTTGTTCAGGACATCCATTATTCATGGCTGGTTACAGAGTTTGCTTCTATTATTATGGGAAACGTCAGGTTATATAACATATCTAAAGTCATTGCTGCAACAATCATCGAGGTCTTGTAGGATTTAAGATGACTGGTCAATGACAGAGGCCTTAACATTTTAATTTCGAAGTAGCAAAGAAGTAATATTTGGAATATTTGTGGAATGTCTGTTTTATAATATTATTTATTTATGTTTGTTCATTAAATGGGGTGTTTTTTTAAGGTCCAACCTCAGGACTTTTGGTGAGTTTTTGATGATGCAGATTTTCTGCATCATTTCTGCAACCATTAAGTAAAATTGGTTGCTTACTTTGTGAAAATAAGCAGCATAAAAAAACTCACCAAAAGGTCATCGTGAGAACGTAGCCTTAGTTAAGGCTTCCTTCAACTGTCCGTGTATCCGTTACATGTGGCATCCGTTTTTTTCATGGATGCCACATTTACCCGTTATGTCCTATGCTGCTGTGCACATGTCTGAGTTTTTACACAGACTGTGTGTCCATGTAAGTCACACAGAGACATGTCCATTTTACTCCCAGAATGGATGACAAGGGCTAATACAAGTCTATGGGTCCACGAAAAATATGTGAAGCACACGGATGACATCAGTGTACAGTCCATGTGCCATGCTTCCCTGTGCTGCACAAGTTTAACATTGCAAAGTATAGGAGAATCTTCATAATTTCATTATTTGTTGTTGTTGCCATTCCAAAAAAACACTGATGACACCGATGGGACACTGATCCAAAAAAACACTGATGACACCGATGGCACACTGATCCAAAAAAACACTGATGACACCGATGGCACACTGATCTAAAAAAACACTGATGACACCGATGGCACACTGATCCAAAAAACACTGAGGACACCGATGGCACATTGATCCAAAACACTGATGACACCGATGGGACACTGATCCAAAACACTGATGACACCGATGGCACACTGATCCAAAACACTGATGACACCGATGGCGCACTGATCCAAAACACTGATGACACCGATACTGTTTTTTCTGGTACCGGTGAAATAAAGACGTGTGAAAGGGGCATTAGCCAGATCACTGGACTGATCATGTAGATAAACAGCTCATAATCAGGAAAGTAGCCATTAATGATCCTGGAAGTAATCAAAGCCCTGATCAGTGCAGATTATCTGGTGGGGTGAAAAAAATTTAGGCTCTGTGCACATAGTTAAAGGGTTGTCCACTACTAGGACAACCCATTCTTGATCTACATATTTGGCCCCAATAACATAAAAAAACCTATACTCACCTCCTGTGCCCTTCCAGTGGTGTCTGCACTCGTGGTGCTGAGGCGCTGTGAGGTTGTTGTTACCTGACTCGGGTGCCCCATCAGCGCTGGTGTCACGAGCTCCACCTTCGTACAAATTGAACCTGAAGAAGTGAGAGAGCAGCCCTGGCTTCCTTTTCATGTTCAATACCTATGAAGGTGGAGCTAGTGACACCAGCTCTGATTGGGTGCCGGAGTCACATGTCATAGCAACCTCACGGAGCCTTGAGAGAGCGAGTGCCGACACCACTGGAACGGCGCCGGCTCAGGAGATGAATATAGGGGTTTTTATTTTATCAGGGCAAACATTTATATCAAGAAGGGGTTATCCTAGAAGTGGACAACCCCTTTAAGTATTTGTAGCAGATTTGTCTGCACCAAAACCTAGAGTTTTGGCAGGAAAAATGCTGCAAACATAAATGTATTTTTGCTGCATTTTTTATACGTTTTTACTTAATTTACATCTCCATTGTTTTGAAAAGATGGAAAACACTGTGAAAATGCTGAAATAACTGACATATGCGTCAGATTAGAAAACAAAACACTTTCATGGTTCAAGGCCACAGGAAAAAAAATTGCTGTTCATGTGGTTTCAAAAATCTCACTCACTTTGCTCTAAAAAGTTGTGCTTTTTTGTTTGCTTTCTTTTGCATGGAAAAATGCGACATTTCATCAAGCCCTCAGTAAAAAAAAACATATTCAAAAATTAACGTCAAAATGAAATGTATTGTAACCTTGTTGATAGAAAGAGGACTTTCTTGGCTCATTCTTCTGCTTCCTGACATGTGATATTCCGCTTTTATGCTGTAAGTCTCTGAAAAAAAGTTCAATTATCAAATCGTTTAGATTATTAGATTTTAAATAACAAAAAAGAAAGATCTCATAGTATGTCCCATTTTTTAGACTGTTTTAGAAAAATAAAACACTTTATAAATGGTATACCATAAGGAAACTATGGAACTTTTTCATGTAGACCACTGTTTCCCAACTCCTGTCCTCACGGCCCACAACTTTTCATGTTTTCAGAATTTCCTTAGTATTCCACAGGTGAGAGAACTGGACTGGAGATTGGGAAACACTGATGTAGACCAACCTGATGATGCAGAATAATAGTCAAGCAGAAGCTTTATAAACTTCCTTATAGCTGACATTCTGGTAGACGGCGATCAAGACACACTAGATGACTTAGCTTAATGGAAAATGAGCATTAGAACAGCGGGCAGAAGTGCTTCCCGCCATGTGTAATGTTTCTGTAACTGTATGGAGGCTTCGTCTTTAGATAGTACGTTATCGGGATAAAGGTTACAATAAATTCTCAGATGTCCCCTCTCCCACCCCCTTCAATGGTCTGATTTTAGGAACTGTCCATTAAAAGTACATAGACTATCTACTAAAAGTAATTACAGAGATAATTCTTAAGGTCAAGCCTGATATAGCAGAAAGTTGATGCTTAGTATTGTCCTGGTAAAATTGTCTTCGGTTTCTAATCTTGATACAAATGTGTTTTCCCTTAACGTTCCTCAAATTCTATTTAGAACTCAAATTTGTCACATTAAAGTTTCAATACATTATCAAGACCGGCTAGCAAATTCCTCAACAGATTGCAATTGACATCACAGCCACATAGACACATATATCATACACAGTATCACAAAATCAGATCTTTCTTTTCAAACCATAATCATTGCAGGATATGTTGAGCCAAGTGAAAATATAAGGATGGGTACATCTTTAAGAGAAATAACCTATATATTACAGTTGTTGGGTGTACATTCAGCCAACTACTTAAAGGGAATTTATCACCGGAAGTTGGCAGCCTATGTAAATGTCCTGTGTCCGGTCCGATGGGTGGTGTTTCTTCATTTTCTTTTCCACCCCATCCGTGGCCCCCATCCGCGATCTTTTCCGGAATTGGAGTAGTTCTACTCCATAGTCTGCATGTGCGCAAAGCAATCTTGCTTCGCGCACGCGCAGTATACTTTGCCCATCTGCGGGCAAAGCCGAGAATCATTACTGTGCATGCGCCGGTACACTATGTCCCAGAAGTATTTCGCTGTGTTCTGGGACATAGTGTACCGGCGCATACGCAGTAATGATTTTCGGCTTTGCCAGCAGTTGAGCAAAGCAAACTGTGCATGCGCGAAGCAAGATTGCTTTGCGCACGCACAAACTATGGAGTAGAACTACTAGAATTCTGGAAAAGATTGCAGACGGGGGCCACTTCCTGTGACAACTTCCGGTCCCTTTAACTCCTGGGCTCCAGTGCAAAATCTATACCAGGACACTCACCTACACTTTGCCCTTCGTAATACCTTTTCTTCTGTTCTATATGACCGAGGGGATTCTCCGACAACTGTTCTCAGGTACAACTGCTTCATCTGCAAACCCCCTACTACAAACCTAGGCATTGGTGCAACACTGTGCCTATCGGGGTGAGACTATAGTGCCTATAGGAAAATCAACCCAGAACAGTAATCAAACTCGCTTAGATCAGTACTAGAGTTGGCAGAATTTATTTGAGTGGGATTCAATTCTACAGAAATCCACATTCCTCAAAATGCAGATTTTTAGTAATTCTCTTCAGTGCAGATATAGCAAAAACGACTGTCATCTGAAGAATGAGAAAAACACTTTCTCATGGGAAGAATTAATCTTTTGTGGGGTTCAATAAAATCATCATTCTGGACAGTGCATCTTCCTAAGTGACAGTAGAGTTCAAGACATCTTCCTCTCTGTAAAGGCAGTTTGCATAGTTAATTTCCCATAGGAGCATTGCATGGCCTAAGAGTCTCCTTACACTGGCATGTCACTCTCTACAGAGTCCCCTTAGATCCCAGTCATAAGTCTCTCATACGTTCAAAACAGATCTCATGCTTTGCCCTTATGAAAGGCAACAAACCCCGAAACACAATACCTGCAATTTGAGATTATGGTTTGCATTTTATCCTAAGGCATATGGCAAGGCTTGTTAAAGGGTTGATATTGACTTTTAAGATTGCATTTTCTAATAGGTGCAACTAGAGTTCAAGTCCTTTCCCTCTTTGATAAGATATCTTGCACATTTAATTTCCCAGAGGAGCATTGCATGGCTCATAAGTCTCCTTACACTGGTATGTGAAGCATGCTACTCCTCACAAGCACAAACATTACCCCTTAGAGCCCTGTGTAAACATGACTCGCACTGCCAAGAACTATGGCAGCCTATATTCACTGAGCGATCTAGGATAGATCCCTCAGTCTAGGATAGATCCCTCAGTGCGCATTGCTTACTTTGGTCTGCCTGTGTAAATAAAAGGTTACCCATTGGCGGTTGTATTGTGCCGCTGGTCTGTCCATGTAAACAGATCCTTAGTCATAGTGCATTGTATTTATCTATCTTACAAAATATTTTTTATTAACCCTTTAATGACCCTCAAACATAGCTTTTTTTTCACCATTTCACCCCATTTAGAATTTTTATCAACTTTTCAGTAGATGAATGGTGTCAAAAACTACAACTCTTCCCACAAAAAAAAACAAAACCTTATATGGATATGTCGATGAAAAAAATAGGAAATAAAAGTTATGGCTTTTGAAAGAGACATCTGCAAGGAGTTTGTATGTTCCCCCCGTGTTTGCATGGGTTTCCTCCGGGTACTCCGGTTTCCTCCCACATTATAAAGACATACTGATAGGGAATTTAGATTGTGAGCCCCATCGGGGACAGCGATGATAATGTGTGTAAAGCGCTGCGGAATATGTTCTATATGTTATATAAAAATAAAGATTATTATTATTATAAAGAGTTGGAGATAGAATCAAAAGAGTAAAGGGAAAACAAATCTCCAGTTCTTGAAAGGGTTAAGTGACAAAAGGATAATCTTGCACATTCACAAAGTTAGGCAATCTTTGATCTTTTTTTGTATTAACAAGGAGGATATAAGATAACACTGTTATTTTTAGTGACATCTACTCCAACACCTAATGAATTCTCATTAGCCCTGAAGGAAATCTGACACAATGGGAAAGCGATACATTGTATTAGCGGGAAGGTGTGGTTTAGTAAGCATCACGAGGCTGAATGAAGAGTTAATACTTTGCTAAATTTGCCAAATGTGTTAGAAAATTACAATATCTTCAATTTCAGTGTTTAAAAGATACTAATAGATAGTAGGGGCACAACCATATGGCTGAAACCTTAGCGTTTCCCAAATCTCTGGTCAGAGTCGTTTTATTGGGAAGTATGTAATACAATGGGGAAGATTGGCAATTAAAAAAGCTGATTTTTTTTCCCCCAAAAAGGGGATGTAGCTTACAGGAAAAGGAGTTTGGTTTTACTTACATGAAATTAAAACAAAATTCACCCGTCCAGAATTGGCTTCTGCTCTTCTAGCTCCGGTGATAACGTATTGATGTATCATCCTAGTGTTTGACCACTGCAGTCAATCTCTCACTATATTGATGAGGCCGGCAGGGCCAACATCTCCCTAGCACAGCCAATGATTGGCTGCAGGGGTTACATCCACGTAGAGATAAGCAAACCCAAACTGTAAATGCCGCGGTTTGTACCGGACACTTAGAGTTCGGTGTTTAACTCCAGACACGCACTCCTCACCGAAGCCCGTTTTAGTGTTTAGAGTTCGGATATCGAGGAGAGAGGCAGAAATACTTTTGCAGGTCCTTACTGTAACCATTTTACAGCACCAAAGTTCGGATCAACATTGACTCCTATAGGGTTTGGGTTCAAGTTCTGGTAGAGTTCTGGTAGCCGAACCGAACTTTACACTAAAATATGCCCAAACCCAACGAACTCGAACATCCATGGGTCCGCTCATCACTAGCCACATGTCATGTTATCAAAACATTGTTGCCCAATAAGAACAAAGATTGGAGGGGGTCCAGGAGATGGAGACACGGAAGCAGTAGACAATCTAAGGTAGACTAAATTACGATTAAATGGACCCAAAAGAAGCAGTAGAGGGCACATAAAGTGTAACTGTCATTCTAATTTTTGTTTCCTAAATCAATAGTACACATGAAAATAAGAAACTTTGCAATTTATCTTATCAGAAAAATCTGAATCTTTCTCCTCCAGGACTGATGATTCCTTCTCCAATTTCTCAATTTCTGGATAAAATCTGTACGCAGTGAGAAAGAAGCGGATTTCTCTGATAAAGATATATTAGAAAGTTTCTTATTTTCACGTGTACTGTTGATTTTTGCAATAAAAATTAAAATGACTGTTGCCCGTTAAATACTTGAAGGGGATATGTCACCTGATTGGAAATCTATGCTGAAACATATTCATTTTTTGGAATTTTTTTCACATGATTATTGGATAGACATCTCATCTAAGGTGCTGCTCTGACCTGTGAGCAAGGGATGCACAGATTGGCTTTGCAACAGGCACTTGAACATTGCGTGATAAAGTTTACTTTTGTGGGCACGCTCTGTGAAATGTGCAGAGTACTGCGCAGAGAGGAAGAAGGAAGTAGGCGGAGTTATGTGTCAGAATCACCTATATATCTGGTCTTATAGACATGTTATCCCTAAATGGTCATTCCAAAGAATTGATGGTAGAGAGACTATGAACCCTCAGCTCGTGGCATACTGCAGGATTTTAAGGACACCGCCATTATTTTCATATGTTTTATTAACTGATAAAACATGTATTAATTTTTTTTCCAGATTGTCAAGCTATAAAAAAAGCAATAAAATTAAAGACGTGTCTGATTTGCAGATCAAAGTTACATATTCAAATCTTAGGGTTTGTGAAAGAACTGGACAACACACGGATGTAAGGCTAGTTTCAAACTAGCGTTTATTCGAAGCAGCACACGGCGCCGCTAAGCCCTGCCCCCTGCCAACTCCCTGCCTGCCCCATCCTGTCATCGCCGCCTACTATCGCACATGGACGCTTGCGATCTGCGCACCCTATCTTTAGCATAGGGTGCGCAGATCGTGTGCTGGCCGTGCGCTAGTAGGATTTTGGCGTGTGCTGCGCACTTTTGAAGGTGCGCCCATGTGCGCCGAACGCAGCATGTTGCATCTCGGTGCACCTTCAAAAGTGCACAGCACACGCCAAAATCCTGCTAGCGCACGGCCAGCGCACATTCTGCGCACCCTATGCTAAAGATAGGGTGCGCAGATCGCAAGCGTCCATGTGCGATAGTAGGCGGCGATGACCGGATGGGGCGAGCAGGGAGCCGGCAGGGGGCGGGGCTTAGCGGCGCCATGCGCTGCATCGAATAAACGCTAGTGTGAAACTAGCCTTATCCTTGTTGTATCCAAGTGCTGTCTGTTTTTCTCAGTCTGGTTGTATAGGACAAGCTTAGTAACACTATCGATCAGTGCGAAAAGAGTCTAGAAAGTGGTATAAAAAGCATAAAATAGAAAAAAAAGAGTAAAAACAAAATCAACTAAAATGGGAATAGTGTGAGTACAGTTCCAATATCATATCACAACCAATAAAACACGATGAAATATGGCAGCCTACAATGTACTTAGCAGGCTTAATATTTTCATACTAAATCAGAATTTGAAATTTAAAGCCGAGGTTTGGAGACTCAACTGTAGAAAAATGGTATAAAATTCGAGAGATTTCTGTAAATTCAGCCAGATGATTCTAATTGAGTTTCTTGTTCTCCCTGCTAGCCTAGCTCTGTTTTATTGATTTCTCTACAACATGATTGTACAGGCACCGGGGAACCATCTGTAAACTTAATTAGTAGAGGTTCACATGACTAATTTTGTTGTCCATTTTATAAAATGGTACTGGCTTAGTGGACTGAATTCATGAAATTAAACATTCAACTTATTAAACCAATAAAGTGCACACAAGAGCATTAAACTGATCGCAAGTCCAAAGGTCAATGACTTTCTATTTTGGCCCCCTGAGTTTTCTGTAAGTAACTTAAATGAGAAAATTACATTTGTGGCACACGATACTAATACTGAGAGCTGCAACGTGATCTGGCGGAACAGGGCACTAATATTTTCTGCCCAATTCCGTTTACCCTACTCCTTGATGACCCCTTGTACTGAGTTGTCAGTCGGGTCATTTGTCCATATTAGAGATAATGATGTACTCAGGGCAGCTTGGTGGATCAGTGGTTAGTACTATTACTTTGCAGCATTGGAGTCCCACCAAGGACAACATCTGCAAGGAGTTTGTATGTTCTCCACGAGTTTGAGTGGGATTCCTTTCCATGTTCTCTGGTTTCCTCTTACACTCCAAAGACATACTGATAGGGATTGTAGATTGTGAGCCCCGATGGGGACAAGGATGATGTATGTAAAGCGTTGTGTAATTTGATAGCGTTAAATAATTGGATAAAATAAATACATGCTTTCTCCAGGACTACATGCAGCCACGTCCAGAAGATATGACCCTGGTATTGCAGATTCTGGAGGTAAACCCAAGCCTCTACCCATAAATTTCCTTCAATAATCAAAACTTTGACACTTCTGTTTGGATAATTTTGGCCACACCAGCCTTTATTAAACAAATACATAACAATTTAATAACGTTGGTAAGGTCCTTGAAGCTACAAAGAACTCTGGTGATTCTTCAAACAAGCAATGAACCAAAATTACTCCAAGGATTCCTTTCCAGGAGTCGCAAAAATCACCAGACCAACTGAGCAATGCTTCAAAATTTTGGAATCCTTATCCTGATCAATCCCGCGGACAAGTTGAGAACCAACTTCAAAGACCCCCTATGGCCATAAGCCGCCATGACCTGAAGTTCCCTAT
The DNA here is from genome assembly GCF_039654945.1 of Dendrobates tinctorius. Taxonomy (NCBI): domain Eukaryota; kingdom Metazoa; phylum Chordata; class Amphibia; order Anura; family Dendrobatidae; genus Dendrobates; species Dendrobates tinctorius. The sequence goes on along the minus strand of NW_027361743.1, from coordinate 4,067,417 downwards.
TATTCTCGCTCTACGAATGTTCCGAACAGATAGGGAGGGCGGGCAGGAATACAGCTCTTTTCATTTGAGCAGGAATGTCAAAACCCCATCCCCACTTATTCTTATAGACCCTCTCACTGACCCTACTTTTCACCCATTAGAAGATTAACCTCCACCTTCCCTCCAAATCATCATCATATCGGCCTTCGCCCATTGTCTGGGACTGGGGCTTTGTCCTTCTCTTGATGGCAAATGTGTTCATTTGAGCAGCTTTATTACTGGAGTCTGTATTTTTTCGTGTGGTACTGTAATATACAATAGGCAGTACAAAAAAAATCTAAATCCAAGGCACAGGACAGGATTCCAGATGGACCATGCACCTATTTCCTACTCCAATATTTAGGTGAAATTCATTCTAGATTACGCACTGGGCAGACATCTCTTTATTTCGTCTACTGTCTCGTCACACGCTATTTCTAATGTTTATTCAGTGTTGTCTACTCACTATCCAGATTCACTATAATGCTCCTGTTGCATTCTGTGTCTCGGCTTTAATACCGGCTGTGATAGTCCCTCTTGATTGGTCGTGCTATATGTAGTGATGTGATAGCTATGGTGAAACCTGCATGGAACCTCCTGGTTCATGCATTATTCTGCTTTGCATAAAATTGCAGTGGGAATTTTTTGATACTTTACATGAATCGAATTGCATATGGCTCAAATTCTCCAGAACCAGTGATTTTCCTAAGGTTCAAAGCATTTTTGATTCGCAATAAACCAATTTGTGCATCTCTAGCAGAAGTTGTTGCTTTGGGTGGTTTTAAGGATCAATAATATACAGAGACAAGATTAAAAGCAATGTTAGCCATGTCATGTTATTTGACTGTTTTTTATCCATTTTACTTTTTGTGGTTTGAAAATTTTGCCTGTGCCTACACAGTGACATTGTCCATCTCACACTTTGCATTGCCAGTGTTACCCACCTGTCCTGGTTTCAGCTTCATCCTCCTCCTTTTGCAGTCTGCTTCCTTTGTTCCTCTGCATGTCGTATTGCCATGATAACCTGAAATGCAGCTATGATGTCATTCTGTCATTTTTTTTTCACTCTCTGAAGCAGAATGTAAGCTTTTATGAATATGAGTCAACAGTGTGATGCAGCAGCAAAAAAGGCAAATGCAATTCTAGGATGTATTAACAGAAGCATACAGTCTAGATCATGTGAAGTCATTATTTCCCTCTACTCCTCTTTGGTCAGACCTCATCTGGAATATTGTGTCCAGTTTTGGGCACCACATTTTAAAAAAGACATCAACAAACTGGAGAAAGTTCAGAAAAGAGCGATCAAAATGGTGACCGGTCTGCAAACCCTGTCTTATGAGGAAAGGTTGCAGGATTTGGGAATGTTTAGCCTGCAAAAGAGAAGACTGAGAGGAGACTTAATAGCTGTCTACAAATATCTAAAGGGCTGTCACATTGCAGAAGGATCAACTTTATTCTCATTTGCACAAGGAAAGACTAGAAGCAATGGGATGAAACTGAATGGGAGGAGACGCAGATTAGATATTAGAAAAAACTTTTTGACAGTTAGAGAGATCAATGAGTGGAACAGGCTGCCACGAGAAGTGGTGAGTTCTCCTTCAATGGAAGTCTTTAAACAGAGGCTGGACAGACATCTGACTGGGATGATTTAGCGAATCCTGCTTTGAGCAGGGGGTTGGACCAGATGGCCCAGGAGGTCCCTTCCAACTCTACGATTCTATGATTCTATGATTCTATGATTAGTGGAGTCCTCTCTTCTGCAGTGTGTCATTTCTCAGAATCAGTGGGGTCCTCTCTCTGGCCATGTAAGCTGTCATGGCAATCAGGGTCCTCTCTCTCTTCTGTAGGTTGTAAGCTCTTATGGTCAGCGGGGTCCTCTCTCTCCTGTAGAGTGTAAGCTCTTATGGTCAGCGGGGTCCTCTCTCTCCTGTAGAGTGTAAGCTCTTATGGTCAGCGGGGTCCTCTCTCTCTCTCCTGTAGTGTGTAAGGTCTTGCAGTCAGCAGGGTCCTCTCTCTCCTGTAGAGTGTAAGGTCTTATGGTCAGCGGGGCCCTCTGTCTCTCTCCTGTAGAGTGTAAGCTCTTATGGTCAGCGGGGTCCTCTCTCTCCTGTAGAGTGTAAGGTCTTATGGTCAGCGGGGTCCTCTCTCTCTTTCTCTCTCCTGTAGAGTGTAAGCTCTTATGATCATCAGGGTCCTCTCTCCTGTACTGTAGAGTGTAAGCTCTTATCATCAGTGGAGTCTTCTCTCTCCTGTAGAGTGAAAGCTCTTAGGGTACCGTTACACATAACGATGTCCCAGTGATTCCACCCACGATCCGACGTGGATGGGATCGCAGGGACATTGTTAGCTGATCGCTGGTGAGCTGCCACATAGACAGTCCCTCCAGCGATCAGGACCAGCGAGCAAGCTGGTTACCAACGTAAAGATCGGGTTTCTAAGGGCTGCGGGGCTCTTAGAAACCCGATGTTTACCCTAGATACCAGCGTGCACTGCAGGCAGGGCGGAAGGTGGAGGCAGAGCGGCGCACAGACAGACCGGCATAGCTCTGCTATCTGCTACACCGGTCTGACAGAAACCCGATGTTTACATTGGTAACCAGCGTACAGCGTCGCTCATTGCTGGCTCCCGCTGCCACACGCAGCGATGCGCGCTGGACAGCGGGAGACCAGCGATGAAAATATGGCCCAGGACGATCCAGCACGATCAGCGTTACCCGGCAGGGGGGCCGATCGCTGCTGGATGTCACACACAGCGATCTTGCTGGAGAGATCGCTGATGTGTCACAAAATCAGAGATCTCGCCAGCAAGATCGCTGTGTGTAACGGGCCCTTTATGGTCAGTGGGGTTCTCTCTCTCCTGCAGAGTGTAAGTTCCTATAGTCAGCAATGTTTTATTTCTTTCTCCTTGTCACTATGGGCATTTTACAAGTGATTGCAAGCTTTGCAGTATTGACATTTGCGCAAATAAATTAGCTGCAACTTAAATTTTGGGGGAAAATTCAGCAACGTCAGCGAATTTGAATTTCAAAAGATTGGCTCCTATCTAGTCACAGCTACAGGAATTTGAAGGTCACCAAACCACAACTATCTCTTTCATTACGGTGCAATGTGTAGCATCAGGATACTGCAATGCTTGGCCCCATGACATATGATAAAGTCCAATGTCGCTGTGTAGGCCAAGCCTTATATATACTGTATCCTGACTTGAAACAGACGAGACAATGGTGAAGAACTTCTAATAAACACTAAATGAAACGGATTCATACCCCCGTTACAACAATATTTACTTTGTATCTCTTTGCAAAGAAAAAAGAAGTAAGACGCGAGCTACTCACAATGAGTAATGATTGTTTTGAAGTCTCGAAATTCACAGGGGTCCTGTGTAGCTAAAATAATTAAAAGAACTTACAGATTATACCTGTATCAACTCCATTTTGTGTCTATCTCTGATCATGACAGAAGCAAGGCTGTTTGCTACATAGAATTAAAAAGCACCGCAGGGTGACCAGCATATCTCAGCTCAGCGGGAGGCCTTCTCTCTGAATTCTGTTTAGTTACATTGTCTGCAGTGACATCAACATGTTCCTGCCAACAAGAAAGCGGGGGCGAGATAAGACGGCGGGATAAAGTTATTAAAAAACAAAATTCTTTTTGAATGAAATGTTTGCATTTTCATCTCCTTTCTTCCGACTCCCTCATTAAATTGCTGAAATAATTTTCAGATTGACCCAGGTCTTGACAATTGGCCGGTAAAAGTTTTTGTTGATATTCCGAAGACAAATTGGTAGTGAAACTTTACTTCTTATTGGCAGGTCGAATGTTTGATGTTTTTCTTTTTTTGTTTTTTTTTTCTTTAGTTTGCTTTTATCCATTATTGTGTCTTTTTTAAAAGGTAAAATCCAGTCGAAATGATCGTTTGATACATCATGGACTCATGTAAGTCTAATTTCCATAATGGAGGAGCCCTATGAGACTCGCACTCCTGCTAAGAAAGGCTCCTATCAGTCAATGCCTGTATTCATATGTTTACCTGTAAAGGATGCGCTGAAGATTTTCTGTATCAGAAAAGTGGATCTGATTTCAATGAATTTTAGTTTCCCATGCATAAAATGAAATCCGCCGCGAAATTAGCTATCATGGATTTAGACAAAAATTCAACAAAGCATCCACGGCTTAATTTTCCCATCCAGTTTAAGTTATCTTGAACATTGCCACAACGATGGGTCAAATTTTCATTAGTAGAAATCTCAGTTCAATGACAAAAGATTTTGGGATCTACAGAGATCATGGCCCCGATTTATTAAATGGAACCGGATTTTTGCACCACAAATCTTTCTTTCTGGCATCAGAAATGCCACAACTAGCCGTAAATTAAATGAGCTGTAGCGACAACCCTCATCCTGCTCCAGTTTTGCCAGAACTGAGAGAAACTGGCGTTATAAAACCAAAGCTTGCAAAATTTTTATACAGCTCCAAGTTGAGGAAATTTGTTTTCAACTTTTCAAACCTTTTAACGCCACAATTCCGGTGTAAAACCTTTGATGTTTAGAGGCCAATATATTTTAACCTTGTGCTCGGACTACTCTGGTGATGTGGCAGCTCCGGATTGACCAACGGACGACGACCCGTCCAACTCGGCATGAGTGTTTGGGGTGGAGCATAAAGGGCTTTCAGCGAAGCACTTGGGCGTGCTAGCGTCACTTGTGTTTGGTATGTGTGGGTGGATACTCTGCCGCTCTGCTGGTTCATATGTGTGCCTAGTCTTCCTTAGGCAGGTTTTTGCTTTTTGCTTGACCTAGCGCCTGTCTCAGTCACAGGTGCGGTTAGCACGGGTCAGTTTCGGGGCACAGTCAACCCACGTGCTTATTTCCTATTGTTTTTATTGGGTATTGCACACTCCTCTTTTTTCTGTATCGCTCAGTGGTTAGCTGAGCACGGTACTTATACTTTCTATGCCACTTGGTGATTAACTGAGCTGGTACTCATCTCCCTTGTACACCTCGGTGGTTAGCTGAGCTGGTACTCCTCTTCCTGTTCATTCCTGAGTAATTACCTGGTGTTGGGCTATTGCATTCCATTCACGCTGTGTGGACTTAACTCGGTGTGTATAAAAAAGTATGTTCGCTACTAGTTTTTTATCCGTCATTGTTCACACTGGCAGCAGTTTAACATCTCTGCATGGTGGACCCCAGGTATGCGATTGCACTTTATGGTTTAATTTACTTTAGTGCAATCCGCCAACATTAACACCTAGTCTCCTGCCTTCCTGATCTCCTCCTCCTGGGGAGTGGGTAACTTGATTGACAGTCCAGACCACAAGCATCATTGTTCCACTGGCCCAAACTGTGCATCACCAATCCTGCTGTATGGGGGGGCGCAGTAGCATTAAAGCTGGCAGGACTCGGGAACTAACGGCACAGTCCATCGATCTCGAACAGCTACATTAAAAAGAGAGCTTGTAAGCGCAGTTCATGTTCTGCCAACCCAGATTGACCACTGAATGGTATAAAATAAAAAAAAATAAGAAATATAAAAAATATAACCGTACCATTGAATGGTACATAATTTAGATAAAAAGAATAAGAAGTAAATTGGAAAGTATTTTGTTGTTCCAGGCACTTTCCAATTATGCCTATCATTTCAAGACTCCATTCAATTGCATTCCAGACTCTTGAAAGAACAATCTGTCGAAAAATAACAATAATGATATTACAAGACGTGCAATTTGTAAATATAAGAATTACAAAATCCTGTGTATAACTCTATGGAAAATTCTATGATGTAGCTGAACTACGCAGCCATTAAGTCTGCCGGACCGTTTTCTCCTTTGTCGGAAAGAAAGCTTTATCAGTATGGAAATCTTACCGGTTCTCTGCTGATTTATGTGTTTGATTTGGTTCTGTACAGAAAGTGTAAATTCTATGAGGTGTTAGTATAATGGGACTGGAGATGATGACAGTGCTGTGAAGATTTACTTTCCAAAAGGAAATGTTAAGTAATGGCTGTGCCAGGCTTCTAATCTTTCGCATTTTTTTCTTTTCTAGATTGGACGTAGGACAAATTTTCAAAGTTGGATCCTTAATTATCTGCAGGTGTCCCATTGTTCCTGGAATTTTTGAGAAGGTAGGCCCTCCTAATTGCAATGGAATTTTCTAAAAAAAAGTTAATTTATGCAGCCGAACTAAAGAAAATTGTTTCTGTACTGTCTCATTAAGATTTCACTAAATCCACTGACCTCCAATGAGAAATGACTCTGGCCCAGTCTATTCAGCAAAGCCAACAGTGAAGAGCAGAAAGTAGGAAATTCCTGATTCAATTGCCAGGGTCAAAATACTTTTATTTAATGGTTAGTTTCATATCAAACATTTATTTACCAAAATGACTAATGTACATTTACAATCGAAAATGTTCAACCCGAATTGCAAATTAGGTCTATAAGCAACATTTACAAACTTTCTGCTCTGTGCAACAAACCAATGAAATAAGAATAATTTAAATAAAATATCATAAGTAGTGTCTCCAAATTCAGCATTAAAATGACATATTTGACTCCAACAGTCTCAAGACTATGAATCCCCTTATGATAAGTGCATTTAGTGCTTAGTAGAGCAGTTTTCTTATAATGACCTGCTGCAAAAGGGATGCAAAGCCAGACACCAGTGTACGGCAGCATTTCTGAGTAATCTTAGCTTAGTCATCAAGGCCAGTGTACTTCACTTCATTAGTATTCTTGCCTTATTCAAAGATTGCCAATGATGCCAAACCTAAGGCTTAACACAAAAGACATTACTTTTTTAACTGGTATTTCAACATTTTTGTTTGAATCCATCTTTTTCTCAACACACTGCAGGTTTCCTGTGCCAGAGAAGTCAAAGCATCCCAAAGTCATCACCAACCCAACACCATGCTTCACTGTATGCATCACCATACCCTCACCATGCTTCACTACAGGCATCACCAAATCCCGATCATGTTTCACTATAGGAATTACCAAGTCACCGCCATGCTTCACTATATGCATTACCAAGTACCTGCCATGCTTCATTGTAGGCATTACCAAGTCTCCACCATGCTTTACTGCAGGTATCACCATATCCTCACTATGCTTCAATTCAGGTTTCACCATATCCCCACCATGCCCCAATATAGGCATTTCCAAGTCCCCGCAATGCTTCACCAAATTACTGTCAATGTTCAAGGTAGGCATCATGAAGCCCTCTACATGTTTCACTGCAGGCATCACTGAGCCATTTCTATGCTTCACTGTAGGCAGGGTGATCTCTTCAGCATAGGCTTATTTCTTACACCTCTAGACATACCGCTCACCCATAGACAGAAAAAAGTCCAGATTTTTTTCAAGTCTTCACAAAACTGAATCCCAAAACTTCCTTGGCTTATTATTCTGCTTGTGGGTCAATAGTGGTGAACATCATGGAATTTAGTATACGTCTTACTATGCAAACTAGTCCTTGCCTGCAGTCATGAAATTTTACTACAGGTCTTTTGCAGTCACTCGAGGGTGTTTGACCACATGCCTCCTGAAAAATTTATTAGCAGCTGATAGCTTCCTCTTCCTGCCCCATCCAGGTAGCGTAGTCAATGCTCCTTTCACTCTGAACTTGTGAACTATGCTTTTAACTGTATCTCTAGTTCAATACCTCTATTTCTTTTTATCTCTTTTTCCTTGGTTTGTGCAAGGGAATGATATCTTGTCTTGACTTTTAACACCATTCTCTGGAGAACCTGAGAATATTATTGAACTGGAGGTCATTGCCCATGAGGAATGGGCTAAGGGTACCGTTACACTAAGCGACGCACCAGCGATCCTGACAGCGATACAACTTGGTAAGGATCGCTGGTGCGTCGCTAAATGATCGCTAGTAAGCTGTCAAACAGGCAGATCTACGCAACGATGTGGCGATCCGTATAATGACCTCGGTGGTCGTTGAGACCTTGTCATACAGCAGCTATTCTGACAACTCACGCCTGCATCCATGAGTTCTGCATCGCCAACGAGGTCGCTCGTCGGCGTCAAACACAGCGATGCATGCTTGCCAGTAGGACGCCAATGAACAAAAAATGGCCTGAGACATTCGAGCACGATCAGCAATATCGTAGCGGGGGGGCCGGTGGCCGCTATGTGTCACACGTAGCGAGATCGCTGGCGAAATCGCTGTTGCATCACAAAATCGGTGACTTTCCAGTGATTTCGCTAACGATCTCGTTATGTGAGACGGGGGCTTAACATTCCTCAAGAGCTTTACCAAAAGCTGTTTTACATTTGCAGCAGGTTATAGCAGCCAGAGGAGCTCTACTAAGTGCTAAAGATGCTTGTTATTAAGGGATTGAATAACTTTAGACATCAGCAGTCAGCAAAAGTGGTATTTTGTGTTTAATTTGAGTTGTGTTGAGCAAGTTCCATTGTTCTGGTTTGCTTGGTTTATTGTAAACAGCAGTATGTTTGTAAATTTCGCTGACTTTTCAATAAGGGGTGAATAATTTGGATTGCAGGTCTAAATGCAACTAATATAGCACAATTGTTTACATCTGTATGGTAAAAGTGGATCACTTCTAGTTCTCTGACTGGCAATTCAGGTGTTAAATTCAGTTATACCAATTTTTTAAGGACTGTCGTCACCATTTTGTCATGGCATAACCGAACTGAAAAAAAATAGAAAAAAATGAATATATTGTAGCCCCTCTGAAATACTGTTAAGCGGTGGGTGTCTAGGTCTTGAGACCACCACTGATAGCTGAAACCACAAAGCTGACATGCTTTGCTTATGCATGAGCGTGCAAAGAGCACTGTTCTTGCGCATTAGAAAATCTATTTGTCTGCACACCGCTGTGCACATGGTCATGAATAAGCCTAATCCTTCTGCTCTGTGGTTTGAGTGATCGGTGGGGGTCTCAAGACCTGGAACCCTGCAGATCAACAATGGAGCGACTACAGTTGTGGCCAAAAGTATTGACACCCCTGCAATTTTGTCAGATAATTCTCAGTTTCTTCCTGAAAATGATTGCAATCACAAATTCTTTGGTATTATCTTCATTTAATTTGTCTTAAATGCAAAAACGCAAAAGAGAATGAAGCAAAAAGCAAAACATTGATCATTTCACACAAAACTCCAAAAATGGGCCAGACAAAAGTATTGGCACCCTCAGCCTAATACTTGGTTGCACAACCTTTAGCCAAAATAACTGCGACCAACCGCTTCCAGTAACCATCATTGAGTTTCTTACAATGCTCTGCTGGAATTTTAGACAATTCTTCTTTGGCAAACTGCTCCAGGTCCCTGATATTTGAAGGGTGCCTTCTCCAAACTGCCATTTTTAGATCTCTCCACAAGTGTGCTATGGGATTCAGGTCTGGACTCATTGCTGGCCACCTTCGAAGTCTCCAGTGATTTCTCTCAAACCATTTTCTAGTGCTTTTTGAAGTGTGTTTTGGGTCATTGTCCTGCTGGAAGACCCATGACCTCTGAGGGAGACCCAGCTTTCTCACACTGGGCCCTACATTATGCTGCAAAATTTATTGGTACTCTTCAGACTTCATAATGCCATGCACACGGTCAAGCAGTCCAGTGCCAGAGGCAGCAAAGCAACCCCAAAACATCAAGGAACCTCCGCCATGTTTGACTGTAGGGACCGTGTTCTTTTCTTTGAATGCCTCTTTTTTTCTCCTGTAAACTCTATGTTGATGCCTTTGCCCAAAAAGCTCTACTTTTGTCTCATCTGACCAGAGAACATTCTTCTAAAACGTTTAAGGCTTTTTCAGGTAAGTTTTGGCAAACTCCAGCCTGGCTTTTTTATGTCTCGGGGTAAGAAGTGGGGTTTTCCTGGGTCTTCTACCATACAGTCCCTTTTCATTCAGACGCCGACGGATAGTATGGGTTGACACTGTTGTACCCTCGGACTGCAGGGCAGCTTGAACTTGTTTGGATGTTAGTCGAGGTTCTTTATCCAACATCCGCACAATCTTGCGTTGAAATCTCTTGTCAATTTTTCTTTTCCGTCCACATCTAGGGAGGTTAGCCACAGTGCCATGGGCTTTAAACTTCTTGATGACGCTGCGCACGGTAGACACAGGAACATTCATATCTTTGGAGATGGACTTGTAGCCTTGAGATTGCTCAAGCTTCCTCACAATTTGGTTTCTCAAGTCCTCAGACAGTTCTTTGGTCTTCTTTCTTTTATCCATGCTCAATGTGGTACACACAAGGACACAGGACAGAGGTTGAGTCAACTTTACTCCATGTCAACTGGCTGCAAGTGTGATTTAGTTATTGCCAACACCTGTTAGGTGCCACAGGTAAGTTACAGGTGCTGTTAATTACACAAATTAGAGAAGCATCACATGATTTTTCAAACAGTGCCAATACTTTTGTCCACCCTCTTTTTATGTTGGGTGTGGAATTATATCCAATTTGGCTTTAGGACAATTCTTTTTGTGTTTTTTCATTTAAGACAAATTAAATGAAGATAATAATAACCAAGAATTTGTGTTTGCAATAGTTTTCAGGAAGAAACTATTATCTGACAAAATTGCAGGGGTGTCAATACTTTTGGCCACAACTGTATAATATTTCAAACATTTTTCAAACCTCAATAATATCATAAGATTTATAATAATAATTGACATGATTATTCTATTATTATATATTATATTATAATTATATTATAATTGACATTATTATTATATATTCTATTATAATTATATATTATATTATAATTGTCATTATTATTACAGAACATTGATGTTTTATCCACTTTTTAAAAAAAAATACACAGAAAAAATATTGTATAAATATGAGGATGTCATTTAATCATCTTTATCAATTCTATTTGACATGTAATGATACCAGCTCAATCCAAATGTCAATTTTTTTTTATAAAATGCAGAAATTTTGAAAACAAATCAACTTTTTCGGTGACTTTGAAATCTAAAGTGGTAATTTTTCTACCAATAAAGTCAATGCTTTGAGAATTGCATCTGTCTATTCAGGTGCTTTCAATCTTCAGTGGATGGGAATAATTACCTTGTGCCCTCGCTGGGTAATTGCCTTTTGATTGAGGTTATCAAAGTAATCAAGTCACTGAGAGGCAGAAGCCATTGGTTGGGTTTAAAGGAAAACGGAAAATCTGAAGAAATATGTAAAACTGGTCAGATTAATACACAACTGTGAAATGCTTCATGTTTGTATTATGGATTCCTGGTAATAGAACTATGCCGTGAACTAGGATAATCTGCATTATAGAGCGGAGATATCTTCAGATTTAGAGGAAATATAGAAATATAACAACGATACAACCATATGCCTTAATTGTTGTCCACCCCCCAAACCTTCCATATTGTGCTTGCATGTGTACTTTATGGAGAGAAAGAATATGTCACTACTAGACACCCCTGGAGGTGGCTTATCTTCTTGGAGAACAAAGAATCACACATGCTGAAATAGAATATATTCAATCTTTCTGTGTAGTTGAGGGAAGAATTACCAAAATTCCAAAGTGTCCCTCCACCATGTCTTACATCAAAACAAGCCAACTTTTCCAACCTCTCATTATAAGAGAATCCTTCCATGCCATTTAATAATCTAATTCCCATCTTTCAAACAACTCTTACCAATATCCTTTTTAAAATGTGAAGCTCAAAACTGGATCCCATATTCTAGATGTGGCCTCACAAGTGATTTCTGTCACGACTGCGGCCGAGGACGTGGCCCAGCAGGCACTTCCACACCAACGGCGAGGGGCGGGCATCCCCCGGGGACGCAATATGGACCTTCTATACCACAGAGGGGGGCCCATGCCTACCCAAACTAGGGAAGGGCAGCAACTGGGATTCTGTGGCAGCTGAGCATGTTGACAAGGAGAAGACACATAGGACTTGATTACACCCCACAACTTCAGGTATAAAGAACGTAAAGTTTACTAAAGTAAAGTCACACAGTACATAGACAAAACAGGGCTATGCCAGGCTCCCGATTCCACACCTCCCAGAAGGGTACCACCCAGTGGACCCAAAGGCACCAACAGAACACCGAGGCACACATAGGCAGGACATCGGGACACAGGCAGGACATAAGGGTAAATAAGGACATCAAGATATAGGCTGGACATCAGGACATCAGGACACAGGTTGGACATCAGGACACATCTGGATATCAGGACATCAGGACACAGGTTGGACATCAGGACACATGCTGGACATCAGGACACAGGCTGGACATCAGGACATCTTGACACAGGCTGGACATCCGGACATCAGAGTCCCCGGCAAACATTTAACAGGAGTCATTTGGTTCTGGACATCCAACATGACCTACAGGCATCACTGCAGTCATCAAGCTTCAGGTTCCAGGCAGCGGTCATCAGGTTCCAGACTGCAGTCATCAGGGTCCGGGCATTGGACCTAGGAAGGAACTCAAGCGTGATGGTGCTAAAACCGCAGGATTGCTGGGCCTGCATGGAGCTAGCACCGCATGCTAGTCAGAGCACAGGGTAGTAGATGCTCAGCAGAAACACCGGTTACAAAAGACTCCATCACTGGGTGCAAGGCTCCAGACACAGAGGGATTCCAGAAACATAACATAGCAGACACAATTCAGACAGGGTCAGGTACAGGACAGGTACAGGATCAAGGATTCACGCCTGGATATACCACCTCCAGGGCAGGGTGCAGGAATAAGACAAAGCAGGAATCAAGGCAAGGACTTTGGTACCATAAGGATTCGTGGGACGCAGCATATAAAAAATTATAATAAGGTGCGTTCACAACCTGGGGTCCACCATCCGGTGATGGAGAAACCACAGCTCGCACAATGGTGAAGAAAGGCTGCACTGAGTTAAATGTCACTGAGTGTGCACAGAGAGCAGAGATACAAGCTCTGTTACACCACAGAGCGGTACTATGAAGCAAAGCAAAAGACTATACCCTGTTAGACTGCACAGGCATATAGCAAAATACTAATTGGGGACCCTATAACTTAACCCGCCAGCGAAGACTAAGCTGGTGGTTGACCCTGCCCTGACACACGGTGTGCTTTAGCACACGCCTGAGAATGCTCGATGCAGATGCCAAGTTCAAGCTGGAGTTCCCACCCTACACTGCCTGTCTAGACCAACACTTGCAGTGCAATAGCGGCACACGTGCACACAGGATGGTAAGGTAGCCACCAACACACCACAAACACAAGATACTAGCGCACAGGCGTGCACTCCAGAGGACCTTTTATACATACAGCTCAAGTCCAGACAGACAGGACCTTGCCTGTGGACCAATCAGAAGCTGACAAAATAACCAGAGCATGTGATGTCCAAGCACCAATTTGAAGGTGCCACATCCCGGACATGCTCAGTAGGATGAAATCTGGACTTAGGTTCCAGACTACAACACTGCATGTGTGTACCAGTAGTCATCATCTGTGTCTGAGTCTGTGCTGAGCAGTCATCCCAGCGGCTGAGCCTGAATGGGAGACCACAGCACCAAACAAGGCCTGGGATCTATCCCGTGCAGCGGAAAAATCCCGGCGCCTAATATCTGCTATGTGTTGCCATCTTATCAGGATCATTCTGTAATATTACACTTTCTACAGTAACTCTGTTTTTGCTATTCTACAAACTTTTTGTGTCATCTGCAAAGACTGACCGTTTACTCGCTATCTCATCCACAAGGTCATTATTAAAAAGAATAAAAAGAATTGGAACTAATACTGACCCTTGTGGTCCTCATTTCTGACTAATCCCATTTAGAGAATATTCCATTAACAATGTTTTTTTTCTCTCTGTCTCTTAACTACTATGGGGCTGCCCAAAGACTTTAAGCATTCGGGTCAATATTTTACTCTGAAATGACAATCTAAAATGTCACTACACAGTAGAGAAGCTACACGATCATGCAGCTGAAGGAGACGGCTATGAGACACAGCTGGACTACTCATAGAACAGACACAATATTACTGTCTCTGCCTTCCATATTGCTATATACACACGGCTAAAGAAGTGTGGTGTACACAGTAATGGGAAATAAGGGAAATGCTAATGGCATTTCCTCCTCCAGACCCAGCGGTCAGCTAATCTTTCCACTGTAACTGTGGCTAATATATCAATCCAAGTTAAAGGGGAATTCAGTGGAAAATGTAAAAAAAAAAAAATAGAAAAAAAGCAGGTGAACAAAAATAAATTAAAAAACCACATCAAATCCTAAAATTCCTGTTTCTAGTCCCTGTCTGATATATGAAATTAATTGTTACAGAAAAGGGAATAAATTTGAAATTCAATAATCCTTTGTGGTTTTAAAAATTTGTATAAGATAGAGAGTTACTTCCTTTATTTTTCCACTGATAATGGCGGAAAAAAATAACTGAAAAATTATGCCCTATATATCAAGAGAAAAAATACAAAATTTATTTGAATATCCAAATGTGAAAAGAATTTAAAGCTTTCTAAACTGCATGTATAAAAAAAAATATCGAAAATGTACTTGGCCAGAAACCAGAAAAATGGCTTAGTCCTGGACTTTCTTTTTACACGTGTCCTCCACTTCCTGGTTCTGAAGCTTCAATAATATATGGTACAGTATGAAATGCAGAAGAAACTATTTGGTAATGCTGATTTGGAGGTTTCAGTAGGATTTTGGAGGTTTGCTGACTCCGATTAGGGTCAGGAACCGTTCTCATTTTTCCAAAAGCATCTTGGCAAGTATAGAGAAAGATTTGTATTCCACTGTACACACTAGTTGGACAGCTGGGTCTGGTGATATCAGTGGGTTTACTGATAGTCATCTAATTTGTATGACCACCTTTAGGTTTAGACTTGGTCAAGACTGGATTAGACTATACAGCCTCCCATCTAGCACTTCACAAGGTCACCATTTCAAGTGTTGGCTCGGGAGCACGTTTTGAGTCAGATACTGGAAACCATGGATGGTAGGTGGCTTTTAAAGGATCTTAAAGCTTAGCTGCCAAGGAGAACAAGTCATGGCAAATGTAAATGTATTTTCATGTAGAAGATCCTGGCACACAGTAAAGAAAGTTAAGATCTCTCACAATACGTCATGAGAAAGATATTAATTTGCTCCATCTTCCCACCACAATTGCTCAAAAAGGGTGGAAGATCAACTATTTAGTCCTCACTCCAGAAGACCGGATTTGCACCATTCACCAGTACCTGTTTCTTATTACGTTTCACAAAAATATGAAAATAAAAATCCGTCATCTGCCTATCAGAAAAGGTGTACAAGAAACACAGAAGTTTCCACTATAAATATTCTATGTCTACAAAACAAGGCACCCGCAGCAGAGCAACCATGCGCGAAGTAGAGCACATGCTTCGCTGGGCCAAGAGGAATCGCTCGCTGATATCGGCGGTCAACATCCCGGGGGTAGAAAACTGGGCGGCAGTCTTCCTCAGCCAGCAGGGGCTTGCGTCCGGGGAATGGTCACTTCACCCAGAGGTTTTTCAGCAGATTTACCAATGGTGGGGAACACCGGATGTGGATCTGATGGCGTCCAGGGTGAACGCCAAGGTGTCCATGTTCGTCGAGCGGTCCCGGGACCCGCAGGTAATCACCTTGGATGCACTGGTTCTGCCATGGATTCAGTTTCACCTCCCATACACATTTCCCCTGCTGCCTCTACTTCCGAGGGTCATCAAGAAAATCAAGGCAGAAGGGCTGCCAGTGATTCTGCTGGCCCCAGACTGGCCTAGTCGGGCGTGATACGCAGATCTAGTGCAGCTGCTCGTCGACGTGCCATGGCGACTGCCAGAGCACCCAGATCTACTTTCTCAAGGGCCAATCTGCCACCCGAACTCAGGGGCCCTGTGTTTGACGGCTTAGCCGTTGAATCCTGGATTCTGATGCAGGCAGGGTTCGGGCGCAAGGTGGTTGCTACGATGGTTAGCACCCGAAAGCCTACCTCGGCACGAGTTTACCACCACACCTGGAAGGTTTTCTTTGCATGGTGTCGAGGCAACGGTTGTTCGCCACTGAGATTCTCCATCCCTAATATCTTGGCTTTTCTCCAGTCTGGTTTAGGCTCAGGCTTGGCCCCCAGTTCTCTCAGGAGACAGATATCGGCTTTATCCATCCTTTTTCAGCGCAGGATTGCTACCAACTTGCAGGTGAAGACTTTCATCCAGGGGTTCTCCCACTTGGTACCTCCCTATAAGGCACCTATGGACGCCTGGGATCTTAACCTGGTCCTAAGTGTTCTGCAGGAAGCTCCATTTGAGCCGCTATAGGATGTCTCTTTGTCATACCTTTCCTGGAAGGAGGTGTTTCAGGTAGCCATAACATCAATCAGGAGGGTCTCGGAGCTGGCAGCGTTATCTTGCCCTGTTCCTGACCTTTTACAAAGACAATGAAACATGGATTTTTGTGATAACTCACCGTAAAATCCTTTTCTCCGAGATGCTCATTGGGGGACACAGCACCCACCCTGTGAGCCAAGTTGGCTTCTGTTTAATTAATTAATATGCCTTCTGTATGAAATTTGGGTGGTTATTTTCTAGACATGTTGTTACCTGCATTAAGGTTGATGTTGTCTGATTTTTGTTTGATCTCCTACTGCTTTTGCACCAAACTGGTTTCCGCCCGCATTCGGGATGAGGGTGTATACAGCGGAGGAGCTAACCTCTTTTTTTCACTTAGTGTCAGCCTCCAGGCGGCAGTATCATACACCCACAGTACCTGTGTCCCCCAATGAGTGTCTCGGAGAAAAGAATTTTTCGGTGAGTTATCACAAAAATCCATGTTTTACAAAAACTTGCGTTCGTCAAAATGCAGATATTTCGGAATTTGCTTCTGCTTCAATTCAGCAAAATGGTGACATCTGCCAGTCATTTTTCTGAACCATAATGGACCATCAAAAAGTGAAAAAAAAATTTTAAAATAATTATGCCCACCTTAATTCTCATCTCTCAGGCCTCTCTGCTACTCACTGTCACCCGTCTGGTCCTCAACTCATCTTCTTGCATTGGAATCTTTGGGAATTCTAAGCTGAGCCGGGACTTCCGCTCTGATATGGCCTTGAAGGGTTCTGCGCATGTGCGCAGTTAAGACAAGATTAATCTCATAAAATCATGTCGCCGTGACCTCTCATGCCCTCCTGGCCTCATGAAAACTTGACGTCCAGCACAACGCAAGAGATCTGGGGAATCCAGAGCAAGTGGCACAGGATCAAAAGTTATGTCGGGGACCGGACAGGTAGCAGTGAGAAGAGAAAGAGCCAGAGAGTAGAGTTGAGCGAAACGAGTCGAAAAAATTCAAAAGTCGCCGACTTTTGGCAAAGTCGGGTTTCATGAAACGAAACCCGACCCTAGGATGAGGTCGGCCACGAGGTCGGCGACTTACGCGCCAAAGTCGCGTTTCAAAAGTTTGTTTTGCGCTCTTTTTCAGCCAATCAGGATCCACGGACACTGTGGGCAACGTGATGACATAGGCACGGGTCACCACCATCTTTCAGAAGGGCATGCAAGTGATTGGCTTGCTTTGGTGGGCGTCACAGGGGGTATAAAAGGGCGTGCACGCCGACCGCCATCTTACTTCTGCCGATCTTAGTATAGGGAGAGGTTGCTGCTGATTCTGTAGGGAGAGCGTTAGGCAGGGAAGAAGACAAAAAAAACTGCTTCTGCTGCTAGCGATTTGGCCTGCACAACACACCAGTCACTGTGTGTGCAGTGCAAGGGGAGGCTATATAGTGGTGTATCAGTGGTGTTGGTTGTTGGGCTGCCTTCTAAGGCTTCCTGACATTCCTGCATTGCTGTTTACCCACTGCTCCGCAAACTGCTTTTTTAAAAGCAATCCCAATTTTTTTTTTTTGTCCTGCTGAGAAGACAAAAAAACTGCTTCTGCTGCTAGCAATTTGGCCTGCACAACACACCAGTCACTGTGTGTGCAGTGCAAGGGGAGGCTATATAGTGGTGTATCAGTGGTGTTGGTTGTTGGGCTGCCTTCTAAGGCTTCCTGACATTCCTGCATTGCTGTTTACCCACTGCTCCGCAAACTGCTTTTTTAAAAGCAATCCAATCTCCCTTATCCTCTAGTCACTTTGGTCACAGCTGTGCCATCGAGCCTGTCACATAGCGCTCAGATATTCATTGGGCCTCACACAATCCAAAAGTGTCCAGTGTCCAAAAGTGTGTGCAGAGATTCAAAATCTCCCTTATCCTCTAGTCACTTTGGTCACAGCTGTGCCATCGAGCCTGTCACATAGCGCTCAGATATCAGTGGGCCTCATACAATCCAAAAGTGTCCATCCAGTGTCCAAAAGTGTGTGCAGAGATTCAAAATCTCCCTTATCCTCTAGTCACTTTGGTCACAGCTGTGCCATCGAGCCTGTCACATAGCGCTCAGATATCAGTGGGCCTCACACAATCCAAAAGTGTCCATCCAGTGTCCAAAAGTGTGTGCAGAGATTCAAAATCTCCCTTATCCTCTAGTCACTTTGGTCACAGCTGTGCCATCGAGCCTGTCACATAGCGCTCAGATATCAGTGGGCCTCACACAATCCAAAAGTGTCCAGTGTCCAAAAGTGTGTGCAGAGATTCAAAATCTCCCTTATCCTCTAGTCACTTTTGTCACAGCTGTGCCATCGAGCCTGTCACATAGCGCTCAGATATCAGTGGGCCTCACACAATCCAAAAGTGTCCATCCAGTGTCCAAAAGTGTGTGCAGAGATTCAATATCTCCCTTATCCTCTAGTCACTTTGGTCACAGCTGTGCCATCGAGCCTGTCACATAGCGCTCAGATATCAGTGGGCCTCACACAATCCAAAAGTGTCCATCCAGTGTCCAAAAGTGTGTGCAGAGATTCAAAATCTCCCTTATCCTCTAGTCACTTTTGTAACAGCTGTGCCATCGAGCCTGTCACATAGCGCTCAGATATTCATTGGGCCTCACACAATCCAAAAGTGTCCAGTGTCCAAAAGTGTGTGCAGAGATTCAAAATCTCCCTTATCCTCTAGTCACTTTGGTCACAGCTGTGCCATCGAGCCTGTCACATAGCGCTCAGATATCAGTGGGCCTCACACAATCCAAAAGTGTCCATCCAGTGTCCAAAAGTGTGTGCAGAGATTCAAAATCTCCCTTATCCTCTAGTCACTTTGGTCACAGCTGTGCCATCGAGCCTGTCACATAGCGCTCAGATATCAGTGGGCCTCACACAATCCAAAAGTGTCCATCCAGTGTCCAAAAGTGTGTGCAGAGATTCAAAATCTCCCTTATCCTCTAGTCACTTTTGTCACAGCTGTGCCATCGAGCCTGTCACATAGCGCTCAGATATTCATTGGGCCTCACACAATCCAAAAGTGTCCAGTGTCCAAAAGTGTGTGCAGAGATTCAAAATCTCCCTTATCCTCTAGTCACTTTGGTCACAGCTGTGCCATCGAGCCTGTCACATAGCGCTCAGATATCAGTGGGCCTCACACAATCCAAAAGTGTCCATCCAGTGTCCAAAAGTGTGTGCAGAGATTCAAAATCTCCCTTATCCTCTAGTCACTTTGGTCACAGCTGTGCCATCGAGCCTGTCACATAGCGCTCAGATATCAGTGGGCCTCACACAATCCAAAAGTGTCCATCCAGTGTCCAAAAGTGTGTGCAGAGATTCAATATCTCCCTTATCCTCTAGTCACTTTGGTCACAGCTGTGCCATCGAGCCTGTCACATAGCGCTCAGATATCAGTGGGCCTCACACAATCCAAAAGTGTCCATCCAGTGTCCAAAAGTGTGTGCAGAGATTCAAAATCTCCCTTATCCTCTAGTCACTTTTGTCACAGCTGTGCCATCGAGCCTGTCACATAGCGCTCAGATATTCATTGGGCCTCACACAATCCAAAAGTGTCCAGTGTCCAAAAGTGTGTGCAGAGATTCAAAATCTCCCTTATCCTCTAGTCACTTTGGTCACAGCTGTGCCATCGAGCCTGTCACATAGCGCTCAGATATCAGTGGGCCTCACACAATCCAAAAGTGTCCATCCAGTGTCCAAAAGTGTGTGCAGAGATTCAAAATCTCCCTTATCCTCTAGTCACTTTGGTCACAGCTGTGCCATCGAGCCTGTCACATAGCGCTCAGATATCAGTGGGCCTCACACAATCCAAAAGTGTCCATCCAGTGTCCAAAAGTGTGTGCAGAGATTCAAAATCTCCCTTATCCTCTAGTCACTTTGGTCACAGCTGTGCCATCGAGCCTGTCACATAGCGCTCAGATATCAGTGGGCCTCACACAATCCAAAAGTGTCCATCCAGTGTCCAAAAGTGTGTGCAGAGATTCAAAATCTCCCTTATCCTCTAGTCACTTTGGTCACAGCTGTGCCATCGAGCCTGTCACATAGCACTCAGATATCAGTGGGCCACACAATCCAAAAGTGTCCAGTGTCCACAAGTGTCTGCAGAAATTCAAAATCTCCCCTGTCCTATAGACACCTTGTACCTTGTTTTACATTACTATATAGTTTGTTGGATTTTGTCTACATTTCTACCAAAAATGAGGAAGGCTGGTGGAAGAGGCCGTGGAATTGGGCGGGGGTTGGCAGCTGGTAATGATGGTGTTGGTGGTGGATCTGATGGTAGTGGCAAGAGCAAAATAGGACCGAATGCAGGAGGTGCTGACCCTGCGTCATCGTCTGGCTACATAAGGCCTCGAACGCTTAGTTTTCTAGGAGTTGGCAAACCGCTTTTAAAGCCAGAGCATCAGGAAAAAGTTTTGTCTTACATTGCTGACTCAGCCTCCAGCTCTATCGCCTCCTCTTCTTCAGTTGTAAAAAGTAAAAGCACTGAGTCGTCATTGGAGGCTCATGTTCATGAACCACACCTTTCCTTGTGTCCTTCACCCCAACCAAGATTGAAGGATGACGCAGGCCATACTACTGATTACTCCATGGAGCTGTTTTCACATACCATGCCTGGATTATCAAGTCAAATGGTGAATTACCCAGGCCAAGATGAATCTGACATGGAGTGCACTGATGCACAGCCGCTGATGGATGATTCTGCTGGTACATTCACTCAGAGCACTACATTGTCCTCGCAGTGTACAGAGCCAGATTCTGACCATGATGAGACTCAGGTGCCCCTTCCCGCACACTATACCACCATACACGGTGACACAGAGGAAGGTGCACATGACATAGAAGAGGAGGTGATGGATGACCCAGTTGTTGACCCAGATTGGCATCCATTGGGGGAAGAGGGTGCTGCTTCCAATAGCTCAGATGAGGAGCATCCACAGCAGACATCGACATCGCAACAGCTGTTATCTGGCAGGCCCGGAGCACTCCAAAGACAGGTTCCAAACATCAAAAGAGTTGCTGGACAGCTTGTCCAGAGGGTCAAAAGATCACAGCGTGCTAGGCCGCAAAATGTCTGCCAAAGTAGGAAGAGTGCAGTGTGGCACTTTTTTGAACAAAATCCTCATGATCAGGCCAAGGTTATCTGTAAGAAGTGCGCAAAGACCTTTAGCCGAGGGAAAAATCTGAAAAATTTGAATACCAGTTGCATGCTTAGACATTTAACCAGCATGCACTTGCAAGCGTGGACACAACACCAAACCTCAAGTGCCACATGTGCAACTGATCACAACGAAGGTAGTCATCAACGCTACATTGTTTCCCCCACTGTAAGCCCACCGGTTAGCACAGCAGCAAACGTTGAGGTGTCGTTGCAAGGCCACAGCAGTCAGGGAATCCCACTGTTATATCAACGAAAGACTGATTCTAGGCCATCAGAAAGAACACCAACTCCATCACCATCATCAACCCTCTCTCAGTCCGCCCTGTCCACCGCTACTTCCACCATATGCAGCTCTCAAGTCCAGCTCACCCTCCCAGACACTATGAGTAGGTCAAGAAAGTACTCAGTCTCTCATCCGCGTACACTGGGTTTGAACGCCCACATTGCCAAACTAATCTCGTATGAGATGATGCCCTTTCGGTTGGTGGAAAGCACAGCTTTCCGCGAACTCATGGCCTATGCAGTACCACGCTATGACCTACCCAGTCGCCACTTCTTCTCTCGCAAAGCCATCCCAGCCCTCCACCATCATGTGAAAAACTGCATTGTCCATGCACTCAAGCAGTCAGTGAGCGGAAAGGTGCACCTCACAACTGATGCATGGTCCAGTCGGCATGGCCAGGGCCGTTACGTGTCCATCACTGCGCACTGGGTTAATGTGGTGGATGCAGGGTCCACAGGGGACAGCGGTGGTGGGACAGTGCTGCCTAGCCCACGGTATAGGAAACAGTTGGCTGTAGGCGTTCCACCCTCCTCCTCCTCCTCCTTCTCCTCCTCCAGAAGTGAAAGCTCGTCCACAGAGCGCAGTCGTACGAGCACTCCATCTGCAGCTGCCACTGTTGCACACGATGTGTCCCCCTATCGAGCAGCTAGTGGAAAGCGTCAGCAGGCTGTGTTGCAGATGATGTGTTTGGGCGACAGACATACCGCCGAGGTGCTGGCCGAGTACTCGAAGCGACAAACTGAGTCATGTCTGGGCAGTGTACATCTTTAGGCAGACAATGTAGTTAGTGATAACGGCCGTAATTTTGTGGCAGCCATAGCCCTTTCAAAACTCAGCCACATACCTTGCTTGGCTCACACCTTGAACCTGGTGGTGCAGTGCTTCCTCAAAAATTATCCGGAGTTAACAGCCCTGCTCCAGAAGGTGCGAAGATTGTGCGCGCACATCCGCCGGTCGCCTGTACACTCCGTTCGTATGCAGAAGCTGCAGCGATTGCTCCACCTTCCCAACCACCGCCTCATTATCGACATTGCAACAAGGTGGAACTCCACCCTGCACATGGTGGAGCGGCTGTGCGAGCAGAGGCAGGCCATAATGCATTTGTGGGAGGATACACGGCCAGGCACTTTGAGAGCAGACATGGAGTTGACAGGTGTGCAGTGGTCGAAGCTGAAAGACCTTTGTAAAGTCCTTCAGTGTTTTGAGGAATGCACACGGCTGGTAAGCACAGACGACGCCATCCTAAGCATGAGCATCCCACTTATGCGTCTGCTCATGCAAACTTTGACGCACCTTAAGGAGCAGGCGTCTGCAGCCAATGTTGATGAGGAGGAAGAGGAGGAGGGAATCCTTGATGACATTCAGCCATTGTCTGCTCAGGGACCTCTCCTGGACGAGGTGGAGGAAGAAGAGGAGGAGGAGGATGATGATGGGGATGATTACTTAGGGGAGGAGGATGCATCTCGTGGGGCAAGTGAAAATGTTGGCGTGGCAAGGTCTGGTACAGGGTTTGTGCGTGACTGGAGGGATGTGGATTTGCCAGAAAGTGCTCCTCCACCCAGCACTCGCAGTGCAGCATTGACACCGGGAACATTGGCCCACATGTCAGATTATGCCTTGCGAATCCTAAAAAGGGACCCCCGCATTGCCAAAATGATGAACGATGACGACTACTGGTTGGCCAGCATCCTGGATCCACGCTATAAAGGCAAATTACAAAACATCATGCCACAGGAGAACCTTGACCTAATATTGGCTAATAAACAAGCAACTCTGGTAAATCGGTTGCTTGAGGCATTCCCAGCACACAGCAGCGGTGATGGTTCTCACACGAGCCGTACGGGCCGGGGGCAGCTTGGCAGAGGTGTTCGTGGTGCACACAGCAGAAGTGGCGTTGGAGATAGGGGTTTCATGACAATGTTGTGGACTGATTTTTCAAATACCGCTCACACAACTGGTAATACTGCATCGATGGAAAGTGACAGGAGACAGCAGTTGTCAACTATGGTTACAAACTACTTTAACTCCCATATCGATGTTCTCCCACACAGGTCATTCCCCTTTGACTATTGGGCCGCTAAACTGGACACCTGGCCTGAATTGGCCCAATATGCCTTACAGGAGCTCGCTTGCCCAGCTGCAAGTGTGCTATCGGAAAGAGTCTTCAGTGCAGCTGGATCAATCCTGACAGAAAAAAGGACCCGTCTGTCAACCCAAAATGTGGATGATCTAACCTTCATTAAAATGAACCACGCATGGGTTTCCTAGGATTTTGTCCAACCTTCCCCTGATGACACATAGGGTGACAGAAAAATGGCTTGCTTTGGTCCACCTCTTACTGGTACTTCACCTATTTCGCCTATTGCATCAGCTGAATGTCCAACATCAACATATGCCACTTTCTAAAACTCCCTAACTGTGCTGCCTCCCCCCATGGCCGGGGTCACCACCTAGCGCACGACACCGTGCGAGTGCCGTTGCCCTGGACAGGTGGGTAGGCCGACTCTTGGGTGCGGGCACTGGCACAGGGTCCCTCATAGTGCAATCAAGTGTCTCTGACGGTGGTGGTGCACACCCGCCGTCAGACACACCGCTGTACTATGAGGGGCCCAGTGCCAGTACCGACGCCCACGAGTGGGCCCCCCTTGCTTGGGCAGGGCCCCAGCATTTGCAATCTTTACATCTCCCTGCTCCTCCGCTGTGTAATCTGGGCCGTCAAATCCATACTGTGCCTGACACCTTCTGAGTCTGCCTCCTGATGTATAGACATATATTTTGAATATGTACGCCATCCATACATGTTATCCGGGGATACGGTACCCTTTCTAACCTTTGTGCAATCACGTGCAATCCATACTGGGCCTAACACCGTCTGAGCCTGCCTCATGCTGTATAGACATATATTTTGAATGTGTACGCTATCCATACATGTTATCTGGGGATACGGTACCCTTTCTAACCTTTGTGCAATCATGTGCAATCCATACTGGGCCTAACACCATCTGAGCCTGCCTCCTGAGACATATATTTTGAATGTGTACGCTATCCATACATGTTATCTGGGGATACGTTACCCTTTCTAACCTTTGTGCAATCACGTGCAATCCATACTGGGCCTAACACCGTCTGAGCCTGCCTCATGCTGTATAGACATATATTTTGAATGTGTACGCTATCCATACATGTTATCCGGTGATACGGTACCCTTTCTAACCTTTGTGCAATCACGTGCAATCCATACTGGGCCTAACACCGTCTGAGCCTGCCTCCTGAGACATATATTTTGAATGTGTACGCTATCCATACATGTTATCTGGGGATACGGTACCCTTTCTCACCTTTGTGCAATCACGTGTAATCCATACTGGGCGTGAGAACGGCTGGCGAGCTGTTAAGCAAGCTACAGCACCTGTCCAGACAAGTACATGGATTCCCTAGCGAGGAGACTTATTTGATTGTTTTCAATGTTGGGACAGCAATTTTTGGGGAGCACTATACTCTGGAGAATGATAGATGGGGCCCACCATACACTGGAACATTCCAAAGGTGGACATCAGACACTGGAGCAGCATTTACAGGGCCCATTATACACTAGAACATTAGAAATGGGGCCCATTATGTTTGGAGCATTATTTGGGCCCATAAGACAGTGGAGCTTCATCCATGGGGACCAACATATACTGTAGCATTATGTGGAGCTCCTCATATACTGTTTCAAACATTATATGGGACCAATGATTCTGTATGGAGAAATAGATGGGCCTCGTCATGAGATGTAAAAAGTGAGGTATTTTTCATTGGACTATACCGCTATTTCTCTGCCGTATCGGAGCATGATGAGTTGTGGTATGTGTTAAAGGGGCGCTCTTTCACCCAGGGCACATGAAAACCTGGAGCCAGCCCTCCCCCCCCACAGTTTTTAGCCAAATAACCCCCATTTTTCAGTGCGTAACTTGTATTATGAAGTTAATTAAGGTTGACAAGCTTAAGAAAGAAGAATTGATGCTTTTGGCATTCAAATGGTCACTGTAGGTGTGTTTCCTGTCTTCCTCTCACTGCCGACTTTTATTCCCCATTGACTTACATTGGGTTTCGTGTTTCGGGACGACCCCGACTTTTCCCTATAATCGGACGATCTTGCTCAACCCGACTTTTGGAAAAGTCGGGTTTCACGAAACGAAACGCGACCCTAAAAAACCAAAAGTCGCTCAACTCTAGTCGTCATCGTTCATCATTTTGGCAATGCGGGGGTCCCTTTTTAGGATCCGCAAGGCATAATCTGACATGTAGGCCAATGTTCCCGGTGTCAATGATGCACTTCGAGTGCTGGGTGGAGGAGTACTTTCTGGCAAATCCACATCCCTCCAGTCACGCACAAACCCTGTACCAGACCTTGCCACGCCAACATTTTCACTTGCCCCACGAGATGCATCCTCCTCCCCTAAGTAATCATCCCCATCATCATCCTCCTCCTCCTCTTCTTCCTCCACCTCGTCCAGGAGAGGTCCCTGAGCAGACAATGGCTGAATGTCATCAAGGATTCCCTCCTCCTCTTCCTCCTCATCAACATTGGCTGCAGACGCCTGCTCCTTAAGGTGCGTCAAAGTTTGCATGAGCAGACGCATAAGTGGGATGCTCATGCTTAGGATGGCGTCGTCTGCGCTTACCAGCCGTGTGCATTCCTCAAAACACTGAAGGACTTTACAAAGGTCTTTCAGCTTCGACCACTGCACACCTGTCAACTCCATGTCTGCTCTCAAAGTGCCTTGCCGTGTATCCTCCCACAAATGCATTATGGCCTGCCTCTGCTCGCACAGCCACTCCACCATGTGCAGGGTGGAGTTCCACCTTGTTGCAATGTCGATAATGAGGCGGTGGTTGGGAAGGTGGAGCAATCGCAGCAGCTTCTGCATACGAACGGAGTGTACAGGCGACCGGCGGATGTGCGCGCACAGTCTTCGCACCTTCTGGAGCAGGGCTGTTAACTCCGGATAATTTTTGAGGAAGCACTGCACCACCAGGTTCAAGGTATGAGCCAAGCAAGGTATGTGGCTGAGTTTTGAAAGGGCTATGGCTGCCACAAAATTATGGCCGTTATCACTAACTACCTTGCCTGCCTCAAGATGTACACTGCCCAGCCATGACTCAGTTTGTCGCTTCAAGTACTCGGCCAGCACCTCGGCGGTGTGTCTGTCGCCCAAACACATCATCTGCAACACAGCCTGCTGACGCTTTCCACTAGCTGCTCGATAGGGGGACACATCGTGTGCAACAGTGGCAGCTGCAGATGGAGTGCTCGTACGACTGCGCTCTGTGGACGAGCTTTCGCTTCTGGAGGAGGAGGAGGAGGAGGGTCGAACGCCTACAGCCAACTGTTTCCTATACCGTGGGCTAGGCAGCACTGTCCCACCACCGCTGTCCCCTGT
Organism: Dendrobates tinctorius; assembly: GCF_039654945.1. Lineage (NCBI taxonomy): Eukaryota > Metazoa > Chordata > Amphibia > Anura > Dendrobatidae > Dendrobates > Dendrobates tinctorius. The sequence continues at coordinate 4,040,241 of NW_027361743.1, read as the reverse complement.
GGACCCTGCATCCACCACATTAACCCAGTGCGCAGTGATGGACACGTAACGGCCCTGGCCATGCCGACTGGACCATGCATCATTTGTGAGGTGCACCTTTCCGCTCACTGACTGCTTGAGTGCATGGACAATGCGGTCTTTCACATGATGGTGGAGGGCTGGGATGGCTTTGCGAGAGAAGAAGTGGCGACTGGGTAGGTCATAGCGTGGTACTGCATAGGCCATGAGTTCGCGGAAAGCTGTGCTTTCCACCAACCGAAAGGGCATCATCTCAAACGAGATTAGTTTGGCAATGTGGCCAAATTTGAACATGAGCCTCCAATGACGACTCAGTGCTTTTACTTTTTACAACTGAAGAAGAGGAGGCGATAGAGCTGGAGGCTGAGTCAGCAATGTAAGACAAAACTTTTTCCTGATGCTCTGGCTTTAAAAGCGGTTTGCCAACTCCTAGAAAACTAAGCGTTCGAGGCCTTATGTAGCCAGACGATGACGCAGGCTCAACACCTCCTGCATTCGGTCCTTTTTTTTTCTCTTGCCACTACCATCAGATCCACCACCAACACCATCATTACCAGCTGCCAACCCCCGCCCAATTCCACGGCCTCTTCCACCAGCCTTCCTCATTTTTGGTAGAAATGTAGACAAAATCCAACAAACTATATAGTATGTAAAACAAGGTACAAGGTGTCTATAGGACAGGGGAGATTTTGAATGTCTGCACACACTTTTGGACACTGGACACTTTTGGATTGTGTGAGGCCCAATGAATATCTGAGCGCTATGTGACAGGCTCGATGGCACAGCTGTGACCTAAGTGACTAGAGGATAAGTGAGATTTTGAATCTCTGCACACACTTTTGGACACTGGACACTTTTGGATTGTGTGAGGCCCAATGAATATCTGAGCGCTATGTGACAGGCTCGATGGCACAGCTGTGACCTAAGTGACTAGAGGATAAGTGAGATTTTGAATGTCTGCACACACTTTTGGACACTGGACACTTTTGGATTGTGTGAGGCCCAATGAATATCTGAGCGCTATGTGACAGGCTCGATGGCACAGCTGTGACCTAAGTGACTAGAGGATAAGTGAGATTTTGAATGTCTGCGCACACTTTTGGACACTGGACACTTTTGGATTGTGTGAGGCCCAATGAATATCTGAGCGCTATGTGACAGGCTCGATGGCACAGCTGTGACCTAAGTGACTAGAGGATAAGTGAGATTTTGAATATCTGCACACACTTTTGGACACTGGACACTTTTGGATTGTGTGAGGCCCAATGAATATCTGAGCGCTATGTGACAGGCTCGATGGCACAGCTGTGACCTAAGTGACTAGAGGATAAGTGAGATTTTGAATGTCTGCACACACTTTTGGACACTGGACACTTTTGGATTGTGTGAGGCCCAATGAATATCTGAGCGCTATGTGACAGGCTCGATGGCACAGCTGTGACCTAAGTGACTAGAGGATAAGTGAGATTTTGAATGTCTGCACACACTTTTGGACACTTTTGGATTGTGTGAGGCCCAATGAATATCTGAGCGCTATGTGACAGGCTCGATGGCACAGCTGTGACCTAAGTGACTAGAGGATAAGTGAGATTTTGAATGTCTGCACACACTTTTGGACACTGGACACTTTTGGATTGTGTGAGGCCCAATGAATATCTGAGCGCTATGTGACAGGCTCGATGGCACAGCTGTGACCTAAGTGACTAGAGGATAAGTGAGATTTTGAATGTCTGCACACACTTTTGGACACTGGACACTTTTGGATTGTGTGAGGCCCAATGAATATCTGAGCGCTATGTGACAGGCTCGATGGCACAGCTGTGACCTAAGTGACTAGAGGATAAGTGAGATTTTTAATATCTGCACACACTTTTGGACACTGGACACTTTTGGATTGTGTGAGGCCCAATGAATATCTGAGCGCTATGTGACAGGCTCGATGGCACAGCTGTGACATAAGTGACTAGAGGATAAGTGAGATTTTGAATGTCTGCACACACTTTTGGACACTGGACACTTTTGGATTGTGTGAGGCCCAATGAATATCTGAGCGCTATGTGACAGGCTCGATGGCACAGCTGTGACCTAAGTGACTAGAGGATAAGTGAGATTTTGAATGTCTGCACACACTTTTGGACACTTTTGGATTGTGTGAGGCCCAATGAATATCTGAGCGCTATGTGACAGGCTCGATGGCACAGCTGTGACCTAAGTGACTAGAGGATAAGTGAGATTTTGAATGTCTGCACACACTTTTGGACACTGGACACTTTTGGATTGTGTGAGGCCCAATGAATATCTGAGCGCTATGTGACAGGCTCGATGGCACAGCTGTGACCTAAGTGACTAGAGGATAAGTGAGATTTTGAATGTCTGCACACACTTTTGGACACTGGACACTTTTGGATTGTGTGAGGCCCAATGAATATCTGAGCGCTATGTGACAGGCTCGATGGCACAGCTGTGACCTAAGTGACTAGAGGATAAGTGAGATTTTTAATATCTGCACACACTTTTGGACACTGGACACTTTTGGATTGTGTGAGGCCCAATGAATATCTGAGCGCTATGTGACAGGCTCGATGGCACAGCTGTGACATAAGTGACTAGAGGATAAGTGAGATTTTGAATGTCTGCACACACTTTTGGACACTGGACACTTTTGGATTGTGTGAGGCCCAATGAATATCTGAGCGCTATGTGACAGGCTCGATGGCACAGCTGTGACCTAAGTGACTAGAGGATAAGTGAGATTTTGAATGTCTGCACACACTTTTGGACACTTTTGGATTGTGTGAGGCCCAATGAATATCTGAGCGCTATGTGACAGGCTCGATGGCACAGCTGTGACCTAAGTGACTAGAGGATAAGTGAGATTTTGAATGTCTGCACACACTTTTGGACACTGGACACTTTTGGATTGTGTGAGGCCCAATGAATATCTGAGCGCTATGTGACAGGCTCGATGGCACAGCTGTGACCTAAGTGACTAGAGGATAAGTGAGATTTTGAATGTCTGCACACACTTTTGGACACTGGACACTTTTGGATTGTGTGAGGCCCAATGAATATCTGAGCGCTATGTGACAGGCTCGATGGCACAGCTGTGACCAAAGTGACTAGAGGATAAGGGAGATTGGATTGCTTTTAAAAAAGCAGTTTGCTGAGCAGTGGGTAAACAGCAATGCCAGCCTGTCAGGAAGCCTTAAAAGGCAGCCCAACAACCAACACCACTGATACACCACTATATAGCCTCCCCTTGCACTGCACACACAGTGACTGGTGTGTTGTGCAGGCCAAATTGCTATCAGCAGCAGAAGCAATTTTTTTTTCTTCTCAGCAGGACAAAAAAAAAAATTGGGATTGCTTAAGCAGTTTGAGGCCCAATGAATATCTGAGCGCTATGTGACAGGCTCGATGGCGCAGCTGTGACCAAAGTGACTAGAGGATAAGGGAGATTGGATTGCTTTTAAAAAAGCAGTTTGCGGAGCAGTGGGTAAACAGCAATGCCAGCCTGTCAGGAAGCCTTAGAAGGCAGCCCAACAACCAACACCACTGATACACCACTATATAGCCTCCCCTTGCACTGCACACACAGTGACTGGTGTGTTGTGCAGGCCAAATCGCTAGCAGCAGAAGCAGTTTTTTTGTCTTCTTCCCTGCCTAACGCTCTCCCTACAGAATCAGCAGCAACCTCTCCCTATGCTAAGATCGGCAGAAGTAAGATGGCGGTCGGCGTGCACGCCCTTTTATACCCCCTGTGACGCCCACCAAAGCAAGCCAATCACTTGCATGCCCTTCTGAAAGATGGTGGTGACCCGTGCCTATGTCATCACGTTGCCCACAGTGTCCGTGGATCCTGATTGGCTGAAAAAGAGCGCAAAACAAACTTTTGAAACGCGACTTTGGCGCGTAAGTCGCCGACCTCGTGGCCGACCTCATCCTAGGGTCGGGTTTCGTTTCATGAAACCCGACTTTGCCAAAAGTCAGCGAATTTTGAATTTTTTCGACCCGTTTCGCTCAACTCTAATGACGACTACTGGTTGGCCAGCATCCTGGATCCACGCTATAAAGGCAAATTACAAAACAATGTTGTGGACTGATTTTTCAAATACCGCTCACACAACTGGTAATACTGCATCGATGGAAAGTGACAGGAGACAGCAGTTGTCAACTATGGTTACAAACTACTTTTCCTCCCATATCGATGTTCTCCCACACAGGTCATTCCCCTCTGACTATTGGGCCGCTAAACTGGACACCTGGCCTGAATTGGCCCAATATGCCTTACAGGAGCTCGCTTGCCCAGCTGCAAGTGTGCTATCGGAAAGAGTCTTCAGTGCAGCTGGATCAATCCTGACAGAAAAAAGGACCCATCTGTCAACCCAAAATGTGGATGATCTAACCTTCATTAAAATGAACCACGCATGGGTTTCCAAGGATTTTGTCCCACCTTCCCCTGATGACACATAGGGTGACAGAAAAATGGCTTGCTTTGGTCCACCTCTTCCTGGTACTTCACCTATTTCGCCTTTTGCATCAGCTGAATGTCCAACATCAACATATGCCACTTTCTAAAACTCCCTAACTGTGCTGCCTCCCCCCATGGCCGGGGTCACCACCTAGCGCACGACACCGTGCGAGTGCCGTTGCCCTGGACAGGTGGGTAGGCCGACTCTTGGGCGCGGGCACTGGCACAGGGTCCCTCATAGTGCAATCAAGTGTCTCTGACGGTGGTGGTGCACACCCGCCATCAGACACACCGCTGTACTATGAGGGGCCCAGTGCCAGTACTGACGCCCACGAGTGGGCCCCCCTTGCTTGGGCAGGGCCCCAGCATTTGCAATCTTTACCTCTCCCTGCTCCTCCGCTGTGTAATCTGGGCCGTCAAATCCATACTGTGCCTGACACCGTCTGAGCCTGCCTCCTGATGTATAGACATACATTTTGAATGTGTACGCTATCCATACATGTTATCCGGGGATACGGTACCCTTTCTAACCTTTGTGCAATCACGTGCAATCCATACTGGGCCTAACATCGTCTGAGCCTGCCTCTTGAGACATATATTTTGAATGTGTACGCTATCCATACATGTTATCCGGGGATACGGTACCCTTTCTAACCTTTGTGCAATCATGTGCAATCCATACTGGGCCTAACACCGTCTGAGCCTGCCTCCTGAGACATATATTTTGAATGTGTACGCTATCCATACATGTTATCTGGGGATACGGTACCCTTTCTAACCTTTGTGCAATCACGTGCAATCCATACTGTGCCTAACACCGCCTGAGCCTGCCTCCTGAGACATATATTTTGAATGTGTACGCTATCCATACATGTTATCTGGGGATACGGTACCCTTTCTAACCTTTGTGCAATCACGTGCAATCCATACTGGGCCTAACACCGTCTGAGCCTGCCTCCTGAGACATATATTTTGAATGTGTATGCTATCCATACATGTTATCTGGGGATACGGTACCCTTTCTAACCTTTGTGCAATCACGTGCAATCCACACTGGGCCTAACACCGTCTGAGCCTGCCTCCTGAGACATATATTTTGAATGTGTACGCTATCCATACATGTTATCTGGGGATACGGTACCCTTTCTAACCTTTGTGCAATCACGTGCAATCCATACTGGGCCTAACACCGTCTGAGCCTGCCTCCTGAGACATATATTTTGAATGTGTACGCTATCCATACATGTTATCTGGGGATACGGTACCCTTTCTAACCTTTGTGCAATCACGTGCAATCCATACTGGGCCTAACACCGTCTGAGCCTGCCTCCTGAGACATATATTTTGAATGTTTACTCTATCCATACATGTTATCTGGGGATACGGTACCCTTTCTAACCTTTGTGCAATCACGTGCAATCCATACTGGGCCTAACACCGTCTGAGCCTGCCTCCTGAGACATATATTTTGAATGTGTACGCTATCCATACATGTTATCCGGGGATACGGTACCCTTTCTAACCTTTGTGCAATCACGTGCAATCCATACTGGGCCTAACACCGTCTGAGCCTGCCTCCTGAGACATATATTTTGAATGTCTACGCTATCCATACATGTTATCTGGGGATACGGTACCCTTTCTAACCTTTGTGCAATCCATACTGGGCCTAACACCGTCTGAGCCTGCCTCCTGAGACATATATTTTGAATGTGTACGCTATCCATACATGTTATCTGGGGATACGGTACCCTTTCTAACCTTTGTGCAATCACGTGCAATCCATACTGGGCCTAACACCGTCTGAGAATGATAGATGGGGCCCACCATACACTGGAACATTCCAAAGGTGGACATCAGACACTGGAGCAGCATTTACAGGGCCCATTATACACTAGAGCATTAGAAATGGGGCCCATTATGTTTGAAGCATTATTTGGGCCCATAAGACAGTAGAGCTTCATCCATGGGGACCAACATATACTGTAGCATTATGTGGAGCTCATCATATACTGTTTCAAACATTATATGGGACCAATGATTCTGTATGGAGAAATAGATGGGCCTCGTCATGAGATGTAAAAAGTGAGGTATTTTTCATTGTACTATACCGCTATTTCTCTGCCGTATCGGAGCATGATGAGTTGTGGTATGTGTTAACGGGGCGCTCTTTCGCCCAGGGCACATGAAAACCTGGAGCCAGCCCTCCCCCCCCACAGTCTGTAGCCAAATAACCCCCATTTTTCAGTGCGTAACTTGTATTATGAAGTTAATTAAGGTTGACAAGCTTAAGTAAGAAGAATTGATGCTTTTGGCTTTCAAATGGGCACTGTAGGTGTGTTTCCTGTCCTCCTCTCACTGCCGACTTTTATTCCCCATTGACTTACATTGGGTTTCGTGTTTCGGGACGACCCCGACTTTTCCCTATAATCGGACGATCTTGCTCGACCCGACTTTTGGAAAAGTCGGGTTTCACGAAACGAAACGCGACCCTAAAAAACCAAAAGTCGCTCAACTCTACCAGAGAGGTATAAGATGAGTATGAGGATTTTTAATTTTGTTTTTACATATAACATTTATTATGTTCTGGGGCCTGAAGAGCAAGGACTTAATAAGGGACATCACATTTGTGAAGAATAACTCCTCAGCAAATCGAATTTCCCAGGAAAAATTTGTGATCAGGCGATTTCGAATTTTGCCTGATCCACTCATCTCTAGTATTAAGGGGGCTTTACACATAGCATCACCGATTTTGTGACGCAACAGCGATATTGCTAGCGATATTGCTACATGTGATACTCACCTCCGATCGGCTCCCCCGCTGACTATCGCTGATTGCGCAAGATCGGCTTGGTCCATTTCTCGTCATCGGCTTCCTGCTGGCGCCGACGAGCGAGCCATGGACGCAGGCGAGAAGGACACCCTCGCCGTGTCTGAAAGGTAAGAGCGACCGCCAACCGCTGCTACATCGCTGTGAGATCTGCCTGTTTGGCAGCTCACTAGCGAACATTTAGCGATGCACCAGCGATCCTGACCGGGTCATATTGTGGTCAGGATCGCTGGTGCATCGCTAAATGTAAAGGGGCCTTTAGTCAATTTGAAAGTCATGCCAACCTTCATGTTGGCATGATCATTGGCTTCGTCGCAGCTCCTCCTTGGCCATGGTGGGGAAGCATTGTGTGAACGTACCCTAAGAACTTTGTCTCACTCCTACTCTAGACAATCAGTACTCTCGGTGTCTTGTGTATATTTGACCGACATGTTAAATAATACATGTAGAACCTGATATAACTATGTATCAGCCCTGTCTGTTTTATAACTTTCTTCATGGCGGATAAGAATAATAGCTGCAGATTTTTATAATCTGTAATCACTTCAGCCAAAAGCAGAAATGTCCTTTCCCAATATGCTCATGTCTAAAGTTGTATCATCCAGAACATAATTTGTTCATTTTTTTTTGCAGAAATAATGAAATTTCTACTCCACCAGCTGACATTTTACAAGTGATTGTTTCTTTGCAAGTACATTTCTATTAAAAGAATTTAAATTATGCTAAATGTTTCACTCTCCTGCCATCTACTTGACCATTTCCCGCTCTCGTCTGAAAGCCGTGATAGCTGATCTGCCGCCATAATTACTTGTTAACTGAAAAATGTTATCATTTATTTTTATAAAAGTACAACATACATCATTTTAGACATTTATATTGAATTTTCTGTAATTTCATGCTAATGTTTAATGGACGGAAGCACATTTATCTGTAGTCACTTAGTTACAGCTCATCTGGTAGACTTACTAGGCACGGTGGAGGGGGGCAAAGTGGAGTCTTTATCAGAATAATGAGCTATATCTTAAGATTTTGAGCTTTTTTATGGTCTTTGCATTTCGTCTGGGTATCTTAAATGACTCTTTAGGGTGTCGTTTTAGTCGTGTTATTTGCTAGATTGTTGTCATAGTTATATGGGAATGAAGGTGCTTTTTCTTCCATTATATCAGATGTGGCTTTCTGGCAGTGCGTGTAATACAATGATTCGGCTACTTTTATCTTCTGGGAGTGTTTTTACACTTGATGGTTTACTATCACATCAATAAAAGGAAAAACCTAAGACATCCATAAAAAATGCATCAAAGGCAACATACCGCAAATTAATGTTATATTGTGGATGAACTTCTAGAAAAATCTATGACATAATTAAAGTGAAATATCTTGTTTGATCTCTAGATGGGTAAAGTTGGACAACTTGAAGATATCACTTCTTCAAACTTGAAGGTGTTGTTTCATCATCACAGTATACTTTAATATGAGAGCTGCCAAGTCCAATGTTATACGGAGATGTTTTCAGCAGCTCTACATTTCCCGTAATGTACTGTATTACCAGTAGTGGTTACGGAGTGGTTATACACGAGAAAGACTTCCTACTGGCCTATAGTTGGGTGTTCCATGTGTGAAAGCCCCTTGTATGACATTCACGTGCACTTAGAACATATGGCCAAGGAGTGGTACTAATGCAACTACCTCTTTAGTAGAGCTATCCACTTTGGAACATGTGGGGGAACCTTACAGCAATGATTCTATTCCCTAGATGTTCCCAATGAATCAATGTGGTTTCCATGCCACGCCTCATTAGAGGGATTTTAGCATGAGCGATGGCGATCAGAAGATGTGGTGAGGACCAGATGGATGACGATGAGAGGCGGAGACGGTGGAGAGGAAAGCGTCAAGGTGAGTACAAGGAATTTTTTTATTTGTAAACCTTTTGGTGGCCCATTTTGACATTTTTCTGAATTTGCACGGAAGCTAATTGCAAAAAAAAATCTGTATTTTGCAAATGTGGATTTTTATAAAATTCAAGTAGCATTCAATTCCTCTCTATTATATTCACTTATCTTTATTGGACACGTTTGTAGACTGACAATGATCAAAGAACAGTGAGCTTGCACTCTTACATTTCCTCTTCACTCAACATATAGATTTATATATAACACCTGCACAGTAAAAGTATGCATACCTTTGAACACCCTGAGCATTGGTGCCTAAGTGTGATTGTCACGTTTACACCTACTTATGTTAACATGTTATGCACCAAGGTTATACACTGGATTGCAAAAAGTATTCACCCCTCTGCATTTTTCCACGTCTTGCTACTTCACAAACTCGAAATTCACTGTTTTCTTAGGGTATGCATCGGTTCATGTAAAGAACATGCCTACGACTGTGAACATTTGGTTTTATTTTTATTGTGAAGCAAACAACAAATAGGACATAACAGCTTAAAACTTTAGTGTGCATAACTATTCACCTCCCTGAAGTCAGTACTTTGTGGAGCCTTCTTTTGTAGCTATTACAGCTGCAAGTCACTTTGTATTAGTACCTATGAGCTTTCCACATCTTGCCAATTGGATATTTGCACATTCATAATGTGTCAAAACTGCTCCAGTTTCTTCTGTGTAGATGGTTTCCTCTTTTGAACAGCAATCTTCAAGTTTGGCCACAAATTCTCAATTGGATTAAGGTCTGGGCTTTGACTAGGCCACTCCTGATTTAGCAGTATGCTTTTGGTCATTGTCTTGTTGGAAGGTGAACCTCCGTCCCAGTCTCAAATAAGTGACAGACTGAAACAGGTTTAAATCAAGAATATCCACATATTTTTCACCTCAACTCAGACCATTTTACCTGTCCCTGCTGCTGAAAAACATCCCCATAGCATGATGCTGCCACCACCATGTTTCACTGTAGGGATGGTGTTCTTGCGGTGATGATTTGTGTTGATTTGGTGCCAGACATAGCATTTATCTTGGTGGCCAAAAAGTTCAATTTTAAGTTTCATTTCACCACAGCACATTTATTCATACATTTGGGTAGTCTCTCACATGTCTTTTGGCAAACTCAAAACGAGCCTTACATTTTTTTGTATGTAAATAAAAGCTTTTTTCTTCCCATTCTTCCATAAAAGCCACCTCTATGGAGTGTATGGCTTATTGTGCTTATTTTTTTCTTATGGACAGATATTCCAGTCTCTGTTTGGGAACTCTACAGCTCCTTCAGGGTTACCTTTGGTCTCTGTGGTGCCTTTCTGATTAATGCCCTCCTTGCCCATGGGTGAGAGTTTGGTGGGCAGCCCGCTCTTGGCAGGATTGTTGTTGTACCATGTTCTTTCCATTTGATGATTGGTTTGATTTTGTTTTGAGGGATCATCAGATTGGGTTATTTTTTCATAATCCAACCTTGACTTGTACTTCTCAACAACTTTGTCCCTGACTTGTTAGGAGATCTCCTTGGTCTTCATGGTGGTGTTTGATTAATGGTTCTTGTTAATGGTGTTGCAGCCTCTATGGCCTTTCAGAAAAGGTAACGTGTATATACTGACAGACCATGTGACACTTAGATCGCGCACAGGGAGACATCCTGTCACTAAGCTTGTGACTTATGTAGGAAATTGCTTGCACTGGAAATTTTGAGGGGCTTCTTCTACCATAAATTTAATTTATATCTATATTTTTCTCACTTCACATCACTAACATCGACTATTTAGTGCTGATGCATCACACACATATCGGATTAGAAAAATATTGAAATACAAGTACCAAAGTAGCAAATTATGTAAAAAGCCAAGGGGGTGAACACTTTTGCAATTCAATGTACAGTCTGGCTTAAGAAAACTCAATTTCCCTGACTATCATGAAATACTAGGGACAATCATTGCATTCTCTGCATGTCAGCTCTGTGCATTGGTTGTAACTCTGCCACAAAGCAATTGAGTAAAACTAACCTTTATGATAATTTTTATGTTTCTTTAAAGGGAATCTGTCACCCTTTTTTGGACTATCAGCTGCCGGTATTGACATATGGGGCTTATCTACAGCATTTTGTAATGCTGTAGATCTGCCCCCGATGTAACCTGAAAGATAAGAAAAACACGTTGGATTATACTCACCAGAGGGGGCGGTCTGGTCCGATGGGTGTCGCGGTCCGGTCTGGCGCCTTCCATCTTCATACAACGCCGTCGTCTTCTTCCCTTCCTTTCGTGGCTCCGGCGCACTGCTCTGCCCTGTTGAGGACAGAGCAGAATACTGCAGTGCGCAGGCAACTGACCTGTCCCGACGCTGTAGATAAGCCCCTGATGTCAATGCCAGTCAAAAAAAGGGTGACAGATTCCCTTTAAGGGATATCTAAGCTTTGAATTCTTTTTTATATAATTTTGTCCAGTATAGAAAGATATGAATAGAGATGAGCAGATCATGTAAAAGTCGAATTCGCCTTTTCGTGCAGTTTTCCTGGGCAATTTGATTATCTGAGAAGTTACTCTCTTCAAATTTAATTTGACTTATTATAATCTGAGGTCTCTCCTCCCATAGGCATCTTGGGCGTGTTCGGATAATATATTCGAGTCCCCACTTCTGCATGTTTTCCGGTGTGGTAGACGACCACAACCCATGCAGGAATTTCCTGTTTGTTAGGCAATCCCTGCAGGTGTTGAGGCTGTCTACCACCACAAAACATGCAGCCGCAGGGACTCGAAAATAATATATGAGCAGTACACCCAAGATACTCTGATAACACCAGTGCATGATCGGACAACATGTTATCTGACCACGTTCGCTCACTAGTGCTGAACAATACCCCAAGAATGAGAACTTTTGCTTTTTTACACAAACACAGAAAAGAATAGTCAACACAACAATGCAAGAAACACGCCATGGAGAAACTTGGAACTCAGACTTGTGTCTCCAAGATTTTTTTCTCCCACTTCCATTTATTCAGGTTATTATAGAATAAAATTGAGACATTCAGAGTAACGGAGGTGACCTCTCAAGGTCATACAGAGCCGGCTCTTGGACTCAAAGTACAGTCAATTTAGAAGCAAAATCTTAAATTACTAGGTTTCTCTAAGAAAAGATTCATTTGACAGAAAGTTTCACACTGATGTCTGCACCATAAATCATTGTGACAGAAGACTTAATGTATTTTATATTTATTTATGTTCCATCTGTAGAAGCTCTGCTATAGGTTTATATGAGACTCATTTCCTGCCTGATCTAAAGGCCCTGTCTCGCATAGCGAGATTGCTAGCGAGATCGCTGATGCGTCACCGATTTTGTGACGCAACAGCGATCTCGCCAGCGATCTTGCTACATGTGACACATAGCGGCGACCGGCCCCCAGCTGGATATATCACTGATCATGCTCGAATGTCCTGGGCCATTTTCTCATCCTCAGCGTCCCGCTGGCTAGCATACATCGCTGTGTTTGACGCTGATGAGCGACCTCGTTGGCGACGTAGAACTCAGGGACGCAGGCAGGAATCGTTCAGAATAGCTGCTGTGTGACACGCACCAGCGATCCTTACCAGGTCACATCATTGTCGGGATCACTTGTGCATCGTTGAAGAGATCTGCCTGTTTGACAGCTTACTAGCGACCATGTAGCGACGTACCAGCGATCCCTACCAGGTCGTATCGTTGTTGGGATCGCTGGTGCATCTCTATGTCAAACGGGACCCTAAGGCTGTGATGAGTGCACTATAGGGGCTCCTGGCCCTACAGACTTGGCTACACTCACTGCCAACTCACTATTGGTAGATACAACTATACAATCAGAGTAAAAAAAATCAAATATTTGTACCTTTCCTTAGAATGAATGGACATAAATTTTTAGGAAACCTTTATTTGCTATTTTGTGGGGTGGTGCCTTCAGAAGCACTGCCCCATAGGAGACTTGCCAACTAAACTTTGGGAGAGGTGGACCACTTTCACAAATCGCTGAAATAAATGGGCAAAAGTTTTGGGGTGGGCACTGTACATCTTTTGGGGGTACTGAAGTCATTTGCCCAATTACAAAATGGTCTGATCAGGGTGAGCAGTCACATAGCCAGAGAGAAAAATACTGTATGTATACTCACCAATGGCTAAACGAAATAGTCAGAAGAATCGTGTTAGTGCAGGTAGCAGCAGGTTCGCAGAATGCAGTGACGAGACGCGAGACTGGTTGAACTTTGAAAAGCAAACTTTTTGTAATTTAAAGCCGCTAGGGCTATACTAAGCAACCAAAAAGGGATAACAAAGTTGTCCTCGCAGGGATTCAGTACAACTAAACACTATTTGAAAAGAACAGCAAGGAATAATGAACGACCAACAGTCAAAAAAACCCATAAAAAGTAGTATTTTATTAGTATACATCACAAAAATTGACACAGATTAACATGAAAAGGGGGGAATATCAAGGCATACAAAATGGCAAAAATAGGCCATACGTGCTGTCTGCAAAGTCCAAAACTCTATAGTATAAAAAGTAAGGAGAAAATCCCTATTGATCATATATTAAATGACGCAAAAAGTTTTTGTGGTTATAAAGCAATTAATAATAGTCATACGGCCATCATAAAGAAGCTAGTGACATATGATGGGAATTGTCACATCAAATGACAAATCTCTGCAGTTAGCTTGTCAGTCATCAGAAAGTTAAAGGACATATATACAAAGCACAAGTGTGCATTACCGGCCATATCGACCGACCAAACTCACTGCAGGTGAGTAGATAAGGGACCAAAATAAATGACCTATGTAAAGCATAAACAGCGTTACCTGGATAATTGGAGACAGACACGCAGGCCGACCCCGACGCGCGTTTCGGAGCTGGGCAGCTCCTTCCTCAGGGGGCGTGGCTAAAGCGCAATTGTATGAAATTTATATAGCGCTAGCCAGATGATTATTGGACGCGCAATCTGTCCATCATGCACAGGGCAGCGCCTCCCCAGAAGAAACCGGAAACATGCGGGCCCCACGTGATCCAGCGCATCTGAGAGAGGAGGCAGCCACTGGGCCGACTGAACAGTGCGCAAAGCGCATGACCGGAAGAGCACTATCGGCCATCTTGAAGGAGGCAATAACAAGGCACCGACAAGGGGAATACAATAAAATCAAACACGCCCCATATCCAAAATTACAAAACGATCATAATAAGTACACAAAACACAAAATGGACAATATTAAGAAAGAATCGGAGTATTTGTAAATAGATAATTGCACCAAAAAATAACAAAAAAAGATAATAATCAGTATTAATACTAGAAGCCAAAGAATATATATATATATATATATATATATATATCTATATATCTAACATATATATTTAGACTTATTGAGGTGCAATAAAATTGCATCCACAAAAAATATATATCCAAATATAGGATAACTGGCGTTTCTTCAGTAAAACTAACCAGATATAAACTGAATAAAAAATGGAACCACATATATAGATGAAAACCAGTCAATATAAAGGTGTGGAATGAAAGACTTCTTTTTAAACAGTATATAAAGGGGACACTTCCGATATCTTCATATGGACATGGGTAGAACTGCAAACTTGAACAGGAAGACGTCACTGGCATCCTCCACAGAAATACATAAGTCATGCGAAATAACTGAAAGAGAAAAGTTGAAATTAAAATGAATAAAAAAATTAAAATATAATGCTAAATTGATGCCAATGTCCAGCGAACGGGGACTACAAAAATGGGGCATAGGATATATTCTCATTTAGGCCATCTGGATGTACCGTACCTAATATCCAAATCCACCTGGTCTCCAATTGAGCCAGGCGGCCGGAGAGTTTACCACCCCTTATATTCATCTTAAGAGCATCAATGCCACGAATCCTCAGTAATAGAGTTGAGCGAAACGGGTCGAAAAATTTCAAAAGTCGCCGACTTTTGGCAAAGTCGGGTTTCATGAAACGAAACCCGACCCTAGGATGAGGTCGGCCACGAGGTCGGCGACTTACGCGCCAAAGTCGCGTTTCAAAAGTTTGTTTTGCGCTCTTTTTCAGCCAATCAGGATCCACGGACACTGTAGGCAACGTGATGACAAAGGCAGGGGTCACCACCATCTTTCAGAAGGGCTGCAAGTGATTGGCTTGCTTTGGTGGGCGTCACAGGGGGTATGAAAGGGCGTGCACGCCGACCGCCATCTTACTTCTGCCGATCTCAGTATAGGGAGAGGTTGCTGCTGATTCTGTAGGGAGAGCGTTAGGCAGGGAAGAAGACAAAAAAACTGCTTCTGCTGCTAGCGATTTGGCCTGCACAACACACCAGTCACTGTGTGTGCAGTGCAAGGAGAGGCTATATAGTGGTGTATCAGTGGTGTTGGTTGTTGGGCTGCCTTCTAAGGCTTCCTGACATTCCTGCATTGCTGTTTACCCACTGCTCCGCAAACTGCTTTTTTAAAAGCAATCCCAATTTTTTTTTTTTGTCCTGCTGAGAAGAAAAAAAAACTGCTTCTGCTGCTAGCGATTTGGCCTGTACAACACACCAGTCACTGTGTGTGCAGTGCAAGGGGAGGCTATATAGTGGTGTATCAGTGGTGTTGGTTGTTGGGCTGCCTTCTAAGGCTTCCTGACATTCCTGCATTGCTGTTTACCCACTGCTCCGCAAACTGCTTTTTTAAAAGCAATCCCAATTTTTTTTTTTGTCCTGCTGAGAAGAAAAAAAAACTGCTTCTGCTGCTAGCGATTTGGCCTGCACAACACACCAGTCACTGTGTGTGCAGTGCAAGGGGAGGCTATATTGTGGTGTATCAGTGGTGTTGGTTGTTGGGCTGCCTTTTAAGGCTTCCTGACAGGCTGGCATTGCTGTTTACCCACTGCTCTGCAAACTGCTTTTTTAAAAGCAATCCAATCTCCCTTGTCCTCTAGTCACTTTTGTCACAGCTGTGCCATCGAGCCTGTGACATAGCACTCAGATATCAGTGGGCCTCACACAATCCAAAAGTGTCCAGTGTCCACAAGTGTGTGCAGAAATTCAAAATCTCCCTTATTCTCTCGTCACTTTTGTCACAGCTGTGCCATCGAGCCTGTGACATAGCGCTCAGATATCAGTGGCCCTCACACAATCCAAAAGTGTCCAGTGTCCACAAGTGTGTGCAGAAATTCAAATTCTCCCTTATCCTCTAGTCACTTTGGTCACAGCTGTGCCATCGAGCCTGTCACATAGCGCTCAGATATTCATTGGGTCTCACACAATCCAAAAGTGTCCAGTGTCCACAAGTGTGTGCAGAAATTCAAAATCTCCCTTATCCTCTCGTCACTTTTGTCACAGCTGTGCCATCGAGCCTGTGACATAGCGCTCAGATATCAGTGGCCCTCACACAATCCAAAAGTGTCCAGTGTCCAAAAGTGTCTGCAGAAATTCAAAATCTCCCTTATCCTCTCGTCACTTTTGTCACAGCTGTGCCATCGAGCCTGTGACATAGCGCTCAGATATCAGTGGGCCTCACACAATCCAAAAGTGTCCAGTGTCCACAAGTGTGTGCAGAAATTCAAAATCTTCCTTATCCTCTCGTCACTTTTGTCACAGCTGTGCCATCGAGCCTGTGACATAGCGCTCAGATATCAGTGGCCCTCACACAATCCAAAAGTGTCCAGTGTCCACAAGTGTCTGCAGAAATTCAAAATCTCCCTTATCCTCTCGTCACTTTTGTCACAGCTGTGCCATCGAGCCTGTGACATAGCGCTCAGATATCAGTGGGCCTCACACAATCCAAAAGTGTCCAGTGTCCACAAGTGTCTGCAGAAATTCAAAATCTCCCCTGTCCTATAGACACCTTGTACCTTGTTTTACATTACTATATAGTTTGTTGGATTTTGTCTACATTTCTACCAAAAATGAGGAAGGCTGGTGGAAAAGGCCGTGGAATTGGGCGGGCGTTGGCAGCTGGTAATGATGGTGTTGGTGGTGGATCTGATGGTAGTGGCAAGAGCAAAATAGGACCGAATGCAGGAGGTGTTGAGCCTGCGTCATCGTCTGGCTACATAAGGCCTCGAACGCTTAGTTTGCTAGGAGTTGGCAAACCGCTTTTAAAGCCAGAGCATCAGGAAAAAGTTTTGTCTTACATTGCTGACTCAGCCTCCATCTCTATCGCCTCCTCTTCTTCAGTTGTAAAAAGTAAAAGCACTGAGTCGTCATTGGAGGCTCATGTTCATGAACCACACCTTTCCTTGTGTCCTTCACCCCAACCAAGATTGAAGGATGACGCAGGCCATACTACTGATTACTCCATGGAGCTGTTTTCACATACCATGCCTGGATTATCAAGTCAAATGGTGAATTACCCATGCCAAGATGAATCTGACATGGAGTGCAGTGATGCACAGCCGCTGATGGATGATTATGCTGGTACATTCACTCAGAGCACTACATTGTCCTCGCAGTGTACAGAGCCAGATTCTGACCCTGATGAGACTCAGGTGCCCCTTCCCGCACACTATACCACCATACACGGTGACACAGAGGAAGGTGCACATGACATAGAAGAGGAGGTGATGGATGACCCAGTTGTTGACCCAGATTGGCATCCATTGGGGGAAGAGGGTGCTGCTTCCAATAGCTCAGATGAGGAGCATCCACAGCAGACATCGACATCGCAACAGCTGTTATCTGGCAGGCCCGGAGCACTCCAAAGACAGGTTCCAAACATCAAAAGAGTTGCTGGACAGCTTGTCCAGAGGGTCAAAAGATCACAGCGTGCTAGGCCGCAAAATGTCTGCCAAAGTAGGAAGAGTGCAGTGTGGCACTTTTTTGAACAAAATCCTCATGATCAGGCCAAGGTTATCTGTAAGAAGTGTGCAAAGACCTTTAGCCGAGGGAAAAATCTGAAAAATTTGAATACCAGTTGCATGCTTAGACATTTAACCAGCATGCACTTGCAAGCGTGGACACAACACCAAACCTCAAGTGCCACATGTGCAACTGATCACAACGAAGGTAGTCAGCAACGCTACATTGTTTCCCCCACAGTAAGCCCACCGGTTAGCACAGCAGCAAATGTTGAGGTGTCGTTGCAAGGCCACAGCAGTCAGGGAATCCCACTGTTATATCAACAAAAGACTGATTCTAGGCCATCAGAAAGAACACCAACTCCATCACCATCATCAACCCTCTCTCAGTCCGTCCTGTCCACCGCTACTTCCACCATATGCAGCTCTCAAGTCCAGCTCACCCTCCCAGACACTATGAGTAGGTCAAGAAAGTACTCAGTCTCTCATCCGCGTACACTGGGTTTGAACGCCCACATTGCCAAACTAATCTCGTTTGAGATGATGCCCTTTCGGTTGGTGGAAAGCACAGCTTTCCGCGAACTCATGGCCTATGCAGTACCACGCTATGACCTACCCAGTCGCCACTTCTTCTCCTGCAAAGCCATCCCAGCCCTCCACCATCATGTGAAAGACCGCATTGTCCATGCACTCAAGCAGTCAGTGAGTGGAAAGGTGCACCTCACAACTGATGCATGGTCCAGTCGGCATGGCCAGGGCCGTTACGTGTCCATCACTGCGCACTGGGTTAATGTGGTGGATGCAGGGTCCACAGGGGACAGCGGTGGTGGGACAGTGCTGCCTAGCCCACGGTATAGGAAACAGTTGGCTGTAGGCATTCCACCCTCCTCCTCCTCCTCCTCCAGAAGCGAAAGCTCGTCCACAGAGCGCAGTCGTACGAGCACTCCATCTGCAGCTACCACTGTTGCACACGATGTGTCCCCCTATCGAGCAGCTAGTGGAAAGCGTCAGCAGGCTGTGTTGCAGATGATGTGTTTGGGCAACAGACACACCGCCGAGGTGCTGGCTGAGTACTTGAAGCGACAAACTGAGTCATGGCTGGGCAGTGTACATCTTGAGGCAGGCAAGGTAGTTAGTGATAACGGCCGTAATTTTGTGGCAGCCATAGCCCTTTCAAAACTCAGCCATATACCTTGCTTGGCTCACACCTTGAACCTGGTGGTGCAGTGCTTCCTCAAAAATTATCCGGAGTTAACAGCCCTGCTCCAGAAGGTGCGAAGACTGTGCGCGCACATCCGCCGGTCACCTGTACACTCCGTTCGTATGCAGAAGCTGCAGCGATTGCTCCACCTTCCCAACCACCACCTCATTATCGACATTGCAACAAGGTGGAACTCCACCCTGCACATGGTGGAGCGGCTGTGCGAGCAGAGGCAGGCCATAATGCATTTGTGGGAGGATACACGGCCAGGCACTTTGAGAGCAGACATGGAGTTGACAGGTGTGCAGTGGTCGAAGCTGAAAGACCTCTGTAAAGTCCTTCAGTGTTTTGAGGAATGCACACGGCTGGTAAGCGCAGACGACGCCATCCTAAGCATGAGCATCCCACTTATGCGTCTGCTCATGCAAACTTTGACGCACCTTAAGGAGCAGGCGTCTGCAGCCAATGTTGATGAGGAGGAAGAGGAGGAGTGAATCCTTCATGACATTCAGCCATTGTCTGCTCAGGGACCTCTCCTGGACGAGGTGGAGGAAGAAGAAATGGCCAAGTTCTCCAAAAAATATGACATAGTTGTCATGGGAGATTTCAACTATCCAGACATTTGTTGGGAATCTCTCTCAGGCAAAACTAACAGGTCAAGGAAATTCTTATCCTCTCTTGCTGACAACTTTATCTTCCAAAAGGTAAAGGAGAAAACAAGGGGAACTGCTACCTTGGATCTAATCCTTATAAACAGGGAGGAAATGGTTGAGGAGGTAAAAGTGGCTGGGACCCTAGGAGGTAGCGACCATGCTATTTTAGAATTTTGGATAACTAGAGGCGGAAGACCTGTGAAGACTCAGACGTCAAGGTTAGATTTCAGAAAGGCAGATTTTAAGGGATTCAGAAAGAGAATTGGAGGGATCCAATGGCTGGATATCCTTAAAGACAAAAATGTCCAGGAAGGATGGGAAATCTTGAAAAATGAAATTCTCAAAGCACAGTTGTTAACAATTCCGAAAAGAGGGAAGAATAGGAAGCATTTAAGGAAACCAGGATGGATGAACACAGAACTTAAGCACATGCTAAAAAGGAAAAAAAAAATGTTTATAAAATGGAAAGAGGGAGGCATATCTAAAGAAGAATATAATGCTGTCTGCAGAACCTGCAGGGCACAAATCAGATTATCTAAAGCTGAAAATGAATTGAGGCTTGCAAGAGATGTCAAAAGCAATAATAAAGGATTTTGGGGATATGTCAAAAGTAAAAGAAAAGTCAAAGATGCTATAGGATTTTTACAGGATGAAAATGATGAAATGGTAAGACAGGATGTTGAGAAGGCTGAACTTTTAAATTCCTATTTTGCATCTGTTTTCTCTCAGAAAGGAAATGTAACATCAACTGTTATTCACTGTCCTATTAAGGGAATAGAAGAATCCAGGATATCTATAAACAGAAAGATAGTGAGGAAACACTTAGCTAACCTAAATGAATTCAAGTCTCCAGGTCCAGATGAATTACACCCCAGAGTACTGAAGGAGATAGCAGAAGAAATTTTTGAACCCCTCTCCATAATCTTTGAAAATTCTTGGAGAACAGGAGATGTGCCAGAAGACTGGAGAAGAGCAAATGTTGTTCCTATCTTCAAAAAGGGGAAGAAGGTGGACCCAGGCAACTATAGGCCGGTGAGTCTGACTTCTATACCAGGAAAGATCTTTGAACAAATTATTAAACAACATGTATGTCAATACCTGGATAAGAATGAAGTGATTAAACAGAGTCAGCATGGGTTTGTAACTAATAAGTCATGTCAGACTAATTTAATTTCCTTCTATGACGGTATTACTGATTGGGTGGATCAAGGAAATGCTGTAGATATAGTATATCTTGACTTCAGCAAAGCATTTGACAAAGTCTCTCATACAATCCTTATTGAAAAAATGACTAAGTATGGAATGGACAAGGCAACTGTTAGGTGGATTCATAACTGGCTTAGTGATCGGACCCAAAGAGTGGTCGTAAATGGCTGCACATCCAGTTTGAAGAATGTCTCAAGTGGGGTACCACAGGGCTCTGTCCTGGGCCCTGTATTGTTCAACATCTTTATCAACGATTTAGATGAAGGAATTGAGGGTAAACTGATTAAATTTGCTGATGACACAAAGCTAGGAGGGATAGCTAATGCTAGAGAAGAGAGAGAGAGGATTCAAAAAGATTTAAATAAACTGGAGAAGTGGGCAGCAACTAACAGAATGGTTTTTAACAGGGAGAAATGCAAAGTACTACATCTGGGCAATAAAAATGAAAAAAGCATATATAGAATGGGAGGAATAGGGCTAAGTGACAGCACATGTGAAAAAGACTTGGGTATACTAATAGATCACAGACTGAATATGAGTCAACAGTGTGATGCAGCAGCAAAAAAGGCAAATGCAATTCTAGGATGTATTAACAGAAGCATACAGTCTAGATCACGTGAAGTCATTATTTCCCTCTACTCCTCTTTGGTCAGACCTCATCTGGAATATTGTGTCCAATTTTGGGCACCACATATTAAAAAAGACATCAACAAACTGGAGCAAGTTCAGAAAAGAGCGACCAGAATGGTGACCGGTCTGCAAACCCTGTCTTATGAGGAAAGGTTGCAGGATTTGGGAATGTTTAGTTTGCAAAAGAGAAGACTGAGAGGAGACTTAATAGCTGTCTACAAATATCTAAAGGGCTGTCACATTGTAGAAGGATCAACTTTATTCTCATTTGCACAAGGAAAGACTAGAAGCAATGGGATGAAGCTGAATGGGAGGAGACACAGATTAGATATTAGAAAAAACTTTTTGACAGTTAGAGTGATCAATGAGTGGAACAGGCTGCCACGAGAAGTGGTGAGTTCTCCTTCCATGGAAGTCTTCAAACAGAGGCTGGACAGACATCTAACTGGGATGATTTAGCGAATCCTGCTTTGAGCAGGGGGTTGGACCAGATGGCCCAGGAGGTCCCTTCCAACTCTACGCTTCTATGATTCTATGATTCTAAGAGGAGGAGGATGATGGGGATGATTACTTAGGGGAGGAGGATGCATCTCGTGGGGCAAGTGAAAATGTTGGCGTGGCAAGGTCTGTTACAGGGTTTGTGCGTGACTGGAGGGATGTGGATTTGCCAGAAAGTGCTCCTCCAACCAGCACTCGCAGTGCATCATTGACACCGGGAACATTGGCCCACATGTCAGATTATGCCTTGCAGATCCTAAAAAGGGACCCACGCATTGCCAAAATAATGAACGATGACGACTACTGGTTGGCCAGCATCCTGGATCCACGCTATAAAGGCAAATTACAAAACATCATGCCACAGGAGAACCTTGACCTAATATTGGCTAATAAACAAGCAACTCTGGTAAATCGGTTGCTTGAGGCATTCCCAGCACACAGCAGCGGTGCTGGTTCTCACACGAGCCGTACGGGCCGGGGGCAGCTTGGCAGAGGTGTTCGTGGTGCACACAGCAGAAGTGGCGTTGGAGACAGGGGTTTCATGACAATGTTGTGGACTGATTTTTCAAGTACCGCTCACACAGCTGGTAATACTGCATCGATGGAAAGTGAAAGGAGACAGCAGTTGTCAACTATGGTTACAAACTACTTTTCCTCCCATATCGATGTTCTCCCACACAGGTCATTCCCCTTTGACTATTGGGCCGCTAAACTGGACACCTGGCCTGAATTGGCCCAATATGCCTTACAGGAGCTCGCTTGCCCAGCTGCAAGTGTGCTATCGGAAAGAGTCTTCAGTGCAGCTGGATCAATCCTGACAGAAAAAAGGACCCGTCTGTCAACCCAAAATGTGGATGATCTAACCTTCATTAAAATGAACCACGCATGGGTTTCCAAGGATTTTGTCCCACCTTCCCCTGATGACACATAGGGTGACAGAAAAATGGCTTGCTTTGGTCCACCTCTTCCTGGGACTTGACCTATTTCACCTTTTGCATCAGCTGAATGTCCAACATCAACATATGCCACTTTCTAAAACTCCCTAACTGTGCTGCCTCCCCCCCCATGGCCGGGGTCACCACCTAGCGCACGACACCGTGCGAGTGCCGTTGCCCTGGACAGGTGGGTAGGCCGACTCTTGGGCGCGGGCACTGGCACAGGGTCCTTCATAGTGCAATCAAGTGTCTCTGACGGTGGTGGTGCACACCCGCCGTCAGACACACCGCCGTACTATGAGGGGCCCAGTGCCAGTACCGACGCCCACGAGTGGGCCCCCCTTGCTTGGGCAGGGCCCCAGCATTTGCAATCTTTACCTCTCCCTGCTCCTCCGCTGTGTAGTCTGGGCCGTCAAATCCATACTGTGCCTGACACCGTCTGAGCCTGCCTCCTGATGTATAGACATATATTTTGAATGTGTACGCTATCCATACATGTTATCTGGGGATACGGTACCCTTTCTAACCTTTGTGCAATCACGTGCAATCCATACTGGGCCTAACACCGTCTGAGCCTGCCTCCTGATGTATAGACATATATTTTGAATGTGTACGCTATCCATACATGTTATCTGGGGATACGGTACCCTTTCTAACCTTTGTGCAATCACTTGCAAGCCATACTGGGCCTTACACCGTCTGAGCCTGCCTCCTGATGTATAGACATATATTTTGAATGTGTACGCTATCCATACATGTTATCCGGGGATACGGTTCCCTTTCTAACCTTTGTGCAATCACGTGCAATCCATACTGGGCCTTACACCGTCTGAGTCTGCCTCCTGATGTATAGACATATATTTTGAATGTGTACGCTATCCATACATGTTATCTGGGGATACGGTACCTTTTCTCACCTTTGTGCAATCACGTGTAATCCATACTGGGCGTGAGAACGGCTGGCGAGCTGTTAAGCAAGCTACAGCACCTGTGGTTTGTACACGTAAGTTTTTCATTTTTTCAGGAATGACGGTTAGGCCTAATTCCGGAACTGCGGTTGACCTGCACTTACTGGGAAATCATTGTTCGCGGGTAATAATTGTAATCAGTGATCCCCATCACTAACGTTGTTCAGCGGGTTATCTGCACCTGTAAGCGACAAACGCTGGCCTTTTCAGTGTAGCGCACATGCAGCCACGGACATGTAAGGGCATGACACACCAGTTATTGGCCAATCTCAAGTGCCAGAGCCTCACGTGTCCCTCTAGTAAGCCGGACTCGGACCGCGGGGCATGACGGAGTCTCGTTCGTTAGCGGAATTAAGCTTGCAATGTGTGCATCTGTTCTGTAGCTGGCATGGTTGAGGTTTCCCAGGTGGAGTCGAATTTAACCGTAGGCTCCATTCCTGGTGGTGCCCTTCTGGACATTCCTTTAAAGTTCAGCTTTGCAACCATACTGCCCACGTAAAACAAACACTTTGCCTTCATGAACGCTGTTTGGAGGGTCATGACTCGTGGGAATAACGCCGCCCAATCAGTTAACCTGCTAGAGAGATCGTTCGTTGCTCCCAAGCATGACATCACACTCCCTAGGAAGAAGGTAATGCCACTGTGGCGACCGTACTCCTGGGGGCGACACAAGTGCACTGATGCCCAGCCACTGCTCGATGAATCTGCTGGTACATTGACCGAGACCACTACATTCCCCTCGCACGCTACACGACCTGAATCTGACCCTGATGAAACTCAGGTTACCCTTCCCATATACAGTTCCATCTTACACGGTGACAAAGAGGAAGCTGCAGATGAAAGTGCAGGTTCGGCCCACCCGCCATCAGACACACCACCGTACTATCAGGGGCCCTGTGCCAGTGCCGTCGCCAACGAGTGGGCCCCCCCTGCTTGCTCAGGATCACAGCACTTGCAAAGTTGAAATACTGTGCAATGAGATGGAAGATGGGGACGACGAGGAGTCCAGACAAGTACAGGGATTCCCTAGCGAGGAGACTTATTTGATTGTTTTCAATGTTGGGACAGCAATTTTTGGGGAGCACTATACTCTGGAGAATGATAGATAGGGCCCACCATACACTGGAACATTCCAAAGGTGGACATCAGACACTGGAGCAGCATTTACAGGGCCCATTATACACTAGAGCATTAGAAATGGGGCCCATTATGTTTGGAGCATTATTTGGGCCCATAAGACAGTGGAGCTTCATCCATGGGGACCAACATATACTGTAGCATTATGTGGAGCTCATCATATACTGTTTCAAACATTATATGGGACCAATGATTCTGTATGGAGAAATAGATGGGCCTCGTCATGAGATGTAAAAAGTGAGGTATTTTTCATTGTACTATACCGCTATTTCTCTGCCGTATCGGAGCATGATGAGTTGTGGTATGTGTTAAAGGGGCGCTCTTTCGCCCAGGGCACATGAAAACCTGCAGCCAGCTCTCCCCCCCACAACTTTAGCCAAATAACCCCCATTTTTCAGTGCGTAACTTGTATTATGAAGTTAATTAAGGTTGACAAGCTTAAGTAAGAAGAATTGATGCTTTTGGCATTCAAATGGGCACTGTAGGTGTGTTTCCTGTCCTCCTCTCACTGCCGACTTTTATTCCCCATTGACTTACATTGGGTTTCGTGTTTCGGGACGACCCCGACTTTTCCCTATAATCGGACGATCTTGCTCGACCCGACTTTTGGAAAAGTCGGGTTTCACGAAACGAAACGCGACCCTAAAAAACCAAAAGTCGCTCAACTCTACTCAGTAACATACTGTTGCATTGATGAAACTCTTTGAAATGTCTAGGCAACGTTTTGAGAAGGGAATCATCCGTGCAAGTCAATGCGGCTTGTATTCCCAAAACGTGTTCCCTAACACGAACTTTCAACTGCCTCGTGGTCATGCCCACGTAGATTAGACCACATGGACATGTCGCGTGATAGATTATATAGCGAGTGGTGCAAGATATCCAATGTCTAATTTCAAACGACTTTGAACCATCATAGTTGGTAAAAGAGGTGCAGCGTTCAATGTTAGGGCAAGCCACACATTTACCGCATGGAGAACATCCATGTCTAGGCACAAAATTATCCAAAAAGGTACGTATTGGACGACTCACATAATGACTAGATACCAACTTGTCACGTAAATTACTGGCTCGCCTAAATGTAATGGAAGGCTGGTCCGGGAGAAGTCTACTAAGAATGGGATCAACCTTAAGAATTGGCCATGCCTTCGTCATCACCCTGCGCATCATCTCATGAGAGGAATGAAATGAGGTGATAAACCTCACTGTATTATCCATTTTTGGTCTATTCAAGGAAGAATTCCTGTAGAGGAGCTCATTGCGAGCTACATGTTTGGCTCGTTGGTAGGCTTTTTTGACACAGCGCTTACTGTAGCCACGTGCCAAAAACCGTGCCCGTAGTTCCTTAGCTCTTATTTGAAAATCAACGTCGGATGAGCAGATCCGACGTAGACGTAGGAATTGACCCACAGGAATAGACTTAATAAGATGGTGCGGATAGCAGGAAGAGGCATGGAGAAGCGTGTTAGTGGCAGTTTCTTTACGATATATATCTGTCTGGATCAATCCATCGGCAGCTTTCTTAATAATTACATCAAGAAAATTAATCTTTCCCATATCCCATACTAGGGTTAATTTGATGTTCAGATCATTGTGGTTCAAGAGAGACATAAATTGCAGAAGGTCGACGGAGCTACCCTGCCAGACAAACAAAGATATCGTCAATGTAGCGTGCCCATAATTGGACACGCTCAATTGACCCCTGTTTGTCGGACAGGAAGAGATCCCTCTCCCACAGCCCCAGGAAGAGGTTTGCATAGGCTGGCGCAAAGGCCGCGCCCATGGCAGTCCCCTGGAGCTGCAGGTAAAAGGACCCCTTAAACCTTAGAGGAACTGGCGACTGAACATGATAACGAGACAGGTATGATACCTCCATCTATTCGGTCACGGTCGACAAAGTTTCCCCCTCTAGCATCCTGCCCAAGTATTGACTTGTTTGTGCGGGTGGTCACTGAAGACTTTAAAAGAATTCCTAGGTTTGGCAAATTTGATAATTTGACTAGAGATGAGAGGGTGAGATTACAGTATCTTCAAAATCTGTCTGATGTGGTTTTAAAACCGGCAGATAAAGGTGGCAACGTGGTAATTTGGCCCATACAGATGTATGAGAAAGAGGCGTTTCGACAACTTGATGATCCGTTGTGTTATAGAAAGTTAACCTATAATCCTCTCTCAGCATTTGTTACCAAATTAGACCACATTCTTAATAAAGCAATTACTAACGGTATTATTACCAAACAGCTATCTTTGGCACTTACTGTAAAGGAACCCACCATCTCTACTTTCTACCTTCTGCCAAAAATTCATAAAAACATTATTTGTCCTCCAGGACGGCCCATTATATCAGGTAAGGGGAACTTTCTCGAAAACGTGAACAAGTGGATTGACCATCATCTCCAGCCGCTGGTGACCTGCCTCCCTTCATTCCTAAAGGACGCGAGTGATTTATTGCGGAAGGTCGATGGACTCTACATGGAGAGTGATACTCTTTTGGCTTCTGTTGATGTTGAGTCCTTGTATACCAGCATTAGACATCAGGATGGAATGTCGGCTGTCCGATTTTTCCTTAATACATCCACCGTTCCGGTAGCACTCAGGGACCTCATCCTGGAGCTTCTTGAGTTCACTCTTACACACAACTTTTTTGTGTTTAAGGGGTCCTTTTACCTGCAGCTCCAGGGGACTGCCATGGGTGCGGCCTTTGCGCTGGCCTATGCAAACCTCTTCCTGGGGCTGTGGGAGAGGGATCTCTTCCTGTCCGACAAACAGGGGTCAATTGAGCGTGTCCAATTATGGGCACGCTACATTGACGATATCTTCTTTGTCTGGCTGGGTAGCTCCGTCGACCTTCTGCAATTTATGTCTCTCTTGAACCACAATGTTCTGAACATCAAATTAACCCTAGTATGGGATATGGGAAAGATTAATTTTCTTGATGTAATTATTAAGAAAGCTGCCGATGGATTGATCCAGACAGATATATATCGTAAAGAAACTGCCACTAACACGCTTCTCCATGCCTCTTCCTGCCATCCGCACCATCTTATTAAGTCTATTCCTGTGGGTCAATTCCTACGTCTACGTCGGATCTGCTCATCCGACGTTGATTTTCAAATAAGAGCTAAGGAACTACGGGCACGGTTTTTGGCACGTGGCTACAGTAAGCGCTGTGTCAAAAAAGCCTACCAACGAGCCAAACATGTAGCTCGCAATGAGCTCCTCTACAGGAATTCTACCTTGAATAGACCAAAAATGGATAATACAGTGAGGTTTATCACCTCATTTCATTCCTCTCATGAGATGATGCGCAGGGTGATGACGAAGGCATGGCCAATTCTTAAGGTTGATCCCATTCTTAGTAGACTTCTCCCGGACCAGCCTTCCATTACATTTAGGTGAGCCAGTAATTTACGTGACAAGTTGGTATCTAGTCATTATGTGGTTCGTCCAATACGTACCTTTTTGGATAATTTTGTGCCTAGACATGGATGTTCTCCGTGCGGTAAATGTGTGGCTTGCCCTAACATTGAACGCTGCACCTCTTTTACCAACTATGATGGTTCAAAGTCGTTTGAAATTAGACATTGGATATCTTGTACCACTCGCTATATAATCTATCACGCGACATGTCCATGTGGTCTAATCTATGTGGGCATGACCACGAGGCAGTTGAAAGTTCGTGTTAGGGAACACGTTTTGGGAATACAAGCCGCATTGACTTGCACGGATGATTCCCTTCTCAAAACGTTGCCTAGACATTTCAAAGAGTTTCATCAATGCAACAGTATGTTACTGAGGATTCGTGGCATTGATGCTCTTAAGATGAATATAAGGGGTGGTAAACTCTCCGGCCGCCTGGCTCAATTGGAGACCAGGTGGATTTGGATATTAGGTACGGTACATCCAGACGGCCTAAATGAGAATATATCCTATGCCCCATTTTTGTAGTCCCCGTTTGCTGGACATTGGCATCAATTTAGCATTATATTTTAATTTTTTTATTCATTTTAATTTCAACTTTTCTCTTTCAGTTATTTCGCATGACTTATGTATTTCTGTGGAGGATGCCAGTGACGTCTTCCTGTTCAAGTTTGCAGTTCTACCCATGTCCATATGAAGATATCGGAAGTGTCCCCTTTATATACTGTTTAAAAAGAAGTCTTTCATTCCACACCTTTATATTGACTGGTTTTCATCTATATATGTGGTTCCATTTTTTATTCAGTTTATATCTAGTTAGTTTTACTGAAGAAACGCCAGTTATCCTATATTTGGATATATATATTTTTTGTGGATGCAATTTTATTGCACCTCAATAAGTCTAAATATATATGTTAGATATATAGATATATATATATATACACTCACTGGCCACTTTATTAGGTACACCTGTCCAACTGTGTGTTAAGACTTAATTTCTAATCAGCCAATCACATGGCGGCAACTCAGTGCATTTAGGCATGTAGACATGGTCAAGACAATCTCCTGCAGTTCAAACCGAGCATCAGTATGGGGAAGAAAGGTGATTTGAGTGCCTTTGAACGTGGCATGATTGTTGGTGCCAGAAGGGCTGGTCTGAGTATTTCAGAAACTGCTGATCTACTGGGATTTTCACGCACAACCATCTCTAGGGTTTACAGAGAATGGTCCGAAAAAGAAAAAAAAACCAGTGAGCGGCAGTTCTGTGGCCGGAAATGCCTTGTTGATGCCAGAGGTCAGAGGAGAATGGGCATACTGGTTCGAGCTGATAGAAAGGCAACATTGACTCAAATTGCCACCCGTTACAACCAAGGTAGGCAGAAGAGCATCTCTGAACGCACAGTGCGTCGAACTTTGAGACAGATGGGCTACAGCAGCAGAAGACCACACTGGGTACCACTCCTCTCAGCTAAGAACAGGAAACTGAGGCTACAATTTGCACAAGCTCATCGAAATTGGACAGTAGAAGATTGGAAAAACGTTGCCTGGTCTGATGAGTCTCGATTTCTGCTGCGACATTCGGATGGTAGGGTCAGAATTTGGCGTAAACAACATGAAAGCATGGATCCATCCTGCCTTGTATCAACGGTTCAGGCTGGTGGTGGTGGTGTCATGGTGTGGGGAATTTTTTCTGGGCACTCTTTGGGCCCCTTGGTACCAATTGAGCATCGTTGCAACGCCACAGCCTACCTGAGTATTGTTGCTGACCATGTCCATCCCTTTATGACCACAATGTACCCAACATCTGATGGCTACTTTCAGCAGGATAATGCGCCATGTCATAAAGCTCGAATCATCTCAGATTGGTTTCTTGAACATGACAATGAGTTCACTGTACTCAAATGGCCTCCTCAGTCACCAGATCTCAATCCAATAGAGCATCTTTGGGATGTGGTGGAACGGGAGATTCGCATCAGGGATGTGCAGCCGACAAATCTGCGCCAACTGTGTGATGCCATCATGTCAATATGGTCCAAAATCTCTGAGGAATGCTTCCAGCACCTTGTTGAATCTCTGCCACGAAGAATTGAGGCAGTTCTGAAGGCAAAAGGGGGTCCAACCCGTTACTAGCATGGTGTACCTAATAAAGTGGCCAGTGAGTGTATATATTCTATGGCTTCTAGTATTAATACTGATTATCATCTTTTTTTGTTATTTTTTGGTGCAATTATCTATTTACAAATACTCCGATTCTTTCTTAATATTGTCCATTTTGTGTTTTGTGTACTTATTATGATCGTTTTGTAATTTTGGATATGGGGCGTGTTTGATTTTATTGTATTCCCCTTGTCGGTGCCTTGTTATTGCCTCCTTCAAGATGGCTGATAGTGCTCCTCCGGTCATGCGCTTTGCGCACTGTTCAGTCAGCCCAGTGGCTGCCTCCTCTCTCAGATGCGCCGGATCACGTGGGGCCCGCGTGTTTCCAGTTTCTTCTGGGGAGGCGCTGCCCTGTGCATGATGGACAGATTGCGTGTCCAATAATCATCTGGCTAGCGCTATATAAATTTCATACAATTGCGCTTTAGCCACGCCCCCTGAGGAAGGAGCTGCCCAGCTCCGAAACGCGCGTCGGGGTCGGCCTGCGTGTCTGTCTCCAATTATCCAGGTAACGCTGTTTATGCTTTACATAGGTCATTTATTTTGGTCCCTTATCTACTCACCTGCAGTGAGTGTGGTTGGTCGATATGGCCGGTAATGCACACTTGTGCTTTGTATATATGTCCTTTAACTTTCTGATGACTGACAAACTAACTGCAGAGATTTGTCATTTGATGTGACAATTTCCATCATATGTCACTAGCTTCTTTATGATGGCCGTATGACTATTATTAATTGCTTTATAACCACAAAAACTTTTTGCGTCATTTAATATATGATCAATAGGGATTTTCTCCTTACTTTTTATACTATAGAGTTTTGGACTTTGCAGACAGCACGTATGGCCTATTTTTGCCATTTTGTATGCCTTGATATTCCCCCCTTTTCATGTTAATCTGTGTCAATTTTTGTGATGTATACTAATAAAATACTACTTTTTATGGGTTTTTTTGACTGTTGGTCGTCCATTATTCCTTGCTGTTGTTTTTCAATTTTGACAGTTGCCCTTTATAGTCCTGCATATATATATGTGCCCTAGGGGGATATTTCTATCATGTAACTTGGTTAGTATTGGTTACATATATACACATATATATATATATATTATGCATATCACAATCATATTATATACTATTTGAAAAGAACACGACTAACCCGGCCGAGGCCGGTTACTATGGGGCCACGGTATGGCCATCTACGGGTCCTTATACTCTATAATTTCACTTTTCCCTCCTGACGTCCCTCGGCGTCTCTGTGGAAGCTGCGTTGCTGATGAAGCTGCTTTGGCGTCTTTGATAAGGCTGTTCTGGCGTCTTTGATGCGGCTGCTGTGGCGTCTTTGATGAGGCTGCATGGTGTAGCAGCCGCTGGGCCCAGCTGCTGAAGATTCGGAGTAGTCCTCAGGCGCCCCAGCGCCCAGGAGGAGTTGGGGCACAACAAGCCCTGATGGAGTCCTGAGATGAAATAACCCCCTGTTGTAACAGCGGGGTTGCGCTTGTTATGGAGTTCAATGGGACTCCTGTCCCCAAGCAGGGTTGTGTTGCAGTGCTCAAGAGTGGCGGTTTACTGGCCGCGCGCACAGCCTGGGGCTGTGTGCAGAGTGTCTCTGTTGACAAAGAACAGGCCCAAACTGCCGACTGCAGCGGGATGAAGGCAGCTGTGAGCGGTGATAGACAGGCCGCAACCACGGGCTGTCGTGAAACTGCAGCGTCCGCGGGTGGCAGCGGGCAGGCCGCAACCGTGGTCTGAAGGGGGATGGCAGCAGCCGGGAGAGGGAGTGGATAGGCCGTGGAGGGCTCGAGCTCAGCGGTAATGGCCGAGGATGACCGGGAGCAGATCGTAACCCGGGATTGGGGTGAAGAGACAGTCCCCTGTCAGTAAACTCGGCGCCTCTTTCCTGAGGGCCACTGCGTATCTGCTGGTCTCTTCTCTGAACTGTCAGAGTCCTTCCCATTCTCTCACACCCCCTCCATGTCTGACGTATCAACAACTGACTCCTCTGCGCGCTCCCTGTCCCTTTTATACTTGCCCTTGCTGTCCTGTCACTCTCAACAGTCCACTCTCCTCCTCTGTTCCCCGGGTACTGTTTCCTTAGGAACTCAGATGGCGGTCCCCTTGGTTCCGGCCCGGACACTCAATGGGGGTCCTCCTCCCTACACTCCTCCGTTCTGTAAGCTCGCCAGTCCTCGTGCGAGGGCCTCAATATACTTCGGCTGGTCTGCGGAGGTGTCAGTTTTCGTTGCCATATGAACTGGTTCTCTTCGTATCGTTCGGGGGGTATGCCGGCTGTCGACCGCTCGGATCGTCTTAGTTCGACGAGAGTGGAGTCTTCTGGGGTGGTGGCCGGTGGTGGGCTAGCTGGATCGGGCAGGCTAATTGTGTCGGTTGGTTTGTCATTGAGTAGAGAGCCCCTGGTTATTGTGGGGAAGTCTTCTTTGTCGTCCGAGTCCCAGAACATGGGCAATTGTTCAGAGACCTGAGGAGCATGTTCAGGTTGTTTCGGGTCGGTGGAAATACAGGGGCGTAGCATATTCCGATGCACTATGCGGGTAGTCAGCGTTTCATATTTCTCGGGTCGCATTTCGTACACAGGTTCTTCAGGGTTTATACGGCGTAGGACCTGATAGGGACCCTCTTCCCAGCATGGCTCTAATTTGTTCTGGGGACGTTGGTCTAGTACGAGTACTCGGTTTCCGCTTTGGAGGTCGGCAGATAGAGATGAACTCTTTCTTGGGTGTTCTAAGTCTTGAAGTTTGGTATGTACGATTTGATGAAGAGTTTGCAGCCTGTGCCGGTGATTTCGGACCCATGATGATACCCAAGTCCAGGGCTGAGGTTCCTCTGGTTCCAACTTTACCTCCGTGATCCCCTTGCCTTCGTGTCCGAACAACAGGGAATAAGGGGTATAGCCGGTAACTCAATGTGCTCGGTTGTTATAGACCCATACTAGTTCAGGGACATATTCGGGCCAACGGGCCTTCTTGTCACTCTCCAGAGTATGCAACATTTGGATTAATGTCTGATTAAATTGCTCGCAGGCCCCGTTTCCCTGCGGGTGGTATGGCGTGGTCCGGGATTTGTCAATACCATAGAGACGGTGTAGTTCCTCCATTATTTTTACCAAAAAACATGCTCCTTGATCGGAATGTATCCGTTGAGGGCAGCCATAAACTTGTATAAAGTTTCTACA
Organism: Dendrobates tinctorius; assembly: GCF_039654945.1. NCBI lineage: Eukaryota > Metazoa > Chordata > Amphibia > Anura > Dendrobatidae > Dendrobates > Dendrobates tinctorius. The sequence continues at coordinate 4,006,212 of NW_027361743.1, read as the reverse complement.
AATTGCGGAAGCGGCCCCAAGGCGGACAAGGATTCTTCTATTCGGGGTAGTGGATACGAGTCTTTGATAGTACAAGCATTCAGCTTTCGATAGTCCACGCAGAATCGTAAGGTGCCATCCTTTTTGCGGACAAACACAATAGGAGCTGCCCAGGGGCTTTGGCTTTCTCAAATCATTCCCTTTCATAGCATTTGGGCCAGCAAAGTTTTCACCTCTTGGTAGAGTTGTGGAGGAATCTGTCGATATCGTTCACGGATGGGGGCTGCTCCTGCCATGGGAATTCCATGGGTGATGGCGGTGGTACATCCAAAATCTTCCTCATGACTAGTAAATACTTCGTGGTACTGTCTGAGCAGTGTTTTTTTTCTGAGAAAGCTGGGCTGCAGTTAGTCCGGAGAGTTCGGCCCACATTTGTTCCAGGATGATTTGACCCTTTTCCTGAGTTGAAATTTCGGTAGCCTGTAGAGTACGGAGAGTTACTGCCCAGGGGTCCTCGGATTGCACTCTCAATTGAACTGCAGGGGCTGGTAGTACTTCTTCAAAAGGCCTTACTATCTTGGCCAATTCTGTCCAGGGCTTCAGGGTGATGTCTTGGTCTTCAAGGTTGATGCAGCGCACCAGGACAGTACCATTCTGCACTGTGGTCAGGGAGCGAGCCACCAGTATGCCAGGGGGTAAGCTCTCCTAGTAGCATGGCTTCACCTGCATCTCCATGCCTTCCAATGGTATCAGGGCTCAGATGGGCATGGCCACCACTGTCTGTCCAGGGGGTAGTACAAGCAGGTGAGCCGCTGGTGCGATGACTTTGCCCAGGGCCTTGCCCTCCTGGCAGTCCTGCAGGACTCATGCTTCCCACACCAACTGCTGGAATACATGCCCTTGGGCCGTGCGGGAACCCCACTGTTTCAAGGTCTCATGCGTGGGATCATTGAGGAGTACGTTGCCGAACTCCGGCAGTATGTTTATGCCCAGAATGACTGTGTGCTGTTTATCAATTTCTCCGTGGGTCAGAACCACTCCTCTGCAGCCGAGGGATTTACCACACAGCGTCACCTGTACGCATACCACCCCGGCAACAGGGACCGGTAGTTGATTGGCGGCTACCAGTCTGATCATGTGTCCCCACTGGGGTCTCGCTGCCTCGGGGAAATTCTGCCGAAAATAAGTTGCAGGCAAAGTTGTTACTTGTGACCCTGTATCCACCAGGCACCGGACGGCATGGCCCTCGACTTCTGCCCACACCACCGGACACTTTGTGGCCAAATCTTCGGGACTTCCACCACCCCTAATCGTGGTTTCTGGCTCCGAGCGGCATCCCCCCAGCCCGGAGCCCTCTTGTTTAATGGCTGCTGGGGTTGGTATCTCCCACGCCGTGGACACTCTCGGGCGAAGTGGCCCGGCTCCCCGCACTCATAGCACCGGGTCTGCGAGATCTGTCCGTCCCGGGTGGGGCGGGGTCCCCAGGGACCAGGGTTGAAACTAGGCCGTCCAGTCCCAGACTCAGTCCTTCTTTTCACTTCAGCCAACTCGCCCTGCATGTTCTTCAACTCCTGCTTCATTTCCTCTACCCATTGAGGCTCCGCAACTGCGTTCAGGGAAGCCTCCACACTCCGGACCTTCCCCACGGGGACCGCCATTTCCTACTCCTGTTCTTGAGCGCGTGCTTGACTTCCCACCTTAGAAAAGTCTATACGTGGATTCATTCTAATCTGCTCCCGTAATGCCTGCTTTATTAACGCGTCCCGCAGTCCAGTCACCAACAGGTCGCGTAGTGTAATGTCAGCAGGTCCTACCCCTACGCCGTCTTTTCTTTCGATGACCGTGTGTAACTCTTAGAGGACATTCATATACTTGGTGATGGTCTCCCCCTCCCCCTGCATCCAACTGAACAACCGAGTTCTTAACTCTCCCACGTTGGTTGTGTCCCCATGGGTCTATTCTAAAATCTGCAAAACCTTATCAAAAGGTGTTGCGGTGTCCCGAGGGTTTTAACATCACTGAATTCCAAGCCTCCCTGTCTAATGCCATGAGAGCTACTTCTGCTTCCAGGTCAGGAGTCATTGGGTCATTCGAAAAAGCCCCCGCATTCGCTCTGTCCAGCTCCATAGCATGGTATTGGAGCTGGAAAATCTAAGTAGGTTGCTCAGCATAGCCCCCAACGAAATGCTGGAATGAGGGCCCTCGTGAACTGTTGAGTTCACAACCCTGCCCTGGTCTGGGGCATCATTGTCCGCGCTCGGAGACTGCATCCTGCCGACTACGCAAAGTGTAGGTAACAGCAGGTTCGCAGGATGCAGTGACGAGACGCGAGACTGGTTGAGCTTTGAAAAGCAAACTTTTTATAATTTAAAGCTGCTAGGGCTATACTAAGCATCCAAAAAGGATAACAAAAGTTGTCCTCGCAGGGACTCAGTACAACTAAACACTATTTGAAAAGAACATGACTAACCCTGCCGAGGCCGGTTACTATGGGGCCACGGTATGGCCGTCTATTGGTCATTATACTCTATAATGTCACTTATCCGTCCTGACGTCCCTCGGCGTCTCTGTGGAAGCTGCGTTGCTGATGAAGCTGCTTTGGTGTCTTTGATAAGGCTGCTTTGGCGTCTTTGATGAGGCTGCTGTGGCGTCTTTGATGAGGCTGCCTTGGCGTCGCAGCCGCTGGGCCCAGCTGCTGAAGATTTGGAGTAGTCTTTGTGCGCCCCAGCGCCCAGGAGGTGTTGTGGCAGAACAGGCCCTCATGGAGTTCTGAGATGAAATAAAACCCTGTTGTAACAGCGGGGTGGCATTTGTTAGGGAGTTCAATGGGACTCCTGCCCCTAAGCAGGGTTGTGTCACAGTGCTCAAGAGTGGCGGATTAGTGGCCACGCGCACAGCCTGGGGCTGTGTGCAGAGTGTCTCTGTTGACAAAGAACAGGCCCCAACTGCAGACTGCAGCGGGGTGAAGGAGGCTGTGAGCGGTGATAGACAGGCCGCAATCACGGGCTGACGTGAAATGGCAGCATCCGCCGGTGGCAGCAGGCAGGCCTCAACCGCGGGCTGAAGGGGGTTGGCAACAGCCGGGAGAGGGAGCGGACAGGCCGCGGAGGGCTCGAGCTCAGCGGTAACGGCTGAGGATGACCGGGGGCAGATCGTAACCCGGGATTGGGGTGAAGAGACAGTCCCCTGTCGGTAAACTTTCCTGAGGGCCACTGCGTAGCTACCCTCTGCTGCTGGTCTCTTCTCTGAACTGTCAGAGTCCTTCCCATTCTCTCCGTGTCTGACGTATCACCAACTGACTCCTCTGCGCGCTCCCTGTCCCTTTTATACTCGCCCCTCCCCTTGCTGTCCTGTCACTCTCAACAGTCCACTCTCCTCCTCTGTTCCCCGGGTACTGTTTCCTTAGGAACTCAGATGGCAGTCCCCTTGGTTCCGGCCCGGACACTCTGTGGGGGTCCTCCTCCCTACATTAGCACTGTGCAACTTCTGATCTCAATGAGATGGTGGAATTAGTTGAGTAGACTGTTTATTGATTGTATTTAGTTAACCTTATGTAGAACGAGACGACCAACCTTTTTTTTAAATAAAAACACAATTTGGTGATAATCTGTTGGGACATGTTTTGACTGTATGTGTCAGTCATTGGCCACCCGTTGATTGTGATGTGAGCTGCTGCCTTATGAGGGTTCTGTTAGATCATCATGATAATTGAAAACCGAAAAGAACTACACTGGAGTACAAAGTCCATAATTAAAAATGTATAGAAATTTTATTAATGATTAAAATAACAATCACAATAATGACAAAATTACATATATAGTATATAGATCAGGCAATAATGGCTGGGGTCAAATAATAAAATTAAAGCAAATTTGTCTCAAAATATAAGCACCATATGGGAATAACCATGCTAATACCTCGTCCCAATATACTGTAAGTAATTAGCACAACAGATAAATAGTAGTCAGAGGTATAAAGCGTAATTAGACAAAGTGCTTACCCATAATGAGCTGTATGTGACCACAAGCCACCGCAACCGACGCGCGTTTTGCCCACTCTTTTTCAAGGTGCGGTCATGTTTTCATTATCATGATAATGTATTGAATTTGCATTGTGAGAAATGAGAGTCCTTAAGGACATTTTTGGCAAGGTGATGGTAGACACATCTGTAGACTTCTTACCTGAAATATCTTCTAAGTCAAGTTATAAAGGTGATATCATGAAGAAAAAACGTATCCAGCTTCCAAAGTTTTCAGAATTGATTGAAAAGTTAAATTACCAAAGCATCCATGACAGCAGCAACGCGTTTCGAACGCAGCCAGCATTCTTTGTCAGCGTGCTCTCTTGGATACTTTGTAATTTTAACTTTTTCAATGAATTCTGCGAACATTGGAAGCTGGAAACATTTTTTCTTCATGGTTTCTTCATCAATTTGTGATAATTTGTTGGGAGATGTTTATGTTGTATGTGTTTATATGTGGCAAACCAGTGGTTTTGATATGAATTTCTGCCTGATAAGGGTTCTGTTAGATTGTCATGATAATATATTGAATTTGTATTGCAAGAAATAATGGTCTTTAAAGAAATTTTTGGCAGGGTGACACATCTGTAGACTTCTCTGGCAAACTGCTTGGATTCTTGGTTCGCATAGGGTACCAATAAGTCTCTCCTTGTGCCAGGGTAGTCATATGGATTCCTTGGGTACCAAACTAAATAATTTTTCTTGGCTTTTAGGAAAGTCTAGCTATAATTTTGACCTTGACACTTGCAGAAAGAATTCGGCAGAGGCGTAAAATGTTGCCCAACCAGGTGTGGACATATCATTGGTGCAACCGCACAGGGGCCCAAGAGGTAATGGGGCCAATTTTCACCTCTAAAACATGTGGAATTGTGCATTATTATAACCTATTGGACTGCAAAGGCCCGTATTTTGCTCTTGTACATGGGGCCATTTTCGTGTGTGTGCCCTCCAAATAACTGTAGGGTGCCCTAATATTTCTGATGGTGTCCTTGACTAAACATTTTATTCCGGGTAAAAATCATGTAATTTGTGTTTGTGAATTCCCCTGTACACAGAGCAGTCTCCATTACACGGGCTGTCCCCCTCCTCCTACAGAACATGTTCATTATCATTTTCAATTGGAATTAAGCTTTGGGTTATGATGCCATACGTTGGCAATTTGCTTTTCCATATAAAACTACATTATGGTTTAATACATCCCATAGTCTTGATGTCTAACATTTACTAGATGGAATATGGAGCTGTTAATTGAATTATCCCGAGGAAATTTTCAAGGAGTAAGAGATAAGGAAACTAATACCGAGTTCATATGGATGATTATGAGCAGTCGTAATGATATACTTTATATTATGATGTGGCGTAAACTGCAGAAATGGAAGCTTTGTGATTCTCCGCAGCATGGAGGTCAAATATAGGCAAAGCGAAAATCGAGTGATTGGAATTTGCCAGTGGAGTCAAAATTAGAATAAACTGAAATCACACTTCTACTATGGACACTGGCTGTTGTTCTAACATATAATTATATTTATTTACCTAGTACAAAGGTCTCCATTTCCTATTACATCTCTCAGCATGCCCTGATAGTTTTACACTGAAAGTCATGATTCCGAAATAGCCGAACGTCCATAAGTTGGAGACCTCTGTGGCTAAGAAGGACACATTTGTTAACCACCATAGCCACAATTTATCATAGCACACAATGAGAGTTAATACTTGCAACAGGTGTAGAGTCGTAGGTTTAGAGACCATTATAGTCACAGACCGTCAGAAGAAGTTGGGAAACAGCAAGATGGACTGCCTAGCCTCAGTTGGTCAAGGCAGGATAGATATTGCAAGTTTGCAATAGGCATTTACATACACAGACCATTATCAGGGTATATTGTGAATTTTGCTTTTGCAACAGCTATATTTTTTGGAAACCACTGTAAAATTTTTCATCTTGCATGCTACTGTAACCACAGGCTGACGACTATGGCTTTTAGTCTTGTAACAGCAGGAGAATCTGAATTTGACGCCGTTGCCCCTCTCGTTCATAGCAGAGTGCGATGGATCAATTGACAACCCTGGCACAATAACACCACTAAAAACCTCCGTCAAGTGTCCAGGGTTGCAGAGCGGCGTTGGAAGAAAACGAATTCTCAAGATGACTTCACTGCATTCAAGCAGGCAACACTCGCTTTCAAATCTGTATTCTGCTAAACAGGCCTACTTCACAACCCTCGTATCTTCCCTATCCTACAACCCCAAACAGTTATTCAAAACTTTTAACTTCCCCCTCCACCCACCACTGCTCCCTCCAACCTCTCTTATCTCTGCTGAGGACTTTGCCACACACTTCAAAAATAAAATCGACCAAACAAGGCAAGTCTTCATTGTTCAACCACCACAACCTCTTTTTATACCAGACCAATGCCCAAACCCCATAACCTCCCTATTTAACACCACTGAAGGGGAACTTAATTGTATCCTCACTAAATCGCACCTCACAACCTGTGTAGTCGACCTCATCCCATCCCACCTCCTCCCCAACCTCACCACCACTCTTATCCCATCCTTAACCCACCTCTTCAACCTATCACTAACTTCCGGTACCTTCTCTTCTGCTTTCAAACATGCTTCAGTCACGCCTATCCTTAAAAAGCCAACCTTTGACCCAACCGCTATGTCCAGCTATCACCCAATATCGCTGCTTCCAAACTCCTGGAGCAGCACGTCCACACTGAACTTTCCTCCCACCTCTCATCTAACCTGCTCTTTGACAATCTTCAATCTGGTTTCTGCCCCCATCACTCCACTGAGACAGCCCTGACCAAAATTATCAATGACCTACTTACAGCAAAAGCTAACGGACAATACTCTATACTCCTCCTTCTAGACCTGTCCTCTGCTTTCAACACAGTTGACGACTGCCTCCTACTACAGATCCTCTCCTCCTTTGGCATCAAAGACCTCGCTCAATCTTGGATCTCCTCATACCTTTCAATCCTCATATTCAGCGTCTCCCATTCCAACACTACCTCCTCATCCCACCCTCTCTCTGCTGGAGTCCCCCAAGGCTCTGTTCTAGGACCCCTACTCTTCTCAATCTATACACTTGGCCTGTGGCAACTCATAAAGTCCAATGGATTCCAGTACCACCTGTATGCTGATGACACTCAGATCTACTTCTCTGGCCCAAATGTCACCTCTCTGCTGTCCAGAATCCTTGAGTATCTATCAGCCATATCCTCCTTCTTCTCCTCTCACTTCCTCAAACTCAATGTGGACAAATCTGAACTCATCATATTTCCCCTATCTCACAGATCTTCCTTACCTGACCTATCTGTCACAATTAACGACATCACGCTTTCCACTGTACCAGAGGTCCGTTGCCTCGGAGTAACCCTTGACTCTGCCTTGTCATTCAAACCGCACATCCAAGCTCTTTCTACCTCCTGTCGCCTCCAGCTCAAAAATTTTTCCAGAATCCATACTTTCCTCAACCCTCAATCTACTAAAATGCTTGTGCATGCCCTCATCATCTCTCGCCTCAACTACTGCAACATCCTTTTCTGTGGCCTCCCTGCTAACACCCTTGCACCTCTATGGTCCATCCTTAACTCTGTTGCCCAACTAATTCATCTCTCTCCTTGCTACTCCTCAGCTTCTTCCCTCTGCAAATCTCTTCACTGGGTTCCATTCCCTCAGCGTATCCAATTCAAATTACTAATCAGAAAGAAGGAAAATGGATGTTCCAGCTCCTTAAAAAATCCAAAACTTTATTCAAAATATCCACATATTTAAAGATCCTCATAACACATGGAGGTAGTTCAGAGGCGTTAAGCTACCTCCTCGTGTTATGACGATTTTTATATATGTGGATATTTTGAATAAAGTTTTGGATTTTTATAAGGAGCTGGAACATTCATTTTCCTTCTTTCTGATCTATCCTCTTCCGGTCAAGCTGGAGTTCCATTCATCTGTGGCTGTCGGTGATCTGGCTAGGGCTATATGGCCCATTTTTCTTTATTGACATTCAAATTACTAATACTGACTAGAGTTGAGCGATACCGTCCGATACTTCAAAGTATCGGATCGGAATGGATCGGCCGATCTTAAAAAAAAGTATCGGTATCGCCGATTCCGATACCGGAAGTCCCATTCAAGTCTAGGGACTTCCGGTATCGGAATAAGAAAAACCCTGTTTTTGCCTTGTACAGCCTCTCTGGGGTCTGTACGGGCCTTTCGGGGGGCTGTGCCGGCCTGCCAGGGGCTCTGTGCAGGCTCCGGTGGTCTGTGCCGGCCTGCCGGGGGGCTGTGCCGGCCTGCCGGTGGTCTGTGCAGGCTCCGGTGGGCTGTGCCGGCCTGCCAGGGGGCTGTGCCGGCCTGCCGGGGGGCTGTGCAGGCTCCGGGGGGCTGTGCCGGCCTGCCGGGGGGCTGTGCAGGCTCCGGGGGGCTGTGCAGGCATCGTCCGATGGGACTACAAGTCCCATCGGGCGATGCCTGCTACCATGACAGTGATTGACACATTAGCCAATGATGGGACAGTAGTAGTCCCATCATCCGGCTAATGTGTTGAATGTAAAAAAAAAATAAAAAAAAATTACATGCTACATACATGCTACATACATACAACATGCATACTACATGTAACATACATACTACATATATACTACATGCAACATGCATACTACATACATGCTACATTCATACTACATACATGCTACATTCATACTACATATATACTACATGCAACATACATACTACATATATACTACATGCATGCAACATACATACAACATATATACTACATGCATGCAACATGCATACTACATATATACTACATGTAACATACATACTACATATATACTACATGCATACTACATACATGCTACATACTACATGCATGCAACATGCATACTACATATATACTACATGTAACATACATACTACATATATACTACATGCATACTACATACATGCTACATACTACATGCATGCTACATACATACTACATGCATGCTACATACATACTACATACATACTACATGCATGCTACATACATACTACATGCATGCTACATACATACTACATGCATGCTACATACATACTACATGCATGCTACATACATACTACATGCTACATACATACTACATATATACTACATGCATGCTACATACATACTACATGCTACATACATACTACATACATACTACATGCATGCTACATACATACTACATGCTACATATATACTACATACATACTACATGCATGCTACATACATACTACATGCATGCTACATACATACTACATGCATGCTACATACATACTACATGCTACATACATACTACATACATACTACATACATACTACATGCATGCTACATACAATACATTCATACAATACATACATAGACATACAGTACATATAACATAGAGTAACATACTTACCAATACTTGTCACATTGTTCCCCGAAGCCATTGTCTTTTACGGAATAAATATTAACATAAACCACAAAAATACTCACCCATGATCCGAAGCAGTCCACGAGTGTGTCCCACGACGATCTTGGGTAGAGAACTGCAGCATCAGCTGATGCTGCCGTTCTCTACGGGCTGCAGGAATCCAATGACGGAAGGTAGGTATCCTTCCGCACTGTATTCCTCCGCCACTTAAAAAAAAAAAGTCCCTAGTCTCACTTTATGCCATTGCTGTGTGGGAATTTCCCACGCAGCAATGGCATAAAGTGAGACTAGGGACTTTTTTTTTTTAAGTGGCGGAGGAATACAGTGCGGAAGGATACCTACCTTCCGTCATTGGATTCCTGCAGCCCGTAGAGAACGGCAGCATCAGCTGATGCTGCAGTTCTCTACCCAAGATCGTCGTGGGACACACTCGTGGACTGCTTCGGATCATGGGTGAGTATTTTTGTGGTTTGTTATGTTAATATTTATTCCGTAAAAGACAATGGCTTCGGGGAACAATGTGACAAGTATTGGTAAGTATGTTACTCTATGTTATATGTACTGTATATCTATGTATGTATTGTATGTAGCATGCATGTAGTATGTATGTAGTATATATGTGGTATGTATGTAGCATGTAGTATGTATGTAGTATGCATGTAGCATGCATGTAGTATGCATGTAGTATGTATGTAGTATGTATGTAGCATGTAGTATGTATGTAGCATGCATGTAGTATATATGTGTTATGTATGTAGCATGTAGTATGTATGTAGCATGCATGTAGTATGTATGTAGTATGTATGTAGTATGTATGTGGTATGTATGTAGCATGTAGCATGCATGTAGTATGTATGTAGTATATATGTGGTATGTATGTAGCATGTAGTATGTATGTAGCATGCATGTAGTATGTATGTAGCATGCAGTATTTATGTAGCATGCATGTAGTATATATGTAGCATGTAGTATGTATGTAGCATGCATGTAGTATATATGTAGTATGTATGTAGCATGTAGTATGTATGTAGCATGCATGTAGTATGTATGTAGTATGTATGTAGTATATATATATATATTTTTTTTTTAACATTTAACACATTAGCCGGATGATGGGACTACTACTGTCCCATCATTGGCTAATGTGTCAATCACTGTCATGGTAGCAGGCATCGCCGGATGGGACTTGTAGTCCCATCGGACGATGCTTGCACAGACCCCCGGACATCAGCACAGCCCCCCGGCAGGCCGGCACAGCCCCCCGGCAGGCCGGTACAGACCCCCACAGGGTGCACAGACCACTGGCAGGCCGGCACAGCCCCCCGGCAGGCCGGTACAGACCCCGGGCAGTCCACACAGCCCCCCGGCAGGCCGGCACAGCCCCCCGGCAGGCCGGCAGAGACCCCCGGAAGGCCCGAAATGACGGCTAATCATGATGCGCACACACCGCGCATCATGATGACGTCATTTCGGCTGTCAATCAACTTTGAACTTCCGATTCCGATGCCGACTTCCGATATTGAAAAAATATCGGAAGTCGGTATCGGAATTCCGATACAGCAAGTATCGTCCGATACCCGATACTTGCGGTATCGGAATGCTCAACACTAATACTGACCTACAAGCCATCTATAACCTGTTTCCTCCATATGTCTCTCAACTAATCTCCCGATATCTTCCCTCATGTAATCTCCGGTCCTCCCAAGACCTCCTTCTCTCCTCCACACTTATTTGCTCCTCACCCAACCGCCTCCAAGACTTCTCCCGAATATCCCCCATCCTCTAGAATTCTTTGCTTCAACACGTCCGACTATCAACCACATTCGAATCCTTCAGACAGAACCTGAAAACCCACATATTCAAGAAAGCGACCCCGCTGCCTCCTCACCACTACCGGAGCTACCGTCTCAACCAACACCGGAGCTGCTGCAACCCCCCAACCTACTGTCTCCTTCCCCACCATCATGTAGCATATAAGCCCGAAAGGGCAGGGTCCTCTCCACTCTGTATCAGTCTGTCATTGTTAGTTTGTTTACTGTAAGTGATATCTGTAATTTGTATGTAACCCCTTCTCATGTACATCAATGGTGCTATATAAATAAATAAATAATAATAATAATAATTTGGAGACCACCAAATTTGCATCCATTAATTTTACCTATTTGTACAGTGCATGTTGTCTCTATGGAAGGTGTGCCACACATATAGAGAACATGCACTACTCTACCACCATAGCACGCAGCCCCTGTCATGTTGGTACCGCACAAGTAACAAGGGTGCACTACTCTACCACCACAGCGTACAGCGCCTGTCAAGTTGGTGCCACACAAATAGCGAAGGTGCAGTACTTTGTAACCAAAGCACGCAGCGCCTGTCAAGTTAGTGCCACTCAAATAGAGAAGGTGCACTATTCTTTCACCACAGCATGCAGCGCTGTCAAAGTGGTGCCGCACAAATGGTGAGGGTGCACTACTCTATAACCAAAGCACGCAGCGCCTGTCAAGTTGGTGCTGCACAAACAGCGAGGGTGCACTACTCTATCACCACAGCATGCAACGCCTGTCAAAGTGAGGCTGAAGAAATAGTGAGGGTGCACTACTCTATCACCATAGCATGCAGTGCCATCAAAGTGAGGCCATACAAATAGCGAGGGTGCACTACTCTATCACCATAGCATGCAGTGCCATCAAAGTGAGGCCATACAAATAGCGAGGGTGCACTACTCTATCACCATAGCATGCAGTGCCATCAAAGTGAGGCCATACAAATAGCGAGGGTGCACTACTCTATCAAAATGGCACACAGCGCCTGTCAAAGTGGTGCCGCACAAATAGTGAGGGTGAACTACTCTATCACCATAGCACGCAGCGCCTTTCAAGTTGGTGCCTATTAAGTCTATACTTGCAGGCTGTCAGGGCATGCTGAAAGGAAATTTGCAACGGGAGCCAGTGATAAGTTGGAGAGTCGACCAATTGTTGCCATAAGGCATGCTGGATAGCAAAAGATAGCTGGAGAGCAAAAGATGATAGATTACTGGTCCAGGTCCAAGCACATAGTGGCAACTATTTCTCTGATCCATTTGCAATTCTCAGAGGAAGCTATTTTTATACCATTTTCTGTATCACACATTTCTAAACTTCTATCTGTGTCAACAACAGTGGTGTGAAATGGAACAGATTTACCTTAAAAGAAGCTTTTATTTCACAGAAATATTTACAAAGTCAAATATGACAAGTTGCATCGCTTCATCTGGATGTGTGATAACCAGTTATGACAAGCATAGTTAGTAGCTTTTATCTCAATTGAGGGATAATTTTATCAAATCATATCCATTTCTTGGAAGCACCTTTTTATTAGAATAGATTCACACGACAGTATAAAAAAAATCGTTCTTAGTTGCATTCAGAAAAGACAGACGATTTTTTTTGTCACCAGTCATCTGTGTACAATCCGTTTTTAAGTCAGCAGTTATTAATCATTTACAAGATCATTTACAGTTTCCTGTGTCCCAGAATTGTAATGTATCCATCAAAATAGTATTTTTAGCGGACAGCACTCAGATTGAAAATATAGTCATGTTAACCAGTTCTTATAAGTTTGTATGGTGGGATGTAATTGATACTGGAAAACCACATATGCAATTGGGTCGCCCTCCCAGGGCTGTGGGGTACTCGGTACCGGGCCGGTGTCAGCGGGATGTGTCACAGCAGTGGTGACCTGGTCAGTGGCCCTGGGCACCCAATGTAAAAAGGGGAGATTGCAAATTATGGAATGTAAATGGATAGTTTGTGACGCCACCTGTGGTGTTCGGCAAGTGAGATGTTAGGCTGACGCTGCATGCAGCTCCTCTGGGACTGATGGTATGATGCAGCAAAGATGTAAAAGCTCCCCACAGATGAAGCTGTAGTCCCAGGGCAGTGTAGATGTGGTTGGCACGGGGATGTAGCGGTGCCGGAAGGGTAGGAAGCAGACAAGACACAGCGGGGTGCAGTTTCTGTACCTTTACTTGACAAATGCAGTTCAGGGTCCTGATTACAGATGGTACCAGAGCAGGCTAGCCTGGAAGCAACTCAGGGATTCTCTCTCAGCAGATGGGCTGTGCAGTCTCCTTCCTAGCGCTTATTTGAGTGAAGTACTCCTAGTACTGAGTTACACTGAAGTTCCTCTCAATGCTCTTCTATTCTCACTCCTCGTATGGCAGACAGCTGTAGCTGCTATTCCTCTCTTGGCTCACTCCGTGCTGTTGTACCTCCGAGTCTTAGATGGGGGTAGTGCATTTACAGCCTCCTACTCCTCTGGTGTCTGTTACAGGATCATTAGTATCCATACAACCATGGAGACCAGGCTCCAGTTCATGCGCTCTCACTGGAGATGAGCCTTTCCTCTCTGCTCGATCTCCGCGCTTCTCCTCCACGTCTGCACACTTCACCCTCCTCAGACTAACTGACCACTCCTTCCTCTTGGCCCTCAGAGAGCACTCCTCCCCTTAAATCCGGTTCAGAGTCCCCCCTGCTGGCCTGGAGTGGAACTGTGTTGAATGTATAGGTTAACTGCGAGAGAGACCCTTCATTGCCTCCAACCCTGGCATTACCCTCCCTGGAGGAAGGCAAAGCCACTGTGGCGGCCATACTCCTGGGAGGCGCCACATATTCATTTAAAGGAATAAATGCAAAAAATACATATTCACTATCAGTTTATTTTAATTACTTTTAAGATTTCAAAGATATAAACACCATCTTTTACTTGGATGCATGCATATTTGGCTAAGAAAATTTTTTTTAGCAATTGATTTTCATTAAAAACTTTGATCTCTTTGGCTTCTGCAGCCTATTTGCTCCACTGTTTATAGATTGTATAGTAATAAAAAAATAAATAGTAAACCGAGACTCTGTGAGTTTTAGAAATTACCTTTATTTTTTCCAGATGGAGACCCAACCTGGAATCTCCAGATTTTCAAAAATTGTCACACACCACTAAAATGGCATCAATTTCCACAGAGTAAAGGGTGCCTGACACCCCATCATTACAGGAAATCCACTAGATGGAAACCCTACTTTGACATCTCCAAATTTCAAAAGTTGTTTGTAATATCAGTAGTAGTAGCAACTGCCACCAGAGAAGCCACGACAATGGTGTCACAGACTGCAATAACGTGAAATCAATGGATCACACTAAAAACGACGCCATTGACTAGTCTTCCCAGTCTGCAAAAGTCATTGAAGACCCATGACTTGTTCATCGTGATGATTTACGTGGTCTACATTTTCAAGGGACAGGCTGATGCACTTATCAGTCAAGAAACCACTAGTAGCATTGAAGACAAATTCTGAAAGAACGCTGGCTATCGGGCATGATGAAACCTACAAGGCGTGACAGGCAAGCTTTGGCCACTCTTCCATTTTTCAAGACCAAAATACAAAAGGATCTAATTTCCCCCTGATGGCATTGATATTGAACGCAAGATGTCAGACTTGTACTTTCTTCTGCGGGTGCATGTGCTGGACTAAAAAATGTGTGAAACAACACACAGTAATGTGTGAAACAACACACAGTAATTGCTTATGGAACGTGCGCTTCTGCTGCTAATGTTTTTGCGCTGACGACTCAATGTTTCCGGGGTTGGAAGTTTGTAACTGCGATGCACACTGTATGCCACACTGCTGTCTTGGGGAAAACCACTTTTAAGATTGTCTACAAGCGTATTTTGATACTCCAGCATGCATGCCTTCCTTTCCAAGTGGGAAAGCATCTGGCAAAATTTACTCTTGTACCGTGAGTCTAACAGAGTGTCAACTCAGTAGTCAGCACTATTTCTTGTCCTAACAATACGGGTATCATGTTAGAGGTAGTGCAGCAAGCAGGTGCTCTTGTGTTGGGTCCTTCCATGAGGTCCAATTCCATGGTGTGTTGGTGTTGAGGCAACACTCAAGCTTGCTTTCTCCGTCCCCTCCCGCTAGTCAAGGACAACAGAGAGGGGATCTTTATCCTCTTTATCTCCTCACTGTTGCACACCCATCGACTCTTCCTCCACATCCTCCTCCATTTTTTCCTCAGCTCCTGCACCTTCACTAACTATTTGTCTGGTACCATGAGCCCCATCTGATCGCTGTAATCTATCCTCCCATGGCACCCACCTGTGTGACAACAATTTGGAACTTAGATATTGTTATCCATTCTGCATCCTCCTCTGCGTCCACTTCTTCCTTTGAGACCACCACCACCTCCCGCAGACTATTCGAAATGTGTTACCCGCATGTAGATGACCGGAACAGTGATGCTAATAATGGCATTGTCCACACTAGTCATCTTAGGAACCATTTCAAAACTGCGCAGAAGGGTGCAGAGGTCCTTCATCTGTGCTCACTCTGCAAGCCTGATTTGCACCATGTCTGTACTGCGTTGGCCCAAGCTATGCAAAAGGACATACAGCACAAGAGCTCATTGCTGCTGCCACCATCGCTGCAATATGTGCAGTGGAATTCCACCATGTCGGCACATCACATATCAATTGGTTAACCGGTAGGCTGAAAGATCTCTGTAGAGATGCAAGTTGACGATCTGCAGGGTGCGAATGGTGGAAGTGAGAACACAGTGACCATGCTTTCTGCAGCAGTGCATCCAAGCCATGATAGTGGAGGAGAAATTGCTGTACCACCAGGTGGAGGACATGAGCCATGCAAGATATGTGTGTGAGTTTGCCCCGGAGTAGGGCTGCCACCAGGTTCGCATCATTATCTTATGTGGCCCACCATAATGGTACCTCTGTACTGCGCAGGCATGGCTCACCGCAATCAGGCAGTGTTTAAATTTACATGCCTTGGAGATCGCAGTCACACAGCTCAAGAGTTGTGGACAGCTATCCAGGCTGAAATAAACCAATGGCTGTCTCCACTGAACCTGGAACCAGGAAAGGGAGATGGGGAGATTCGCTCTCCACTGTTGGAACAGTACATATAACATAGCGTAACATACTTACCAATACTTGTCACATTGTTCCCCGAAGCCATTGTCTTTTACGGAATAAATATTAACATAACAAACCACAAAAATACTCACCCATGATCCGAAGAAAAAAAAAGTCCCTAGCCTCACTTTATGCCATTGCTGCGTGGGAAATTCCCACACAGCAATGGCATAAAGTGAGACTAGGGACTTTTTTTTTTTTAAGTGGCGGAGGAATACAGTGCGGAAGGATACCTACCTTCCGTCATTGGATTCCTGCAGCCCGTAGAGAACGGCAGCATCAGCTGATGCTGCAGTTCTCTACCCAAGATCGTCGTGGGACACACTCGTGGACTGCTTCGGATCATGGGTGAGTATTTTTGTGGTTTGTTATGTTAATATTTATTCCGTAAAAGACAATGGCTTCGGGGAACAATGTGACAAGTATTGGTAAGTATGTTACTCTATGTTATATGTACTGTATGTCTATGTATGTATTGTATGAATGTATTGTATGTAGCATGCATGTAGTATGTATGTAGTATGTATGTAGTATGTATGTAGCATGTAGTATGTATGTAGCATGCATGTACTATGTATGTAGCATGCATGTAGTATGTATGTAGCATGCATGTAGTATGTATGTAGTATATATGTAGCATGTAGTATGTATGTAGCATGCATGTAGTATGTATGTAGTATGTATGAAGCATGTAGTATGTATGTAGCATGCATGTAGTATATATGTAGTATGTATATAGCATGTAGTATGTATGTAGCATTCATGTAGTATGTATGTAGCATGCATGTAGTATGTATGTAGCATGCATGTAGTATGTATGTAGTATGTATGTAGCATGCATGTAGTATGTATGTAGCATGCATGTAGTATGTAGCATGTATGTAGTATGCATGTAGTATATATGTAGTATGTATGTTACATGTAGTATATATGTAGTATGCATGTTGCATGCATGTAGTATGTAGCATGTATGTAGTATGCATGTAGTATATATGTAGTATGTATGTTACATGTAGTATATGTAGTATGCATGTTGCATGCATGTAGTATATATGTTGTATGTATGTTGCATGCATGGAGTATATATGTAGTATGTATGTTGCATGTAGTATATATGTAGTATGAATGTAGCATGTATGTAGTATGAATGTAGCATGTATGTAGTATGCATGTTGCATGTAGTATATATGTAGTATGTATGTTACATGTAGTATGCATGTTGTATGTATGTAGCATGTATGTAGCATGTAATTTTTTTTTATTTTTTTTTTACATTCAACACATTAGCCGGATGATGGGACTACTACTGTCCCATCATTGGCTAATGTGTCAATCACTGTCATGGTAGCAGGCATCGCCCGATGGGACTTGTAGTCCCATCGGACGATGCCTGCACAGCCCCCCGGAGCCTGCACAGCCCCCCGGCAGGCCGGCACAGCCCCCCGGAGCCTGCACAGCCCCCCGGCAGGCCGGCACAGCCCCCCGGCAGGCCGGCACAGCCCACCGGAGCCTGCACAGACCACCGGCAGGCCGGCACAGCCCCCCGGCAGGCCGGCACAGACCACCGGAGCCTGCACAAACCCCCTGGCAGGCCGGCACAGCCCCCCGAAAGGCCCGTACAGACCCCAGAGAGGCTGTACAAGGCAAAAACAGGGTTTTTCTTATTCCGATACCGGAAGTCCCATAGACTTGAATGGGACTTCCGGTATCGGAATCGGCGATACCGATACTTTTTTTTAAGATCGGCCGATCCTTTCCGATCTGATACTTTGAAGTATCGGACGGTATCGCTCAACTCTAGTAATGGTGACTAGTAGAGTTAAGCGAAACGGGTCGAAAAAATTCAAAAGTCGCCGACTTTCGCCAAAGTCGGGTTTCATGAAACGAAACCCGACCTCAGTATAGGGAGAGATGCTGCTGCTGCAGATTCTGTAGGGAGAGCGTTAGGCAGGGAAGAAGAAAAAAAATCAGCTGCTGCTGCTAGCGATTTTGCCTGTACAACACACCAGTCACTGTACAGTGCAAGGGGAGGCTATATTTTGGTGGATCAGCTCTGTTGGTTGTTAGGCTGCCATATAAGGCTACCTGATAGCTGCATTGCTGGTTTCACACTGCTTTGCAAACTGCTTTTTTAAAAGCAATCCTTTTTTTTTGTCCTGGTGAGATACTGAGCGTGCATTTTTTCACACCGTACAGCGGTGTACGCTGCTCTCTCAGTACCGTGTAACGGCTGTTATCACGGCCACAGTGAAGCTAAGGGTGTGACTCTGTAAGGATAAGTCGAGGAGTTGTTCCGTTCTTACAGACCTCCACCTTATAGTTTTGTCTGTTTTTGATTACATTCAAAACTATAGAGAGACAGCGTGTGTCAGTCCGTATACTAAAAAAACATGGAGCTTGACAATTTAACATACACCGGACAGCGGTGTATGTGCACGCTGCTCTCTCAGTACCGTGTAACGGCTGTTAGCACGGCCACAGTGAAGCTAAGGGTGTGACTCTGTAAGGATAAGTCGAGGAGTTGTTCCGTTCTTACAGACCTACACTCTAGGGAGATTCCAATCCTGCCCTGTCCTATATAACATTTTTCACACCTGCCAAATTCATCCTGTCATACAGCGGTGTGATATACACTGGGCCTGACACAATACATCAGTGTCCAGAAGTGTGTAAGGACATTCCATTTCTCCCGTCATATATCACATTTTACATACCAGCCAAATTCAGCCTGTCATACAGCGGTGTGATATACATTGGGCCTCACACAATACATTAATGTCCAGAAGTGTGTAAGGACAATCCATTTCTGCTGTCCTATGTCACATTTTTCACACCACCCTAATTCAGTCTGTCATACTGCGGTGTGATATACATTGGGCCTCACACAATACATCAGTGTC
This sequence comes from Dendrobates tinctorius, assembly GCF_039654945.1. Classification (NCBI taxonomy): domain Eukaryota; kingdom Metazoa; phylum Chordata; class Amphibia; order Anura; family Dendrobatidae; genus Dendrobates; species Dendrobates tinctorius. Next base: position 3,986,904 of record NW_027361743.1, on the reverse strand, counting down.
CAGAAGTGTGTAAGGACAATCCATTTCTGCCGTCCTATGTCACATTTTTCACACCAGCCAAAATTCAGCCTGTCATACAGCGGTGTGATATACACTGGCCTGACACAATACATCAGTGTCCAGAAGTGGTAGGAGAATTAAATTCTCCCCTGTCCTATATACACCTTGTACCTTGTTTTACAGTTCCATATCATTGGTGGAATTGTGGGTACATTTTTCAAAAAATTGAGGAAGTGTGGTGTAAGAGGCTGTGTTAGTGGGCGGGGGTTGCCAGCTGTTAATGATGGTGTTGGTGTTGGATCTGCTGGTAGTGGCAAAAGCAAAATAACACCTAATGCAGGAGGTGTTAAGCCTGCGTCATCATCTGGCTCCACAAGGCCTCGAAGGCTCCCTTTTCTGGGAGTAGGTAAACCGCTTTTAAAGCCGGAGCTTCAGGAACAAGTTTTGGCCTACATTGCTGACTCGGCCTCCAGCTCTATCGCCTCCTCTTCTGAACTTGTAAAAAATAAAAGCACTGAGTCGTCTTTGGAGGCTCATGGTCATGAACCACACCTTTCTTTGTGTCCTTCACCCCAACCAAAATTGAAGGATGCGGCAGGCCACACAACAGATTACTCCATGGAGCTGTTTTCACATACCATGCCTGGGTTATCAAGTGAAATGGTGAATTACCCAGGCCAAGATGAATCTGACATGGAGTGCACTGATGCACAGCCACTGATAGATGATTCTGCTGGTACATTCACTCAGAGCACGACATTGTCCTCGCAGTGTACTGAGCCAGATTCTGACCCTGATGAAACTCAGGTGCCCCTTCCCGCATACTATACCACCGTACACGGTGACACAGAGGAAGGTGCACATGACATTGAAGAGGAGGTGATGGATGACCCAGTTGTTGACCCAGATTGGCATCCATTGGGGGAAGAGGGTGCAGCTGCCAATAGCTCCGAAGAGGAGGAGGAGCATCCGCAGCAGGCATCGACATCGCAACAGCTGTTATCTGGCAGACACGGAGCAGTCCAAAAACGCTGGACTGCTTGGCCAGTCGGTCAAAATAGCACAGCGTGCAAGGACGCAAAATGTCTTCCATAGTAGGAAGAGTGCAGTGTGGCAATTTTTTAAACAAAATCCTAATGATCAGGCCAAGGTTATCTGTAAGAAGTGCGCAAAGACCTTTAGCCGAGGGAAAAATCTGAAAAATTTGAATACCAGTTGCATGCTTAGACATTTAACCACCATGCACTTGCAAGCGTGGACGGAACACCAAACCTCAAGTACCACATGTGCAAATGCTCCCAAAGAAGGTAGTCAGCAACGCTACATGGTTTCCCACACTGTAAGCCCACCGGTTAGCACAGCAGCAAATGTTGAGGTGTCGTTGCAAGGCCAAAGCTGTCAGGGAATCACAATGTTATATCAACGAAAGACTGAATCTAGGCCATCAGAAAGAACACCAACTCCATCAACATCATCAACCCTCTCTCAGTCCGCCCTGTCCACTGCTAGTTCCACCATAGGCATCTCTCAAGTCCAGCTCACCCTGCCAGAGACTATGAGTAGGACAAGAAAGTACTCATCCTCTCATCCGCGTACACTGGGTTTGAACGCCCACATTGCCAAACTAATCTCGTTAGAGATGATGCCCTATCGGTTGGTGGAAAGAGCAGCTTTCCTCGAACTCATGGCCTACGCAGTACCACGCTATGAACTACCCAGTCGCCACTTCTTTTCTCGCAAAGCCATCCCCGCCCTCCACCTTCATGTGAAGATCGCATTGTCCATGCACTCAAGCAATCAGTGAGTGGAAAGGTGCACCTCACAACTGATGCATGGTCCAGTAGGCATGGCCAGGGCCGTTACGTGTCCACTGGGTTAATGTGGTGGATGCATGGTCCACAGGGGACAGCAGTGGTGGGACAGTGCCTAGCCCATGGTATAGGAAACAGTTGGCTGTAGGCGTTCGACCCTCCTCCTCCTCCTCCTCCTCTAGAAGCGAAAGCTCGTCCCCAGAGCGCAGTCGCAGCAGCACTCCATCCGCAGCTACCAGTGTTGCACACAAGGTGTCCCCCTATCGATCAGCTAGTGGAAAGCATCAGCAGGCTGTGTTGAAGATGATGTGTTTGGGCGACAGACACACTGCGGAGGTACTGGCCGACTACTTTCAGCAACAAACAGTCATGGCTGGGCAGTCTACATCTTGAGGCAGGCAAGGTAGTCAGCGATAACGGCCGTAATTTTGTGGCTGCCATAGCCCTTTCAAAATTCAGACACATACCTTGCTTGGCTCACACCTTGAACCTGGTGGTGCAGTGCTTCCTCAATAATTATCCAGAGTTAACAGGCCTGCTCCAGAAGGTTCGAAAACTGTGCTCGCACATCCGCCGGTCGCCCGTACACTCCAGTCGTATGCAGAAGCTGCAGCGATTGCTACACCTTCCCAAGCACCGGCTAATTATCAACGTTGCAACAAGGTGGAACTCCACCCTGCACATGGTTGAGCGGCTGTGCGAACAAAGGCAGGCTGTAATGCATTTGTGGGAGGATACCCGGACAGGCACTTTGAGGGCAGACATGGAGTTGACAGGTGTGCAGTGGTCAAAGCTGAAAGACCTCTGTAAAGTTCTTCAGTGTTTTGAGGAATGCACACGGCTGGTAAGCGCAGACGACGCCATCATAAGCATAAGCATCCCACTTATGCGTCTGCTCATGCAAACTTTGGCGCACATTAAGGAGCAGGCGTCTGCAGCCGAGGTTGACGAAGAGGAAGAGGAGGAGGAAATCCTTGATGACAGTCAGCCATTGTCTGATCCGGGACCTCTCCTGGACGAGGTGGAGGAAGAAGAGGAAGAGGAGGAGGAGGGTGATGATGGGGATGATTATTTAGGGGAGGAGGATGCTTCTCGTGTGTCCAGAGAAAATGTTGGCATGGCAAGGTCTGGTACAGGGTTTGTGCGTGACTGGAGGGATGTGGATTTGCCAGAAAGTGCTCCTCCACCAAGCAGTCGCAGTGCATCATTGACAACGGGAACATTGGCCCACATGTCAGATTATGCCTTGCAGATCCTAAAAAGGGACCCCCGCATTGCCAAAATGATGAACGATGACGACTACTGGTTGGCCAGCATCCTGGATCCACGCTATAAAGGCAAATATCAAAACATCATGCCACAGGAGAACCTTGACCTAATATTGGCTAACAAACAAGCTACTCTGGTAAACCGGTTGGTTGAGGCATTCCCAGCACACAGCAGCGGTGATGGTTCTCACATGAGCCGTAGGGGCCAGGGGCAGCTTGGAAGAGGTGTTGGTGGGGCACACATCAGAAGTGGCGTTGGAGACAGGGGTTTCATGACAATGTTGTGGACTGATTTTTCAAGTCCCGCTCACACGACTGGTAATACTGCATCGATGGAAAGTGACAGGAGACAGCACTTGTCAACTATGGTTACAAACTACTTTTCCTCCCATGTCGATGTTCTCCCTCACAGGTCATTCCCCTTTGACTATTGGGCCGCTAAACTGGACACCTGGCCTGAATTGGCACAATATGCGCTACAGGAGCTCGCTTGCCCAGCTGCAAGTGTGCTATCGGAAAGAGTCTTCAGTGCTGCTGGATCAATCCTGACAGAAAAAAGGACCCGTCTGTCGACCCAAAATGTGAACCATGCATGGGTTTCCAAGGATTTTGTCCCACCTTCCCCTGATGACACATAGGTTGACAGAAAAATTGCTTGCTTTGGTCCTCCTCTTCCTGGGACGTGAACAATTTCGCCTTTTGCATCAGCTGAATGTCCAACATCAATATATGCCACTTTCTAAAACTCCCTAACTGTGCTGCCTCCCCCCCCATGGCCGGGGTCACCACCTAGCGCACGACACCGTGCGAGTGCCGTTGCCCTGGACAGGTGGGTAGGCCGACTCTTGGGCGCGGGCACTGGCACAGGGTCCCTCATAGTGCAATCAAGTGTCTCTGACGGTGGTGGTGCACACCCGCTGTCAGACACACCGCTGTACTATGAGGGGCCCAGTGCCAGTACCGACGCCCACGAGTGGGCCCCCCTTGCTTGGGCAGGGCCCCAGCATTTGCAATCTTTACCTCTCCCTGCTCCTCCGCTGTGTAGTCTGGGCGGTCAAATCCATACTGGGCCTAACACCGTCTGAGCCTGCCTCCTGATCTATAGACATATATTTTGAATGTGTACACTATGCTATCCATACATGTTATCCGGTGATACGGTACCCTTTCTCACCTTTGTGCAATCACGTGTAATCCATACTGGGCCTGACACCGTCTGAGCCTGCCTCCTGATCTATAGATATATATTTTGAATGTGTACACTATGCTATCCATACATGTTATCCGGTGATACGGTACCCTTTCTCACCTTTGTGCAATCACGTGTAATCCATACTGGGCCTGACACCGTCTGAGCCTGCCTCCTGATCTATAGATATATATTTTGAATGTGTACACTATGCTATCCATACATGTTATCTGGTGATACGGTACCCTTTCTCACCTTTGTGCAATCACGTGTAATCCATACTGGGCCTGACACCGTCTGAGCCTGCCTCCTGATCTATAGACATATATTTTGAATGTGTACACTATGCTATCCATACATGTTATCCGGTGATACGGCACCCTTTCTCACCTTTGTGCAATCACGTGTAATCCATACTGGGCCTGTGAATGGCTGGCGAGCTGTTAAGCAAGCTACAGCACCTGTGGTTTGCACACATAAGTTTTTCATTTTTTCAGGAATGACGGTTAGGCCTAATTCCGGAACTGCGGTTGACCTGCACTTACTGGGAAATCATCGTTCACCGGTAATAATTGTAATCCCAGATCCCCATCACTAACGGTGTTCAGCGGGTTATCTGCACCTGTAAGCGACAAACGCTGGCCCTTTCAGTGTAGCGCACATGCAGCCACGGACATGTAAGGGCATGACACACCAGTTATTGGCCAATCTCACGTGCCAGAGCCTCGCGAGTCCCTCTAGTAAGCCGGACTCGGACCGCGGGGCATGACGGAGTCTCGTTCGTTAACGGAATTAAGCTTGCAATGTGTGCATCTTTTTTGTTGCTGGATGGTTGAGGTTGCCCATGTTGAGTCAAATTACGCCACAGGCTCCACTCCTGGTGGTGCCCTTCTTGACATTCCTTTAAGGTTCAGCTTTGCAACCATACTGCCCACGTAAAACAAACACTTTGCCTTCATGAATGCTGTTTGGAGGGTCGTGACTCGTGGGAATAACGCCGCCCAATCAGTTAACCTGCTAGAGAGATCCTTTGTTGCTCCCAAGCATTACATCACACTCCCTAGGAGGAAGGTAATGCCACTGTGGCGACCGTACTCCTGGGGGCGACACATGTGCACTGATGCCCAGCCACTGCTCAATGAATCTGCTGGTACATTGACCCAGACCACTACATTCCCCTCGCACTCTACACGGCCTGAATCTGACCCTGATGAAACTCAGGTTACCCTTCCCATATACTGTTCCATCTTACACGGTGACAAAGAGGAAGCTGCAGATGAAAATGCAGGTTCGGCCCACCCGCCGTCAGACACACCACTGTACTATCAGGGGCCCTGTGCCAGTGCCATCGCCAACGAGTGGGCCCCCCCTGCTTGCTCAGGATCACAGCACTTGCAAGGTTGAAATACTGTGCAGTGAGATGGAAGATGGGGATGACGAGGAGTCCAGACTAGTACAGGGATTCCCTAGCGAGGAGACTTATTTCATTGTTTTCAATGTTGGGACAGCAATTTTTGGGGAGCACTATACTCTGGAGAATGATAGATGGGGCCCACCATACACTGGAACATTCCAAAGGTGGACATCAGACACTGGAGCAGCATTTACAGGGCCCATTATACACTAGAGCATTAGAAATGGGGCCCATTATGTATGGAGCATTATTTGGGCCCATAAGACAGTGGAGCTTCATCCATGGGGACGAACATATACTGTAGCATTATGTGGAGCTCATCATATACTGTTTCAAACATTATATGGGACCAATGATTCTGTATAGAGAAATAGATGGGCCTCGTCATGAGATGTAAAACGTGAAGTATTTTTCTTTGTAGTATACCACTATTTCTCTGCCGTATCGGAGCAGCATGAGTTGTGGTATGTGTTAAAGGGGCGCTCTTTCGCCCAGGGTACATGAAAACCTGGAGCCAGCCCTACCCCCCCACAACTTTAGCCAAATAACCCCCATTTTTCAGTGCATAACTAGTATTATGAAGTAAATAAAGGGTGACAAGCTTCAGTAATAAGAATTTATGCTTTTGGCATTCAAATGGGCACTGTAAGTGTGTTTCCTGTCCTCCTCTCACTTCCGACTTTTCTTCCCCATTGACTTACATTGGGTTTCGTGTTTCAGTCGGACCCCCGACTTTTCCCTATAGTTGGCCGATTTCGTTCGACCCGACTTTTGCGAAAGTCGGGTTTCGCGAAACCCAACTCGACCCGAAAAAAGGCAAAGTCGCTCATCTCTAGTGACTAGGCAACTGGTACTGAGGGACTGCGACGGCCATGAGCTTTTGGAAACCATCTGTACCCACCAGGAGGAAAGGTTGCATTTCTGTGGCCAACAAATTTGTAGATGAATGAGTTTAAGCTACAAACTTTGGCATGTGTAGGAGGATACATTCATTTATGTGACCACAACTGTGGGACTGAGGGATGGTTAATGTGCTGAGACAGAGTAGATTAGGGTGAATACAACAAACTGCTGGAGTGTGAGTGAGGTGCAGGCAGAGATGTTAAGGAGGACTGAGAAAGATGTGTTGTGCTCTGTGAAACAAAAACAGCAGGCATCTCCACTCCCTCACCCCAACTGGTGTAAAGAATTGGAAGTTTTGCGACCGGAGACTTCTATGAGAATAGTTACTATGGTGACAGAGGAGGAATAAGTAGCAGATGCGGTTGATGGGAAGCTGGTGGTTGGTTTGGCCCGCTAGTCTGCAATTTTGTGCAGTGAGATTCCTAGACTAATGAATGTTGATCACTCATAAGCCAGTTCATGCATGTAGTAGTCAAATTATTGCATTTTTTCCCTCTACTGAGTCATGACCACAGCCAGAGTTGTGGCTGAGTATGCAGTTCTTGTCATGATTGCATCACTTCGTGTCTGTGTGGCAAGCCACAACATAACCTCCTTGTCTTCCTGCTCCTCAACTTCCTCTGCTGAGCTACTTTGCTGCATGCCTCTGGGTTCACACCAAATGGGATCTACAACCTCATCATTATCCTCTGTTCTCCCACTCCTAGCCCTGAGAGTTACCCTCCTTCTCTTCCTGCCCTGACAGCACATTACAGTCTTTGCCCCCCTCAGGTATCTGAGTCTCATTAGGATCACCTACACCCTCAGGTGTTAAAGACTGGTTACCGGGGTTTGGATTCAGCTTGAACCCTACTTCGTTTGGCTTTGAATCCAACAGGAAAACAATTTGGGCATCTGTGCAGATGCTTTCCTCCTCTGGATTCTGTAAATCTTTGAATCAGACCTCTGATAACCATGTAATAGAATGTGTGAAAAGCTCTACAGACTCGTACATTTGTGGTACAGCACAGTCAGTTGTGCAGTTAGCGATTTGTGATGGAGGGGAAACAAGGGTAATTGGGTTGCCACTTCTGAGGACTGTACTGTGTGTGATGTTAAGGTGGATGGAGAGGATAGGATGAGACGTTGATTTTTCAGTAGAACTTTCAGTAACATTACCACCTAACCCATGTACACGTCGAACACCAAGCCTATTCCCCCTTTCACCATGACCTCATTTTTTCCCATTCATGTTAAATGTACCCATACCCTCTTTAAATCAGCTGTTTCTCAACCCTAGGCCCACACATGTTAGTCACGATTATGATTAGGAAATGGAGCCACCTGCCTGCACCCCAGTATTATCGCAAATGATTTTGATGAGGAAATGGGGTCTGGAGCCTGCATTCTAATATTAGTCAAAATGATTTGGGTTAGGAAAGGGGCCTCCTGAGTCTAGACCGCAACACAGTTTTAGATGAAACACTTTGGATTAAGAAATGGGGCCTCCTGTCAGCAACCCAATATTAGCCCAAATGATTTTGAATAGAAAATGGGACCTCGTACCTGCACACCAATATTAGCTCAAATGATTGTGATTTTAAAATGGGGCTTCTTACCTGCATTCCAATATTAACCCAAACTATTTGGATTAGGAAACGGGCCTGGTACCTGCACCCCAATAACGGCCCAAAAATGTTTGATTAGGAATTGTTGCCTCCTGCATGCACCCTAATATTTGCTCAAATGTTTTCATTAGGAAATGGGGCCTTGCGCTTGCACCCAAATATTAGCCCAAACTATTTTGATTAGAAAATGGGGCCTCTTGCCTGCATGCCAATGTTAACCAAAACTGTTTGGAATAGAAAATGGGGCATGTGGCCTGCAACCCAATATTAACCCAAATGATTTTGTTTAGGAAATGGGGCATCCTCCCTGCACAACAATATTAGCTCAAAAGATTTTCATTAGGAAATGGGGTGTCCAGTATGCACCCCAATAATAGCCCAAATGATTTGGATTAGAAAATGGGGCCTCATGAGTCCTGACTAGAACACAGTATCAGCCCAAATGATTTGGATTAGGAAATGGGGCCCAGTGCCTGCACCCGAATATTAGTCCAAAACAATTTTGAATAGTAAATGTTACCTACTGAGTTTTAACTGCAACACAGTACTAGCTCAAACAATTTGTATTATCAAATGGGGACACCTGCTTGCACAGCACTATTAGCACAGACTAGTAAGTTCGATTTCACACAGGACAGGATCTTACATAGCTATATGACAACTTGCAGCAGCAGAAGCAGCCTCTCTGCGCTGTTACACTAACAAAATGGCACTAGCAAAACATATTCACTTGTTATATGGAGAGGGACATGTGACTTTGGCAGCTAATGATAGATGACATTGTGTCTGGATGCTGTGGATGGTTTTTGTGCCCTGATTGGCTGCTGGAATGTACACACATTAAGTTAATTAAAAAAAATTAAAATTACACTCCGATGCTCCTCTAAGCTGTACCCACCGCCTTCCCTCATAAAACACGTTGCCTCGCTCATCATACTGCACCTTTATCCTAGCCAAAGTCCTAACAAAAGCATTAGTGGAAACATAGTCATTTACCAAACTGTGTCCAAATTTTGATGACTTTGAGGCAAAATTCTCGGGAATACGAACACGAAACTAAATGAGCTACGCTCTTGCTGATTGGTTGAACATTTTCTGAAGGCTACTTTCACACATCAGGTTTTCGGCGTCAGGCGCTGTGGACGGGAAACATATCCGCATTGTAAAGCCAGCCGGATCGGGATCGGAATATTTCAATTACAAGAAATATTTTTCAATTGTCCTCATGGCCATCGCTGACGCGGAATACAAATTTATTGCTGTTGATATTGGGGCCTATGGCCGCTCCAATGACTCTCAAGTTTTCAAACTGTCTGCCATGGGGCGTAAACTGTATGGAAACACCTTCCAGTTCCCACCACCTAGACCGCTGCCGCAAACATCTGGTCCATCTATGCCATTTGTCTGTGTAGGGGATGAAGCCTTCCAGCTGTCAGAACACCTTTTGAAACCGTACTCTAGCAGAGGATTGACAAGACCAAAACGCATTTTTAATTACCGCCTCACAAGAGCAAGAAGAATGGTTGAATGTACCTTTGGTATTCTGACAGCCAAATGGCGTGTCCTATTGACTGCGATCAATCTCAAGACAGAAACTGTTGACGAGGTGATCAAAGCTTGCGTGGTACTCCACAATTTTGTTATCTGCAAGGAACCCATTTCCATTGAGGACACCTCTGAAGAAACCACCTTGCAAGATTACCATGACATTACCACTAGAAGTTCTGTGACGGTTTCAGTAATGAGGGACAATTTTGCACTATACTTTATGTCACCTCAAGGCAGAGTACACTGGCAGGATGACAGAGTGTGAAAGATTTGTGCCCTAACTAAACTTGTGTACCTTCTGTACCAACAGTATATACCTTTGCCAACCAAAGTTGGCTATCTTGTCATGGTCTCTATTTTTAGCTTTAGGCCACAGGTGTGTACCTGGTTGTGTTTTATGCAAAGTATTTCACCTTTAAACAAAAGTTGTTAACATTGTTAGGAAATCACCAACAATAAACACAACTTTTTAGGTGAAATACTGTGCTTCAAACACAACCAGGAACACAACTGTGGGAAAAAGCTAAAATTTACCCACAGTTATATACCTGGTTTTGAATACCTTTTTACCTTTTAAATACCCTGTATTTAACCTTTTTTTTAAACATATTTCGCCGCAGAAAGAAATGACAGACAACCAGTGTAAACAATAATTTAACTTTTATTTAAAATATTTTTTTTTGTAAACTGTTTTTAAAGTTAAAAAAACTTTTTTAATAAAGGTTTGAAACCAACAGGGCATTTTTATTACAAAACACATCATAAATCTGTGTAGTGTGGGGTGGAAATACTGCTGGAGGGGCTGCGGGACACTTCGACAATGGGAGTGTGGAGAGAGGACTGGGATCGTGGTGGGGAAGGAACAGTTAGAGGTGATGGTGTGGAAAAAGCTACAGAATGGGTGGACATGTGGGAGGCAGAAGAGGTGGTGGGCGGTGGAGTGGAGGGTTGGGCAGGGACTGTAGGAGCAGATGATGCTGATGGAAAGTTGTATGGGGAAGGAGTTTGGTACGGGGAAGGAGTTTGGTACGGGGAAGGAGTTTGGTACGGGGCAGGTTGCTGGAAGTGGGGAGATGTCTGGTACTGGGGAGGTTGCTGGTACTGGGGAGGTTGCTGGTACTGGGCAGGTTGCTGGTATGTAATAGGAGGGGGAGGATGGAAAGTGGCTGGAGGGGGTGCAGATGTAATAGGAGGGGGAGGATGGAAAGTGGCTGGAGGGGGTGCAGGTGGAGGAACTACAGTGGTGGGAGGTGGAGGTTGGGAGGTAACCTGCTGTAGAGCACCGTGGCACGAATGCATTACATGCATCTGCTGGGTAGGAGATAGTGTTGCCATGCGCTCCACAACAGACCTGAAAAAGGTGTGGTTTGGCGAAGATCTTGCTTCTGAATGCATGGTTTGCAGAAGTGTCTTCACCTCCAGAATGCTGGAGTTGATCTGCTGAAAGCCTGCGGAGATTTGCTCTGACAAGACTTTTAGACAGTTCTGGAAAGATGCATTCAGATGCAAGAACTCTGGCGCATAACTCTTTTCCTGACCCCTCTGCCGCTGCCTCCCAGTACCCACAGGTGTACTAGAGGTGGCAGGGGCAGAAGGGTGGGGTAAAGGGAAAGCGATCTCCTCACCAGCAGCTTCATGTAATGTAGGCGGCCACGATACTCCTGTGCTGGTGGATGGGACAGATGGGTCGAATGTGTGGGAAGGCTGGGAAGGTGCAGATGTACCGGGGCGGTCGAAGTGTCCCTCGGTGCCGGTCTCCTCAGGGATCGCCTCAGAAGGGTCCAATCGTGCAGGCTCCCGAGTGCTGCTCACCGTGCTGTGGAATAAAGAGAAAAAAAAACAATTAAAATAGTGACATGGTATGGCCCTGGCTGAAAAAAAAAAGTTACATCTAAACATTTTTTTGTCACATGTGGTGTGTAATATTTACCTTCTGGTGAGCATTGTCTCCCGGAGGAACGACAGGGCTCGTGCGTACTTGTACTTGCTCCTGCGTCCTCCAGATCCACTCGGGGCCCGCATCTCTTTATTGAACTCCTTCTTGAAACGATCCCTCACAGACCGCCACCGCTTCACAATTCTCTCCCCTGAAACGAGAAAGGACAAAGTGGTTAGTATACAACATCAGTGTTTCCCAAACTCCAGTCCTCGTGGTCCCCAGGGGTCATGTTTTCAGGATTTCCAAAGTAAATAGAAATCCTGAACACATGATCCGTGGGGACCACGAGGACTGGAGTTCGGGAAACACTGGTTTAAATCAAGCAACCGGTACTGTATATACTTACGCTCTTTAATCTGGGCCCGAGCTTCGAGGTCCTCCCAGCGGTCCACAAGGAGCGAACAGATTTCCTCCCAGAGTCGTCGGGTAACGATAAGGTCAGCGTGGCGGCGGTCAGCCATATTCCAGAGCGGCTCCCTTTCTCTGACGAGATCGATGAGGTGGTCCACATCAATCCCTCCATCCTCACCGTCAGAGTCGGGAGCACGCTGTGAAGGCTGTTAAAGAAAAAGACAAAAATAACATAATTAGCCTCCACAAAAGAAATGAAATAAAAAGTGCAAAAAAAACAAAGCAAAAATATTTATACTTACACGCTGGTGACCGCCGCGTTGCTGTCGCCAACGACCCCGGGAGGCACTGCGAGGACCTCTTGGCCGAGCACCAGATTGGGAAGACTAGAGAAGAAAACAAAAAATGTTATGTCTTTGGATGTAGGCATTTGTTTGCTGTGTGTGGTCTGCAGAACATTGTTTTCTATGTGTTGTGTGTAGTGTGATTTTGTGTTTCTGCATTTGATGCAAAAAACTTACCAATTGTGAGCCCACTCCAAGTGTCTGTCCACCCCTTCCTTCATCTTCTGGGAGCTCCTCTTCATCTTGTGATTCCTGTTTTGAAATAAAAGGCAATGAATAGACATATATTACAGAGATGATGGATTTTGGAAATAAAAACTTACCGTCAAACGCTGACGATGCGAGGGAGGGCTCCCAGAAGAAGATGTGCTGTCTTCCTCATGGCCAGACTCCATGGCTGTGGGTGGTGTTCCTGCTGCTGCCGCCATTGCTGCTGCTGCATCTATTGGGCGGCTGTTGAATAAAGAGAAACAAAGGGCCAATGAATATCTTGATATTCCATAGCCCTAGTTTGAAGAATGGGGGATTTGATAATTACCGTCTCTCATCTGCTGCTGGACTCCCCTCCCGTTGTTCAGCATGCTGCTCCATTTGGGGTGGTGCTGATGGTGCTGCTGCAGATGTCTGCTGCCTTCTCCTGCTCCTGGTTCTTGGCTTGGGTGTCATGTTGGGTGTGGCTGAGGGTCCCACTGTCTTGCTTTTATATATGTCTTGTGGGCAGAGCTACTGAGCATGCTCAGACCAAAAAATGCGCCGGATCAGGCGCATTGCGGCGCTCATAGGCTTTCATTGTATGAAAAAGCCGGACACGCCGGATCCGGCGTGTCCAGCTTTTTCGCCGGAGACAAAAAACGTTACAGTAGCCGTTTTTTCCAGACGCCGGATAGAGTCACATTGCGGCGAAAATCGGATGAAACGCATGGCCATCCGGCTCGATCCGGCTCTAATGCAAGTCAATGGGGGGGAAACCGGATCCGGCATTGCATTTCGCCGGATTCGGTTTTTGTCAAAAGCGCCGGATCGCGCCTGACGGCGAAAACCTGATGTGTGAAAGAGGCCTAAGCTCGCTCATCTCTAATCTTTAATATAATTGTGTACGTTAGGGTCAACAGCACTTTAACAATTATTATGAAATGTCGCTGCATCCCACTGTACCGGCCGTGATTAGAGATAATTTTGATCCCGGTGATTTAACTTTTCAGAACATAAAATGTCTAGTAGAAAGGGAACCTAATACAAAAAGAAAGCAACAGGTTTAAAATAGAAAATTGAAAAAGTAAAATCCATGAATTCCAACTAAAAATAACAAAAAAAAACTATGTACAGTGATTTCATTAGGCAAAAATACTAAAATGGAAAAATAAGCTATACAATTACAAAAGTAAAGTGACCTCGAAATAAAGTTACATTTTATTTATGGCATGCAATGGGTGTGCACAAAACTAAAAAAAATGTTGAAAAAAAACAACTATAAGTTAATAAATTACAGGTACCCAAATAATGTACCTTTGGAAAACATAACTCCGATTGTGAAAAACAAGCTTGCTTATTACTTCACCAACTGGAAAATAATATGGAAGTACTGAATTTCAAAAAAGAAGAACATTAGGCAGCAATAGATTCAGGAGAACACCTACATGACAGCAATTGTATATATATATATTCTTGTATGTGGTTCACCCACAATGACATGTCCCAGCTTTAATGTAAGGTACTAATAAATTATACATGCTCTCAATGGTCACTTTTCTTTTAAATTAGGCCCTGCTGAATTAATTTTTCATTAGATCTGTGTTGTAACAAGCATATTTGGCCGTATAGAGACCCACAATTTATGGTAGTGAAGCACAGAATTTATTTGTAGAGCATTCTTAGTCTTTGTCATCAAGCTGTTGTCACATTGTGGTTGGAAGATTTTTAATTTTTTGTTCATTAAAATACACATACTGTACTTATTTCCAGGTTCACTACGACGCACACTTGTCAAAATCAGAAGAATCAATCCAACTGTGACTACAGGTAGTCCCCAGGTTACAAACTACATAGGAACAGTAGGTTTGCTTGTAACCTGAATTTGTATGAAATTTGGAAGAGGGCGAGTAAAAGAAAGCTAATATTCAATTAATCACTGAATGCTCAGGCCATCCCTCTGCTAATTTCATTCCGTCTGGTCCACTCCTTTCCACTGTAGTTCGCCACATACATAGCCTCTTTATTGTAGATCAGGACATCCTTGTCCATACCCCGGGAGTCACTGAACATAATAAGGTTGAAGTCAGGGATGAGGAAAAAGTGGAATGGATGACGGGCAACAGGGTGTTTAGAAAGTTCACTATTATTATTTATTTATTTTTTTTGTCAGTGCTAACCTCATCTCTTATGTCTCCTGCCACCATGATGCCTGTTGTCTGGTCTTTACATTCTTGGTACTGCACGCTGCATCTCCAGGCTGTTCCTACAAGCCAGGACTTACGGCCTCGTCCAGGCCTCAGAGTTCAATGAGTGTCACAAGGTTGCTGCGCATTTCTTGACATCACAACATTGCCACCTTACAATTTGCAGTGAACCTTGCCGTGGTTGAAAGTCCTGGCCCATAGTGAAGAACCTGGACATACAGTGCGTTTTGAGACAGAAGAAGATGGGAAGGTAGGTGGCGAGCAGTGGTTTAGCCCGAGAGGTGATTGCTAAGTGGTAAATTAACTTCTGACATTCATATCTATGAGTTGCACTGATATACTTGGATGTTCAGAAGTCAGAGTGTGATTCTGAGTCACTACTCACGGACAAGCCATGAGACAGGGTCGTCAAGTGGTCCGAGGTCAGATACTAGGCGTGCACCTAGTACAGATGGGCAATACAAATACATATTCAAGTAAGAGTCCGGGGTCCAATGCCAGGAGGGAATGTCAAGATAAGGGGATTAGGGAAACGGATAGTCAAAGGCCAAGTCCAGAGTGCGTCAAAAGCAAAAAGGATAAAACACTCAAATAGTCACAACAAATCCTAGGTCCGGCAACAAGATTTAGGAATGAGAAACAAAGAGCAAAGCACACACATCTCAGAGCAAAACTACAGTTGACAATAGTCTGCTCATAGCTAGCCAGCTAAATAGCTAGCAATTAATGGAGAACAGGAGGCACTTGGAGGAACACCTGCAGGCTAGGCTAGATTAGCAGCAGGGCTGTCAACCAAAAAACACTTTTAGAAATTACTAGAAAACCTGTCTGTCAATTTGTGACAGTTTGTGATTGAAGCTGAGCTGGATTATCAGACACAGCCCATGGACAAGAGTTGTGCTGTTTCTTGAAAATTTGTAGACCATTCTCTATGAACTTTTCAAGTCACCAATGGCAAATCCTCCTTATAAGGAGATAATATATACCTATGGTGCTCAGTACTGAAGCCATCAGACATTTCACTTCCATGCTTTCACTTAATGAGAACGCTTTGAGATGGATGTTAATACAATTAGAGTTGATTAAACGCAATCCCTAAATAAACTGCATGCACGGTAAAATGATTCTGCTCCATAGGTCAAACTTACTTTCACAGTCGTTGATTTTTAATCAATAAAGTAGCATCTCACCAGCACATGTAATTTTTCCTCTTTAACATTCATTTAGCTCAGTAAAGTATTTTCTCCCCTTTAATTAATGACAGCTAATTTTTAGAAAATTAGGTCTTAAATGATACGGAAATATTTTTGTGCTTTTATTCCAAAGACAAATTTGATAAAAACAAAAATGCAATCCATCTCTCTACAGTGCATAGCTTCTATGTATGATGATGAAAAGAGATGAGCAGATTCTTTAAAATTCGAATTGGGCTTTACCAAATTTTCCCCAAAAAGTTGATTTGCGGGGAATAATTCTGCATGAAGCACATCATTAAAATCCTCTTGAAAATACAGTATGTGTAGAACATCTTGAGTTTGCCTTATAGTCAAATGTACACATTATGAGTTCCGTAATTCAAACACAGCCTTTTTAATGTTTAAATTACTTCAACCTATCTGACCAGGAGAAAACAGATGGTAATCTGTTGGTAAGCCAAACTAGATTCTCAATTTTGCACCAAGAAGCATTGTTTCTCCTTGCGGAGATTGAAGTGCTAAGAATGCCAAGATGCAAATTGAGATTCTGGTTTGGTTTTATCCTAAGTCATGTGATAAGGCTCGTTAAAGGGTCGAAATTGACTTTTAGGATTGCTACTTCCAATAGGTGGCACTAGAGTTCTAGTCCTCTTCCTCTCTGAAGAGACAATATGCAGCCACAAATTAAAATATTTCCTTTTTGAGGGGTCTGCAACTGGTTTACTAATAACAAAATGACTAGGCACTTACAAGGCTTTTCATTAAAACTTCCAAATATTATCTCCTATTTTGTGGAGATTACACATGAGTTGTTATGCTGTAATTCTGAGGGTTAAATGCAGAGTAGCACAAACTCCACTAGATGGCAGAAGAGTGGAGAATGGGCTGAATATCCATCAATGAAGCAGACCAACAGAATTACAGTGAAGGAACCACTAGGTGGCAGCGGAATAGTCAGAAAACCGATTCAATACCTGAAGTAATGTAGTACTATGGGGGAATCCAAAACGTAGAGTCAGTAGAGAGAGCAAAAGGTCAGTGCCGGTCAATAGCAGAGGTATCAGAAGGGAAAGACTGATCAGGTCAGGGACGAGCCAAAGTCAAATGCCAAGGAATCCAAACACACAGGGAAATAAGGGCAGAGACGGATAGGAGGAAGGTCAACAGATACAGGTAGAGTCAGATGTACGCAGCAGGACAGATCAGGAACTCACCAGAGCCAGCTACATACGCCGAAGGCAAGCAATATAACTGGCACTGCACATAGGTTGCAGCACAGAGATGTAGCAAACCCGACACAGGAACAAGGCAGGGAAAATTAACCCCTGGCCTGACCAGACCAGGAAAGGAGAGACAAGCCAAAAACCCAGCCTGGATCATGACATGAGTACTGTTTATAGTTATTTCTTGTTACCTAGCATGTTCAAAAATTAGCTCTTTCTTGAAGCTGCTTCAAGTTTGTGTACCCTTAAGAGAGCATATTTTACAGAATCTGTAGTACTCTAGCACTATTATACACAGCAACTAGTAGATTTGTGACTGGCAAGACAGTTTATTGGTTTTGTTAGGAGAAGCATGAAAGTTAGGAAGAGTTAGGAAATAAGATGCATATGCAGTTTAGGGCCAGCAATGACAGCCTCAGCCGGAGTGTGGATGGCATGGAAGTGCAGTGGTTGTGGCAGGAGCAACATGGTAGACAATTAGAACGGGGCAGGCAAGGAGATGTGTGGCAGTTTAGAATAAATCACTACCTTTTCACTTATTAGTATACATCTCTAGTAGCACAGAGACCATCCACAAACATCCCTTTATTTGATGTCTAATGGTCACTGACTGAAACTTGGATCTGCTGCAGCTGATGCTCACATTCCTTTCTTTTTTTATGGATACATCAGGTTACTTTAATTTAAGTAATATTTTACTGGGTATATCGGATAAGACCCTATTTGCGCCGATTTCTCTTGATTAAAGAGAAATTAATATTCACTGCTAGTGTTGAGCGATACCGTTCGATACCCAAAAATATCGTATCGGATGGTATCACGTGATCCGAAAAAAATATCTGGTATCGCCGATTCCAATACCGGAAGTCCCATTCAAGTCAATGGGACTTCCGGTATCGGAATAAAAAAAAAAGCCCTTTATTTCCTTGTTGGCTAATTCTACATAATTGAAAACAAATAAGAATCATGTAGAATGTATTGTGGGAGGTGGAGGAGACATTAAAGGCATAGTGGTTTATTCAAATCACATGGCATAGCATTAATTCCAATTTTTTTTTCAAGACGTTCGGAGTTAAAAAGATATTGACTATGTTAACTTTTTTATATTTTGTCAGATATGTATGTTTCACAACTTCCATGCTCTTCACCTTCTTTTGTACTTCTCCCACACTTTCTCCTTCATGATCCGCAGCAGTAGCATTTTTTTCATCAACTTTTTCTTCACCTTATTCATCTTCTTCTTCTTCACTTTCTTCCCATTATTTTTTTTTCCATTCTTCATATTCTTCTTATTCAGCTATTATTAATTTTCATATGCTATTTCTTCATCTTCTTCCTATTCTTCTTTTTCTTCGTTTTCTTATGGTGACAGGCATTCCTGTAGTACTTATCTATAAAAGTTATAAGATTACACCTTACGTTCTGCCTGTCACAAAAGATTTACAACAGGATTTGTCCGCGTTCAGTTTGGCCTGCAGCAGCAGGCATTTTCCAGGGGCACCACGAGGAGGAACGGACTCACCCCCATTTACTGCTTAGTCTTCTTCTGCTTATAATTTTGATATCTTCTATGCTGATTTTTAGTCTTATGCTTAATGTTCTTCTGCTTTCTGTTCTTCTGCTTTTGCTTCTTCTGCTTCTTGCTCTTCTGTCTTTTGTTCTGTATCTTGGTGGTTGTCTTAATGTTCTTTGTCCTCTTGGTCATATTATTTAGGGTCATATTTCTGGTCTTCTTAGGTGTGGTCTTCAGGGTCGTCGTCATCAGGGTCGTCGTCATGGAGATCAATAAGGATTAGCAAAGACAATTTCAAAAAGCTTGATCTTGGAAATGTAGCAGAAGGTACAAGAAGGCTGAGAAACTGGCGAGAACCAGCTGACAGTACTGGAACCCGTAGTGGCAGCAGAAGGAACAAGAGCCAATGGCACTACTGAGGAACAGCTGACGGTGCTGGACCCCGGTTACTATGCAGGAGGTACCTGTGCTAGAAACCACTACCAAGGACCAGCTGACGTTGCTGGACCTCGGATACCGAAAAGGAGGCACCTAGGCCAAAGGCTCTGTCGAGAACCAGCTGACAGTGCTGGCACCCGGATGGGTAGCAGAAGGTACCCATCCAAAGCAAAGTAGCCAGGCCGCAAGCCGGCCGCAGTTACCGAAGCCCACAGTCCTACAGGGGGTCCATGTCCCATTGGCACTACGGATCCAGCCTTCAGTGCCAGATCCCGCAGTCCACATAGGAGTTACCTAAACTGCAGGCACCATAGAGTCGGCTAACCCGGCCGCATGACGACAGGACAACGGATTGGTGGCAAAGTGACCTTGACACTACCCGGAAACAGCTGGCGTGCTGAAAACAGGCTGGGCAAGAGGGAGTACCCATGCCAAAGACACTGCCGAGAACCAGCTGATGGTGCTGGGACCCAGATGGGTAGCAAAAGCTACAAGAGCCAATGGCACTACCGAGGAACAGCTGACGGTGCTGGACCACGGTTACTAGGCAGGAGGTACCTATGCTAGAAAGCACTACCAAGGACCTGCTGACGTTGCTGGACCTCGGATACCGAGATGGAGGCACCTAGGCCAAAGGCTTTGGCGAGAACCAGCTGACAGTGCTGGCACCCGGATGGGTAGCAGAAGGAACAAGAGCCAATGGCACTACCGAGGACCAACTGACGGTGCTGGACCATGGTTACTAAGCAGAAGGTACCTGTGCTAAAAAGCACTACCAAGGACCAGCTGACGTTGCTGGACCTCGGATACCGAGATGGAAGCACCTAGGCCAAAGGCTCTGTCGAGAACCAGCTGACAGTGCTGGCACCCGGATGGGTAGCAGAAGGTACCCATCCAAAGCAAAGTAGCCAGGCCGCAAGCCGGCCGCAGTTACCGAAGCCCACAGTCCTACAGGGGGTCCATGTCCCATTTGCACTACGGATCCAGCTTTCAGTGCCAGATCCCTCAGTCCACATAGGAGTTACCTAAACTGCAGGCACCGTAGAGTCGGCTAACCCGGCCGCAAGACGACAGGACAATGGATTGGTGGCAAAGTGACCTTGACACTACCCGGAAACAGCTGGCGTGCTGAAAACAGGCTGGGCAACAGGGAGTACCCGTGCCAAAGACACTGCCGAGAACCAGCTGACGGTGCTGGAACCCAGATGGGTAGCAAAAGCTACAAGAGCCAATGGCACTACCGAGGAACAGCTGATGGTGCTGGACCACGGTTACTAGGCAGGAGGTACCTGTGCTAGAAAGCACTACCAAGAACCTGCTGACGTTGCTGGACCTCGGATACCGAGATGGAGGCACCTAGGCCAAAGGCTCTGGCGAGAACCAGCTGACAGTGCTGGCACCCGGATGGGTAGCAGAAGGAACAAGAGCCAATGGCACTACCGAGGACCAACTGACGGTGCTGGACCACGGTTACTAAGCAGAAGGTACCTGTGCTAAAAAGCACTACCAAGGACCAGCTGACGTTGCTGGACCTCGGAAACCGAGATGGAAGCACCTGGCCAAAGGCTCTGGCGAGAACCAGCTGACAGTCCTGGCACCCGGATGGGTAGCAGAAGGTACCCATCCAAAGCAAAGTAGCCAGGCCGCAAGCCGGCCGCAGTTACCAAAACCCACAGTCCTACAGGGGGTCCTTGTCCCATTGGCACTACGGATCCAGCCTTCAGTGCCAGATCCTGCAGTCCACATAGGAGTTACCTAAACTGCAGGCACCATAGAGTCGGCTAACCCGGCCGCATGACGACAGGACAATGGATTGGTGGCAAAGTGACCTTGACACTACCCGGAAACACCTGGCGTGCTGAAAACAGGCTGGGCAAGAGGGAGTACCCATGCCAAAGACACTGCCGAGAACCAGCTGACAGTGCTGGGACCCAGATGGGTAGCAAAAGCTACAAGAGCCAATGGCACTACCGAGGAACAGCTGACGGTGCTGGACCACGGTTACTAGGCAGGAGGTACCTATGCTAGAAAGCACTGCCAAGGATCTGCTGATGTTGCTGGACCTTGGATACCGAGATGGAGGCACCTAGGCCAAAGGCTCTGGCGAGAACCAGCTGACAGTGCTGTCACCCGGATGGGTAGCAGAAGGAACAAGAGCCAATGGCACTACCGAGGACCAACTGACGGTGCTGGACCACGGTTACTAAGCAGAAGGTACCTGTGCTAAAAAGCACTACCAAGGACCAGCTGACGTTGCTGGACCTCGGATACCGAGAAGGAGGCACCTAGGCCAAAGGCTCTGGCGAGAACCAGCTGACAGTGCTGGCACCCGGATGGGTAGCAGAAGGTACCCATCCAAAGCAAAGTAGCCAGGCCGCAAGCTGGCCGCAGTTACCGAAACCCACAGTCCTACAGGGGGTCCATGTCCCATTGGCACTACGGATCCAGCCTTCAGTGCCAGATCCCGCAGTCCACATAGGAGTCGGCTAACCCGGCCGCAAGACGACAGGACAATGAATTGGTGGCAAAGTGACCTTGACACTACCCGGAAACAGCTGGCGTGCTGGAACCAGGCTGGGCAGGAGGGAGTACCCGTGCCAACGAAACTTCTGAGCAGCAACTGGTGATGTTGGAGCCCAGGGACAATCATGGTGTAGGCCGAGGCCTACTTGGTGGCAGTATTATAAAGGTTGTAGACTAAAACAGACTGTCAACGTGCTCCAATTAGGCATCTGTCTCCACTCTGTTTCCAGGATTTCACCTGACCACCAACACTGCCAGTTTATGCGTACAGTAGCCGTCTGCCCAATCCACACGTGTTCCTGTGTTACTGGGGTTCTGTAATGTCTGCAGATCCCCTGATGTGTGTCTGGCAATGTCTCCTGCTCTGTCCACCTTCCCACCACTTGTAGTGGGAAGGTGGACAACGCAGGAGACAGTGCCGGACACACATTGGGGGATCAGCTCACGTAACAGAACACCAGGAACACAGGCACAAGTGTGGAATGTGTGGACGGCAACTGTGAGCAGGAACTGGCGGTGTTGGAGGTCAGGGGAAATACTAGAGACAGAGTGGAGACAGAGGCCAAATCAGATAATGTTTAAATCAGAAGTAGTTACAATTTGGAGGCAGCAGCAGTTTGCCCTCCACACAGCAGGGGATCAGCTGACGTTACTGACCCCCACTTTCACATGAACGAGTGTTTTTTTTCTGTGTGGACAGCACTTCCGAGCAACAACTGATGATGTTGGAGCCCAGGGATAGTCATTTTGTAGGCTGAGGCCTACTTGGAGGCAGTTTAAGATAAGACGTTGTTTGAATTTGGAGGCAGCAAGAGAGTTTGCCGTACACACAGCAGGGGATCAGCTGACGTTACCAAACCCCACTTACACATGAGCGAGTGTTTTGTCTGTGCGTACAGCACTTCTGAGCACCAACTGGCGGTGTTGGAACCCAGGGAGAATCAGGTAGTAGGCCGAGGCCAACTTGGAGCCAGGTGTAAATCTGAGGTTGTTTGACTGTGGAGGGAGCAGGACACTTTGCCATACACACAGCAGGGGATCAGCTGACGTTACCAAACCCCACTTACACATGAGCGAGTGTTTTGTCTGTGCATACAGCACTTCTGAGCACCAACTGGCGGTGTCAGAGCCCAGGGAAAATCAGGTAGTAGGCTGAGTCCTACTTGATGGCAGTTTTAGATTGTTTCTACACTACTACTAACTGTCAACGTACTCCAATTAGGCCTCTGTCTTCACTCTGTTTTGAGTATTTCCTCTGGCTTCCAACCACGCCAGTTGCTGCTCTGAAATGCCGTCTGCACAACCAACACTTGTTCCTGTGTTACTGGGGTTCTGTAACAGCAGCTTCTCACTAGAGGTGAGTCAGGCAATGTCTCCTGCTCTGTCCACTTTTCCACTACAAGTAGTGGGAATGTAGACAAAGCAGGAGACATTGCCGGACTCACCTTTGGAGATGAGCAGATGTTACAGGACCCAGGTAACACAGGAACAAGTGTGGATTGTGCAGACGGCACTTAAGAGCAGAAACAGGCGGTGTTGTAGGCCGGAGAAAATACTCAAAACAGAGTGGAGACAGAGGGCAAATCAGAGAACATATTAAATCAGAGGTAGTCAGAAGTTGTAGGTAGCAGGAGAGTTTGCCGTACACACAGCAGGGGATCAGCGGAGGTTACCAAACCCCACTTACACATGAGCGAGTGTTTTGTCTGTGCGTACAGCACTTCCGAGCACCAACTGGCGGTGTTGGAACCCAGGGAAAATCAGGTAGTAGGCCGAGGCCAACTTGGAGCCAGGTGTAATTCTGAGGTTGTTTGACTGTGGAGGGAGCAGGACACTTTGCCATACACACAGCAGGGGATCAGCTGACATTACCAAACCCCACTTACACATGAGCGAGTGTTTTGTCTGTGTGGACAGCACTTCTGAGCAACAACGGGCGCTGCTGTTGCCCAGGAAATAAAGTTCAGGTCATAGAAACATGAACACAACAGGAGACCTGGATCCTGTTGCCAGGCAATTATTTATTCTGGAAGAGGACTGGCAAATTCAGGTGAGATCCAGGCCTTGTTCATTTTCACAAAAGTAAGCCGGTCAACATTGTCGGCGGATAGTCGCGTGCGACGATCTGTTACCACACCACCTGCAGCACTAAAGACACGTTCCGATAATACACTGGCAGCAGGGCAAGTCAGCACCTCCAATGCATACTGGCTAAGCTCTGGCCATGTATCCAGCTTAGAGACCCAAAACTTGAACGGGGAAGAGCCGTCTGGGAGTACACTAACAGGGCAAGACAAGTAGTCTGTCACCATCTGACGGAAACATTGCCTCCTACTGACTGGAGCCGTCTGTGATGGTGTAGCCGTTTGTGGCGGTCCCACAAAACTTTTCCACATTTGGGCCATACTGGCCTTGCCTTGTCCTGGGGCACTGCCTCTGCTACCTCTTTGTGCAGAGCTTCCTCCACTGCCACTACCCACATGGCTGCTTTGAAAAGCACTACCAGCAACACTTGCGGGGGGAATGGAGAACATGATGGCCTGCACAAGTGTTTCTTGGTACTCCCGCATTTTATGCTCCCGGTTCAACTGTGGTATGAGGCTTTGTAAGTTGTCCCGGTAGCGAGGATCTAGGAGGGTGTACACCCAATAATCAGCCCTGTGGAGAATGTTGGCGATGCGGCGGTCATTTAACAAGCACTGCAGCATGAAATCAACCATGTGCTGCAGACTGCCAACTGGACCGGAAACGCTGTCCCCAGCTTGAGGCAGCATCTCAGCCTGCTCAGCATCACCCCACCCTCGCTGTACACACTGACTACTAGAGCCTTGTGTACCTCCCTCCTCTGGAGAGATGTGTTCCTCCTCCTCCATTGACTCCTCGTCATCCTCCTCACTAAGTGTCCCCTGCCTGGGCCTTTGTGTGGAAGCACGTTGCGCAGACTTGCCAGAAGCAGATGGCATTTCTGACTCCTCATCCTTGACCTCTTCAAAAACCTCTTCACTTAGTGCTTGTAAGGTTTATTGAAGCAGACAGATAAGGGGGACAGTCATGCTGACTAGTGCATCATCTGCACTGGCCATCCGCGTGGAGTCATCGAAGGCATGCAAAACTTGGCAGACGTCCCTCATAGTGGCCCACTCAGTGGTGGTGAAGTGTGTCCAGCGCACAGTGCGACTTGTTTGCGCCTGATGCAGCTGGTACTCCATTACTGCTGCCTGCTGCTCACACAACCGCTCCAACATATGTAACGTTGAATTCCACCTGGTGGGGAGGTCACATATGATGCGATGTTCTGGCAGGCGGAATCGGCGTTGCAGAGATGCAATGCGCGATCTTGCCATGCTAGAACGCCGCAAGTGAGCACACTCTAGGCGAACCTTGTGCAGCAGTGCATCAAGATCCGGATAGTCCCTCAGAAAGCTCTGCACGACCAAATTGAGCACGTGTGCCAGACATGGTATGTGAGTGAGGTTGCCTAGGCCCAGAGCTGCAACTAGATTTCGGCCATTGTCACTCACTACCAAACCTGGATGGAGATTCGCTGGCACAAACCACACATCGCTCTCCTGCTTGATGGCATTCCAGAGCTCCTGTGCTGTGTGGCTCCGATTCCCCAAAGAAATTAATTTAAGGACGGCCTGTTGACATTTGGCCACACCTGTGCTCATATCTAGCCTAAAAGGCTCATGTAGTGCTGATTCCGAGGAACTAGAGTAGGAGGAGGACTCAATATGTACAGACTGCATTCCTGCAATCCTTGGAGTTGGCAGAATACATACAGAGCCACTCTCCAGATCTGTACCCGGCTCCACAACATTGACCCAATGGGCAGTGAGGGAAAGGTATCGTCCCTGTCCATGGCTACAGGTCCACGCATCGGTGGTCAGGTGGACCTTGCTACTGATGGCGTTTAGTAGCGCATTTTTAATTTTTCCCTCCACATGCTTTTGCAGGGCAGGGACGGCTTGCCTGCTGAAATAAAAGCGGCTGGGCACATTGTATTGTGGAACTGCCAATGACATCAAGTTCTGGAAGGTGTCAGTCTCCTCCAGCCTGAATGACAGCATCTCAAGGGCCAGTAGTTTGGCAATGCCGGCATTCAGAGCTAGTGCTCGGGGATGGTTTGCCGAGTATGGCCGCTTTTTCTCCCATGCCTGTGCTACCGATTGCTGGTGAGTGGCCTGGGAGTGTGCTGATGACTGAGAACGTGGTTCAGTGGGTGGAATTTCACTGGGTCTCTGGACAACAGTGGCAGAGGTCCTTCCATGGCGTTCCAGTGAGGAAGCCGAACCAGCTGTGTGTGAGCTGGAGGAAGAGGCCCCAACACAAGCTGAAGAGGTGGTAGGTGCTGCTGAAGGTTGGCCTACATCTTCAGTGTGTCTGTGTAACTCCACCTCGTGCTTGGTACGCACATGTTTCCACATATTTGTGGTATTGAGGTTGCTCACATTTTTCCCTCGTTTAACTTTCTGATGACACAGCTTGCATTTGACAAAACAAATGTCATCTGCAACTGTGTCAAAAAAAGACCAAGCACTGCAAGTCCTGGGAGCGCCCGTTTTGTGTTTTGGAAGAGGATTGCTCCTCACGGGTGCCAAAGTGGAGGCTACAGGCAACCAAGTCTGCCCCCGCCCTCTCCCTCCTGTTTTGGCCGTTCGGGGAATCTCTTCCTCAGAGGTGCTCCCACCACCTTCCGGTGGCTGACGCCATGATGGGTCAAAGACCTCATCATCTCCACTCTCCTCTTCAAGCACCAGCTGGTCCTGGGTTGTCTCGCCAGCACCGTACGCACCAGAAATTGGCAACTGAGTCTCATCATCATCAGATGAGTACTGAGGTGTGCTGACAATAGGCACTGGCCCACCCGCCTCTTCAGATTCAGAGGGACAAAGCAGTTGCGCATCACTGCATACTCCCTCTTCACGCTCTAGAATGCTGCTTGGCTGGCCACCTCTTTCCAAGCCAACAGATTCTGAGAACAGAAGTAAAGATTGAGATGGCTCCTGTCCAGGGCTCTCAGACTGCCTGGGCAATTTGGCAGGTGGTGAAGAGACAGATGGTTGCTCTTCAGTGCTCTGGCCCTGGGAGGATGCGGAAGTCATTGAAGTGGATGCGTTAGCTGCCATCCATCCGACAACGGCTTCAATTTGTTCGTCACGCAGCAGTGGGGTGCGGCGAGGTCCTACAAAGCTGCGCATGAAGGACTGTTGCCTGGTAAAAGTGGGGGATGCCGGGTCACTGGTGGCCTCAGCAGACACCGAATCCCCACGTCCTCTCCCTGCTGAATCACCCTGTCCTCTCCCTGCTGAAACTCCACGGCCACGACCACGTGCCTTACTCCCTGCCTTCTTCATCTTGGTAGACTGATAAAGATAGGCAGAAAAGTAAAAAAGAGGGGCTTAGTGTTCTTATTCCTGAACACCTGCTAACCAGTATAAGAAACACTAATTTTGCTAAGAGTGTGTGAACTACACTTTAATATGATCTAATGTGGCATACACAACTGTAAAGTGGAGTGTTTGGTGAACATTATTTCCTTTTTTTTTGGGGGGGGGGAAATAAAAGGATGTGACCAAAGTTTGAAAGCTATAATATCACAAACTTTTTGGAGCGATTACAATGCAGGAAGCTAACCTACAATGCAATTGATGAGGCTCCAAAAAATAGGGTGATACTAGTCTGGCTGGCCCTGAAGGGCACAAGCCAGCAAATAGGCTCCTCTATCTAATCCTATATAGTGTTTGCAACCAACCAATGACAATGGATGCGGATGGAAGCACACTAATATAGGAGCAAAAATCTGGACAAATTAGCTGCAAAAAAAGAACTATGTATGAGGCAGTGATGCACGCTGAGCGGACTACAACCAGCGGTGGCTGTAGAACACACTGCAACGTGAGCTGCACTCACACACAGAGAGACCTATCAGACAGCCAAAAACAGTGCAGAGAAATGGGCTATAGCACTGAAAGGCTGCTGAAAGGCTCCACTGTCCACTCCTTTAGTGTTTGCAACCAACGTATATGGATACGTATGGAAGCACACTATACAGGAGAAAAAAAAAGCAGCAATAAAAGAAAAATGTGTATGAGGCAGAGACACACGCTGGGCGGCCTACAAGCAGACGTGCCTGCAGGACACACTACATAGAGTGGGTCTGCACTCACACAACCCTTGCAGACAGCTATTAAAACAGCGCTGCTGGGCTAAAAAAATGCTACAGTGGTGGATTATGTAGCCTGGGTAGAGCAATAGATATGTTTGATGATCGCTATTTCTAACTGTCCCTCACAGTCTTCCACAGCAGCCTGTCCCTAACTGAATTCACAGCAGAGTGAACACGAAATGGCGGCTGCTGCGGTTTTTATAGTGCATCATGACATCATTTCAGCAGCCAATCACAGCCATGCCAGTAGTTAACATGCCTACATGCCTAACAGGATGTGCCCACACTTCTGAGGATCCCCATTGGCTGAATCAAATCGAGTGACTTCCTAGCATTATGGGAACTTCCGATTCCAGTATTCGATATGAAAAAAGTATCGGAACTAAGTATCGGAATTCCAATACAGCTAATATCGGCCGATACCCGATACTTGTGGTATCGGAATGCTCAACACTATTCACTGCCCTACACACCCATGGGAATGGAAAGCAGTGAATATTCATTTCTCTTTAGCAGCGGGCACAGGAGTTTGCCAGAGCCGCTGACTCCTGCCTCCTAGGACCCGCTGCTCTGCCACTGCCGCTCCTCTACCCAGCCAGAGCAGGTACATCTGGACTATAAGACACCCCCCCCCATTTTCCTCCATATTTTTGGAGGAAAAAAGTGAGTCTTGTAGTCTGAAAAATACAGTAATATATAAATTTAGTTGTTGAAAATATTTAGCATTTTCTTTGAAAACCTTGCTGTGAGGGCTTTACATAATGGCGACAAGTTATATTCCATTGAGAGCACTCAATTATTTCACAAAAGGCAATACAATCCAGGCGCTCTGGCATCAATTGTGATGAACTTGTACATAGGAGTACAATTTCTTTGTAATTAGACAGTTGAACACATGTTTCCTGGCAAATAAAATGAGAACTAGTGATGCAACGCAGGTAGACCAGGAAATGGATGAAAAGTACTAGGTGAGGAAGATGATGGGGCTCAGAACAATGACAAGGCCCTACTTGCGGGTGCAGATTTGTTACCAGAATGATGATCATAATGAGAGTAAGGAGTCCAGTTTGGGTCTTGTTTATCTTGCTGATCTGTTTGCTTACTCCATATGAGTAGTTAATGCTGGTGGAGTGATGTAGCTCCTATGCAATATGTACCACAATGTACCTGGCTTATTTTCGAACAGCACAGTCTGCACAATGCAATAGATAACTCTTCTTTCAACATGGAAAAGAATTCCCACACATGAGAAGCCCACACATAAAACTCATCACTTCCGCAACCCAACCTGTAGAGCCTCCTCCACCAACAGCACGTGTGGCATTAACTGCTACAAGACTGACCATAAGAAAAACTGTTTTGGCCCCAGAGAATGATTTTGACCCATGTAATCTATAATGTGTATGCCTTATGTTTGCCATTTTGCCCATTAAAATTTTGACTTTCTGTTTCCCTAAACCCATGTGGGAACATGATGCTGGGAACCTGGTTATGGTAAAACTTTTGGCTCTGCCACACAGGGATAGGTTAGGTTAATGTGTTGAGGCGATAGGCCAGTCTGAATAAATGCGTTTTCAGGACACGCTTAAAATTGTGGGGATTGGGGACTAATCGTATTGACCTGGGAAGTGCATTCCAAAGAATTGGCGCGGCACGTGTAAAGTCTTGGAGACGGGAGTGGGAGGTTCTGACTATTGAGGATACTAACCTCAGGTCATCAGCAGAACGGAGGGCGCGGGTAGGGTGGTATACTGAAACAAGGGAGGAGATGTAGGGTGGTGCTGAGCCATGGAGGGCTTTGTGGGTGAGGGTAATAAGTTTATACTGAATTCTGGAGTGGATGGGTAGCCAGTGTAATGACTGGCACAAGGTAGAGGCATCGGTGTAACGATTGGTGAGGAATATAATCCTGGCTGCAGCATTCAAGACAGATTGGAGAGGGGAGAGTTTGGTAAGAGGGAGACCGATTAGAAGAGAGTTACAATAGTCGAGACGAGAATGAATAAGAGAAACAGTAAGAGTTTTTGCAGAGTCAAAAGTAAGAAAAGGTCGAATTCTAGAAATGTTTTTGAGGTGCAGATGACAAGAGCGAGCCAGTGATCGAATGTGGGGGGCAAAGGAAAGCTCGGAATCAAGTATGACCCCAAGACAGCGGGCATGTTGCTGGGGAGTAATAGTGGAACCACACACAGAAATAGCAATGTCGGGTATAGGTACATTAGTAGCGGGAGGAAACACCAGGAGTTCAGTCTTTGACAGGTTCAGTTTCAGATATAGTGAGGACATGATATTAGACACAGCGTTTAGACAATCGCCAGTGTTTTCTAGAAAGGCTGGCGTGATGTCAGGAGAAGAAGCGTATAATTGGGTGTCATCAGCATAGAGATGGTACTGGAAACCAAATCTACTGATTGTTTGACCAATAGGGGCAGTGTACAAGGAGAAGAGGAGGGGGCCTAGAACCGATCCTTGAGGAACCCCAACAGTAAGGGGAAGGTGAGAGGAGGAGGAACCGGCAAAAGAAACAGTAAAGGAGCGGTCGGAGAGATAGGAGGAGAACCAGGAGAGAACGGTGTCCTTGAGGCCAATGGAATGGAGCATAGTGAGGAGAAGCTGATGATCCACAGTGTCGAATGCTGCAGAGAGATCCAAGAGAATTAGCATGGAGTAATGACCATTTGATTTAGCTGATAGCAGATCATTAGAGACTTTAGTGAGGGCAGTTTCAGTGGAGTGTAAAGAGCGGAAACCGGATTGGAGAGGGTCGAGAAGAGAGTTTTCTGAGAGATAGTGGATAAGACGGGAGTGGACCAGGCGTTCCAGGAGTTTAGAGATGAAGGGAAGATTAGAGACAGGTCTATAGTTAGCGGCACAGTTTTGGTCGAGGGATGGTTTTTTAAGTAGTGGATGTATGATGGCATGCTTAAATGAGGAGGGAAAAATACCAGAAGAGAGAGAGAGGTTAAATATTTTAGTTAGGTGAGGGGTGACAGCAGGGGAAAGGGACTGGAGGAGATGTGACGGAAATGGGTCACTGGTGCAAGTAGTTGGGCGAGAAGATGCAAGGAGCCTGCTTACTTCTTCTTCTGTGACTGGTTCAAAATCAGAGAGTGAGTTAGATGCAGTGGGGGAGGGAGGACGGTGCATGGTATGAGGGGATTTGGAGATAATTTCCTGTCGGATCTGGTCAATTTTTTCTTTGAAGTAATTGGCCAGATCGTCAGCTCGGAGCTCCGTGGTTGGGGCCTGTACTCTTGGATTGAGTAGAGAATGAAAAGTGTCAAAGAGACGTTTCGGGTTATTGGACAGTGAGGTGATGAGGGTGTTGAAATAGGTTTGTTTGGAGAGGTGAAGGGCAGTGTTGTATGTTCTAAGCATAAACTTAAAATGGATGAAATCTTCGTGTAGATTGGATTTTCTCCACAGACGTTCGGCGCACCTGGAGCACCGCTGCAGGAAACGTGTTTGCACCGTGTGCCAGGGTTGTCGCCGTCTGTGTTGTGGTGTTCTATTTATAGGGGGTGCAAATTCATCCAGGGCAGTTTGAAGTGTTTCATTGTAATGCTTCAATGCAGAATCAGGACATGAGAGGGAGGAGATAGGGGCCAATGAAGACTGCAAGTTCTTCATAAGTTTCTGGGTGTTAATGGCCTGTATGTTTTTATAAGTCTGGACAGTGGGGGTGACCTGAGCAGCCTGGCAGTTCTTTATAGAGAATGAAAGAAGATTGTGGTCAGAGAGCGGGAGAGGGGAGTTTGCAAAATCATCCACTGCACAAAGCCGAGAGAAGACCAAGTCGAGGGAGTTTCCGTCTTCATGCGTTGGAGAATTAGTGAGCTGCCAAAGGCCAAATGAGGAGGTTAGAGATAAAAGGTGAGTAGCAGATGGGGAGAGGGGAAGAGCAATGGGGATGTTGAAATCTCCCATGATGAGGGTAGGGATGTCACAGGAGAGAAAATGTGGAAGCCAAGTGGCAAAATGATCCAGGAACTGATGGGAGGGGCCGGGAGGATGATACACCACCGCCACTTGCATGGAGAAGGGGGTGTAGAGTCTGACGGCATGGACCTCAAAAGAAGGGAAGACAAGTGAGGGTACTTGAGGGATAACCTGAAAGGTACATTTTGGTGATAGGAGCAGACCAACGCCTCCACCAGCTCTATTGTCTGATCTTGGGGTATGAGAGAAGTGTAGCCCCCCATATGAAAGAGCAGCAGCAGCGGTAGTATCTGACTGCTGGATCCAGGTTTCAGTAACAGCCAGGAGGTTAAGAGAATTAGAAAGGAAAAAGTCATGAGTGAAGGAGAGTTTGTTACACACTGAGCGAGAATTCCAAAGTGCACAATTAAGAGAGACAGATGGCATGCAGGGAATATTAATAAGATTAGAGGGGTTTCTGAGTGTAGCAGTGGGGGGGTTTGCTTTCTATAACATGGGGGACCAGGGTTGGGAGCAATGTCTCCTGCGACTAGGAGAAGGAGGATAGAAAGAGTGAGCAGATGGTTAAGTGATTTGTGAGAGCGTCTCTGGTGTTGAATGGTGGGACTGCCTGGATCTGTGCAATTTAACAATGTGAAAAGAGCGTGAGTGCTATACATAGGAGAGGAAAGAAGCGAGGGGCCAATATGGATGGAGTGTGGAGAATTAATGCCAGGGCGGTGGATGTGTGTGAATGCAGCGGCCAGGATATAAATTACACAAATGCATATGGTATACACTCACTGGCCACTTTATTAGGTACACCTGTCCAACTGTATGTTAAGACTTAATTTCTAATCAGCCAATCACATGGCGGCAACTCAGTGCATTTAGGCATGTAGACATGGTCAAGACAATCTCCTGCAGTTCAAACCGAGCATCAGTATGGGGAAGAAAGGTGATTTGAGTGCCTTTGAACGTGGCATGATTGTTGGTGCCAGAAGGGCTGGTCTGAGTATTTCAGAAACTGCTGATCTACTGGGATTTTCACTCACAACCATCTCTAGGGTTTACAGAGAATGGTCCGAAAAAGCAAAAAAATCCAGTGAGCGGCAGTTCTGTGGCCGGAAATGCCTTGTTGATGCCAGAGGTCAGAGGAGAATGGGCATACTGGTTCGAGCTGATAGAAAGGCAACAGTGACTCAAATTGCCACCCGTTACAACCAAGGTAGGCAGAAGAGCATCTCTGAACGCACAGTGTGTCGAACTTTGAGGCAGATGGGCTACAGCAGCAGAAGACCACACTGGGTACCACTCCTCTC
Source organism: Dendrobates tinctorius (assembly GCF_039654945.1). Classification (NCBI taxonomy): domain Eukaryota; kingdom Metazoa; phylum Chordata; class Amphibia; order Anura; family Dendrobatidae; genus Dendrobates; species Dendrobates tinctorius. The sequence goes on along the minus strand of NW_027361743.1, from coordinate 3,953,832 downwards.
AGCTAAGAACAGGAAACTGAGGCTACAATTTGCACAAGCTCATCGAAATTGGCCAGTAGAAGATTGGAAAAACGTTGCCTGGTCTGATGAGTCTCGATTTCTGCTGCGACATTCGGATGGTAGGGTCAGAATTTGGCGTAAACCACATGAAAGCATGGATCCATCCTGCCTTGTATCAACGGTTCAGGCTGGTGGTGGTGGTGTCATGGTGTGGGGAATTTTTTCTTGGCACTCTTTGGGCCCCTTGGTACCAATTGAGCATCGTTGCAACGCCACAGCCTACCTGAGTATTGTTGCTGACCATGTCCATCCCTTTATGACCACAATGTACCCAACATCTGATGGCTACTTTCAGCAGGATAATGCGCCATGTCATAAAGCTCGAATCATCTCAGATTGGTTTCTTGAACATGACAATGAGTTCACTGTACTCAAATGGCCTCCTCAGTCACCAGATCTCAATCCAATAGAGCATCTTTGGGATGTGGTGGAACGGGAGATTCGCATCAGGGATGTGCAGCCGACAAATCTGCGCCAACTGTGTGATGCCATCATGTCAATATGGTCCAAAATCTCTGAGGAATGCTTCCAGCACCTTGTTGAATCTCTGCCACGAAGAATTGAGGCAGTTCTGAAGGCAAAAGGTGGTCCAACCCGTTACTAGCATGGTGTACCTAATAAAGTGGCCAGTGAGTGTATATTTGTTGTGCTCCAAATGTAGAGGGAGTAGATGTATATAAATGACTTACCTGTCTCCTGCCCTGTCTAACTGCCATGTTATAACTGCCAGAAGTACTTTGATACATGTACTTCGATTACATGTGCATAAATGCCACCCCTGCATAAATGCTCCCCCTAGCTATGTCTGAATATATAGGAGGTTAAGGCTAAGTTTTTTTTTTTTTTTTGGCTCTCTCTTCTCGTTAATCAATCACACTAAATTGAGACACCAGGACCCAATAAAATGTTGTGGTCAAATAAACACATGTCCAGCACTACATGGATCATAAAGCACTTTGAAACATTGAATATGGCTGTTTTTTTTTTAACCTGTCAAGTTGTACATGGCGTACGATCTTTGGATAACATGGTACAGGATGTTGTTGGCATGTGGCCATACTCTCCAAGCGTGTGACAACAGAGCATCTTTATTCAGGAACAAAGAGGAACAATATATAAAAAGCTTAATAGATCAGGAATGTATCATTTGTGTGTCTCTATCTGTGCAGCATCTACAGCAGGCTACTTCTCTCATACACAGACACAGGAAAAACAGGAAATACAGTCACATGCTCTCCCTGTGTGAACCTCTGGGATTTTTTTTACTTTATGAACAGCATACAAATCTAGCAACTAAACATTCATAGACAGGAATGGAGTTGTTGCACCAAACATATTCCAACACCCCCATTCAATAACTACTTATCCTGTTTGTCCCATTGCGTTTCTGAAGTCCACAAACTTGGCTCTTGATAATGGCTTTGTCATACCATCAGCTATCATCTTATCAGACTCGCAATAAACAAACTCGAGTACATCACATTCCACTAAGTCACGTAATTGGTAGTCCTTGCAATAATCTTCTCACTGCTGGCAAATTTAATGAATCCTGGGCTGTCCTCATAGAAAACTGTTGGTTGAGCTAATGGCTTGACGAAATCTTCCAAAAGTTGTTTCAACCAAAATACTTCTTGACTTGCATAAGCAGCAGACATATATTCTGCTTCTGTAGAAGATAATGCAACTGACACTTGTTTTCTGCTGGAACAAGAAATTGAATTTTCTCCTAAATTGAACTAGTAACCACTTGTTGATTTCCAATCACTTGAATCTCCAACCTAATCTGCATCCACATAACCTCTGAGAGTGAGATCTCCTGATGCAGATGTCTTAAGATTTAGCCTTTGAGTTTCTTTAAGATATAGAAAAATTCTCTTAATTGCATTCCAGTCTCTTTGTCGTGGCTTGCTTACACGTCGGCAGAGAATTCCAACTGTGGCTGAGATATCCGGATGGGTTGTGGTTGCTATGTACAGAAGCGGGGCAGATCTGGGCAGTAGATCTTCTTCCCCTTCCAACTTTATGTAGGACGGATCCATTGATATTGATGCACCTTTGGCTTCTGACATTCGATACTGGTTTAGTATTGCGGAAATTTTAGAACTTTGGTTGAGAAGAAAACTCCCATCTTCCTCTCTCTGTATTTGGATTCCATAAAATATGTCACATTTCCAAAGTCCATAGTCTCAAAGTGCTGGTTGAGAATTTCACCTAGCTTTCCAATTTCTCTTTTCACTTGATAAGACATGATTGCAACATCTACATATAAGAGAACATACATCCACTCCTTCGCTACCTTTTTCATATGCAAACATGGATCAGCTTGAGATCTTTTAAATCCTTCATCCATCAAAACTTTGTTCATTTTCGAGTTCCATGCCCTTACCCACTGCTTATGTACATAGAGAGATTTTTGCATTTTACAAACAAGGTGCTCTTCACCCTTTTTAATATATCCCTTGAGTTGGCTCATGTACAACTCTTCTTCAATGTCACCACGTAGGAAGGTTGTTTTGATGTCAAAATATCTCACTGTCATCTGTTGAACTGCAGCTACGGACATGAAAGATCTGAATGTGGTTTGCTTCACAACTAGAGAAAATGTAGCATCATAATCTTTACCATACTTTTGCAAGTACCCTTTTGAGACCAATCTTACCTTAAACTGGTGAACTTTACCTTCTGAGTTATATTTGTTTTTGAAGACCCACTTACATTCGATAGCTCTTTTTCCTTGCAGCAGCTCAGTAAGCTTCCATGTCTGGAGTTAATGAAGGGACTCCAACTCCTCATTAGCAGCATTTATCCACTTATGCTTTTCGTGAACAGGCAGTTTTTGCATCTCTTGCTATGACTGTGGCTCTGGTTCAGGAAGTGTTCTGACCATATAAGAAAGGCACACTATGATGGCCACAAAGTAAGCTCACCATAAAGAAGCGAACCACAAAATTATATGAAAATTGTTTTTATTAGCAAAATCATATACATTAAAAGAGCCACATACCCATAATTACATAAATACCCCAAAGAGGGGACTACAGCATTATTTTACTAATATATTGCACAGGTAAAAATATGTGTTGATATACTGAGGGTATGTCCCATATCAATCCATAGCACAACACCATATATCCATATGTAAAATAAATATTTTCACTAGTGCTAAAATTAGCATCTATTATAAATGATATTATCCTTATTTAGACAGTGGACCACCCTCAGGAAATCAACATGCATTATTCCACATATAATCTCTCATAACTCCTCAATTTAATAAGGCAAGGCATATGACATCATACATTAAATCTTATATGCTATTCCCAGCATTAAAAAATCTCTTTACACCTTGTAAGGTAGTATAAAGTAAAGCCTATATATCAGATTATAGTATTATATCCATAATGGCAACAAAGGAGGTATAGTTAATCAGTGCTAGGTAAAATCCACAGCATTAGCCCCCATACTCCACTATACAATGTATAAGTGGAGCGACCAATATATTAATAACAACCAACAGTAAGGAGTTTTTAACTAAATGGAAACATAATATAGATACCTTATAATGTGCTATATGTAATCCAGCTGCTGTCCCCTACGCCTCGATGCGCGTTTCGCCCTGCTGCTTCTTCCAGGGGCATGGTTTACTGGCATTAGTGAAGCGTTTAAATGTGTATTGAAACCCACTTTATTGCACAAGTCACTTTATTATCTATATGCGCTATATCTTACTAATTAATATTGTGGGCAATGCACTGGTATGTATTACTGGTGGTTGTTATTAATATATTGGTCGCTCCACTTGTACATTGTATAGTGGAGTATGGGGGCTAATGCTCTGGATTTTACCTAGCACTGATTAACTATACCTCCTTTGTTGCCATTATGGATATAATACTATAATCTGATATATAGGCTTTACTTTATACTACCTTACAAGGTGTAAACAGATTTTTTAATGCTGGGAATAGCATATAAGATTTAATGTATGATGTCATATGCCTTGCCTTATTAAATTGAGGAGTTATGAGAGATTATATGTGGAATAATGCATGTTGATTTCCTGAGGGTGGTCCACTGTCTAAATAAGGATAATATCATTTATAATAGATGCTAATTTTAGCACTATTGAAAATATTTATTTTACATATGGATATATGGTGTTGTCCTATGGATTGATATGGGACATACCCTCAGAATATCAACACATTTTTTTTACCTGTGCAATATATTAGTAAAATAATGCTGTAGTCCCCTCTTTGGGGTATTTTTGTAATTATGGGTATGTGGCCCTTTTAATGTATATGATTTTGCTAATAAAAACAATTTTTATATAATTTTGTGGTTCGCTTCTTTATAGTGAGCTTACTTTGTGGCCATCATAGTGTGTCTTCTGTCTTGTTTTGAAGTGCCATTTTTTATAATTGGACACGTTGTTGAAATATCATATAAGAAAGGCATCTAGCTGGGATACCTTTGTTTGGCCTTTCTAATCTCCAAACTGGAGGTTAACATGGTTCTTCTGTGTTTTCCTTGGTGGCTGCAGAGTTATCCACACTTCAGTGTTTTCATTTTCGGCATCTGGGTTTGGTAATTAAGATTCTTGTTCTTGCTTCTTAGGTTGAATAACTGGTGTAACTTCATGGAATTTGAGCGATACAGAGTTTTCATGAATCACTACATCTCTGCTGATTGTTACTGTATTGGTCTCTGGTGCTGGATTCTGTATCCCTTTTGAGTTTTGCTATAGCCCATCAGGACTCCTTGCCACCCCCCCGACCTCCGCAAGGTGATCACCCCCTGCCCCGGTGATCACCTACCTGCCCCAGTTATCACCCCCCTGCTGCTGGATCCTGCATCTCCTCAGACCCTTCCTGCCCCTCCATGCCTGACAGCCCCCTCCTGCCCCCCCACGCCAGACAGCCCCCTCCTGTTCCCGGTAATCACCCCCCAGGCCTGGTGATCACCCCCAGCCCTGGTGTTCATCCCCCACCCCAGTGATCAACCACCTAGTGATCACCCCCCGGCCCTGTGCTTACCCACTGCTGGTCCCTTGCTTCTGCCAGCCAGCTGGTGAAAGGCCCCGTGCTGCTGCGGGTGATTGCCCCCTGCTGCCGTGATCACCCCCAGCCATGGTGATCACCTCCCTGCCCCAGTGATCACTCCCTCTGCGGCTGCCGGCTCCTGCATCTTCTCAGCCCCCTCCTGCTCCCCGCGCCTGACAGCCCCTCCTGCCCCGGTGATCAGCCCCTGCCCCTGTGATCACCCCCCCATTCCTGTGATCACCCACCAGCCGGTGCCTTGCTTCTGCCTGCCTGCTGGTGTAAGGCCCTCTGCTGTTACCGTTGATCACCCCCTGCTGCTGCCGGTGATCACCCCGCTACCCCAATGATCACCCCCCTGCCCCAGTGATCACTCCCCCTGCTGCTGCTACTGGCTCCTGCATTTCCTCAGCCCCCTCCTGCCCCCCCCTGCGCCTGACTGCCCCCTCCTACCCCCCCGTGTGTGACAGCCCCCTCCAGCTCCCCCAAGCCTAACAGCCCCCTAATGAATTAGAAAGTAGAAAGTTTCACCAAACACTTGCACATACACATGCACACTATAATAAAGTTTAGCTTTTTTTACACACCACACACACAATGTCCCGTTTGCAAAAAAAAGTGCTTTTTGATTTTTACGGATCAATTTGTGAAGCACCTGGGGGTTCAAAGTGCTCACTATACATCTAGATAAGTTCCTTGGGTGGTCTAGTTTCCAAAATGGGGTCACTTGTGGGGGAGCTCCATTTTTTAGGCACACAGGGGCTCTCCATACGTGACATAGTGTCACTGTCCACTAACGATTGCAACTTATTTTCCATTCAAAAAGTCAAATGGCGCTCCTTCCCTTCCGAGCCCTGCCGTGTGCTCAAACAGTGGTTTATGACCACATATGTGGTATCGGTGTACTCAGGAGAAATTGCCCAACAAATTTTATGATCCATTTTATTCTGTTGCCCATGTGAAAATGAAAAAATTGAGGCTAACAGAAAATTTTTGTTAGAAAAATTAAAATGTTCATTTTTTCCTTCATGTTGCTTTAGTTCCTGTAAAGCACTTGAAGGGTTAATAATCTTCTTGAATGTAATTTTGAGTAGCTTGAGGGGTGCAGTTTTTAGAATGGTGTCACTTTTGGGTGTTTTCTGTCATGTAGGCCCCTCAAAGGGACTTAAAATGTGATGTGGTCACTAAAAAAATGGTTTTGTAAATTTTGCTGGAGAAATGAGAAATTGCTGATAAAATTTGAACCCTTATAACTTTCTAACAAAATTTTTTTCCCCAAAATTGTGCTGATCTAAAGTAGACATGTGGGAAATGTTATTTATTAGCTATTTTGTGTCACATAACTCTCGGGTTTAACAGAATAAAAATGAAAAATTTAAAAATTGCGACATTTTCAAAAATCTCGCCAAATTTCCGATTTTTCACAAATAAACGCAAAAATTATCGACCTAAATTTACCACGATCATGAAGCCCAATATGTCACGAAAAAACATTCTCAGAATCGCTAGGATCCGTTGAAGTGTTCCTGAGTTATTACCTCATAAAGGGACACTGGTCAGAATTGCAAAAAATGTCAGTAAGGTCAAAATAGCCTAGGTGGTGAAGGGATTAAAAAATTGAAAAATTTTGGTGCAAATATACTCCAGTCCCCTTGGAATGAATTTATGTACACCAATTGTTGTAACATTTTAATGGAACGTGAGACTTTTTATGCTTAAAAAATGCAAAAAATAAAAACAAAAAGGAACATTTTTGGTTTTGTGCAAAATTTGTGATTCCTGTAAGCCATTTTGAAGAATCTGGCACAAAAAAAACCGGAGCATTGCCTGGACTCTGCCGCCAGATGCAGCGCCTGCGCAGTTTGAGGACTCAGTAAGCCGAGAGCTCCTTCTGCGCCTGCACTGCATCCGTGGCCATTTTCCTACAGACATCGCGTAGAGGCAGGTGCGGATGGAGATCTTTGCCTTCCTCCATCTGCGCCTGCAACGAGTGAGAAGCCGGATGCTGGACTCCGAAAGAAGGGCCATCGCTTGCCGCCGTACCACCACTGCAGGACCACCACATACCGCAGGACCACCACCACCACAAACCGCAGGACCGCCGCACCACCACCGCCAAAATCCCCAACTCCGGGTCCGCAGCATTGGGGGTTATAAGAGGCACCCCCTATTTTCCCCCTAATTTTGGGGATCAAAAAAGTGTGTCTTAAAATCCGAAAAATGCGGTATATGTATTTAAAGGGCACCCCAGTAGAACACTGATTGGATGTCATATACTTTTTTCATTTCGTGTGCTTGCTCATGAATTATATTCTCCATCTGTAGCAAATATTATAGTTTTCAAACCCCTCTTCTTGGAGATAGCATCTTTTAGCAGATGTGAGATGTGGTAAGCCATGGATGTATATTAATACATTTTCATAACACTATTTCTTTGGCATGGAATAATTAAATGGCAAGTGTATGAAATATATCACAGCAGGAGCCTTAATTATTAGAGTAGGCAGCAGAAGTCCATTATACTGCAATTATTATGGTGATAATAGTTTGTGACTAAGCTGATTCAGTAATTAAACCTCACGTATGAAGAGCAGCATGGAGAAATGGAGAAAATCAGTTTTTGATCTTCGGTGTTTTTTGAAGTTCTCAGGTTTATCCAAATAAATACCAGATCAATGTGAAAGCTGACCCTGACATTTCAATGGGTTCAGTCTGTTTAAGATGCCTGAATGCTGCGGAATATGCTTAGACCCAGCTGTCTTTCTTTGTTTTTCTTTGCTCATACTTACGAAAAAATATGTATTATAAACCCAATTCACACTGGGCTATAATATAATAGATACTCATTCCACAAGATAGTATACAACATTGAATCTTCTAAACCTAACAATTCACTTAAAGAAGCATTTGAAATAAAAATGGCTGGGCTAAACCTACAGTATATGAATGTGTAGTGTAGTGGCATTATTAGGCTAAGTTCACACGTAGCGGAATTCCCGTGGAAGTTACCACGAGAATTCCGGAATTCCATTCCGCGGGAACATTTTAAATTGCCACGATATTCCCACGGAAAAACTAACGATTTACAAGCGTAATTAGCTTGCAGAATGCTAACGTTTTCCAAGCGATCTGGAGCATCGCTTGGAGAACTGATTGACAGGTCGGTCACACTCGTCAAACATAGTGTTTGACAAGTGTGACCAACTTTTTACTATTGAGGCCGCCTGTGCAGCATCAGTAGTAAGAGATAGGATGTAAAAAAATAATAATAAAAAATAAAAAATATTGTTATTCTCACCTTCCGGCGTCCCGCGCAGCCTTCCCGCCTCTCTCCACGCTCCCGGCATCTTCCGGTCCCAGTAATCCTTTGCGCGAATGACCGCAAGACGTCGCGCTCCCGTGAGACCGCGACGTCATCGTTGTCAGTCTCGCAAAGGATTACTGGGACCGGAAGATGCTGGGAGCATAGAGAGAGGCGGGAAGGCTGCTCGGGACGTCGGAAGGTGAGAATAACAATATACTTATATTTAATTTTATTTTTTACAGGGATATGGTACCCAGAGCCCGGAGGACAGTCTCCTCTCCTCCGGACCGTGGGTACCATCCGCAAATGTTCTGTTTACTTTTCGCATGGTGGGCACAGCGGAAAGTAAGCAGAACAATGCATTCCTATGGGTGCGGGATCACTGCGATTCCGCGAAATTAATGAGCATGCTGCGTTTTTTACCGGAAAGCGATTCCGCCTCGGAAAAAAACGCAGCATTAGCACAGCATTGCGGAATCCCATAGGATTGCATGGGATGCTTATTTTTCTCGTTTTAGCAGGAAAATCGCGCGTTTAAAACCACCGCGGAAACGCGAAAAAACCGCAACGTGTGAACGCAGCCTAATACTCAATGATTACCATCTTCTCTGGTTTATAGCATGACTCCGTTCCTCTTCTGGTGTCATGTGATGACTATTTTGAGTTGACAGATCACACTGGAGTAATAAGTTGCAATAGCAATGTAAGCCAGGGGAGTTTCGTTCACATTGTCAAATCCACTGTTTCATAGGAGATCCAATCAGCTCTGGTATTTAGTCTGAATTTCCACTATGACTTGGGTTAATATACCAGCCCTAGTTACAGGGAAATCAGAATTTTTTAAAATAATTAAGTGTTGAAATGCCCTCAAAAGTTCTTATATGACCTTATCGGGGCACAATATGTGAAATAAAAAAATAAATGAAGTAGGCAAAATCTAATATATAAAGCTCAAAGTGTGTATGTATGTATGTATGTGTGTGTGTATGTCCGGGATTGGCATCCGCACCGTCACAAATACAGCCACAAAATTTGGCACAGTCACACGTCTGGACCCTGAGAGCGTCCTAAGCTGTGTTGTGAGGTGAAATTTTAACCCCGCATGTTCCAATTCACCAAACAATTTTGCCCCTATCTACATACTGGGGAAAAAGTGTGTGCGCATCAAGCCCCACCCCTCATTATGATGTCATAATGCCCCTATTTGCATACTGGGGAAACAGTGTGTGCGTATCAAGCCCCGCCCCTCATTATGACGTCACAATGGTTGCCATGGTGATGCTGATGTCATCATAGGTTGCAAGCCCTGCCGCCGCTCATTATGATGTCATAATGGTTGACTATGGGATGGAGGATGTGTGATGGGTATATGGGCACTGGACTATGGGATGGAGGATATGTATGATGGGTATATGGGCATGGGACTATGGGATGGAGAATATGTATGATGGGTATATGGGCACGGTACTATGGGATGGCGGATATGTATATGGGCACGGGACTATGGGATGGAGGATATGTGTGATGGGTATATGGGCACGGGACTACGGGATGGAGGATATTTATGATGGGTATATGGGCACGGGACTATGGGATGGAGAATATGTATGATGGGTATATGGGCACGGGACTATGGGATGGCGGATATGTATATGGGCACGGGACTATGGGATGGAGGATGTGTGATGGGTATATGGGCACTTGACTATGGGATGGAGGATATGTTTGACGGGTATATGGGCATGGGACTATGGGATGGCGGATATGTATATGGGCACGGGACTATGGGATGGAGGATGTGTGATGGGTATATGGGCACTTGACTATGGGATGGAGGATATGTTTGACGGGTATATGGGCATGGGACTATGGGATGGCGGATATGTATATGGGCACGGGACTATGGGATGGAGGATATGTATGATGGGTATATGGGCACTGGACTATGGGATGGAGGATATGTATGATGGGTATATGGGCACTGGACTATGGGATGGAGGATATTTATGACAGGTATATGGGCATGGGACTATGGGATGGAGGATATGTATGATGGGTATATGGGCACGGGACTATAGGATGGAGGATATGTATGATGGGTATATGGGTACGGGACTATGAGATGGCAGATATGTATGATGGGTATATGGGCACTCGACTATGGGATGGCGAATATGTATGAAGGGTATATGGGCATGGGACTATGGGATGGAGGATGTTTGATGGGTATATGGCCACGGGACTATGGGATGGAGAATAATTATAATCTGTTATAACTATCCACAGTTAGTTACTATGCCCGGGCAGCGCCGGGCTCTTCAGCTAGTAAATAAATAAATAAAAAAGCCTCCAATCCAAATCTTTGTGACTAGTGTCAGCCCCAGAAAAGAGTGTCAGATAAATAAAAAATAGTTGGTCCAGAAATGACAAACACATTTTAAAGTGTATTTGAGTGATTCTTTGTGGTCGTAAAAAATAATTGTTAAAATTTGAAAAAAAAAGCGCTTCTTTCCTTTTTCCCCCAAACATGTAAAAAGAAAGCAAGAAATTAACATAAAAATATGCATCATGAAAATAGATGCAAAAATAGTTTGAACAGAAGAAAAAAAATGACAACTATTCAAACCATATCTATGAAAACGGCCAAAAATCTGCCAAGTCATGAATGCAAGCCAAATGGCCAGTCCTGAAGTGATTAAAGATTAGTGAATCTGACGAAAATTCCAGTTCACCAAATCACAAGATTCACTTGAACTTGGCAGCAAAATTTTTTTTAGCATTATTGTCATTTGATATGAATCCAATGTGCCTAAATTTGCAGTAAAAGATATCTATTATGCTATTAGGGATCTCCAGATCCCATAATATAATACACATAGGGTTTAAAAAAAATAAAACGATAGATAGATAGATAGATAGATAGATAGATAGATAGATAGATAGATAGATAGATAGATAGATAGAATTGCTATACCCATTGGTCCCACCCTCACAGATGCTCGCCCAATCTTCCACTGAATTTCTTCCTCCAGCTTTGGTCTTCTCATCAGTTTTCAGTGCTTTTGGCACTAACTAGGCCTTGTTCAGCATCATGAGTGGAACAGGCTGCCACGAGAGGTGGTGAGTTCTCCTTCAATGGAAGTCTTCAAACAGAGGCTGGAAAGACATCTGTCTGGGATGATTTAGCGAATCCTGCTTTGAGCAGGGGGTTGGACCAGATGGCCCAGGAGGTCCCTTCCAACTCTACCATTCTATTAAATCAAGTGAAGCCTATCATGTTAGCAGTATGAACAGCATCTCAAGTATTCGCTTGTGAAGCGTTAATCAAGGTGCATGCTTCATGGTGGATAATTCCTGACAAAGACACCAGACAAGAGCTGAAATATTGGAGGAAGAAGGAAGCACTCCAAGTTTGTTGCATAAAGGTGTGTTAGACCAACATGTGCTGTTTCGGCTGCAAAAATATTCATGCTTCATAAAGGTTATTGTTGAGGCTAAAACTAGGCACATCAGTAGTGGTATAACTAGAGTTCAATGAGCCCTGGTGCAAAATTTGTACCTGGGACCCCACCTGCATGTTGATCAGATTTATGGGCCTTGTAGAGTTCTAAATCCTATAAAAATGCTAATTATCTCTTCAACAATCTCCCCAATCATCGCCCATGTTCCTCATTTTGATATAATGTTCCTCATTTTGATATAACGTCCCCCATCCTGGTATAATGTCCCCATCTCAGGCCTCTTCCGTTCTTCTCCAGCAGATTTAAAAAATAAACAAATTCTACTCCCCTTCTTGCCACGGGGTATCCTCTTCTGTAACTGACAGCATACTTCTGTGTGCCAGCACGGGGTTGTGCCGCTGCCATGTACCATGCGTCACCGTTAAGGCAATGTCTGTTGCTGGTCTCTGATTGTCCGTCAGCATGTATTGAAGTGCAAGGACCTGTCGGGTCTCTGTTCCGTAATGCATTTCACCTGAATGCACATTCGAGGACGCACATCCAGGTAAAATAGGCATCGGCGGTCCCCTTCCAGCACGGGCCCGGTCGCAGTTGCACTATCTACGATCTTGATCAATAAATCCTTACACATCTAATGAAGCCAAAGCTGGAGGAAGACAGCAGAGAGTTGGGCAGGGAATTGTGGCAGGAGCGGTGAAGGGCAATACTCTCTTCACTGAAGACAATCAAGGAAATCATACCTCAATTGGGGGTCTTACGAATGTTTTTTAGTGAAATTTGTAGAGAATTCCATTCCCTCTGAATTGATTCTCTGATCTCCATTGCCTATTCTTTCTTACTACATGTTTGTTAGCGTTTCTACTGCAGCTAAAGAAATGTGACCATTTTAAATTAAAAAGCATTTTCCAATGGTCATGGCAAGTTCAATTTTGTCAATCAATCAATTGATAATTCTCAACTTACAAAGTTCAGCAAAAATACCTTCTGTTCTTAAAAAAAGTAAAGTTATAAAAAAAAATTGCTTTACGTGTTTGGAAAGATTTGGCGGTCTCCATAGAAATGTGTCAGGGTCTGACACATGCAACATGAATTATATTTCCTTTTGATTATACATTGTTACCGTGATTTATGTTTTTTCTCTTCAATTATGCTGTATGCGCAGAGCATTCTGGTGTGTTAGGACTTATGTGATCATTTTCTGAAATATTTCAAGTTAGTGTTTTTTTTATTTCCTTCGAAATTATTATTATTTTCAGCAGAAATTCTGAATATCCACTTTTTTCTCATATATGTGACATTAGGTTTCCATTGCATCGAAAGTATTAATACTTCAACTGAGGGTCAAAATAGTCCTCTCAGCACTTTTTGTTCTTTGTTAAGAAGGAATCTTCTTTCTTTACTCTTCTTCCCTTTTGACTGAGAGTGATCAAAGCTTTAGATCAGTGGATTGTTTGAAATTCAAAATTGCCGACTTTTCAGAATTTTCCACCCAAAATTTGATGTGCGGCAAATAAATTTGCACAAATTTCAATACAGGAGACCTGGTAATTGCTTGTAAAATACACATGGGAGAGAGAGAATCTTGTTGACCATAAGAGCTTACACTCTACAGGAGAGAGAGAGTGAGGACACTAATTCTACAAGAGAAAGAGAGAGGACTTAACTGACAACAAGAGCTTACACTCTACATTAGTGGGAGAGAGGATCTTGCTTACTATAATGGTACAGTTACACTTAGCGATGCACCAACGATCCCGACAACTAAATGGATTGCTGGTGCATCGCTAAGTGGTCGCTAGTGAGCTGCCACACAGGCAGATCTCACCAGTGACATAGCAGTGGTCGGGGGTCGCTACTTACCTGTCAGACGAGGCGATCCTGACGTCCTCTCGCCCGCGTCCACGCATCGCTCGTCGGCGCCAAAGGAAGCCCAGCAGGAAGCGCCCCATGAGAAATGGTCCAGGATGTTCTCGCGCGATCAGCGATAACCAGCGGGGGAGCCGGTCGGAGGTTAGTATCAGACATAGCGATATCGCTGCTGCGTCAAAAAACCAGTGACGTTACAGTGATATTGCTAGCGATATCGCTGTGTGTAACGGGTCCTTAAGTGTTTAGACTCTACAGGAGAGAGAGAGAGAGAGAGAGAGAGGACTAGACTGACTATAAGAGCTTACACTCTTCAGGAGAGAGAAAGAGGACCCTGCTGACCATGAGAGCTTACACTATACAGGAGAGAGAAAGAGGACTACGCTGATCATAGGAGCTTACATTCTACAGAAGAGAGAGAAGACCCCCTTGACCATAAGAGCTAACAGTCTACAGAAGAGAGTGACTTACTCTGTGACTTTTTGTAACTTTGGAGATAGAAAACATCTCTTTGGTACAAACTGTGCTCCACTTGGAACTGTGATGGCCCAGGTACTGACCACCACTATACCAGATATTTGCTAGATTTCATAGCACACTTGGCAATGCAAAATGACGTAAGCCTGTTCTCTTCCACTTCAGCACTTGGATATAAACACATGGGCCATGCACACAGTGAACAAGTCTGTAGGACACTGTTCACACCACCAAAAGACTGAAACACAGAAAAACACAGTATAACAAATGTATAAAAATACTCTGTTGTAAAAAAGTAACAGTACACAGCAAGTGCTAGTAAAAAGGTGATAACAAAACAGGGTATTTGGTTGATACGTTCTTTTGCAGAAAATGTATATTAAGCCGCTCTACCAAACATCAAGGTATACCCATCAGAGCAGTCCTTACCGATGTATTTAAAAATCTGACCATGTGTATGGTACCTATATAAACAGGATTCAGAAAGGTAATTTCTGATGTGGACACACTGCAGAGGATGGCTTATATGTGCATGGCCCACAAGGGAGGGGTGGAGACCGGCCTAATCTTGCAGAAACAAGAAACCAATTGAATATAAACACATGGGCCATGCACACAGTGAACAAGTCTGTAGGACAGTGTTCACACCACCGAAAGACTGAAACACAGAGAAACAAAGTATAACAAACGCACAAAAATACTCTGTTGTAATAAAGTAACAGTTAGGCTGTGTGCCCACGTAGCGATTTTTAAGCGTTTTTGTCGCGATTTTTGGGGCGAAAACGCAGCGAAAACATTTAAAAATCTTGTACAGAACGCTCCCCATGCATTCCTATGGCATTCCGCACATGCTGTGCTAATGCTGCGCTTTTTTCCGCGGCGGAATCGCATCGCGGAAAAAATCGCAGCATGCTCATTCTTTTGTGCGGAATCGCAAAGAATTGCCGCGATTCCACACCCATAGGAATGCATGAGAATCGCTTACTTCCCGCATGTGGCTATGTCCACCATGCGGGAAGTTAAGCGTCTCATGTGCGGTTGGTACCCACGGTGTGGAGGAGAGGAGACTGTCCTCCAGGCCCTGGGTACCATATCCCTGTAAAAAAAAGAATAAAAAATAAAAAATCGGGGTATATTTACCTTCCGGCGTCCCGCGCTGCCATCCCGGCCTAGCGTTCCCAGTAATGCCTTGCGGCACGGTCCAGTGATGACGTAGTCTCGCGTGACTCTAGCGGTATCGCGAGATCGCTATAGCAACGCGAGACTACGTCATCACAGGTCTCACAAGGCATTACTGGGAATGGCCCGGGAATGCAGCGCGGGACGCCGGAAGGTAAATATACACCGATTTTTTTATTTTTTTTAGCATTTTAACATTCTATCTTTTACTATTGAGGCCGCATAGGCGGCCTCAATAGTAAAAACCTGCTCACACTTGTCAAACATTATGTTTGACAAGTGTGACCAACCTGTCAATCACTTTCCAAGCGATGCTTCAAATCGCTTGGAAAGTGCTTGAATATCGCGGCAAAATCGCGGTGAAATCGCGATCACAATCGCGGTAAAGTCGCGGTGAAATCGCGCGGAAAAAACCGCGCGATTTCTGGGAAGGAGTCCGGTTTTTAGTGAGCGTTTTAACACGCTACGTGGGCACATAGCCTAAACATCGAGTGGTTTCTTGTTTCTGCAAGATTAGGGAGGTCTCCACCCCTCCCTTGTGGAACCAGCTGATATTATGTTTCATTATGTGACAGGATTGCTTTCTAACTACTGATAGCTTTCAGCTGGTGTTATGACTTTCCATGGGTTTTTGCACCTCTCGTCTTCATGTGTTCAATACTTATTCTCTGTGCCGTTTCTCATTATGCTTTCAGTGATAAAAACTAGATAATCTTGCAGATATGATACCTTTTAATGGCTAGCAAAAATAAAATAACTAATGTTACAAAGCAAGCTTTTGGTACTTATTAGGTCTCTTCCTCGGGCATGGTACAAGAAAGTTTCAGAAGAAACACAAATATATGCATAAAAACAGAGACATGGAGTCATAAATGGATTTATGACTTACTACAGAATATGAGGAATCTGCTCCAGGGACAGTGGGAGCACCAGGCCTCTGATCTTACCTAGATATTGGGACTATAAGGGTCCCGACACAACAGCGATCTCACCAGCGAGATGGCTGTGTGTGACAGCGATCAGCGACCGGCCCCCCTGCCAGGATCGCTGATCGCTGTAGGAAAGCCCAGGACTTTTCTTTGGTCGCTGGTCTCCCGCTGGCCAGCATGCATCGCTGCGTGTGACAGGCGGGAGACCAGCAATCTGCTGGTAACTAACATACACATCGGGTATCTAAGTGACGCGCGTCCCTTGGATACCCGATGTGTATGTTAGGTACCAGCTCCCTGCATCGGCGCGCTGGTAACTAACGAACACAGCGACGCCGTGTGCACGGCGTCGCTGTGCTGATCGCTGGTGAAGCTGTCTGTTTGACAGCTCACCAGCGATCACATAGTGACTTACCAGCGATCCTGACACATTGATATCATTGTCGGGATCGCTGGTGAGTCGTTGTGTGTGACGGGGCCCTAAAACTTTCACACAACCAATCTAATCCAATTAAAGTTAATTCTCTGAGCTCAGTGCTTGCTTATTTAAATGTCCATTTACTATGCCATACTTCTGGGGGTTTTCTTGTGTTTCTACAGAAACTCTGTTCTACCGTGCCTGAGGAAGGGGCCTAAAAAGTCCCGAAAGCTTGCTTCGTACTTTTTAACATCATTTATTTTATTTTTGTTAGCCATTAACCTCTGCATGCTGCCTTTTGTTTTTGCGTTTGTTTTTCGCTGCTCTTCTTCGCAAAGCCAAAACTTTTTTATTTATCCAGCAATATGGCCATGAGAGGGTTTTACTATATTGTGTACTGGAAAACTGGAAAAAGTGCTGTGAATTTGACAAAAAGTTTTTGAATTTGCTAAAACTGACCTGCCATTATGATTCTCCAAGGAATTACGAGTTTGTAGATGCCAAAAATTTATAGGCGCTTTTTTATTTAAGTGGTGAAAAAAATTCCAATGTTTGTTAAAAAAAAAAATTGCGTCATTTTCCGAGACCCGTAGCATCTTCATTTTTCGTGATCTCAGGTTGGGTGAGGGCTAATTTTTTGTGTGCCAAGCTGACATTTTTAATGATACCATTTTGGTGTGGAGACAATGTTTTGATCCAGCATTATTGCATTTTAATTCAATGTTGCGGCGACCAAAAAGCCTTAATTTTGGAATTTTTGACATTTTTTCCCTATGACGTTTTACCGATCGGATTAATTCTTTTTATATCTTGATAGATCTTTTCACTTGCTTCAATAGTCTCCATGGGAGACTAGAAGCTGCAATAATTCGGTCACCTCTGCTACACACAGGTGATAATCAGATCGCCTTTGTGTAGCAGAAATGCTCAATTGCTGTTTGTGCTGATTACTGGGCGGCTTTCATAGCAATCTGGCAATGAGAACCACAGGGGTCTCCTGCAGACTCCGGATTGTCATGCCAACCCATCGGCCACCTGTGGTCATGTGACAGGGACGCCGATGGATGGGATTAGTAATGCGCTTCAGCACGATCACATTAAATGACACTGTCAGAGCTTGACAGCAGCATTTAACAGATTATCAGCCACGGGTGGATCGCGAATCCTCCCGCGGCTGTTAGAGGAACATGTCAGCTGTTCAAAACAGCTGACATGCGCTAGTAAAGATGTGGGCTCCGGGACAGATCCCACATCAAAGGGATAGTCACGACATGGACATGTATGGCGCATGTTGCAAAAGGATTAAAACGGATCATAACTACAAGTGATGTTTTTCTCAATATCTCACCTGAAATCAGAATAAACCTTTTCCGTTTTAGGTCAATTAGGATTATCATAATTATTATTTGCCAAATGCCAGAATAATGAGAGAGAGAATATTTTAAGGCATTTTTATTACTGCAAAGTCAGAAGTTTCCATCCATTTCATTAGTATTTGATACGGTTGGCCTTATAATGAATGACTTGGGTCAGACTTTTGGGATAGTCTTCCACAAGGTTTATTCTGATTTCACGTCAGATATAGAGAAAAACATGCATATATTTCTTTTTATATAGTGTATGTAAACTTCTGGTTTCAATTGTATATATATAAAATTTTGTCCAGCATATATAGTTATGAAACTTTGCTAAACGATATGTATTATCGTATTTGTCTTCATTCCTGTAAAAAAAAATATGTATTCCAAACCCTTGCTTTTCCCCAGTCTTTTGCCTGTCTTAATTTTCATTGATATCAGGCCATTCTCATTTGGAGTACATATGATGGCAGTAATGGGTCAGCTCCGCTCCTGTGTCTCACTAACTCTGGGGATGAGTTGCTGGGCGAGATTGTTCTGATAAGCAGATCATGAAGAGGAGGAGACAGGTGCTGACCCATCACTGCCGTCATCTGTACTCCAAATTAGCATATTTAAGATCAGTGCAGCCTGAAGGCAACAAACAGACTTGAGCAAAGTCAAATCCGATAATACAAAGACAAATCCAATAATACAGTGATTTACAACGTTTCATAATTTTCCAAGCTGCGCAAAATTAGATATAAAAAATTGAATTTTTAGTTACACTTAAAATTTTAAGCAAGCCCAGGGCTTAAAGGGCTGTCACATTGTAGAAGGATCAACTTTATTCTCATTTGCACAAGGAAAGACTAGAAGCAATGGGATGAAACTGAATGGGAGGAGACACAGATTAGATATTAGAAAAAACTTTTTGACAGTTAGAGTGATCAATGAGTGGAACAGGCTGCCACGAGAAGTGGTGAGTTCTCCTTCCATGGAAGTCTTCAAACAGAGGCTGGACAGACATCTAACTGGGATGATTTAGCGAATCCTGCTTTGAGCAGGGGGTTGGACCAGTTGGCCCAGGAGGTCCCTTCCAACTCTACCATTCTATGATTCTATGATTCCATATAAACCCAAACCTATGTCTATAGCAATGGGCTAGAGGTACGGAAGCAACAATCACTAGAGATAGGAGAATCGATTGTCAGGACTCTGGTCCATTGGCCCCATCAGAGGTCTCCACTCTTCTCATTTCACAGCGTTCTTGGCTCTTCTTTTGATTAGCCTGGCTGGCGCAATGTCATCACTGAGGCATGACGTACACGCGAAGTTATACAGCTAAAAAAAATGACCAGTAATGCAAGAAGGTAAGGAGAATTGCTGACCTCTTATGCAGTAGTCACATTACTTACCTGGTCGATGGACAGGAGTTCTACTAAACGGTTCTTCCATTTTTACCGACCATCAGACAATAATTTGCTTTTGCTTGTCCCTTGTCTCTTCAGGTAGAATAAAACAAAAATAGTGCACCGTCACAAGATCAAGGATTGTCTTGATAACCGGGGGGCAAAACTACAGTGGATCCTGGGAAATTAAAGGCTCCACCCTGGAGATTGAATTTACTCCTCTACTACTGGAGAATATTGTTACTTAGAGTCTTCTAGGTTTAACTCTATTTTGTTATTTAATTCCATCACTTAGATTTCCACTGTTGGCAAATGATATTCCGTAAGAAAAAAAAAAAAGTCTCAATTCAAAGACGGTCTAATGAATGTTTTTCACGAGAAGTCAAACTGCATAAACTTTTCATACGTTGACGCCTATAGAATAAGTTAAAGACAACATAATTAGTGGACTGGCAGAGGATGGACGTTGTGCGGTATCACAGTTATCAAGCTGTGCTATTTTAATGAGATGGAAGACATGAACAGACAGGCAATCACTTGCTCACCATCTCACTTCATGGCTTGTTTTTATAGAACCCAGAATAATCAGAGGTGACATTGTACTAAATCCACCTTACGTACATTTCTTATATGCCGAATTTATTATACCCAAGTAATGCACAAAATATTATTTATTTCCTTATGGCAAAACTTTTGTTATTTTTTCGAATAGAGTTTTAGAAAAAAAAAAACAGAATCCAAAAAGTAATTGATTTCCTATTATTTGTACAGCTCCAAGGTTTCCACACCAAGAACTCAAAACACAATTACTGACAAAGGTTCTTGTCGTTAAAAGGATTGTATTGTTATTTTTTTCTTTTTGAAAATTAAATCGAAATACTGGTATAGACTTATTTTTCTTGCTTTTTGTTACTTTAGATTTTTTTTACTGTTTAGTTTTACAGGACAGCCTGTTAGGCATCAGGGTTTTCCCGCTGCGTGGGATAGATCCCAAGCATTATCCTGTCCTGCGGTTTCCCATTCAGGTCTAGCTGCTGCGATTGTTGCTCAGCACAGACGTCGGTCCCAGCGTCTTGCTCAGGCTCGTGGCATACATTTGGTTACTGCTGGCTCTCCAGCCAAGTCTATGGTAGCTAGTTATATACAGGTGCAGCCATGAACTCTGGAGTCTAAGTCCAGAGATCACCTTACTGAGCATTTCCGTGAAGTGGCGTCTTCTCATTGGTGGACGGACGTTAGCTGCTCTGGTGATGAGACAGCTCCGGATTGGTCGATGGGCGTTGCCTCAACCGACTGGGCATGAGTGTTTGGGGTGGAGCCTAGAATTTAACAGGCTCTTAGCGGCATACACGGTTGCGCTAGTGTCATTAACGTTTGGTATGTGTGGGTGGATACTCTACCACTCTGTCCGCACGTCTGTGTGTCTGCCTTTACTTGAGCCTACATCACGAAACAATCACTGACCTCAGGGATACCAGTCAAAGAAAACACTGCGGCAGCCGGCAAAGACGCTCAATCACAGTGAAATCCTAGATGCAATGCTCCCTGGGAAATACAAATATGCAAATAAAGTCCGTGGAGCCTCATTTAAGAGTCTCAAACACGGGACTAGCCAGATCTTCCTCCAGGAAGGACCCAGCCAAGGGGTGGCTCCTTCGGAAACCACCATTACCACCATATTGCGTGGCCCTTTAAGTCAATATCCAGCTCTTTATGAGTTTACAGATATGACAAGGGAAATACCAAGGCCAGGTATCCATCCACAGACAGCTGTTTCGGGGTGTTGCCCCTCATCAGTATGGAGTAGGATTCTGGCTAGGTGGGAGCAATGCCTAGCAGACCAACATCACGAAACAATCACTGACCTCAGGGATACCAGTCAAAGAAAACACTGCGGCAGCCGGCAAAGGCGCTCAATCACAGTGAAATCCAAGATGCAATGCTCCCTGGGAAATACAAATATGCAAATAAAGTCCGTGGAGCCTCTTTTAAGAGTCTCAAACATGGGACTAGCCAGATCTTCCTCCAGGGAAGGACCCAGCCAAGGGGTGGCTCCTTACGAAAACCACCATTACCACCATATTAAGTGGCCCTTTAAGTCAATATCCAGCTCTTTACGAGTTTACAGATATGACAAGGGAAATACCAAGGCCAGGTATCCATCCACTGACAGCTGTTTCGGGGTGTTGCCCCTCATCAGTGTGGAGTAGGATTCTGGCTAGGTGGGAGCAATGCCTAGTAGACCAACATCACGAAACAATCACTGACCTCAGGGAGACCAGTCAAAGAAAACACTGCGGCAGTCGGCAAAGGCGCTCAATCACAGTGATGCACGTTAGCTGCTCTGGTGATGAGGCAGCTCCCGATTGGTCCATGGGCGTTGCCTCGACCGACTGGGCATGAGTGTGTGGGGTGGAGTCTAGCATTTAACAGGCTCTCAGCGGCATACACGGTTGCGCTAGTGTCATTTACGTTTGGCATGTGTGGGTGGATACTCTACCACTCTGTCCGCACGTCTGTGTGCCTGCCTTTACTTGAGCCTGTACACATTGGCAGGCAGGTTGCACACCTATGCGGTTTCGTACCCATGGCTCTCTGCCTGAGTCTCTAGTCTGCTACATGCTTTGGGTGCTGGTCAGGCAATAGTTCAGTAGTGTCAGGACTGGGGTAACTATCCACTTGGCTTAGCATCTGTTTCGGTCTTGTGTGTGGTTAGCACAGTCCAGTTACAGAGCAAGCTCAACCCTTACGCTATACTTCTCAGTGAATGCGACACAGGGTATCAAACCTAGCGTCACAAGAGTTCTATTGGCCCAGCACCTGCTTCATTCGCTTGTGCTGTTAGCAAAGTTTAGTTGCATATTAAGCCTAATCCCTGGGCTAACGTCCTTGTGACATGAACAGGGTTTAGCACTTTGCACACTTACTGCAGTACCACTTGGTGAAGTAACTGAGCTTTTTACTCGGTGTTCTGATCACACTGTGTAGTGTTAACACAGTGTGTCTAAGGTAACGCTCGCTGTTTTGTTCGGTCATTATTCACACTAGCAGCAGGGTTTTTCTCTGCACGGTGGACCCCGAGTTGCGATTGCACTTTATCTTATATTTTTATTTAGTGCAATCCGCCAACCCTAATACGGCTATGTTTTCTGAGCTACAGCATTTTGAAATATAAGAAACGATAGGAAACAATAACCTGAAGATTTGTGTTGATTTTTGTGGGAGATTGTTGTGGTCATGCTCTTTGACTTGTGCAGAGGGGATGATAATCTGTTACAAACGGAGGAGGTAAAGTGTGATGTCACCGATTGTGAATGGTATGATCCTACCTACATATAGGTGATACTTTTTATTGAAATCCTGCCTGTGATAATGAGATGACTGCTGAAGAGTGATCTCTATAGAAAAGGAAGAGTCAGTCTATTATAAGGCTGGCCATACACACTGGTTGGCTTTAGGCCGATTGTTCGGCCAACAGCCTTCTCGACCATACACAAGAATGCTCGCTCAGACGAACGCTCCTGCATTGACAATGAAAAAGTCGCCAACTAATATGTCCGTAGGCGGCTTGTCTCAGGGAGAACAATGAGACCGGAAGTCCAAAATTGGACATGTGCAATTGACATATGTCCCCACCTCAGGCAACCGCTGCACCCATACACATTATACCATCTGTCGAACCCTTCAAAATTGGCGAGTTTAGATGACATTTGTCTAATGTGTATGAGGACCTTAAGGTTCTGTCTGAAGATTGCAAGATTAGTGTTTTGGAAAACGTAAAAAAAATCCCCAAAATTCTTAAAAGCATATGTGTAATTCTCAATTAATCAATACAATATTTTTTGATTCTGTCAAATTCTCTTTAAAAAGACTGTAGTAATCTAAATATGAAAAAAATCCATTCAATTTTTTTATATAACGTCAACATATGCTGCTGTAATGCGTAGAGGTTTTAGCCATTTCCATAATTTTTAAGAAGACAAAAAATTAAGAGACAATCCCTCTAAAGGATGACCACAAACATAACCTGTTAGGCCGGTTTCACACTAGCGCATTTTCAGCGCGCGCACGGCTGGGGGTAGCTCCGCCCCCGATCCGGCTCTCTGCCCGGCGTGCCCGCCCCTTCCTTGTAGCGCCGCCTCCTAGCGGACAGCGGCGCCTGCGATCGGCGCACCCTATCTTTAGCATAGGGTGCACCGATCGTGCGCAGGCCGTGCGCTAGTTGCGCTTTGACCTGCGCTGCGCACTTTTGACGGTGCGCCGTGCGCGCCAAAATCGAACTTTTCGGATTTTGGCGCGCACGGCGCACCGTCAAAAGTGCGCAGCGCAGGTCAAAGCGCAACTAGCGCACGGCCTGCGCACGATCGGCGCACCCTATGCTAAAGATAGGGTGCGCCGATCGCAGGCGCCGCTGTCCGCTAGGAGGCGGCGCTACAAGGAAGGGGCGGGCACGCCGGGCAGAGAGCCGGATCGGGGCGGAGCTACCCCCGGCCGTGCGCGCGCTGAAAATGCGCTAGTGTGAAACCGGCCTTAGTTGACAGCTATTTCTTCCGACACAACAATGCGTGTGCACACTCAGATCACCTTGTGCATTTATTCCACATGAGGAGAATAAAGTAAGACGGCACCATCTCCTCTGAAAATAGAAGGATTGGGCAGCTGAAATCCAAGTCTCTCCTAGACACCTGATGCATTGGGAAGCCATCATACATAATAAATAGTTGATTGACCAGTCAATATTGAAGAGGTTGTCACATTTTTATTCCCCAGAACCCCAACCTCCCGGCTTCGTACTTACTTGCCAGATGTCGGTGCTCTCTTGAGGATTGATGGTTCCAAGTAGTGCTGCTGGCCTTAACTTTGTGCCCTCCAAAGCTGCAAGGAATGAAGAGGGCAGAGGGACTAACTCAGCATGGATCCCAGTTGCTGAGCAGCACTTACAAGCTCTATAGCAGAGAGCTGATTATTTAGGAGGTCGACCACCACTGATAGACTACAGAGGTGGCTGGTGACTTAAAAACACATTTGAAGGTTGACTCACCAAAACCCTGACTAGTGCACTAGCAGGATGCAGTAGACCTCCATAGATAAAGGCTGGGGCAGCACAGGTGCAATCCACTGATGAGAACAGCCAGTAACCCAAAAGGGTCTGGCTGCTAGTGGAAAAAATGCACACAAATAGGGCTTGCATAGGACATCAGGCACACAGATAAGTGTGGTGCAAAGAGTCTGAACAGCCTATTAATGACACCCATAGTATTAGCAGGCGGGCTGCTCAGCACTATATATATGCATCACACAGAAAAAACCAAGCCAACATAAAGAGGTCTAACTGCATCCTGCAAAAATGACATCTGTGTGCCTGATGTCCTATGCAAGCCCTATTTGTGTGCATTTTTTCCACTAGGCAGCCAGACCCTTTTGGGTTACTGGCTGTTCTCATCAGTGGTTTGCACCTGTGCTGCCCCAGCCTTTATCAATGGAGGTCTGCTGCATCCTGCTAGTGCACTAGTCAGGGTTTTGATGAGTCAACCTTCAAATGTGTTTTTTTGAATTTTTGGGAATTTTTTCCTTATGTGCACTGTGGCTGGTGACTTAAACAACCAGAGAAAACAGAAAGCAAAAAACACAAATATCCTGAACTAAAAAGTAAAAAATATACTGCAAATAATGCATAAAGGTAATAATAATAATAAGGGTATTTAGTAAACATAATTTTGATCAAAATAATGTACAAGCCATCCCGCCATGTCACGGCAACCCTTGTGGGACAGTCCCTACTCTAGTATTTAAAACCTTTTCACTTGCCAAGTGACGTGAATGTGAACAAGGATCGAGCAGCTCAACCACTAGTATAAGCTTAGGCCAGACAGGATGGTTTTCCCAGCTCAGAAACTTAACTTTTTGACTTAAACAACCAGCAGTAAATACATTTAAAAATCTTAACTTTTTTTGAAAATTCAGAGGATTTTTAGTAAGAGTTGATTTGCAAAGTTGATTAGTTTTAGAATTATTTTGCAATTTTACTCATTTATTATGACGACACAATCCTTTTAATCGATGTGCTGGTTTAAAAGAAGACCTTTCACCAAATTTTTTTCTGTTCAGTTTCACACACAATGTAGTAGTGGCTGAAGAGTGGAGTAAAAGTTTTTTTTTTATCATTTCTCCTCTCCGTTGAGGAGATAATAGCAATCAAAGTCTTGGCACCTAATGAGTTAACGTTGTTTAAGTTCTAGTGGGTGTTGCCAGATAGATTTCACTAGGAGTGTACACTTCTCTCTCCATGAGCTGTAAGGGTGTGTGCACACGCTGCGGAATGCTCTGCGGATTTGTCCGCGCAGATTTAGTAAAATCCGCTGGTAAACCCGCAGGTCAGTAGACCTGCGGTTTATCTGCGGATTACCCTGCGGTTTATCATCTCTACAATGGAGCAGATGGCAAACCGCAGCGGAATCCGCAGAAAGAATTGACATGTCATTTCTTTCTGCGGATTGAAAACCGCGGAAAAATCCGCACCGTCTGCACTGCGGTTTTCGTTTTCCATAGGTTATCCTCAGCAGAATCCGCAGAGTGTGCACACACCCTAAGAGTTGCTATCAAATCACACCTTCTTTCACTTAACTAACGTTAACTCATTAGGTACTACATACTTTGCTAATATCGGAGAGGCAAAATTTAAAAAAAATGTAAAAAAATAATGATTTCATATCCATACCATCTTGTTAGTTTAGTTACATTTTCTGTTTGCATGCAGAATAAAATGCTTTCCTGACACCGACCAATAAATGCGAAAGTAATATTTACATCTAATTGCTTCTGTCATCATATGGGGGGGGACGTGAAAACGTAGCTCTTTTTATTTTTTCTTTACTTTGCAGAATATATAATAAAATACAGTAATGTGAATTTCCTGGCAAGCTGGATATTTTCTGACAGGAGCAAAGAAACTAAGCGCTGCCCGTCTGAGAACTTAGCATGTTTTCTATCTAGTAAAATCTCATTTTTGCTGTGACTATTGAACTGAATCAAACAACGTCTTAATATAATGGCAATTTCCTGCAACCTGCAATATGAAGGCAATCTTAGCTTTCCTAACGTAGACATGTCCTTTGATAAATCATTGAATATTTGTGAAGAAACGATTTAATAAAAGCGATGAATATTACAATAGCCTAGATAAAGATTATTACAGATGTCTAGCGCCACATATTAATATTTACTCCATGCTCGACATCGCTGGCACAAAGCAAATTTACAGCGCAGCACTCAGTGGGCTCGTACACGTCATCATGCGAGTGTTTTTTTTTAATGTCATATTTCCCAATATTGGACAGCGCTGGGATTTCGTTATCTCCGATGTATGTCTTTTTTTAACCCTTTGGAGACGCCACCATTTTTTCTCTTTTTAATCCTTTTGTCTTTTGCCTTTTTTATTTTGTCTTTTTCTTTTTTTGCTTTTTGCCTTTTCTCCTTTTTTTTGCTTTTGTCTCTTTTTTTGCTTTTGTGCTTTTTTCTTTTTTTTTTGCGTTTGTCTTTTCCGCTGCTCTCTTTTCAGGAGCCATAACTTTTTTTTTTTTTTTTCCATTTACGTAGCCATATAAGAACTTATTTGGACAAGTAATAATTTTCAGTGAAACCATTTATTTTTCCTATATTGTGTATTCAAAAATGTGAAAAAAAAAACATATGAGGGGAACAAAAACTTTGTATAAGGGCTTACTTTTAGTAGAACCAGCACCATCCTTAATCTCTTTTTCATCATTTTTTGTAGGGACAAAATGAGCAAAAAACTATTTTGATTGTTTTCCCCTTTTTTCTGCCTTCACCATATGGGGATTTAATATTTGGATATTTTATTAAGTTGGCAAACATGTTTTTTTTTTTTCAATTATCTACCTTTTGCGATTTAAATTTTGCATTTTTTCTGCATCATTTTTAATGTTTGGACTTCATCCTGAAAGGGTTTGTCCCCTTTCAGACAATTTTCTGTCCTGACTGTAGTTTGTTACCAAAACCACAAACCGTGCTGTACTCACCTTCCCTGGATCCACCAGTGAGTCTCCAACATTGCTCTTGTTGTCTGCCATTGGCAGTGCTGATGCCACATCAACAACACAACAGCCAATCGGGAAGCTCAGTGGCTCTGCTCACGCTCAAAACCCCCCTTTCAAGGATACTGATTGGCTGCAGCACTACTGACATGGTGTCACCATTGCAGCCAATAGCAGACATCAAGAGCAGTGGCGGAGACTCGCTGATGGACCCGAGAAAGACGCTACATTGCTGTTTGCTATTTTTCAGCAAACTACGTCTGGGGCAGAATATTGGTAGAGGACAATCCCTTTAAGGTGATTTATTCACTCATACATTACTGTAATATTATAATATCACAATGTCAAAATGTGAGACAAAGCTTAGTCGATGTTGGAAGCATCGGGGAACATCGAAGAGGAGACCGGCGCTGGAGCAGAGGCCTGAAGAAGTCAACGAGGAGCTGCGGTGGCACGGGCAGGTGATGGGCCAGGTGAAAATAGTATTTTACCATAACCCCTTCTTGGCACATCCGTATATTGAGATATGGGGTCGAGAGACCTCTGAGCACAATAAATAGCTTTTTTTTCTACAACTGTGGCTCATTTGCTTTGCATTGATGATAATCAAACTTTCTGACTAAATTAGAGCAAATGTGCCAAATTTCTACACATAACCCATATGGTATTTCTTTTAGAAGAATTATTTTTCTATTTTGTGACCTTTATATCACCCCATTAAATCTTCTTCTTGAGATTCCAAGACGATATCAGTGGAATGAGTAGTAATGTTCTCTTTGTTTTGTTTGTTTCGGTGCCAGGACGGCGTTCACCCCAACCATCAGACTGTTAGAATTTCCTTCTGCATCTTTAGATATAATTATTTTCATAAAGTTCTCATCAAATAAGGAAAAACTAGCATATGGCTCACGCTGGCAAATTACCATGTAATATAATTTGAGTCCAAATTAGCCAATTAGATGGCAAGAAACATTGCTACTGGCAAGGATCTGCGAGAGCGCTGTAGCGATGGCACAAAAAGTATATGCGAAACCTGTTAGAGAATGACAGCTGTCAAAATGCTGATTGTTCAGCAGAACGCCGGCGCCTCGGTCGGGGCGCAAAGCTTATTTTTATCATTGATTGGCTTAGTGTACTGCTGTACAACGCTGACACTGGGAAATAAACAGGTGTCTGCGCTGACAGTCCCTGGAAGACCGGCGCTGACTGCTTCAGTGCGACAACCTGCAATGAAAGCTGACAGTACGGCTGCGTGCAACAGGACGGACAAAGGAAATATTCGGTTTCTTTTGTCATTTTTTAACCCCTTCCAGTATTTAAATCTTAGCAACTCTTAGCATTTATGATTGAGTAGAACTTTTGTCTAGAAGTATTACTCCAATCTATTATCTGTCCATCTATCTACAAAATATCCAAAAATACAATTGCAGCTAATAGAGGACAGTACTGGCAGCCTTGTATATGACATTGTCCTGAGGACATGATAGTTTTCACACTGATGTTCATCACTCCCTTTTCTGGTGTTTCTGGTGGGTGTAATGTGCTGAACTCGTAGGCAAATATAGATGTCAGGGAAAATGAAGAACTCAAAATAACTGAAACAATTGTCAGTGGCGGTATACTGACTCAATGCTGCAGAGAAATATCTGAATCTCCAGAAAGAGAAAACTTGTTTGGCCTCACTAAAGATATTACAGATATTCTGCTCTGTTCCATGAAATATGATCCTGAGTTACATCCTGTATTATACTCCAGAGCTGCACTCACTATTCTGCTGGTGCAGTCACTGTGTACATATATTACATTACTGATCCTGAGTTACCTCCTGTATTATACTCCAGAGCTGCACTCACTATTCTGCTGGTGCAGTCACTGTGTACATACATTACATTACTGATCCTGTACTGATCCTGAGTTACATCCTCTATTATACTCCAGAGCTGCACTCACTATTCTGCTGGTGCAGTCACTGTGTACATACATTACATTACTGATCCTGAGTTACCTCCTGTATTATACTCCAGAGCTGCACTCACTATTCTGCTGGTGCAGTCACTGTGTACATATATTACTGATCCTGAGTTACATCCTGTATTATACTCCAGAACTGCGCTCACTATTCTGCTGGTGCAGTCACTGTGTACATACATTACATTACTGATCCTGAGTTACATCCTGTATTATACCCCAGAGCTGCACTCACTATTCTGCTGGTGCAGTCACTGTGTACATACATTACTGATCCTGAGTTACACCCTGTATTATACCCCAGAGCTGCACTCACTATTCTGCTGGTGCAGACACTGTACATACATTACATTACTGATCCTGAGTTACATTCTGTATTATACTCCAGTGCTGCGCTCACTATTCTGCTGGTGCAGTCACTGTGTACATACATTACATTACTGATCCTGTACTGATCCTGAGTTACATCCTCTATTATACTCCAGAGCTGCACTCACTATTCTGCTGGTGCAGTCACTGTGTACATACATTACATTACTGATCCTGAGTTACCTCCTGTATTATACTCCAGAGCTGCACTCACTATTCTGCTGGTGCAGTCACTGTGTACATATATTACTGATCCTGAGTTACATCCTGTATTATACTCCAGAACTGCGCTCACTATTCTGCTGGTGCAGTCACTGTGTACATACATTACATTACTGATCCTGAGTTACATCCTGTATTATTCCCCAGAGCTGCACTCACTATTCTGCTGGTGCAATCACTGTGTACATACATTACATTACTGATCCTGAGTTACACCCTGTATTATACCCCAGAGCTGCGCTCACTATTCTGCTGGTGCAATCACTGTGTACATACATTACATTACTGATCCTGAGTTACATCCTGTATTATACTCCAGTGCTGCGCTCACTATTCTGCTGGTGCAGTCACTGTGTACATACATTACATTACTGATCCTGAGTTACATCCTGTATTATACTCCAGTGCTGCGCTCACTATTCTGCTGGTGGAGTCACTGTGTACATACATTACATTACTGATCCTGAGTTACATCCTGTATTATACTCCAGAGCTGCGCTCACTATTCTGCTGGTGCAGTCACTGTGTACATACATTACATGACTGATCCTGAGTTACATCCTGTATTATACCCCAGAGCTGCACTCACTATTCTGCTGGTGCAGTCACTGTGTACATACATTACATTACTGATCCTGAGATACATCCTGCATTATACCCCAGAGCTGCACTCACTATTCTGCTGGTGCAGTCACTGTGTACATACATTACATTACTGATCCTGAGTTACATCCTGTATTATACTCCAGAGCTGCACTCACTATTCTGCTGGTGCAGTCACTGTGTACATTACATTACATTACTAATCCTGAGTTACCTCCTGTATTATACCCCAGAGCTGCACTCACTATTCTGCTGGTGCAGTCACTGTGTACATACATTACATTACTGATCCTGAGTTACCTCCTGTATTATACTTCAGAGCTGCACTCACTATTCTGCTGGTGCAGTCACTGTGTACATACATTACATTACTGATCCTGAGTTACCTCCTGTATTATACCCCAGAGCTGCACTCACTATTCTGCTGGTGCAGTCACTGTGTACATACATTACATTACTGATCCTGAGTTACCTCCTGTATTATACTTCAGAGCTGCACTCAGTATTCTGTTGGCTTACAAAAAAAAAATTACATTCAGCAGAATGGCGCCTACGGTGGCACAGGCGCAGTAGCATCTATCGCTTGCCAATAGACACTACTGCGCAAGTGCCATTGCCATTTTGCTGGAGGAAAAAAGTGTGGCTGCAGATAGATGGTGGAGGCTCCTGAGCAGTAGCATCTTTTGGCAATGTTACTGCGCAAACGCAGCCGCCATCTGTCTATGAATTTCAGTACTGGACTTCATGACATCATACAAGGAGTGCTGAAAATCTCGTTAAGGAAAAACCCGCTGTTATAAATGCAGTATTTACATTTGACTCACAGTTTAAAGGAACCATCTAAAAAAATGTTTGACTTCTTTCTAAGAGATGTCAGGGGTCTTACTGCTGGGAACTTTGGGCTGCGATCAGCTCTTAGCTTAACGGCAAAGGTGTTAGCTGTTATCATTACTGCAGTGAGAATAAAGAATGACAGGGAACCATGAAAATTACCGTGTCCACAGCATCCTGCAGCCAACCAGTGCCCTGACCCACACTGCACAGAACATTGCTCCAAATCTATCTATCTATCTTTGTAGCAAAAAACAGGGAAACAGCACATGGAGTAAAAAAAGTAAACTTTAATGCCCAATAACGTGGCATTTTTACTCCATGTGCTGTTTCCCTGTTTTTTGCTACATATCCTGCTATGCCAATTGAACACTGGTTGGGGAAGTGTGCATTTCAGTAAGGTATTGCCTTGGTGCTGTTCCAGTTTTTTCTTGTTTTCTATCTATCTATCTATCTATCTATCTATCTATCTATCTATCTATCTATCTATCCCATATCTATCTATCTACACTCCCTGACAGAAGTTATGTCGCTTATCCATGTTATGCAAATAAAAGCTTATAACCTGACGTTAAATTCATCCATTGGTTGTATAAATTAGTCTTTTGAAAGCTGAAACCCTCCGAAATGTGGTTTAGGTTAAGAAAATAAATTGGCATCAATGCAGAAATATTGATCATTTAATGGACTCAGAATGGTCAGATTTTGGCAAAAGTTTTGTCCCCTGCTCATATAATGCACCCAATGCTAGTTTACATCCTCACCTGTGCTCAGTAAATGATCGGTTAATTAGTGGATGTGTATAAAAAGAAACCCAGCACCCCAGACCTTCACTTGAGCTGCAACTTGAGCTCTGACAACATGCCAAAAATCCACCCTGGATTATCAAGAGGCTGAAGACCAGATCCTCTGCAGAGGTGGCTGGCACCTTTAATGTGTCTCAGTGTCAAGTACAAAGAATTAAAAAAAAGATTCGAAGAGACTGGAGATGTGTTTGACAAGCCCAGGTCCGGCAGACCCCGCAAGACAACTGCTCAGGAGGAACGTTTGTTGGTTAGAAAATCCAAAGCAAGCCCCTCTTCCACTGCAGCAGAGCTCCAACACGCCTGGTCACCTCAAGTCCCTGTGTCAACTAGAACAGTTTGTAGGATTCTGTCTCGAAATGGCCTCCATGGTCGAATCAGTGCCCAGAAGCCAGCACTAAGCAAAAGGCAAATAAAAAACCGTGTGGCATTTACAGAGTCCCACAGCCTGCTAAACAGATGGACGCTGGAAAAGTGGCAGAAGGTGGATTTCTCTGATGAATCTTCAGTAGAATTACACCACAGCCGGTGCAAATACTGCAGGAGACCTACTGGAGCCCGTATGGATCGAAAATACACCCAGAAAACAGTTAAATTTGGTGGTGGAAAGATCATGGTCTGGGGTTACATTCAGTATGGGGGTGTGCGAAACATTTGCAAGGTGGAAGGCAATATAATTTGCCTAAAATATCAAGAAGTATTAGCTACCTCATATTCCAAATCATAAAAGGGGTCAAATTCTCCAGCAGGATGGTGGTCCATCTCATACATCCATCTCTACAACAAAGTTCCTCCAGGCAAAAAAATCAAGGTGCTCAAGGACTGGCCAGCCCAGTCACCAGACATGAACATCATTGAGCATGTTTGGGGTAGGATGAAAGAGGAAGCTTGGAAGCCAAAACCAAAGAATCCAGATGAACTCTGGGAGGCATGTAAGACTGCATTCTTTCCTATTCCTGGTGACTTCATTAATAAATTGTATGAATCATTGTTGAACCGCATGGATGCAGTCCTTCAAGCTCATGGAAGTCACACAAAATATTAAATATGACTCTAATAGCAGCATAACTTCATTCACCAATGTTATGCAACATATATTTATATTTTAAGTTAATTATTTATTTGAATATCACATTACTTTCTGAGGGCGACAAAACTTTTGTCTTGCCAAAATCTAGACATTACCACAATGAATTTTAAACAAAACAATTCAGATGCAGTTGAAGTTCAGACTTTCAGCTTTCATGTGAGGGTATCCACATTAAAATTGGATGAAGGGCTTAGGAGTTTCAGTTCCTTAACATGTGCCACCCTGTTTTTAAAGGTGTGGTAATGGCAGGTACGAGGGATGCAGTGACGAGACGCAAGACGGATTGTACTTTTGGTAATAACTTTTATGGATTGTTGCCGATATCCTAAGCAACCACACAAAATAACAGAAATTGTCCTCGCAGGGACTCAGTACAAACAAACACTGATTATAAGAACACGACTACTCCGGCAAAAGCCGGAGAGAGAGAGAAAACGGATCCAACGGATGGCCATCCGTCAAGATCCGCCGGTAATGCAACTCAATGGGAAAAAAAAACGGATCCGCCAAGCAAAATGGCGGATCTGTTTTTTTTGCAAAACGGCAGATCTTGACTGATGGACAAAATCTGATGTGTGTAACAGGCCTTACATATACGTATGTTATTTTTGTCCAAAAAAAAATGCATCTTTGCCACTTTCAAAACTATCATTTTTCGCCAGTGTGACCAGTTCCTGAGGTTGGCTGTTTTGCAGATTAATAGTTCTTCTAGTAAAAAAGTCTTGTCTCCTCTGGAGACTGAACCTTTATTTCTCCAGGTGGAAGGAGTACCCCCTTGTCTTGACATTAAAAAAAGCTTTTGACCATGCTTTTTGTATGGGCCATTTGTGTATTTGTACAAATAATTATGTCCCCTTAGACGTCTCTTCTCAAAACTAACTAAATTTAATTATTTTAATATTTGCTAAAAACGAAGATCCTCTATGCCCATTTGCCCATTAACAGTTTTGTGCCTCTTCTTTGTACCTCCTCTCAGTACCTCCTCTCACTCCAGAGAACTGTTGCCCAGAGTTGAACTACATATTACAGACGTGGTCACATTAACGCTTTGTAAATTGGTAATATTATGTCCTGCAAGTCCATGCCTCTTTTAATCTATGACAATATCCTGTTGACATTAGAAGACGTTGGTTTACTTTGCATGCTGCTGATTAGTTTGTGATCTGCAAGTACACCCAGATCCTCCTCTACAAGACACTCTCCTAGATTTACACACCAAGAACATATGATGCCTGATGGAGAAGAACGGATTGAAATTTGTCAAATTGTGCAGATTTTACTGACAAATTTGATTGACATCAAATTTATTTTCTAAACATTGAATATTTCTTATTTTGCTCTGAGGTGTGGAGAGACCCCAGGGAATAAGAATCATAAAATGTCGAAAAAGAAAATACCCCAACTAATGCTCACCTCACCGCTCCCCACACTGCTTGCATTCCCCCGTACAGTCCTTGGCTCCTCCTCTTTACATCGCCGAAACCCAGGCATCTTCATGCTATGTCGGGACTTCCGCTAGTGGCTAGGCATGGTACTTTTTTTTGCAGGGATATCCAGGGTCTAGTCACGGCCAGACGTCCAAGCCTAGAGTGCATGAGCAAATATATAATTGTAATAGTCCAATATAAGATCTATACAGCCCCCCGAATACCACTGCTGATTACCGCCGGTTAACATTCATTTTTCCTTTTGCAGATAGATGGAGGATACTTGGACATTACTAAGACTGTGTTTACATTAAAGAGCTCTCAAATGGTTTAATACAGTCCTAGGAGACTTCAGAGTGTTATATATGTGTTTCCTTACAAATTAAAGACTTTGCAGTATTGGTTTTGCTAAAAACTTAATAGCCCCAGGTTGAACTTTTGACAAAAATTTGGCAAAATTGGCAGATCTGAATTTCAAATGATTTGCTCAATTCTAGTTCTTACCTACACAATAAATAGGTAAAAACTCATTTATTGCTCGGGAGCCAGCTCATCATTGGAAAAGGACTATATTTCCCACCTTTTGAATGGATGCTTGGCGGCACTGCTTTATACCTTGTTTATGGCATAGATAGCTGTACTCAGTTATGTCCAGCAATCCAATGGAGAATGAATGGGGCGGGGGAACACATGTGACACTCTAGCATGCTATTTGTAGTCCCTTTAGTGATTGGTCACCCATCTTGGGAAAAAGATGCTTTCAGTGAACTCTTTTGGGTAAATTCTTGTACATTTTGGAGTTTTCTTGTTTAGCATTCCCAGTCTCGGAAACAAACAAAACAGAAAATTATCATGAAATAATTACCAGACACAAGGTCACCGCTGTGTTTCTTGCTCTCACCGTAGATGTTTTCGCTCGCTATGTAACAGACTGGTGCTCGTAGTCAGAGCCAACATTACACAATCAGATTATGCCAGAAAGAATTTAACAAAGTCGTAATGATGAACACATACCAAATGTCAAGTGCGCTGATCTCAAGTGGCACGTTCTGCCAGCCAATTTCCCCTCCTGCCGGGTAGCAGTTGTTGGCTATTGAGAAACAGCACAAAGTATTTCTGACTTGCACAGCATGGTGCTCATCTCCTCCGCGCATACTGTTTACCCAATCCAAGTCATCATCATCTGCAAGTTTTTCAGAACCCCTCTCCATTGTAAAATTACCCCCAAACTCATCCCCCCCAAAAAAATTAATCCAAAAAAATACTTGAGACACCTGCTCATCCTCGAAGCAGCCCCCCGAGCCTTCGAGTGCCGGCAGGATTATTACAAATGCTGCAAATGAAAATCCAGTTCAAGTGTTATTTTTTTCTCAGCAGAATTCATTGTTACTCCACTTACAAACCCATTAGTGATAGGGCTGCCTTTCAAGGTTTAAGTGTTATTTCCCAGCTCTGCCAGCGTTTATTTTTGCGAATAAAACTGTATTGGTCATTTTTAGCCTAATAAGTTTAAAGAACCAAATAGCTGCTCAACGTGCATTCAATTGTAAAAAAAAAAAAGTGAGAATCAACCCCAAGGGAAACGGGAGTTCAGCGCATTCTGCGGGATATGATTTCAATTATCTGGATTTTCACGCGGAATGGAAGTGAAATTTGAACTGTGGCTGTCGTGGTGTTTTATTTAGCACCATGGTTGACCAAGTATTTACCATGGAGCCTGTGATGAGATTCAAAAGGGTTTTAGCATCAGTCTAGATTAAAGTGAAGCCAAGTAGTTTACTTTTTTTAAGAGGGGGCTTTTTGGAGTGAAGCAGATCTTCGTGATTCATAAAGTAACATGCTGTAAATATCTTTTGCAACAGTAGTACCGCCAGTTCTTAGTGCTCCTTGTAACAGACTATACAGCTCAGCTGGGTTGTGCCAAAATGTTAGCTGTAGTGGGGAAATTTTGGAAATCAGGTTTGCTTGTGGCTTCATTTACACCAAATGTTTCAAAATCTTGCACCATGTTTGGTAAATTTGGCACAATTTTACATATCACTCTTCTGTGTAGAGCTGGCTTTCTATGTTTTACTCCACTTTCTTAATGGAATGAGAATGCAACTTTGAAAACGCCCCATGAGAGATCAGCGAATCAATTCAAGATAAATTCAATACGAATATCAAGGAAATTTTGGCTTGGCCAGATTTACAATTTTTTTTGTAACTGAGTTTGCACAAATCTTGCCAGTTTGCTGCCATTTTGCTGTATTCTTTAAAGAAATTTAAAGAAGTTGAATAAAAAATGGAAAATTATGCTCACTTGTGCTACTGTACTAGTCTTATCACTTACCTGTCCTACTGTCGCACTTAAATGCCTTAGAGCATCTCCTGTCATGCTTAAATGTCCTACTGTTGTACTTACCTGTCCTAAGCATGCCAATCTCCTGTCCTGCTGTCACACTTACCTGTCCTATTGTTGCGTTCTCCTGTTTTAGGCCTGCCACTTAACTATTCTGTTGTTCACTAACCTGTTTTACTGTTGCAATTTCCTGTTCTAGGCCAGCACTTCCCTGTCCTGCGGTCACACTTACATGTTCTAGGCCCGCCAATTACCTGTTTTGTTGTCGCATTCACCTTTTCTACTGTCACACATTCCTGTTCTAGGCCCCCACTTAACTGTCCTGTTGTCGCACTTACCTGTTCTTCTGTCTTTCCTGTTATAGACCCGCTACTTGCATGTCCTACTGTGATGCTTGCTTGTTCTAAGCCCACCACTTACCTGTCCTACTGTCACATTTACCTGCTCTAGGCCTGTGATCTACCTGTTCTACAGTTGCACTTACCTATACTGTTGCCTTTACCTGTCCCACAATTTACCTGTCCTACCATCCTACTTACCTGTCTTGCTCTCATGCTTACCTGTTCTACTGTCACACTTACCTGTCCAATTATCACACTTTCCTGTTCTACACCCACCACTTACCTGTCCTGTTGTTACACTTACCTGTCATACTGTCGCACATACCTGTACTACTTTTGCACTCACATGCCCCAGGCCTGCTCCTTACTTATCCTACTTTTGCACTTGCCTGTCCTAGGCCTGCCACTTACTTATCCTACTGTCGTATTTACTTGTCTTACTGTCGCACTTACCTGTCCTGCTACTGCACTTACCTCTTCTACTATCGCATTCATTTGTCCTGCCGTCGCACTTACTTGTTCTACTGTTGCACTTTCCTGTCCTGCTGTTGCACTTACCTGTTCTAGGCCCTCCACTTATCTGTTCTGTTGTCACATTTACCTGTTCTACTGTCACACGTTCCTGTTCTAGGCTGACCACTTACCTTTCCTGCTGTCACACTTACTTGTTCTGGGCACACCATTTACTTGTCCTGCTGTTATAGTTACTTGTTCTGCTGTCGCACCTACCTGTTGTAAGCCCACCTTTTACCTGTCCTACTGTTGCACATGCCTGTTCTACTTTTGCGCTTACTTGTCCTCCTGTTGAACTTACCTATCCTGCAGTCACAGTTATCTGTTCTAGGTACACCATTTACCTGTCCTGCTGTTACACTTACCTATTCTGTCGCACTTACCTGTCCTACTTTCGCACTTACCTGTCCTTCTATCGCAGCTTGGAAGCAGAGAGTGGTTTCCGTGCTTAAGTTGTCTCACATTGGCACACACAATCATGTGGTGTACAATGCATGTCAAGTCAGATTTATAATACTTCTAGAGAGGCATCTGAAGAGACTTTATTTATAGAGAGAATTTATTCAGACCAAATCAAATCTGTAATCTTCATCCAGCGAATTAATTTCAGGAAGCTCTTTCAACTCTAGTTGCAAATCAAAACTCATAAATCTGGCTTAGACCTCTCCGTGTTCCCATCCATATTTCAAAAAGTGGCAAAATCTGGTTGAAAAAACTGTTATAAAAATAGGTGATTTTTTTTAATCTCACTCATCTGATCATATGTTTAGCCAAAACTCAACTTATTTGGCAGGAGAGAAGAACTAACATGCACTCATCACTTGTGCGCCTTCTTGCAGTACTGTCAAGATTGTCAACACTTCAGGAGGGCTTGGTAGTGATGACCTGGGGGGTAGGTGGCAACGCAAAAGGTGCCCAGTGGGCAGGGCACAGTATCAAAGTGGGCAGTGCTTAAGGACCTGGCGGTGAAGACTGGTTGAAGATTTCATTTCACCATTTAAAAGTTTGCTTTTGGCTTTTCTAGTTACACCCCTGTGTGGATCCTACTAGAATCGACAGGTTTTGATGTATGCAGATTTAGTCATGACCCCATTGAATAATGTTCATGCATTGCTAGCTAGTATTTTTATGCCTTTTCTGTCATTACCTAGCAGGTTTTCCATCACTTGATGTGCAAATACCAAATTGTAGTCAGGGAACTTTCAATTGGGGCAAAGGGAAATCTGCTGATTCAAGTGAATCCGTTATAAATAAATTTAGTAAGAAACAGGTTGTCCTTGTTATAATAATTGTAATAAAGTCCTTTTATGTGCATGTATATATATATATATATATATATATATACACACATACATACATATGTGTATGTGTGTGAATATATATATGTACACAATATATGCACGTGATTGCATAAGCCATTTATTTTGCCTAGACTTTGAAACTCTTTTTAGCTTACGTATTGTGAAACATATGGGTGTTACTTTTTGTGAACGTTAGCTGGTTTTCCTTGTCTTGCGTGACTTCTCTGGTAGCGCAGATAAGGATAGCTAACAGCTAAGCAAATTGTATGTGCCATTTCTGCAAACGCAATATGTTACAACACCCTTTCGGCCCTGCTATTTAAACTCTTAAGAATA
This sequence comes from Dendrobates tinctorius, assembly GCF_039654945.1. Taxonomy (NCBI): domain Eukaryota; kingdom Metazoa; phylum Chordata; class Amphibia; order Anura; family Dendrobatidae; genus Dendrobates; species Dendrobates tinctorius. The sequence goes on along the minus strand of NW_027361743.1, from coordinate 3,914,151 downwards.
TGTATTGCGTTAGACAGAGGACGGCCCACACCTGGTATGGCTGTCATTCTCTCTCCATGCCGGCATATCCAATAAAGAAGCATCTTACTTTTTCAGGTCTGGACGATTTCTAATTGGAACATAAAAAATCCTTGACAGTCCTCTACTGAGAAACTGTATTAATAATATACAAAAAAGGTTGAAGAACTGCACCAAGGGTTGTGTACAGGTAGACAAACACTACACTGTTCTGTCAAAGGGGACAAGTCCCCTAACAATTGTGGGGGAGATCCACTTTGATCTTTGTTATGGGTCCATCCTGGCTTCTTTTTATTGGAAATTTGTTTCAGTGCTCACGTTTTAAAATAAAAACCTCCAAAAGAAGAACCACCATGTAAAAACCAACTGTATCATCATCACTCTAGTAAAAGCCTCCTACCTTGCAAAGAAGCTTTAGTAAAAGCAGAGTTAAAAATTAACATAAGTAATCGCTTGCCTCTTAACATTTATAAGAGTTTCCAGTCTCTGCTCTTCAGATGATCTCCTCTAAACACCGATTTCACTCTATAATTTACCCTTCGCCTCTGCAAATTCCCAACATTTTGCAAAATACATATCTAGCACTTAATGCTTTCATCCTGCATTTCCCGGTCGGCTTTTGTACGGGGACTGAACTGTCAGATGCATTTAAGGCTAATCCTGTTGTCCGCCAGCATCACACTTGAGTGTTTATATGGAGAGGTTTCCAGCGTCGGTAGAGCTCCTTCTATGTTTGTGTAACGTCAACAGATCTTATCGGAGAATTAGCAGCGTTTCACTGTATTAACACTGTTTGTACATTATATGGAAAGCATTGTGCAAACAATGGCTTCTGTATAATAAATGAGCTGGTCGCTTGTTGTTCTCCTCTGTTTACTCATAAAGACATTTTAACATCTGCATTGGTATACGGCATTTTCCTGCCAATGATTTTCCTTCTTTATAGTAAACAATGTGAAGACTTTTGCCACCAATTGTTTCCTTTACACCATCACAAATGAAGCAATTTTACAAATAGTCAAATACATTGTTTTGTGTTGACAATTTGGCAATAGCAGCTCGCTTCATGTTTTAAATGGATGAGGCTGCTATTAACAAAGCACTTGTTAGACTCACCAGATGATGTGGATTCTCCAAGCCCAAGGTCTGGATGGTCACACGGGCCATTGGTGTCCGTGCAGCCGCTAGGTAGGGTATGGACAACTGAGGGACTGGAACTGCAGAAAGGCAGATGGAATGCAGGAAACCACAGGCAGGTGGAAGGCATCTAGGAGAATACATTCAGGCGGCATGCTGGAAACCGCTGGCAAGCGGGAGATGTCCAGGAGACTGCAGGCAAGCAGTTAGGATGCTGGAATCTGCTGGCAGGTAGGAGACATCTGGGAGACCTCAGGCAGATGGGAGACATCCAGAAGACAAGAGAAGCAGGATGGATGCTGGAAACTGCTGGAATGCCACAAACATCCAGTAGTAAGCAGACAGGCAAGATGTTGTAAACAGCTGGCAGGCAGGCATGAGATGTCCAGGAGACTGCAAACAGCATCTGAGCAGGTTGAGATTTATGGAGCAAGCCAGAGACTTAGCAAGTATGTGTCTTATATCATAGAACCATAGAATCGTAGAGTTGGAAGGGACCTCCTGGGCCATCTTGTCCAACCCCCTGCTCAAAGCAGGATTCGCTAAATCATCCCAGTCAGATGTCTGTCCAGCCTCTGTTTGAAGACTTCCATTGAAGGAGAACTCACCACTTCTCATGGCAGCCTGTTCCACTCATTGATCACTCTAACTGTCAAAAAGTTTTTTCTAATATCTAATCTGTGTCTCCTCCCATTCAGTTTCATCCCATTGCTTCTAGTCTTTCCTTGTGCAAATGAGAATAAAGTTGATCCTTCTACAATGTGACAGCCCTTTAGATATTTGTAGACAGCTATTAAGTCTCCTCTCAGTCTTCTCTTTTGCAAACTAAACATTCCCAAATCCTGCAACCTTTCCTGATAAGACAGGGTTTGCAGACCAGTCACCATTCTGGTCGCTCTTTTCTGAACTTGCTCCAGTTTGTTGATGTCTTTTTTAAAATGTGGTGCCCAAAACTGGACACAATATTCTAGATGAGGTCTGACCAAAGAGAAGTAGAGGGAAATAATGACTTCACGTGATCTAGACTGTATGCTTCTGTTAATACATCCTAGAATTGCATTTGCCTTTTTTGCTGCTGCATCACACTGTTGACTCATATTCAGTCTGTGATCTATTAGTATACCCAAGTCTTTTTCACATGTGCTGCCACTTAGCCCTATTCCTCCCATTCTGTATATGCTTTTTTCAATTTTATTGCCCAAATGTAGTACTTTGCATTTCTCCCTGTTAAAAACCATTCTGTTAGTTGCTGCCCACTTCTCCAGTTTATTTATATCTTTTTGAATCCTCTCTCTCTCTTCTCTAGTATTAGCTATCCCTCCTAGCTTTGTGTCATCAGCAAATTTAATCAGTTTACCCTCAATTCCTTCATCTAAATCGTTGATAAAGATGTTGAACAATACAGGGCCCAGGACAGAGCCCTGTGGTACCCCACTTGAGACATTCTTCCAACTGGATGTGCAGCCATTTATGACCACTCTTTGGGTCCGATCACTAAGCCAGTTATGGATCCACCTAACAGTTGCCTTGTCCATTCTATACTTAGACATTTTTTCAATAAGGATTGTATGAGAGACTTTGTCAAATGCTTTGCTGAAGTCAAGATATACTATATCTACAGCATTTCCTTGATCCACCCAATCAGTGATTCCGTCATAGAAGGAAATTAAGTTAGTCTGACATGACTTATTAGTTACAAACCCATGCTGACTCTGTTTAATCACTTCATTCTTATCCAGGTACTGACATACATGTTGTTTAATAATTTGTTCAAAGAACTTTCCTGGTATAGAAGTCAGACTCACCGGCCTATAGTTGCCTGGGTCCACCTTCTTCCCCTTTTTGAAGATAGGAACAACATTTGCTCTTCTCCAGTCTTCTGGCACTTCTCCTGTTCTCCAAGAATTTTCAAAGATTATGGAGATGGGTTCAAAAATTTCTTCTGCTATCTCCTTCAGTACTCTGGGGTGTAATTTATCTGGACCTGGAGACTTGAATTCATTTAAGTTAACTAAGTGTTTCCTCACTATCTTTCTGTATATAGATATCCTGGATTCTTCTAGTTCCTTAACCCCTTCACTACCATGGGTGGTTTGCACGTTAACTCCCGGGCCAATTTTTACAATTCTGACCACTGTACCTTTATGAGGTCATAACTCTGGAACGCTTCCATGGATCCCGGTGATTCTGACATTGTTTTCTCGTTACATATTGTACTTCATGTTAGTGGTAAAATTGCATTCAAATAACTTGCGTTTATTTGTGAAGAAAACGGAAATTTGGCGAAAATTTTGAAAATTTCTCAATTTTCCAACTTTGAATTTTTATGCCCTTAAATCAGAGCGATACGGCACACAAAAAACATAATACATAACATTTCCCACATGTTTACTTTACATCAGCACAATTTTGGAACCAAATTTTTTTTTTTGTTAGGAAGTTATAAGGGTTAAAAATTGACCAGCGATTTCTCATTTTTGCAACACCATTTTATTTTTAGGGACCACTTCACATTTGAAGCCACTTTGACGGGTCTATATGATAGAAAATACCCAAAAGAGACACCATTCTAAAAACTGCACCCCTTAAGGTGCTTAAAACCACATTCAAGAAGTTTATTAACCCTTTAGGTGCGTCACAGGAATTTTTTGAATATTAAAAAAAAAATGAACATTTAACTTTTTTTCACAAAAAAAATACTTCAGGTTCAATTTTCTTTATTTTACCAAGGGTAACAGGAGAAATTGGACTGCAAAAGTTATTGTGCAATTTGTCCTGAGTACGCTGATACCTGATATGTGGGGGGGAACCACTGTTTCGGCGCATGGCAGACCTCAGTAGGGAAGGAGCGCCGTTTGACTTTTTCAATGCAAAATTGGCTGGAATTCAGATCGGACGCCATGTCGCGTGTGGAGAGCCCCTGATGTACCTAAACAGTGGAAACCCCCCAAGTGACCCCATTTTGGAAACTAGACCCCACAAGGAACTTATCTAGATATGTGGTGAGAACTTTGAACCCACAAGGGCTTCACAGAAGTTTATAACGTACAGCGGTACAATTAAAAAATCATATTTTTTCCACAAAAATGATCTTTTCACCCCCAATTTTTATTTTTCCAAGGGTAAAAGGACCCTAAAAGTTATTGTGCAATTTGTCCTGAGTACGCTGATACCCCATATGTGGGTGTAAATGACTATTTGGGCGCATAGCAGAGCTCGGAAGGGAAGCAGCGCCATTTGACGTTTTTGGCTAGAATTGAGATCGGACAACATGTCGCGATTGGAAAACCCCTGATGTACCAAAACAGTGGAAACCCCCCACAAATGACACCATTTTGGAATCTAGACCCCCCAAGGAACTTATCTAGATGTGTGGTGAGAACTTTGAACCCCCAAGGGCTTCACAGAAGTTTATAACGTACAGCAGTACAATTAAAAAATCATATTTTTTCCACAAAAATGATCTTTTCACCCTCAATTCTTATTTTTTCAAAAGTAACAGGACCCTAAAAGATATTGTGCAATTTGTTCTGAGTACGCTGATACCCCACATGTGGGGGTAAACCACTATTTGGGCGCATGGCAGAGCTCGGAAGGGAAGCAGCGCCATTTGACGTTTTTGGCTGGAATTGAGATCGGACACCATGTCGCGTTAGGAAAGCCCCTGATGTACCAAAACAGTAGAAACCCCCCACAAATGACACCATTTTGGAAACTAGACCCCCCAAGGAACTTATCTAGATGTGTGGTGAGCACTTTGAACCCCCCAGTGCTTCACTGAAGTTTATAACGTCCGGGCGTGAAAATAAAAAAATCGTATTTTTTCCACAAACATCATCTTTTAGTCCCCATTTTTTTATTTTCCCAAGGGTAACAGGAGAAATTGGACCCCAAAAGTTGTTGTCCAATTTGTCCTGAGTACGCTGACACTCCATATGTGGGAGAAAACTACTGTATGGGGACACGTCGGGGCTCAGAAGGGAAGTAGTGACGTTTTGGAATGCAGACTTTGATGGAATGGTCTGTGGGTGTCATGTTGCCTTTGGAGAGCCCCTAATGTACCTAAACAGTGGAAACCCCCCACAAATGATCCCATTTTGGAAACTAGACCCCCTGAGGAACTTATCTAGATGTGTGGTGAGCACTTTGAACCCCCAAGGGCTTCACAGAAGTTTATAACGTACAGCAGTACAATTAAAAAATCATATTTTTTCCACAAAAATGATCTTTTCACCCTCAATTCTTATTTTTTCAAAAGTAACAGGACCCTAAAAGATATTGTGCAATTTGTCCTGAGTACGCTGATACCCCACATGTGGGTGTAAACCACTATTTGGGCGCATGGCAGAGCTCGGAAGGGAAGCAGCGCCATTTGACGTTTTTGGCTGGAATTGAGATCGGACACCATGTCGCGTTAGGAAAGCCCCTGATGTACCAAAACAGTAGAAACCCCCCACAAATGACACCATTTTGGAAACTAGACCCCCCAAGGAACTTATCTAGATGTGTGGTGAGCACTTTGAACCCCCCAGTGCTTCACTGAAGTTTATAACGTCCGGGCGTGAAAATAAAAAAATCGTATTTTTTCCACAAACATCATCTTTTAGTCCCCATTTTTTTATTTTCCCAAGGGTAACAGGAGAAATTGGACCCCAAAAGTTGTTGTCCAATTTGTCCTGAGTACGCTGACACTCCATATGTGGGAGAAAACTACTGTATGGGGACACGTCGGGGCTCAGAAGGGAAGTAGTGACGTTTTGGAATGCAGACTTTGATGGAATGGTCTGTGGGTGTCATGTTGCCTTTGGAGAGCCCCTAATGTACCTAAACAGTGGAAACCCCCCACAAATGATCCCATTTTGGAAACTAGACCCCCTGAGGAACTTATCTAGATGTGTGGTGAGCACTTTGAACCCCCAAGGGCTTCACAGAAGTTTATAATGCCCAGGCATGAAAATAAAAAAATCTTATTTTTTCCACAAACATGATCAATTAGACCCCAATTTTTTTATTTTCCCAAGGGTAACAGGAGAAATTGGACCCCAAAAGTTGTTGTCCAATTTGTCCTGAGTACGCTGATACCTCATATGTGGGAGAAAACTACTGTATGGGCACACGTCGGGGCTCGGAAGGGAAGTAGTGACGTTTTGGAATGCAGACTTTGATGGATTGGTCTGCGGGTGTCATGTGCGTTTGGAGAGCCCCTGATGTACCTAAACTATTGAAACTCCCCACAAGTGACCCCATTTTGGAAACTAGACCCCCCACGGAGCTTATCTAGATGTGTGGAGAGCACTTTGAACCCCCAAGTGCTTCACAGAAGTTTATAACGCCTGGGCGTGAAAATAAAAAAAACATTTTTTTCCGCAAAATTATATTTTTGCCCCTAATTTTTTATTTTCCTAAGGGTAACAGGAGAAATTGGACCCCAAAAGTTGTTTTGTAATTTGTCCTGAGTAGGCTGATACCCTACATGTGGGGGTAAAACACTGTTTGGGCGCATGGCAGAGCTTGGAAGGGAAGGAGCACCATTTGACTTTTTCAACGCAGAATTGGCTGGAATTGAGATCAGACGCCATGTTGCCTTTGGAGAGCACCTGATGTGCCCAAACAGTGGAAACCCCCCAATTATAACTCCAACCCTAACCTCAACACACCCCTAACCCTAATCTGAGCCCTAACCATAACCCTAGCCCTAACCCTAGCCCTAACCCTAACCCTAGCCCTAACCCTAACCCTAGCCCTAACCCTAGCCCTAACCCTAACCCTTGCGGGAAAATGGAAATAAATACATTTTCTTTTAGTTTTATTATTTTTCCCTAACTAAGGGGGTGATAACGGGGGGTTTGATTTACGATTTATGGCGGTTTTTATGTTTGGCAGCTGTCGCACGCTAAAAGACGCTTTTTATTGTAAAAATAGTTTTTGCATCACCACATATTGTGAGCTATAATTTTTCCGTATTTTGACCCACCGAGTCATGTGAGGTCTTATTTTTTGCGGGACGAGTTGACGTTTTTATTGGTACCATTTTCGGGCACGTGACTTTTTTTATTGCTTTTTATTCCGATTTTTGGGACGCAGAATGAACAAAAACCAGCGTTTCATGAATTTCTTTTGGGGGGTGCGTTTACACCGTTCCGCGTGCGGTAAAATTGATAAAGCATTTTTATTCTTCGGGTCAGTACGGTTACAGCGATACCTCATTTAGGCTGGTTTCACATTTGCGTTTTTTTGCGCTGGAAAAAAACGCATACGTGCGCATGCGTTTTTTCCCCTATATTTAACATGGGTGCGCATACCTGCGCGCTGGTAAGCGCATGTATGCGATTTTCATGCGCTGCTTTTTTTGGGGTGTGCGTTTGTATTTTCCAGACGCAGCATGTTGCATTTTTTGGCCCTGCAAAAAAGCGCATGCGCACATATGCGCACGTTTTGCGCTAAAAATGGCCATTATAGCCTATGGATGCACATACGTGCGCACTGGCATGCTCATGTATGCGTTTTTTTTGCACATGCGTTTTTTTTTGTTAACCATGGAATTTAGGGGTTTGGGTTAGAGTTAGGGTTAGTTAAGGGGGTTTAGGGTTAGGGTTAGGGTCAGGGTCAGGGTTAGGGTTGGGGTTTGGGTCAGGGTTAGGGTTAAGTATGGTTTGGTTAAGGGTTAGGGTCAGGGTTAGGGTTAGGGTTAGGGTCAGGGTTAGGGTTAAGTATGGTTTGGTTAAGGGTTAGGGTCAGGGTTAGGGTTAGGGTCAGGGTTAGGGTTAAGTATGGTTTGGTTAAGGGTTAGGGTCAGGGTTAGGGTTAGGGTTAGGGTTAGGGTTAAGGTTAGTTAGGGTTTGGGTTAGGGTTAAGTATGGTTTGGTTAAGGGTTAGGGTCAGGGTTAGGGTTAGGGTTAGGGTTAAGGTTAGTTAGGGTTTGGGTTAGGGTTAAGTATGGTTTGGTTAAGGGTTAGGGTCAGGGTTAGGGTTAGGGTCAGGGTTAGGGTTAAGTATGGTTTGGTTAAGGGTTAGGGTCAGGGTTAGGGTTAGGGTTAGGGTTAAGATTAGTTAGTGTTTGGGTTAGGGTTAAGTATGGTTTGGTTAAGGGTTAGGGTCAGGGTTAGGGTTAGGGTCAGGGTTAGGGTTAAGTATGGTTTGGTTAAGGGTTAGGGTCAGGGTTAGGGTTAGGGTCAGGGTTAGGGTTAAGTATGGTTTGGTTAAGGGTTAGGGTCAGGGTTAGGGTTAGGGTTAAGGTTAGTTAGGGTTTGGGTTAGGGTTAAGTATGGTTTGGTTAAGGGTTAGGGTCAGGGTTAGGGTTAGGGTTAGGGTTAGGGTCAGGGTTAGGGTTAGGGTTAGGGTTAGGGTCAGGGTTAGTTAGGGTTTGGGTTAGGGTTAAGTATGATTTGGTTAAGGGTTAGGGTCAGGGTTAGGGTTAGGGTTAGGGTCAGGGTTAGGGTTAGGGTTAGGATTAGGGTCAGGGTTAGGGTTAGGGTTAGTTAGGGTTTAGGGTTTGGGTTAGGGTTAAGTATGATTTGGTTAAGGGTTAGGGTCAGGGTTAGGGTTAGGGTTAGGGTCAGGGTTAGGGTTAGGGTTAGGGTCAGGGTTAGGGTTAGTAAAGTCATGGTTTGGGTTAGTGTGAGGGGCCACCTAATGTTGGAAAAAAACGCAAACGCGGTAAAAACGCACTAAAAACGCATACAAACGCATAAAAACGCTGCGTTTTTTTCATGCATGCTCATAAAAATGCTTGAAAAAAACGCAGCAGTTGTATGCTTTTGTATGCGTTTTTTCAATGCGTTTTTTTGCGGGAAAAACGCGCTGCAAAAAAAAGCAAGTGTGAAACTAGCCTAAGGTCGTTGTTTTATGTTTTGTCGGTTTTTTGCAATGAAAACAATTTTATATAAAAAATAATTATTTTTGTATCGCTTTATTCTGCGAACTATAACTTTTGTATTTTTTTGCGGATGATGCTGTATGGTGGCTCATTTTTTGCGGGACAAGATGACGTTTTCAGCGGTACCATGGATATTTATATGCGTCTTTTTGATCGCGCGTTATTGCACTTTTTGTTTGGTGGTATGATAATAAATCATTATTTTTTGCTTCGTTTTTTATTTTTATTTTTTAAGGGGTTCGCTAAAGGGGTTAACTAATGGGACAGTTTTATAGGGCAGGTCATTACGGACGCGGCGATACCAAATATGTGTACTTTTATTGTTTTTGGTTTTTTTTATTTTGAAAAAATGTATTTATAGGGGAATATTTTTTTTTTTTTACTAATTTATTTAGCGATTTTTTTTTAATTATTTTTAACACTTTTTTTTTTTTTTTTTTACTTTATTACCTTGTCCCAGGTGGGACATCACTGTCCTGTGACAGATCGCTGATCTGTCACATCACAGATCTCTGTGACAGATCAGTGATCTGTCACAGGCACTGCTGCAGACTTCCTCATGCCTGCGCTTCCTCACCACGTGGGCGCCGCTGATCGCTGGGATGTAATATTCCGTCCATGGTAGTTAGGTCCAGGGTCACATGGACGGAATATTACGTCCTTTGTAGGTAAGGGGTTAATAGGACAGTGAAGAACAGTTGATGTTACATTTCCTTTCTGAGAGAAAACAGATGCAAAATAGGAATTTAAAAGTTCAGCCTTCTCAACATCCTGTCTTACCATTTCATCATTTTCATCCTGTAAAAATCCTATAGCATCTTTGACTTTTCTTTTACTTTTAACATATCCCCAAAATCCTTTATTATTGCTTTTGACATCTCTTGCAAGCTTCAATTCATTTTCAGCTTTAGATAATCTGATTTGTGCCCTGCAGGTTCAGCAGACAGCATTATATTCTTCTTTAGATATGCCTCCCTCTTTCCATTTTATAAACATTTTTTTCTTCCTTTTTAGCATGTGCTTAAGTTCTGTGTCCATCCATCCTGGTTTATTTAAATGCTTCCTATTCTTCCCTCTTTTCGGAATTGTTAACAACTGTGCTTTGAGAATTTCATTTTTCAAGATTTCCCATCCTTCCTGGACATTTTTGTCTTTAAGGATATCCAGCCATTGGATCCCTCCAATTCTCTTTCTGAATCCCTTAAAATCTGCCTTTCTGAAATCTAACCTTGATGTCTGAGTCTTCACAGGTCTTCCGCCTCTAGTTATCCAAAATTCTAAAATAGCATGGTCGCTACCTCCTAGGGTCCCAGCCACTTTTACCTCCTCAACCATTTCCTCCCTGTTTATAAGGATTAGATCCAAGGTAGCAGTTCCCCTTGTTTTCTCCCCTACCTTTTGGAAGATAAAGTTGTCAGCAAGAGAGGATAAGAATTTCCTTGACCTGTTAGTTTTGCCTGAGAGAGATTCCCAACAAATGTCTGGATAGTTGAAATCTCCCATGACAACTATGTCATATTTTTGGGAGAACTTGACCATATGATGCATAAAGAGTTTATCCATATCTTTAGCTTGGTGAGCCTTATATAGGCCCAGGAAGTTTCTTACATGGGATTACACCAGATCTTTCAGGTTTCGGGGCTGTCGCTGGACAATATTAAGTTTCAGATCTTTACAAAGATTTTCTATTGGTTTCAGATCTGGAGACTGGCTAGGCCACTCCAGGACCTTGAAATGCTTCCATGGAGCCATTGCTTAGTTGCCCTGGCTGTGTGTTTCAGGACATTGTCATGCTGGAAGACCCAGCCGCGACCCATCTTCACTGCTTTTACTGAAGGATGGAGGTTGTTGGCCAAAATCTCTCGATACATGACTCCATCCATCCTCTCTTCAATATGGTGCAGTCATCCTGTCCCCTTTGGAGAAAAGCATTCCCAAAGTGTGATGTTTCCCCACGATGCTTCATAGTTAGGACAGTGTTCTTGGGTTGTACTCGTCCTTCTTCCTCCAAACACGTCAAGTGGAGTTGATAGCAAAAAGTTGTATTTTGGTATCATCTGACCACATGACTTTCTCCCATGCCTGCTCTGGATCATCCAGATGGTCATTGCTGAACTTCAAATGGGCCCATGTGCTGGTGTGAGCAGAGGGATCTTGCATGCTCTGCAGGATTTTAACCCATGAAGATGTAGCACGTTACTAATGGCAAGGTTTGAGACTGTGGTTCCAGCTCTCTTCAGGTCAGAGAGCCAGAATTCTGGCTGGTTGATAGGTGATCAAATACTTAACTCATGCAATGAATATTTCACTTTATTTATTTAAAAATACAATGTGATTTTCTGGTTTTTATTTTTAGATTCTGTCTCTCACAATTAAATAAAAATTACAGTCTACTCCATTCTTTGTAGGTGGGAAGACTTGCGGAATCGCTAGTGTATCAAATCCGTATTTTCACTACAACAGGAAATGCAACTATAAAATGGCCAGGTTCTAAAGTCATATTTGGATGGGACCCAAGTGGCTAAACTTGGTTCATGTCGAAGCCGCAGAGGTGATGTCAAATTGCCATCAGTAAGGGTCTTCTCCACTCCATCCCACTCATTTATGGTGTTCATTGAATGTTATAAGCATTACATTCAGAATTTCTCTCTCTCTCGATTTCCCCAGCGTTTGGCTTTGTATTTCGTCTCCGGGATATGAGACTGGAATAACACTGATTACTTGTATGAAAGAGGTGAAGTTGAACTCGACAGCTTGTGGATTCAGTCAGATTGCCTCTCAACGCTTGTCCTCTTATTACAAATCTAAATGTTTCATGTTCAATCTTTTACCATATAATTCAAACAAACAGTAGCCAGTTATTTTATTTTTTTTATACTTTGCTGTAAAAAGAAATGCAAAAATAAATATAGAAAGCATGGAGAGGTGTTTGCTGATAATTTATTATAATGCCAAGTTAGCAAAATCTGCCACAAGCGATGAATTCTTCATTAATCATCAAAGGCATGTTGAGTAAATAAAGGATCGTGGTGCCATGACAGATAATGCAGATAGCATTTTGCCTTGTCATCTCGTGACGGGGAAAGTGCTGACACCATCTCCAGATTATCATTTTTTTTTAAATGTTTTATTAAACTTTTTTTTATATTATCACTGTATTTCTTTCTCTGAATGCCGCAAAAGGCATTTCTTTATTTTACACTTCGAAAGATCAGAGAGTGAGGATGGAAAAAAGTGATCAGGTGACACAAAAAGAGCCCCAGGTGACACAAAAAGAGACTTGCATAAATGGCACCATGGTTAAAGGTCCTTTTTAGCCCTGCCAGTAATCAGCCAAATGTACCTTTATAGCTTCCATATTTTTATGGGCCAGTGCGCCCTCAATGAATGGACCAAATTCTTTTGGTGTAAAAATCTTTTTTTTCGGCATGTAAACAGGGGATGTGCTGCCAACAATATGCAAACTGAACGGGGATAAAAGCAGTGTAGCAACTAGATTATAATAGGCCATTGGCCAAAATTTTGATCTGGGCCCCGTGCATGGTTGTCAGATGTATGGGCCCTTGTAGTCTTACAGTTCTTGCGAAAGCATACGTGTTTGCCCCCTCATGTAACAATGTGCCCTGTTGTGAATTTGCTTCCTGGCCTCCCTCTGGTTATTACTGAAGGGGGTGGAGCTCGTCAGAGTGACAGAGGGGTTGCGAGTTCTCTTTCTGGGCTCCCTCTGGTGGTTACTGGAAGTAATGGAGCTGATCTGATTGACAGAAGCTTGCCACCTGATAATGAGGATGACGATTGGAGATCTGGGGTTTCAGATTGGGATTTAAGACAGCTGACTCCCTCTATCCCTGCTGGTGATTTTCTTCCTGTGCCTTCTGAGGTCTGATGTCTCCAGCTCTGTCCCTGCATGGTTCAGCTAAGTGGTTCATTTGCTATTCTGTTTGCATTTGATCTGGTTTTGTCTGTCTCTGCTTTGTGCGGGTCAGCCAGCTCCGGTTGGGCTGTGCTGAATCACCGCCCATATGTTACTGCTTGTGCCAGTTTGTTTTGTCCCCTGTTAGATTGGTCTGTTTTTGCTCTGCTTTCAGAATATACCAGAGTGCCGATATAGTGGGGGCGAAGTCGTGCGACTTCAGTGTTTTTTGTGTATCAGACGTGTTGGACTTTTTGCTGGGTTTTTTGCATGATTGCAGACAGTGTCTTTCCTTTCCTGTCCTGTCTAGTCAGTGTGGGCCCCATCATTTGCTCAGTCTATTTTCCTGCCTGCGTTTGTGTTTTCATTTTGTCTCACTGACAATATATGTTTGAGGCTATCTATTCCTTTGGGGTCTGCTCTGGGGCTGTTTAGATTTCCCCTTTCTTGCTTTAGGCTTAGTTAGCTCTCCGGCTGTGCCGAGGCGTCTAGGATCATCGTAGGTATGCTCTACGGCTACTAGTTGTGTGGATAGGATCAGGAGTCTGCAATCCGCTTAGTTACCAACCTCTCTGATTTTCTGTGGCTTAGCCTGGGCCTGCTCTCCTCCTCAGTGACCCATTCATAACAGTGCCACTTCTTGTAATAATATCCCCCAACCTGTGCTCCTTTCCTGTAATCATGTCCCTGAATGGCCCCTTCCAGGTATAATGTCCTCGATCCCAGGCCTTTTCCTGGTATAATGCCCCCATCCAAGGCTCCTTCCAGTAATATATGTCCTCTAGCCTTGGCTTCTTCTAGTCATAATGTCCTCCATCATGAGCCTTTTACTGGTATAATATCCTCATCCTGGGCTCCTTCCAGTAATATATGTCTCCCATCCTTGGCTCCTTCTAGTTATAATGTCCTCCATCATGGGCCTTTTCCCAGAATAATATCCCCATCCTGGGCTCCTTCCAGTAATATAAGTCCCCCATCCTGGTATAATGTTGACACATCATATCATCCAACGCTCTTTACTTACACCGTTGCTTGTGGATGGTACAAGTGAACACCACTCTGAATTGAGGTCTGTGTTAATCCATCACTGCAATGTTCAATCCCAATCAGCTTCTTTTGTAATTTTTTTTTCTTTTACCACGGCAAAGCTTCTCATTCTGACTGCATGGTTTAAATTTTAGTTTTGTTATTTTTTTATTCTTATTTCTGTTATGTTGGAGCCCTCATTGGGACCTTTACTACCACTTTACACATAAGCGCAAATACATCTAGTTCATTGATGAAGTTCCCGCCTTCTGTGAGCCACCTGTTTACCCATGATTTGTAGTGTTTTGTAGTCCTACTCATATAGCTGTGCATTTAAATGACGTATATGCACAATCATGACTCTATAAGTTTATTTTGCATTTTTTAAATCTGTGATTTTGTCACAACAATTTCAGTTGGCTGATTGTATGATGTTTTTAATTGGTGAGGGGTAATATTAATATGTGGGTATGTACTGGTTTTCTATGGCTTGATCTTGTAAGGCCGAACCATTGCTGTCTCCCTGTATTATTTGATGTACTAATAAAGAAGATACTTTTTGCTACTGCGGATGCTGTTGTTGCTGTCGTCATCCTTCTCCATTCCAGTTACGTCAGTCACTGTTGAGGAAATCTCCGGTGGAGAGGAAATTTGTGAGCCTCCTGTCCAGTGACCAGAGACTACTGACCTGCCAGATGGACTGAGTCCCGGGAATCAATCCACCCATCTCTAGTTATTCCCTTTGTGCTGGGCTCCAAAGGGCCTGATTTGGCATAAGGGTCTATGTGATCCTGTTACAAGTAAGATCCCAAAGTGCAATGGGCTTTTTAAAACATTCTACATCTTACAATTTCTCAATAACTACTCTTGAGAATGTCTGAATAAATGGGTGTTCTCATTTCCATATCACTACTTTAGGTAGTATTCTTACACTAATTGCGCATTGTTAGAGTTTGTCAGCACATCCAATTGACAAGGTGAATGGCTACAACTACAGATGAGTTAATTGGTTTGGGGCAACTTAAATTCGCCTAAAATTGTACAACAAAAATCAGATTTGCCCGAATCTGAAATTTTAGTAATTTGCTTTGTGCATATCTAGCAAAATGGTGGCTGGCCAACCACCATTTTTCTGAATTGTGGAGGGCTAGGATGGGAATAAAAAATAAAAAGTAGTATACTCACCTCGTGGCTCACCTGTACCACCTCTGCAGATCCTCACCTGGTCCTTCATGGGCTGCATCCAGCGCTGATCACTTCTAGTGGTTAAGGCAAGGGACGTCCTATTTGGTATCTTCATTCACTCTGTGTTAGGGTTGGCGGATTGCACTAAAAAAAATAATAATAAAGTGCAATCGCAACCTGGGGTCCACCATGCAGTGATGTAAACCTGCTGCTAGTGGTACTGCAAAAAGAAAGTAAAGTAGAAAATTAGCACGCGGGTTGAGCTCGCTCTGCAACTAAATGGTGCTAGCTACACCAGTGGATGAAGCAGATGCTGAGTCAAGGAAAGAACTCATATGACGCTACGTACAGTACGCTGTCGCTTTCCCTGAGAAGTAAGGCCTAAGGATTGGATTTGCTCTGTAACTTGACTGTGCTAACCGCACACATGATGGAAACAAATGCTAAGCCAAGAGAGAGTTACCGGTCCTATCCCTACCTGCCTATGAAAGACACTCTGTGTATAGAGCGACATGTGTGAACAGAGTGGTAGAGTATCCACTCACAAACACCACACAAACAACACTAGCGCCACCGCGTGCCCCACTGAGGGCCTTTTATGCGCTAGGCTCCACCCCAAACACTCACATCCAGTCGGCTGAGACATTGCCCGCAGACCAATCCAAAGCTGCTACCTCACCAGAGCAGCTGACATCCGTCCACCACTGAGAAGACGCCAAGTCACGGATATGCTCAGTAGTTTGTTCTCTGGACTTAGAATCCAGAGCGCAAGGTTGCCTCAGTATATCACTGGTTACCATAGAATTGGCTGGAAAGTCAGCAGCAACCAAGCAAACACCATGAGCCTGAGCAAGACGCTGGGACCGACGTCTGTGCTGAGCAGTCCTTGCAGCGGCTGGACTCGAATAGGAGACCACCTCACCAGACAAGGCTTGGGATCTATCCCACGCAGTGGGAAAGTCCCGATGCCTAACACTCTGTGCTCGCTGTTTTTGCCTACTTAGTGAAGTAACTGCCAGCACACAATGAAGAAAGATGTCAAAAAGGACGTTACCTGTCATAAAGACCAAAGAGATTGGAGCCAGAGGGAGTCATTGCATGGGGAGTTGCGGTGGTGGTAAAGGGGAGTGACAAGATGAGTATGATATTTTTCTATTTTATTGAGGAATGTGGATTCGAATTTTAGCAGATTTGCTCATAATTACTTACAGTCAATTACATAGTTATTAAGGTTGAAGGAAGACTTTAAGTCCATCTAGATCAACCCATATCCTATCCTAACTTGCCCTAACATGTTGATCCAGAGGAAGGCAAAAAAAACCCATGTGGCAAACAGTAAGCTTCACATTGGGGAAAAAAATTCCTTCCCGACTCCACATACGGCAATCAGACTAGCTCCCTGGATCAACGCAATATTAAGGAAACTAGTGTATATACCCTGTAATAATATACTTTTCAAGAAAGGCATCCAGTCCCTTCTTAAATTTTAGTAGGGAATCACTCATTACAACATCATATGGCAGAGAGTTCCATAGTCTCACTGCTCTTACAGTAAAGAATCCGCGTCTGTGAGTATGCTTAAACCTTCTTTCCTCCAGACATAGAGGATGCCCCCTTGTCCCCGTCACAGGTCTAAGAGTAAAAAAATTATTAGAAAGGTCTTTGTATTGTCCCCGCATATACTGTATCTATACATTGTAATAATATCACCCCTAAGCGTTCGATTCTCCAAACTAAATAACCCCAAGTGTAATAACCTGTCTTGGTATTGCAGACCCCCTAGTTCCCTAATAACCTTTGTCGCTCTTCTCTGCACCCGCTCCAGTTCAGCTATGTCTTTCTTATACACCAGAGACCAGAACTATACACAGTATTCTAAGTGTGGTCGCACTAGTGACTTATATAGAGGTAAAATTATGTTCTCCTCATGAGCATCTATGCCTCTTTTAATGCATCCCATTATTTTATTTGCCTTTGCAGCAGCTGCCTGACACTGGCCACTAGAGTTGAGCGAGTTTGGTCGGATCGGGTTTCATGAAACAAAATTTGTTTCAGATGAAACTGGTCCGACTAGGGCAAAAAAAGTCGGAGTTTCGTCCGAAACCTGACCCCAATGCAAGTCAATGGGAAATAAAAGTCGGCATTGAGCGAATGACATTCATCCACTCAATGCCAATTTTTATTCCCCATTGATTTGCATTGGGGTCGGGTTTTGGACAAAACTCCGACTTTTTTTTCCCTAATCGGACCAGTTTCATCTGAAACAAATTTTGTTTCATGAAACCCGATCCGACCAAAAGTCGCTCAACTCTACTGGCCACTACATGTGAGTTTGTCATCCACCCATACACCCAGGTCTTTTTCAGTGACAGTATTGCCCAGTGTTTTACAATTAAGCACATAATTATACATCTTGTTCGTTCTACCCAAGTGCATGACCTTACATTTATCCCCATTAAAGCTCATTTGTAGAGTTGAGCAAAACGGGTCGAAAAATTTCAAAAGTCGCCGACTTTTGGCAAAGTTGGGTTTCATGAAACGAAACCCGACCCTAGGATGAGGTCGGCCACGAGGTCGGCGACTTAAGCGCCAAAGTCGCTTTTCAAAAGTTTGTTTTGCGCTCTTTTTCAGCCAATCAGGATCCACGGACACTGTGGGCAACGTGATGACATAGGCAGGGGTCACCACCATCTTTCAGAAGGGCATGCAAGTGATTGGCTTGCTTTGGTGGGCGTCACAGGGGTTATAAAAGGGGGTGCACGCCGACCGCCATCTTACTTCTGCCGATCTTAGCATAGGGAGAGGTTGCTGCTGCTGATTCTGTAGGGAGAGCGTTAGGCAGGGAAGAAGAAAAAAAAACTGCTTCTGCTGCTAGCGATTTTGCCTGTACAACACACCAGTCACTGTGTGTGCAGTGCAAGGGGAGGCTATATTGTGGTGGATCAGCGGTGTTGGTTGTTAGGCTGCCTTCTAAGGCTTCCTGACAGCTGCATTGCTGTTTACCCACTGCTCTGGAAACTGCTTTTTTCAAAGCAATCCCAATTTTTTTTTGTCCTGCTGAGGTACTGAGCGTGCATTTTTTCACACCATACAGCGGTGTACGCTCCTCACACAGTACCGTGTAACGGCTGTTATCACAGCCACAGTGAAGCTATCTGTGTGTCACTCTGTGAGAATAAGTCGAGGACATGTTCCGTTCTTACAGACCTGCACCTACTAGTTTTGTCTAGCTTTCAAACAGTTAAATATATTTGCTGTTTGATCACATTCAAAACTATAGAGAGACAGCGTGTGTCAGTCCGTATACTTAAAAAACACGTAGCTTGACAATTTTACGTACACCGGACAGCCGTGTACGTGCACACTCCTCTCAGTACCGTGTAACGGCTGTTATCACGGCCACAGTGAAGCTATCTGTGTGTCACTCTGTGAGAATAAGTCGAGGACATGTTCCATTCTTACAGACCTGCACCTACTAGTTTTGTCTAGCTTTCAAACAGTTAAATATATTTGCTGTTTGATCACATTCAAAACTATAGAGAGACAGCATGTGTCAGTCCGTATACTTAAAAAACACGGAGCTTGACAATTTTACGTACACCGGACAGCCGTGTACGTGCACGCTACTCTCAGTACCGTGTAACGGCTGTTATCACGGCCACAGTAAAGCTATCTGTGTGTCACTGTGGAAGGATAAGTGGAGGACTTGTTCCGTTCTTACAGACCTACACTCTAGGGAGATTCCTATTCTGCCCAATTCTACATACACCTTGTAGTTTGTGATACACTAGCCAATTTCTGCTTGTGACATAGCGCTCTGATATTCAGTGGGCCTCACACAATCCAAAAGTGTCCAGTGTCCACTAGTGTGTGCAGAAATTCAAAATCTCCCTTATCCTGTAGTTACTTTTTTCACACCTTTTGCCATCGAGCCTGTGACATAGCGCTGTGATATTCAGTGGGCCTCACACAATCCATAAGTGTCCAGTGTCCACAAGTTTGTGCAAAAATTCAAAATCTCTGTGATCCTGTAGTCACTTTTTTCACACCTGTGCCATCGAGCCTGTGACATAGCACTCTGATATTAAGTGGGCCTCACACAATCCAAAAGTGTCCAGTGTCCACTAGTGTGTGCAGAAATTCAAAATCTCCCTTATCCTGTAGTCACTTTTTTCACACCTGTGCCATCGAGCCTGTGACATAGCGCTGTGATATTCAGTGGGCCTCACACAATCCAAAAGTGTCCAGTGTCCACTATTGTGTGCAGAAATTCAAAATCTCTGTGATCCTGTAGTCACTTTTTTTACACCTGTGCCATCGAGCCTGTGACATAGCGCTCTGATATTCAGTGGGCCTCACACAATCCAAAAGTGCCCAGTGTCCACAAGTGTGTGCAGAAATTCAAAATCTTCCTTATCCTGTAGTCACTTTTTTCACACCTGTGCCATCGAGCCTGTGACATAGCACTCTGATATTCAGTGGGCCTCACACAATCCAAAAGTGTCCAGTGTCCACTAGTGTGTGCAGAAATTCAAAATCTCCCTTATCCTGTAGTCACTTTTTTCACACCTTTTGCCATCGAGCCTGTGACATAGCGCTGTGATATTCAGTGGCCCTCACACAATCCATTAGTGTCCAGTGTCCACAAGTATGTGCAGAAAGTCAAAATCTCCCTTATCCTGTAGTCACTTTTTTCACACCTGTGCCATCGAGCCTGTGACATAGCGCTGTGATATTCAGTGGGCCTCACACAATCCAAAAGTGTCCAGTGTCCACTATTGTGTGCAGAAATTCAAAATCTCCCTTATCCTGTAGTCACTTTTTTCACACCTGTGCCATCGAGCCTGTGACATAGCGCTCTGATATTCAGTGGGCCTCACACAATCCAAAAGTGTCCACTGTCCACTAGTGTGTGCAGAAATTCAAAATCTCTGTGATCCTGTAGTCACTTTTTTCACACCTGTGCCATTGAGCCTGTGACATAGCGCTCTGATATTCAGTGGACCTCACACAATCCAAAAGTGTCCAGTGTCCACTAGTGTGTGCAGAAATTCAAAATCTCCCTTATCCTGTAGTCACTTTTTTCACACCTGTGCCATCGAGCCTGTGACATAGCGCTCTGATATTCAGTGGGCCTCACACAATCCATAAGTGTCCAGTGTCCACAAGTGTGTGCAGAAATTCAAAATCTCTGTGATCCTGTAGTCACTTTTTTCACACCTGTGCCATCGAGCCTGTGACAGAGCGCTCTGATATTCAGTGGGCCTCACACAATCCAAAAGTGTCCAGTGTCCACTAGTGTGTGCAGAAATTCAAAATCTCCCTTATCCTGTAGTCACTTTTTTCACACCTGTGCCATCGAGCCTGTGACATAGCGCTATGATATTCAGTGGGCCTCACACAATCCAAAAGTGTCCAGTGTCCACTAGTGTGTGCAGAAATTCAAAATCTCTGTGATCCTGTAGTCACTTTTTTCACACCTGTGCCATCGAGCCTGTGACATAGCGCTCTGATATTCAGTGGGCCTCACACAATCCATAAGTGTCCAGTGTCCACAAGTGTGTGCAGAAATTCAAACTCTCTGTGATCCTGTAGTCACTTTTTTTTTTACACCTGTGCCATCGAGCCTGTGACATAGCGCTCTGATATTCAGTGGGCCTCACACAATCCAAAAGTGCCCAGTGTCCACAAGTGTGTGCAGAAATTCAAAATCTTCCTTATCCTGTAGTCACTTTTTTCACACCTGTGCCATCGAGCCTGTGACATAGCACTCTGATATTCAGTGGGCCTCACACAATCCAAAAGTGTCCAGTGTCCACTAGTGTGTGCAGAAATTCAAAATCTCCCTTATCCTGTAGTCACTTTTTTCACACCTTTTGCCATCGAGCCTGTGACATAGCGCTGTGATATTCAGTGGCCCTCACACAATCCATTAGTGTCCAGTGTCCACAAGTATGTGCAGAAAGTCAAAATCTCCCTTATCCTGTAGTCACTTTTTTCACACCTGTGCCATCGAGCCTGTGACATAGCGCTGTGATATTCAGTGGGCCTCACACAATCCAAAAGTGTCCAGTGTCCACTATTGTGTGCAGAAATTCAAAATCTCCCTTATCCTGTAGTCACTTTTTTCACACCTGTGCCATCGAGCCTGTGACATAGCGCTCTGATATTCAGTGGGCCTCACACAATCCAAAAGTGTCCACTGTCCACTAGTGTGTGCAGAAATTCAAAATCTCTGTGATCCTGTAGTCACTTTTTTCACACCTGTGCCATCGAGCCTGTGACATAGCGCTCTGATATTCAGTGGACCTCACACAATCCAAAAGTGTCCAGTGTCCACTAGTGTGTGCAGAAATTCAAAATCTCCCTTATCCTGTAGTCACTTTTTTCACACCTGTGCCATCGAGCCTGTGACATAGCACTCTGATATTCAGTGGGCCTCACACAATCCATAAGTGTCCAGTGTCCACAAGTGTGTGCAGAAATTCAAAATCTCTGTGATCCTGTAGTCACTTTTTTCACACCTGTGCCATCGAGCCTGTGACAGAGCGCTCTGATATTCAGTGGGCCTCACACAATCCAAAAGTGTCCAGTGTCCACTAGTGTGTGCAGAAATTCAAAATCTCCCTTATCCTGTAGTCACTTTTTTCACACCTGTGCCATCGAGCCTGTGACATAGCGCTATGATATTCAGTGGGCCTCACACAATCCAAAAGTGTCCAGTGTCCACTAGTGTGTGCAGAAATTCAAAATCTCTGTGATCCTGTAGTCACTTTTTTCACACCTGTGCCATCGAGCCTGTGACATAGCGCTCTGACATTCAGTGGGCATCACACAATCCAAAAGTGTCCAGTGTCCACTAGTGTGTGCAGAAATTCAAAATCTCCCTTATCCTGTAGTCACTTTTTTCACACCTGTGTCATCGAGCCTGTGACATAGCGCTCTGATATTCAGTGGGCCACACACAATCCAAAGTGTCCAGTGTCCACAAGTTTGTGCAGAAATTCAAAATCTCTGTGATCCTGTAGTCACTTTTTTCACACCTGTGCCATCGAGCCTGTGACATAGCGCTCTGATATTCAGTGGGCCTCACACAATCCAAAAGTGTCCAGTGTCCACTAGTGTGTGCAGAAATTCAAAATCTCCCTTAACCTGTAGTCACTTTTTTCACACCTGTACCATCGAGCCTGTGACATAGCGCTCTGATATTCAGTGGGCCTCACACAATCCAAAAGTGTCCAGTGTCCACTAGTGTGTGCAGAAATTCAAAATCTCCCTTATCCTGTAGTCACTTTTTTCACACCTGTGCCATCGAGCCTCTGATATAGCGCTCTGATATTCAGTGGGCCTCACACAATCCATAAGTGTCCAGTGTCCACAAGTATGTGCAGAAATTCAAAATCTCTGTGATCCTGTAGTCACTTTTTTCACACCTGTGCCATCGAGCCTGTGACATAGCGCTCTGATATTTAGTGGGCCTCACACAATCCAAAAGTGTCCAGTGTCCACTAGTGTGTGCAGAATTTCAAAATCTCCCTTATCCTGTAGTCACTTTTTTCACACCTGTGCCATCGAGCATGTGACATAGCACTCTGATATTCAGTGGGCCTCACACAATCCAAAAGTGTCCAGTGTCCACTAGTGTGTGCAGAAATTCAAAATCTCCCTTATCCTGTAGTCACTTTTTTCACACCTGTGCCATCGAGCCTGTGACATAGCGCTCTGATATTCAGTGGGCCTCACACAATCCAAAAGTGTCCAGTGTCCACTATTGTGTGCAGAAATTCAAAATCTCCCCTGTCCTATAGACACCTTGTACCTTGTTTTACATTACTATATAGTTTGTTGGATTTTGTCTACATTTCTTCAAAAAATGTGGAAGGCTGGTGGAAGAGGCCATGGAATTGGGTGGGGGTTGGCAGCTGGTAATGATGGTGTTGGTGGTGGATCTGATGGTAGTGGCAAGAGCAAAATAGGACTGAATGCAGGAGGTGTTGAGCCTGCGTCATCGTCTGGCTCCATAAGGCTTCGAAGGCTTAGTTTTCTAGGAGTTGGCAAACCGCTTTTAAAGCCAGAGCATCAGGAAAAAGTTTTGTCTTACATTGCTGACTCAGCCTCCAGCTCTATCGCCTCCTCTTCTGAAGTTGTAAAAAGTAAAAGCACTGAGTCGTCATTGGAGGCTCATGTTCATGAACCACACCTTTCCTTGTGTCCTTCACCCCAACCAAGATTGAAGGATGACGCAGGCCATACTACTGATTATTCCATGGAGCTGTTTTCACATACCATGCCTGGATTATCAAGTGAAATGGTGAATTACCCAGGCCAAGATGAATCTGACATGGAGTGCACTGATGCACAGCCGCTGATAGATGATTCTGCTGGTACTTTCACTCAGAGCACTACATTGTCCTCGCAGTGTACAGAGCCAAATTCTGACCCTGATGAGACTCAGGTGCCCCTTCCCGCACACTATACCACCATACACGGTGACACAGAGGAAGGTGCACATGACATTGAAGAGGAGGTGATGGATGACCCAGTTGTTGACCCAGATTGGCATCCATTGGGGGAAGAGGGTGCTGCTTCCAATAGCTCAGATGAGGAGCATCCACAGCAGACATCGACATCGCAACAGCTGTTATCTGGCAGGCCCGGAGGACTCCAAAGACAGGTTTCAAAAATCAAAAGAGTTGCTGGACAGCTTGTCCAGAGGGTCAAAAGATCACAGCGTGCTAGGCCGCAAAATGTCTGCCAAAGTAGGAAGAGTGCAGTGTGGCACTTTTTTGAACAAAATCCTCATGATCAGGCCAAGGTTATCTGTAAGAAGTGCGCAAAGACCTTTAGCCGAGGGAAAAATCTGAAAAATTTGAATACCAGTTGCATGCTTAGACCTTTAACCACCATGCACTTGCAAGCGTGGACACAACACCACATGTGCCACATGTGCAACTGATCACAAAGAAGGTAGTCAGCAACGCTACATTGTTTCCCCCACTGTAAGCCCACCGGTTAGCACAGCAGCAAATGTTGAGGTGTCGTTGCAAGGCCACAGCAGTCAGGGAATCCCACTGTTATATCAACGAAATACTGAATCTAGGCCATCAGAAAGAACATCAACTCCATCACCATCATCAACCCTCTCTCAGTCCGCCCTGTCCACCGCTACTTCCACCATATGCAGCTCTCAAGTCCAGCTCACCCTCCCAGACACTATGAGTAGGTCAAGAAAGTACTCAGTCTCTCATCCGCGTACACTGTGTTTGAACGCCCACATTGCCAAACTAATCTCATTTGAGATGATGCCCTATCGGTTGTTGGAAAGCGCAGCTTTCCGCGAACTCATGGCCTATGCAGTACCACGCTATGACCTATCCAGTCGCCACTTCTTCTCTCGCAAAGCCATCCCAGCCCTCCACCATCATGTAAAAGACCGCATTGTCCATGCACTCAAGCAGTCAGTGAGTGGAAAGGTGCACCTCACAACTGATGCATGGTCCAGTCGGCATGGCCAGGGCCGTTACGTGTCCATCACTGCGCACTGGGCTAATGTGGTGGATGCAGGGTCCACAGGGGACAGCGGTGGTGGGACAGTGCTGCCTAGCCCACGGTATAGGAAACAGTTGGCTATAGGCGTTCGACCCTCCTCCTCCTCCTCCAGAAGCGAAAGCTCGTCCACAGAGCGCAGTCGTACGAGCACTCCATGTGCAGCTGCCACTGTTGCACACGAGGTTTCCCCCTATCGAGCAGCTAGTGGAAAGCGTCAGCAGGCTGTGTTGCAGATGATGTGTTTGGGCAACAGACACACCGCCGAGGTGCTGGCCGAGTACTTGAAGCGACAAACTGAGTCATGGCTGGGCAGTCTACATCTTGAGGCAGACAAGGTAGTTAGTGATAACGGCCGTAATTTTGTGGCAGCCATAGCCCTTTCAAAACTCAGCCACATACCTTGCTTGGCTCACACCTTGAACCTGGTGGTGCAGTGCTTCCTCAAAAATTATCCGGAGTTAACAGCCCTGCTCCAGAAGGTGCGAAGACTGTGCGCGCACATCCGCCGGTCGCCTGTACACTCGTATGCAGAAGCTGCAGCGATTGCTCCACCTTCCCAACCACCGCCTCATTATCGACATTGAAACAAGGTGGAACTCCACCCTGCACATGGTGGAGCGGCTGTGCGAGCAGAGGCAGGCCATAATGCATTTGTGGGAGGATACACGGCCAGGCACTTTGAGAGCAGACATGGAGTTGACAGGTGTGCAGTGGTCGAAGCTGAAAGACCTCTGTAAAGTCCTTCAGTGTTTTGAGGAATGCACACGGCTGGTAAGCGCAGACGACGCCATCCTAAGCATGAGCATCCCACTTATGCGTCTGCTCATGCAAACTTTGACGCACCTTAAGGAGCAGGCGTCTGCAGCCAATGTTGATGAGGAGGAAGAGGAGGAGGGAATCCTTGATGACATTCAGCCATTGTCTGCTCAGGGACCTCTCCTGGACGAGGTGGAGGAAGAAGAGGAGGAGGATGATGATGGGGATGATTACTTAGGGGAGGAGGATGCATCTCGTGGGGCAAGTGAAAATGTTGGCGTGGCAAGGTCTGGTACAGGGTTTGTGCGTGACTGGAGTGATGTGGATTTGCAAGAAAGTGCTCCTCCAACCAGCACTCGCAGTGCATCATTGACACCGGGAACATTGGCCCATATGTCAGATTATGCCTTGCAGATCCTAAAAAGGGACCCCCGCATTGCCAAAATGATGAACGATGACGACTAGTGGTTGGCCAGCATCCTGGATCCATGCTATAAAGGCAAATTACAAAACATCATGCCACAGGAGAACCTTGACCTAATATTGGCTAATAAACAAGCAACTCTGGTAAATCGGTTGCTTGAGGCATTCCCAGCACACAGCAGCAGTGATGGTTCTCACACGAGCCGTACGGGCCCGGGGGCAGCTTGGCAGAGGTGTTCGTGGTGCACACAGCAGAAGTGGCGTTGGAGACAGGGGTTTCATGACAATGTTGTGGACTGATTTTTCAAGTACCGCTCACACAACTGGTAATACTGCATCGATGGAAAGTGACAGGAGACAGCAGTTGTCAACTATGGTTACAAACTACTTTTCCTCCCATATCGATGTTCTCCCACACAGGTCATTCTCCTTTGATTATTGGGCCGCTAAACTGGACACCTGGCCTGAATTGGCACAATATGCCTTACAGGAGCTCGCTTGCCCAGCTGCAAGTGTGCTATCGGAAAGAGTCTTCAGTGCAGCTGGATCAATCCTGACAGAAAAAAGGACCCGTCTGTCAACCCAAAGTGTGGATGATCTAACCTTCATTAAAATGAACCATGCATGGGTTTCCAAGGATTTTGTCCCACCTTCCCCTGATGACACATAGGGTGACAGAAAAATGGCTTGCTTTGGTCCACCTCTTCCTGGGACTTGATCTATTTCGCCTTTTGCATCAGCTGAATGTCCAACATCAACATATGCCACTTTCTAAAACTCCCTAACTGTGCTGCCTCCCCCCCCCATGGCCGGGGTCACCACCTAGCGAGTGCCGTTGCCCTGGACAGGTGGGTAGGCCGACTCTTGGGCGCGGGCACTGGCACAGGGTCCCTCATAGTGCAATCAAGTGTCTCTAACGGTGGTGGTGCACACCCGCCGTCAGACACACCGCCGTACTATGAGGGGCCCAGTGCCAGTACCGACGCCCACGAGTGGGCCCCCCTTGCTTGGGCAGGGCCCCAGCATTTGCAATCTTTACCTCTCCCTGCTCCTCCGCTGTGTAGTCTGGGCCGTCAAATCCATACTGTGCCTGACACCGTCTGAGCCTGCCTCCTGATGTATAGACATATATTTTGAATGTGTACGCTATCCATACATGTTATCCGGGGATACAGTACCCTTTCTCACCTTTGTGCAATCACGTGCAATCCATACTGGGCCTAACACCGTCTGAGCCTGCCTCCTGATGTATAGACATATATTTTGAATGTGTATGCTATCCATACATGTTATCCGGGGATACGGTACCCTTTCTCACCTTTGTGCAATCACGTGCAATCCATACTGGGCCTAACACCGTCTGAGCCTGCCTCCTGATGTATAGACATATATTTTGAATGTGTACGCTATCCATACATGTTATCCGGGGATACGGTACCCTTTCTCACCTTTGTGCAATCACGTCTAAGCCATACTGGGCCTAACACCGTTTGAGCCTGCCTCCTGATGTATAGACATATATTTTGAATGTGTATGCTATCCATACATGTTATCCGGGGATACGGTACCGTTTCTCACCTTTGTGCAATCACGTGCAAGCCATACTGGGCCTAACACCGTCTGAGCCTGCCTCCTGATGTATAGACATACAGTGGGGAAAAAAAGTATTTAGTCAGTCAGCAATAGTGCAAGTTCCACCACTTAAAAAGATGAGAGGCGTCTGTAATTTACATCATAGGTAGACCTCAACTATGGGAGACAAACTGAGAAAAAAAATCCAGAAAATCACATTGTCTGTTTTTTTTTCATTTTATTTGCATATTATGGTGGAAAATAAGTATTTGGTCAGAAACAAGCAATCAAGATTTCTGGCTCTCACAGACCTGTAACTTCTTCTTTAAGAGTCTCCTCTTTCCTCCACTCATTACCTGTAGTAATGGCACCTGTTTAAACTTGTTATCAGTATAAAAAGACACCTGTGCACACCCTCAAACAGTCTGACTCCAAACTCCACTATGGTGAAGACCAAAGAGCTGTCAAAGGACACCAGAAACAAAATTGTAGCCCTGCACCAGGCTGGGAAGACTGAATCTGCAATAGCCAACCAGCTTGGAGTGAAGAAATCAACTGTGGGAGCAATAATTAGAAAATGGAAGACATACAAGACCACTGATAATCTCCCTCGATCTGGTGCTCCACGCAAAATCCCACCCCGTGGGGTCAGAATGATCACAAGAACGGTGAGCAAAAATCCCAGAACCACGCGGGGGGGCCTAGTGAATGAACTGCAGAGAGCTGGGACCAATGTAACAAGGCCTACCATAAGTAACACACTACGCCACCATGGACTCAGATCCTGCAGTGCCAGACGTGTCCCACTGCTTAAGCCTGTATAGGTCTGGGCCCGTCTGAAGTTTGCTAGAGAGCATTTGGATGATCCAGAGGAGTTTTGGGAGAATGTCCTATGGTCTGATGAAACCAAACTGGAACTGTTTGGTAGAAACACAACTTGTCGTGTTTGGAGGAAAAAGAATACTGAGTTGCATCCATCAAACACCATACCTACTGTAAAGCATGGTGGTGGAAACATCATGCTTTGGGGCTGTTTCTCTGCCAATGGGCCAGGACGACTGATCCGGGTACATTAAAGAATGAATGGGGCCATGTATCGTGAGATTTTGAGTGCAAACCTCCTTCCATCAGCAAGGGCATTGAAGATGAAAAGTGGCTGGGTTTTTCAACATGACAATGATCCAAAGCACACCGCCAGGGCAACGAAGGAGTGGCTTCGTAAGAAGCATTTCAAGGTCCTGGAGTGGCCTAGCCAGTCTCCAGATCTCAACCCTATAGAAAACCTTTGGAGGGAGTTGAAAGTCCGTGTTGCCAAGCGAAAAGCCAAAAACATCACTGCTCTAGAGGAGATCTGCATGGAGGAATGGGCCAACATACCAACAACAGTGTGTGGCAACCTTGTGAAGACTTACAGAAAACGTTTGACCTCTGTCATTGCCAACAAAGGATATATCACAAAGTATTGAGATGAAATTTTGTTTCTGACCAAATACTTATTTTCCACCATAATATGCAAATAAAATGAAAAAAAACAGACAATGTGATTTTCTGGATTTTTTTTCTCAGTTTGTCTCCCATAGTTGAGGTCTACCTATGATGTAAATTACAGACGCCTCTCATATTTTTAAGTGGTGGAACATGCACTATTGCTGACTGACTAAATACTTTTTTTCCCCACTGTATATTTTGAATGTGTACGCTATCCATACATGTTATCCGGGGATACGGTACCCTTTCTCAACTTTGTGCAATCATGTGCAAGCCATACTGGGCCTAACACCGTCTGAGCCTGCCTCCTGATGTATTGACATATACACTCACTGGCCACTTTATTAGGTACACCTGTCCAACTGTGTGTTAAGACTTAATTTCTAATCAGCCAATCACATGGCGGCAACTCAGTGCATTTAGGCATGTAGACATGGTCAAGACAATCTCCTGCAGTTCAAACCGAGCATCAGTATGGGGAAGAAAGGTGATTTGAGTGCCTTTGAACGTGGCATGATTGTTGGTGCCAGAAGGGCTGGTCTGAGAATTTCAGAAACTGCTGATCTACTGGGATTTTCACGCACAACCATCTCTAGGGTTTACAGAGAATGATCTGAAAAAGAAAAAAAATCCAGTGAGCGGCAGTTCTGTGGCCGGAAATGCCATGTTGATGCCAGAGGTCAGAGGAGAATGGGCAGACTGGTTCGAGCTGATAGAAAGGCAACAGTGACTCAAATTGCCACCCGTTACAACCAAGGTAGGCAGAAGAGCATCTCTGAACGCACAGAGCGTCGAACTTTGAGGCAGATGGGCTACAGCAGCAGAAGACCACACTGGGTACCACTCCTCTCAGCTAAGAACAGGAAACTGAGGCTACAATTTGCACAAGCTCATCGAAATTGGACAGTAGAAGATTGGAAAAACGTTGCCTGGTCTGATGAGTCTCGATTTCTGCTGCGACATTCGGATGGTAGGGTCAGAATTTGGCGTAAACAACATGAAAGCATGGATCCATCCTGCATTGTATCAACGGTTCAGGCTGGTGGTGGTGGTGTCATGGTGTGGGGAATTTTTTCTGGGCACTCTTTGGGCCCCTTGGTACCAATTGAGCATCGTTGCAACGCCACAGCCTACCTGAGTATTGTTGCTGACCATGTCCATCCCTTTATGACCACAATGTACCCAACATCTGATGGCTACTTTCAGCAGGATAATGCGCCTTGTCATAAAGCTCGAATCATCTCAGATTGGTTTCTTGAACATGACAATGAGTTTACTGTACTCAAATGGCCTCCTCAGTCACCAGATCTCAATCCAATAGAGCATCTTTGGGATGTGGTGGAACGGGAGATTCGCATCAGGGATGTGCAGCCGACAAATCTGCGCCAACTGTGTGATGCCATCATGTCAATATGGTCCAAAATCTCTGAGGAATGCTTCCAGCACCTTGTTGAATCTCTGCCACGAAGAATTGAGGCAGTTCTGAAGGCAAAAGGGGGTCCAACCCCTTACTAGCATGGTGTACCTAATAAAGTGGCCAGTGAGTGTATTTTGAATGTGTACGCTATCCATACATGTTATCCGGGGATATGGTACCCTTTCTCACCTTTGTGCAATCACGTGTAATCCATACTGGGCGTGAGAACGGCTGGCGAGCTGTTAAGCAAGCTACAGCACCTGTGGTTTGCACACGTAAGTTTTTCATTTTTTCAGGAATGACGGTTAGGCCTAATTCCGGAACTGCGGTTGACCTGCACTTACTGGGAAATCATCGTTCGCGGGTAATAATTGTAATCAGTGATCCCCATCACTAACGTTGTTCAGTGGGTTATCTGCACCTGTAAGCGACAAACGCTGGCCTTTTCAGTGTAGCGCACATGCAGCCACGGACATGTAAGGGCATGACACACCAGTTATTGGCCAATCTCATGTGCCAGAGCCTCACGTGTCCCTCTAGTAAGCCGGACTCGGACCGCGGGGCATGACGGAGTCTCGTTCGTTAACGGAATTAAGCTTGCAATGTGTGCATCTTTTCTGTAGCTGGCATGGTTGAGGTTTCCCAGGTGGAGTCGAATTTAACCGTAGGCTACACTCCTGGTGGTGCCCTTCTGGACATTCCTTTAAGGTTCAGCTTTGCAACCATACTGCCCACGTAAGACAAACACTTTGCATTCATGAACGCTGTTTTGAGGGTCATGACTCGTGGGAATAACGCAGCCCAATCAGTTAACCTGCTAGAGAGATCCTTCGTTGCTCCCAAGCATGACATCACACTCCCTAGGAGGAAGGTAATGCCACTGTGGCGACCGTACTCCTGGGGGTGACATAAGTGCACTGATGCCCAGCCACTGCTCGATGAATCTGCTGGTACATTGACCCAGACCACTACATTCCCCTCGCACGCTACACGGCCTGAATCTGACCCTGATGAAACTCAGGTTACCCTACAGTTCCATCTTGCACGGTGACAAAGAGGAAGCTGCAGATGAAAGTGCAGGTTCGGCCCACCCGCCATCAGACACACCACCGTACTATCAGGGGCCCTGTGCCAGTGCCGTCGCCAACGAGTGGGCCCCCCCTGCTTGCTCAGGATCACAGCACTTGCAAGGTTGAAATACTGTGCAGTGAGATGGAAGATGGGGACGACGAGGAGTCCAGACTAGTACAGGGATTCCCTAGCGAGGAGACTTATTTGATTGTTTTCAATGTTGGGACAGCAATTTTTGGGGAGCACTATACTCTGGAGAATGATAGATGGGGCCCACCATACACTGGAACATTCCAAAGGTGGACATCAGACACTGGAGCAGCATTTACAGGGCCCATTATACACTAGAGCATTAGAAATGGGGCCCATTATGTTTGGAGCATTATTTGGGCCCATAAGACAGTGGAGCTTCATCCATGGGGACCAACATATACTGTAGCATTATGTGGAGCTCATCATATACTGTTTCAAACATTATATGGGACCAATGATTCTGTATGGAGAAATAGATGGGCCTCGTCATGAGATGTAAAAAGTGAAGTATTTTTCATTGTACTATACCGCTATTTCTCTGCCGTATCGGAGCATGATGAGTTGTGGTATGTGTTAAATGGGCGATCTTTCGCCCAGGGCACATGAAAACCTGGAGCCAGCCCTACCCCCCCACAACTTTAGCCAAATAACCCCCATTATTCAGTGCGTAACTTGTATTATGAAGTTAATTAAGGTTGACAAGCTTAAGTAAGAAGAATTGATGCTTAAGGCATTCAAATGGGCACTGTAGGTGTGTTTCCTGTCCTCCTCTCACTGCCGACTTTTATTCCCCATTGACTTACATTGGGTTTCGTTTTTTCGGGACGACCCCGACTTTTCCCTATAATCGGCCGATCTTGCTCGACCCGACTTTTGGAAAAGTCGGGTTTCACGAAACGAAACTCGACCCTAAAAAAACAAAAGTCGCTCAACTCTACTCATTTGCCATTTATCAGCCCAAGCTTCTAGTTTACATAAATCCTGCTGTAATATAAAATTGTCCTCCTCTGTATTGATTACCCTGCAGAGTTTAATGTCATCTGCAAATATTGAAATTCTACTCTCTATGCCCCCTACAAGGTCATTAATAAATATGTTAAAAAGAAGCGGGCCCAAAACTGACCCCTGTGGTACCCCACTGCTAACTGTGACCCAGTCCGAGTGTGCTCCATTAATAACCACCCTTTGCTTCCTATCCCTGAGCCAGCTCTTAATCCCCCTACACATATTTTCCCCTGTCCCCATTGTTCTCATTTTATGTATCAACCTTTTGTGTGGCACTGTATCAAAAGCTTTTGAAAAGTCCATGTACACCACGTCCACTGCATTCCCTTGGTCCAGTCCTGATCTTACCTCTTCATAAAAGCTTATCAGATTAGTCTGACAGGAACGGTCCCTTGTAAACCCATGTTGCTATTGGGTCATAAGGTTATTCTTCTCCAGATACTCCAGTATAATATCTCTTAGAAAACCCTCCAGGATTTTACCCAGAGTTGAGGTTAAACTTACTGGCCTATAATTTCCAAGTTCAGTTTTGGTCCCCTTTTTGAATATTGGCACCACATTTGCTATACGCCAGTCCTGTGGTACAGACCTTGCTATTATGGAATCTTTAAAGACTAAAAATAATGGTCTATCTATGGTCTAGCCCTCTGTGTCTGTACTGATACACACTTAACATTATGGCTGGTCCATACAATCAGGGCAACGGTTACCACCCACCTTTCGTGTCTACCTTTTTTTCCTCATAGATTGTAAGCTTGCGAGCAGGGCCCTCATTCCTCTTGTATTTATTACAATCTATGTGATTATTGTTATGCTGTAATGTCTATTGTCTGTACAAATCCCCTCCGAAATGTAAAGTGCTGCGGAATATGTCGGCGCTATAGAAATAAAATTTATTATTATTATGACTGTGCTTAATTCCTGCAGTACTCGGGGGTGTATCCCATCCGGGCCCGGGGATTTGTCAATTTTAGTGATTTTTAGACGCCTCCACATTCCCTGCTGGGTTAAGCAAGTGACACTTAGTGGAGAATTTTCATCCCTGATCATGTTATCCATCATGGGATTTTCTTGTGTAAATACTGTTGAAAAAAGTCATTTAGCATATTGGCTTTTTCCTCATCCACCATTTCACCCAGACTATTTTTAAGGGGACCAACACTATCATTTTTTAGCTTCTTGCTATTTATGTAGTTAAAGAATATTTTGGGATTATTTTTACTTTCTCTGGCAATGAGTCTCTCTGTCTCAATCTTTGCTATCTTGATTTGCTTTTTACAGAATTTATTTAATCTTCTGTATTTATTTAATGCCTCATCACTACCTACTTGCTTTAATTCTCTAAATGCTTTATTTTTATCTCTTACTGCACCCCTTACAGCTCTATTTAGCCATAGTGGTTTCCTCCTATTTCTCGCATGTTTATTCCCATACAGTATATATTGTGCACAGGTCCTATTCAGGATGCTAATAAACGTCTCCCATTTTCTTTGTGTATTTTTATGTCTCAGGTTATCATCCCAGTTAATTGCACCAAGATCATCTCTCATCCGTTGGAAATTTGCCTTCCTGAAGTTTAGTGTCCTTGTAACCCCTCTACTGCACATCTTATTAAAGGATACATGAAAACTTATTAATTTGTGATCACTATTACCCAAGTGACCCCAACATTTGATATGCGGTCTGGCCTGTTGGTTAATATTAGGTCTAGCAGTGCCCTCCCTCTTGTTGGGTCCTGAACCAGTTGTGAAAGGTAATTGTCTCTCATAGTTGTCAGAAACCTATTACCTTTGCTGGAACTGCAGGTTTCTGTTCCCCAATGTATTTCAGGGTAGTTGAAGTCCCCCATAATAATGACTTTTCCTTGAGTCGCAGCTTCATCTATTTGCTTGATGAGGATATTCTCTGTTGCTTCCATTATTTCTGGAGATTTATAAGGCCGGTTTCACATTAGCGCATTTTCAGCGCGCGCACACGGCCGGGGGTAGCTCCGCCCCCGAGCCGGCTCTCTGCCCGGCGTGCCCGCCCCTTGCTTGTAGCGCCGCCTACTAGCGGACAGCGGCGCCTGCGATCGGCGCACCCTATCTTTAGCATAGGGTGCGCAGATCGTGCGCAGGCCGTGCGCTAGTTGCGCTTTGACCTGTGCTGCGCACTTTTGACGGTGCGCCGTGCGCGCCAAAATCAAACTTTTCGGATTTTGGCGCGCACGGCGCACCGTCAAAAGTGCGCAGCACAGGTCAAAGCGCAACTAGCGCACGGCCTGCGCACGATCTGCGCACCCTATGCTAAAGATAGGGTGCGCCAATCGCAGGCGCCGCTGTCCGCTAGTAGGCGGCGCTACAAGCAAGGGGCGGGCACGCCGGGCAGAGAGCCGGCTCGGGGGCGGAGCTACCCCCGGCCGTGCGCGCGCTGAAAATGCGCTAATGTGAAACCGGCCTTACAAACCCCTATCAGTAATTTATTATTTTTCCCCCTCCCCTTATCTCCACCCACAGGGACTCTACATTTTCATTAGATTCATATATATTATCACGAAGGATGGGTTTTAAGGATGATTTTACATTTAAACACCCCCCCTCACTTATTTGTACGGTCATTTCTGAACAGACTATAGCCCTGTAAATTTACCGCCCAGTCATGGCTCTCGTCCAGCCATGTCTCAGATATCCCCACCATGTCATAATTATGTTCCAACAACATTAACTCCAATTCCTCCATTTTGTTGGCGAGGCTTCTGGCATTAGTAGACATGCACTTTATGTATCTCTCTGTACCTCTATTCTTTCTTAAATTATTAACTGTTGTAACCCCACCCCCAATTTCATTATTTGTGCCCAGGTCTCTATCTGCACTGTCTTCCCCTCCTATGAAAGGAATACCCTCCCCCCGTCCCTAGTTTAAACACTCCTCCAACCTTCTAGCCATTTTCTCCCCCAGCACAGCTGCACCCTCCCCAATGAAGCGCAGCCCGTCCCTAGCGTAGAACCTGTAGCCAACTGAGAAGACGGCCCAGTTCTGCAGGAACCCAAACCCCTCCTTCCTACACCAATTCCAGAGCCACTTATTAATCTCCCTAATCTCCCGTTGCCTCTCTGGCGTGGCACGTGGTACAGGAAGTATTTCCGAAAATACTACCTTGGAGGTCCTTGCTTTAAGCTTACAGCCTAATTCCCTGAAATCATCTTTAAGGACCTTCCACCTACCTCTAACTTTGTCATTTGTGCCAATGTGCACCATGACCGCTGGATCCTCACCAGCCCCTCCCAGTAATCTGTCAACCCAATCAGCGATGTGTCGGACTCGAGCGCCAGGTAGGCAGCACACCGTTCGGCGATCCCTGTCATTGTGACAGATTGCCCTATCTGTTCCCCTAATAATTGAGTCTCCCATTTCTCCAATTTCATTTTATTCTTATACTTCCAAGGGGAATAACAGAAGAATTGCATAAGTATTCTAAAAATAGACTGTGGAATATTTTGCATTTATGACCATTTGCTTTAGTCTCAATGTAAGTCACATTCCAAAAAAGAACTATTTAATGCAAGCGGGAGTCTCATTGCAGGGCAGCACATGCGTGGACGGGTAGGCAATGACAATTAGGTCCGGGTCATTTAATTAATTAGATATTAATTGGTAGCTTTGGTCGAATGAATGAAGTAACCGTGTGTCACTGTCTGCACAATTATGTAATGATGTCCAACCAGGTAGAACTTTCTTCTCAGGAGAATTTTAATCAGGATAATGGAAAGATAAAGGGAAAAATCATCATGACATAGAAAAAGAGTTTTCTTTCTATTCCCCTTTGAACGATGCTTCAGACTTTTATGGTTGCAAAACGTATTTATGTATATCCAGCGCTCATGGTACATGAGTACACCCCCTTTAAAACGTAAGAATATAAGAAAAATTTCCAACATTTTGACAAGACTGAGTTTTCATAGAACATTTTTTAACCCATAACATGAAAGTAAAGTTAATGATATAACTTTCATTACAAAATATTCAGTTTTACGCAAATTAGTTGATGAAAAAAATAAGTACACCCCACATCAAAACTATTGAATCTAGCATTTTGTATGACCTCCGTGATTTTTAAAGACACCACCAAATCTAGGTATGGAATGGACAAGTTGGTGACGCATTGGAACATCTATCTTTTTCGATTCTTCAAGAACGTCCTCTCTTTAGTGTTTGGATGCTGGATGGAGAGTGATGACAACTTGCCAGAATTGTTTGGGAATATAGTAGTTTTTGATTTGGAAATAATTCATTTTAGCATTAAATAATTAGAATAAAACTGAAGACTTTGTAATGAAAGTTATATTATTAACACTACTTTCATAATATGGATTAGCAAGTGTTCTCTGAAACCTAGTCTTGTCAAAACTTTGGAAATTGTACTTGTGTTCAGTGAGTTATTGATCCAAAATCTTACTTTTCAAAGGGGGTGTACTTATTTACGCTGAGAACTATATTTGTAGCTGAGCTAAATTATTCACATGGATGCAGAAGTAAATAATAACGGTGCACACGGTTGCCATATTATTGGGACATAAACACAAAGACACCTTTTCTACAAAGTGAGAAACTTGCATTATAAAAGCCACCTGGTAGGGACACGACTATTTTAGATTCAGTGGGACTCAAGGGGTCTCTTTGTCCCATGGAATAAGACCAATACTAAAGATCCTTCAAAGTTTGCACTTTGTTGGAGATTTTGCATTTGGATCCAGGAGCGCAAAGTTACTCCACTGCTTCTTATACATTTTGTTTTGAGGTTCAGAAGAAGTTATAGCTAGACGTTTCTTCATCTTGTGTAAAGGACTAGCTAGGCTGTGTTTGCATTGCCATCAGAACCCTCTGTATTAATTTCCATTAGGTTTAATACTGCATATAGTTCTTATCTTTTGGTCAAAAGGTTAGGACCCTACATATTCCATCTGGTATCGTTGGTATCCTCTGTGCGACTGATCTGGCAGTATAAAACCATGATGCAAATGTGTACACAGCCTAAGCCTCTGGCTAAGGTGGTGAGGCTTGTCGGCACCTGGGTCACATGTGTAAGGATGATGGACTAGGCTATCACTTTCCTGCCTCTGAAGACACCAATCGCATTGCGTTGAGTTGTATTGTGTTGTAAGGAGGTGGAGGGGACCCTCACATGCCTCCTCTTTCCTGGACATTGTGGCACTTCACTGTTTATTAATGTTCTTATATTGTGATGTCATGTGTTGTAATGTGAATGTACTGTTTGTAGGATTAGGAACTTAGGTGGTATAGGACAATAGAGGGGGGCACATTATTAATAGAGAACAGCATAGAATAGGAGATAGGGAGCACAGAGGTTAAGTTAATGGGAGGTGCAGAATAGAGCAGTGAAGTATGATCAGGATACTTCTTGATTAGAATCAGAAGCCCGGGCAGCCTGCCCAAGGGCACATTGTGTGAGCAGTAGTGGAGCAGAGTATTGTAGGCCATGGGGATAAAGTGGGTATCGAAGTAAGGGGCCCCAGGCGAACAGTGTTGAAGGGCACCAGCTGGATAGAATCATCCCAAAGCAGGATCCAGGGTCTAAGACAGGGTCGGGAGTAGCTGAGATGGCTTTCCCAGTGTAAGGGAGGGACAGGACTGTAGTCGTGACCTGAATAACCGCAATATCTATGTTCAGTCCTTCCCATACAGAAAATGGCATTTTTTCTGGCATACCTGCATCCACAGATTCAGCTTCTTCTGGGCACTTCCCAGGTAGCGACAGTCCCTCTTTCAGGTGACCCCCAGCATTGTAGACACAGTCCAAATTAACTTTAACACTTTCTTTACTGAGTACTTCACAAGTTACATCCACAGTTGGTACATGGTAACATTTACTTGTTTCCTCATCTTTCTGTTTCTGGCTGTCGCTCCTGTGCAGTACACACCTAGACCAGACCCTCCTAGACTGCTCCCCAGTTCCTTCCTGGCCTAACCTCACCATGATGATAATTCTTTCTGCCTGTTTCACCCCAGACTCAAAATCATCAGTTACCAGGTTTGGTTTCCTCTGGTAAAGCATCCGGCCCATCTGTACCGAACTCATCAAAGCTCCAACTTCTCTCATCTCAGCTGTCCAACCGAGTCCTGCCCTAAAAGTATCTGCCCAAGCGATAAGTCGCCACATCTTTCCAATTCTGCACTGGCCCACTGCTATGACACACAGTGGCTGTGGCTAACGTGGGCGATAGTGTTTAAACATTGCATGGCTACCAAACTGTCTGGGCCTATAGCCCATGTGGACACCAGGGCACCCTGGCCCCATCTGACCTAACTTCCTACAAGGTCCCGGCTTACTACCTGGCAGCCCCTCCTACAGTTAACCCTCTATGAACATCCTATCCGCTATACCTATAAGGACCACTAGTATGCCCCCCATCTAGTGGCCCGCAACAGAACTACTTACCCATAACTATGTAAACTATATACTAAAGTGCCCTTCTCTAATGTCTCCCCAAAAGGATGCACAGACTTACCCTAACTGTACATAAACATTAATCAAACATATTATACCAAAGGAACATAAGGCAAATATAAAACAGTCCTCTACAGAATGGTAGCACAAATACACTTGTGGCAATACCATAAACAACAAGCGATAATACATATTTCTATGTAGCAGTACAACAGATATTTGTCATAAACATTATCAATTAGCAATATATACATAATAACATACGAAGGGGCAATCCGAGGAAGGGAAGCAAGAAAGACATCATAGAAAGACTCCCTTACACTAGTACCTTTCGCTATTGGAACCAGACGAGGGGCTGACAAGGAGCTGGTGACATGAGAGGCACAGATGGGACATGGACTGTCCAAAGCACAGATGGAACACAAATTGTCCAAGGATACAAGTGGGACACAGATTGTCCAGGGATACAATTGGGACACGGTCTGTCCAAAGAGATAGTTGAGCTTGCTGGGAAAGGGAAGCTGATGGAGAAGATACAGCCTGTTAGGATGGCAGGGACAGATATGAAGATGCCTCTGTGCTTGCTGTGTGCTGCCTATGTGATGAATGTACTGCTGTCCAGTATAGTTATGTTGTTTGAAAAGGCTGGTAACTCTGAAACGTTTTGTGAAGCCGGAGTGACAGAACCTGAGAAGAACCTGGCAGTGACACATCGCACCCACAACAGAAGGGACTGTGTATTTCCTCTGTGAGGCACCAGGGTGTAGGAACACTACAGCTCGTTGCCACGACTACTACCTTGGCCGCCTTACAGTGTCATGTATTTTATGTTTATAATGTGTTGTAGACAATGTTAGCAATATACAGTGTAAGGTATAGTGTACAATATAGGTAGCAGAGGGATAGAAAATTGGTAGTAGTTTAGGTAGTGACATTAGGGTAAGGTAAGAGTTTATGTTTGGAACCAGCCCATAGTGGGGCTTAAAGTTAGGGCAAGTGACTACTCCCTGTAATTAGTTAGGTAGGGTTTGCTGAGTGAAAATAGCAGTGCTGCTGCTGTTGGAGGTGAGCCACAAAAGGAGAGGAGGGATAGCGAGATCCTGAAGTAACTGACAAGACAGAGTGGCCTTCCAGAAAAAGGTTTACGGATAGGATGCAGAGTCACAAAAACCTTTACAAATGCCAAAGGTAACCGTCCTATACAGGATTGAGCTTGTGGGACTAGTAGGGGTCCTGAGAGGTAGATCCATGATGCCAGTAGTTGAAGTAGGATGCGGAACCACTGAATGAGTAGAGAGACTTACTGATCAAGACTGTGGCATAGAAGTTGGATTGTGATGAAGTTGGGCGAAACAGTGCGCCTCACTAACACTGGAGTAGACTACAAAGGAAGCGTCCATGAAACTTTGTACCCGCTATCTCAGGTACCTAATCCTTACCAAGTTACCATTCAGAAAAGACTTTATTTTTGAACGGAAGTATTCTTTATTGAACGAACAGTGGAGCTTACGGTCCTGGCCAACAATCCCCGCTGGCTACAGGCGGCCTGCACGGGCGTAAGGCGCTAACAGAACAAGGACAAACACAGAGCCAGGACTTAGGGTCTGTGCACACGGTGCGGTTTCTACTGAGGATCCGCAGCGGATTTGCCGGTGCGGATCTGCGGCAGAACTGCAGGTGATGTACAGTACCATTATAGCCTATGTAAAAAAAAAAACCGCTGTGCACATGAGGCGGATTTTTTCATGCGGTTTTTGCACGGAAAAAAAAACAGCATGTGACTTCTTTTGTGCGGTTTTGCTGCAGTTTTCCACCTGCTCCATTCTACAAATCCACAGGTGGAAACCCGCACAAAAACGGCAGTAAAACTGCAAAAAAAAAGGGAAGAAATCTGCAGGAAAAATGCCGGTCATTTGACCTGCGGATTTAGTAAAATCCGCGGGAGGATCCGCACCGTGTGCACATAGCCTTACTCTTTTATGTAGCGCACTGGTGCGTAAAGGGAGATGAGTGGCTTGCTCATGGCTACCGTGCCGTGCTACACATGCTACATTGTTGATGGGTGCACTCAGAGTGCTTTGTATGATCTACCGACAAT
Organism: Dendrobates tinctorius; assembly: GCF_039654945.1. NCBI lineage: Eukaryota > Metazoa > Chordata > Amphibia > Anura > Dendrobatidae > Dendrobates > Dendrobates tinctorius. The sequence continues at coordinate 3,873,139 of NW_027361743.1, read as the reverse complement.
TATACGGAGAAGGTTTATTTTCATTTTCACCGCTAAACAGTCTATTTCACATCATTAGAGAGAGTTCAGAACAGACGCATTGATATACACTGGGATGGTAATTTATGTATTGCGCTCGGGGCAATGCTTTGAATGCAATTATACTATTTGATTCATTGGTTCCCTACACAATAAATGCTGAGAGACGCAAAATACAATTAAAGCAGATTTCCAGTTATTGCCATAAAACCTTACGTGGAAGATGTTCCTTTAGGACGAATTATTGAAGAGCTATTTTTTCTGTAACAATGAAATGCCTTGCTAGCTACAGGGATGCTGCAGATCAGCCGTGCATTGAGTTTATTATAAAAGCTGGCAAGAAATGGGAGAGAACTGGGCTTTGTTTTTCTTTGAACTCAGAATAAATGGGAAGAACGGGATAGCGTTCTCGTTTCGACCGGAAGAGGTCTTTGTGAAGGACATCTGTTATAGCCAGAGCCGGCTATTCGGAATGCGTCTTTGCACAGGCAAAGATCTCTTTTGGTCAAAATATTGGACAATTTCTGTTTGGTTCTTTACCGGATCCAAATAACTTTGACTTGCAGCTTTTATCTATTTCTTTGATGCTGGGGTTTGCACTCCTTTCACTCATACAAGGCATAATTGCAAATTGCAAATTGTTTCCCCCATTCTGATGCTGGTTGAGACTACCCCACTCTTTATTACCAGGTGCCAGGAGAGCTTGATGCTTTCTTGTTCCTCACCTTCTGTGGTTAGCTTACATCTTCCTTGCCAACTTTACGAGTTGTGTAGAGTGGATAAGTGTTCACAAACTATTAAAGGGATTTTTCCTTTCCACACGATCCTCATTGATCATAAAAATGGGGCTTTGAAATTCCCTATTCCCTGCATCCACACGCTGCCTCTCCTTTCAATGTCTATAGGAGTGCCATAGTCTATCTCATGTATTCACACAGACAATAAATGGAGCATTTTCTCCAATGATCTAAAGGTTAACAACTATCCTGTGAACATTTGATAACTTGCCTAATTGGCAATAACCCTTTAAATTTTGGGTCATCCTAATCTGGCCTTCTGATGCAACCAAGCAGCAAATATTAAAATGTTGCCCCCTCCTGACACTGGAGGACTCAATGACACCTCAAACCTGGAGATTATACGAGTTAGTATTTGCGTACCTCGTGTTTTTTGTCTTCACAATTTTGAGGATGTGTCCCTACACCTGCACATGTTATTACCGCCTATTAAAAAAGGGTTATAGTCAACTTGTTTTAGAACAACTTTCTCCTGGGACCCCATAGCAAAGCATAGTCTGCATCCATGGTGTGTACGCCTTTATTTTAGCACATTTCACACATCTCTGAAATTTTAATGCAGATTACAGATTGCCAAAAAATATTAATAAACTAATAACACCTACAGGAAGTGCTGGTATACAGTCCCTCCCCCTGGGAGCAGAAAACTAGATACACAGGTACCCCATGTATCAAGACTGGTGATTTTCTCGATGTTCATAATGAGGAGGCATATAGAAGTCCGATAGACCCTACTCAATAAAAGGTTAATAAACCAGGAGCGTCTGGCAAGTAGTGTGCGCCCCCGTACCCCTCACCATAAATCTTACTCCAGCCAGGGACTGATGTAAGATTTCTGGAGAAAAGAATGTCACTGCTCATCACATCATCATTTAGTCAAGCTGTGTCCCTTTCTCACCCCCACTGTTCCAAAATGACATAAAAAGTTGCCAAAAATTTGCACAATTCATAGTTGCGCAAATATTTTGTGACTTTCCAAGGCAATTTACACCAGAATTCTGGCAAAAGTGCTTTAATTAAATTGGGACCATAGTCATGTGTGTATGTGTATAATTTGCTTCCTTTCAGCAATACACTAGAGCTGCCATTACATCCATCACCCGCTATTCACGAGATGACTCTGCTCATTCTGTCCAGTTCTGTACAACAAAGCTGATAAGTTACAGGAAACAGTGATTGTTAATTTTAGCCCACTGCTCTTGTCTCCGTTGTTAAACTGGAATATTTCTACATTTTTTTTATCTGGTTAGCCACATAATAAAAAATTAGAAAAATATACCTTTGCTACTATTTACGTATGGTATATTTTAGAACAAAGAGACTGTACAAATCTCACTTACAGTATTGTGATGCTTTCCATAATTTGCCATTTTTTTAGCCTTTTTTTTATAGAGAAGTAGCACCTAAATTGAATGTCATGGAATTGATATGACCCAGTGGTACAACTTATAAAGAGTTAAAAATAGACATGAAGTAAAATACTATACAAATCTATTCCCATAAAAACATATTACGCTCTGCTGGGTTTAAGAAGCATATGAATTTATTTGGTTCTTGTTTCCCGTAGGACCAAAGCAAACAAACATATGAATGCTATGGGCATAAAACTGCAGAGCGTAGAGCTTCCATTCTATCCCACCTTCAATAAATTCTTCTTCTAACAAGACCAGATAAAGGGTTATTTATTACGTATTATTGATTCATTTCAGAGGAGGACACCGCGGGAAAGATTTATGATTCTTCAGAGTTTGGAGGAGGAATTTATATCATATGAACAAGGAAACCAAATGAGATATTCATTGTGCCAAAATGAGCTCAGCAAAGCATCACCGGCTATATTAGATGACGGATATGGAGAATACCAGGATTTAGTAACAGGTTGCGGCATACCGAGTATGATTTACAACTAAAGAAGGGAAAAGCTAATCAAACGCAGTCGATCGATCGGTAACAAGATGGATAATATTATTATTACTATTTAACATGTAAAAACCCAACAAGGGTATCTGATGGAGATGAGCAGATCGATTTGAGGCGTATCGAGTTTGAGTCGAATTTCCTGAAATTTGCGGTTTAATGTGAATTTGATTTGCATTTTGCAAAAAAAAAATGGCCGGCATCACTTCATACAAAACTGAAGCACCACAGGGTGGGCTAATGTCATTTTGGTTTACGGCACGGGTTTCCTCATAATGCCCTGCAGCTATGACATCAAGCTTATTATCATACCTTGTACAGGTGGCCAGTATCAGCGCCATCATAAATCAGCGGTTCTCAGTGGAGCTCAGTTTGCACGGTAGAGTTGTTTTCCATCTCCACAGTTACTGGGTAAATCTGACTCTTCTGTAGAGTGCAAGCTATTATGATCAGCAGGGTTCTCTCTCGCTCCTGTACATTATAAGCTCTTATGGTCAGTGGGGTCCTCTCTCTCTCCGGTAGAATGTAAGCTCTTATGGTCAGCAGGGTCCTCTCTCTCCTGTAGAGTGTAAGCTCTTATGGTCAGTGGGGTTCTCTCTCTCTCCTGTAGAGTGTAAGCTATTATGGGCAGTGGGGTGCTCTCTCTCCGGTAGAGTGCAAGCTCTTATGGTCAGCGGGGTCCTCTCCATCCTGTAGAGTGTAAGCTCTTGTTGTCAGTGGGGTTCTCTCTCTCCTGTAGAGTGCAAGCTATTATGGGCAGTGGGGTGCTCTCTCTCCGGTAGAGTGTAAGCTCTTATGGTCAGCGGGGTCCTCTCCATCCTGTAGAGTGTAAGCTCTTGTGGTCAGTGGGGTTCTCTCTCTCCTGTAGAGTGCAAGCTATTATAGTCAGTGGGGTCCTCTTTCTCCTGTAGACTGTAAGCTCTTATGGTCAATGGGGTTCTCTCGCTCTCTCCTGTAGAGTGTAAGCTCTTATGGTCAGTGGGGTTCTCCCTCTCTCTCCTGTAGAGTGTAAGCTATTATAGTCAGTGGGGTCCTCTTTCTCCTGTAGAGTGTAAGCTCTTATGGTCAGTGGGGTTCTCCCTCTCTCTCCTGTAGAATGTAAGCTATTATAGTCAGTGGGGTCCTCTTTCTCCTGTAGAGTGTAAGCTCTTATGGTCAGTGGGGTGCTCTCTCTCTCCTATAGAGTGTAAGCTCTTATGGTCAGTGGGTTTTTTCTCTCCGGTAGAGTGTAAGCTCTTATGGTCAGCGGGGTCCTCTCTCTCCTGTAGAGTGTAAGCTCTTGTGGTCAGTGGGGTTCTCTCTCTCTCTCCTGTAGAGTGCAAGCTATTATAGTCAGTGGGGTCCTCTTTCTCCTGTAGAGTGTAAGCTCTTATGGTCAGTGGGGTTCTCGCTCTCTCCTGTAGAGTGCAAGCTATTATAGTCAGTGGGGTCCTCTTTCTCCTCTAGAGTGTAAGCTCTTATGGTCAGTGGGGTTCTCGCTCTCTCCTGTAGAGTGTAAGCTCTTGTGGTCAGTGGGCTTCTCTCTCTCTCTCCTGTAGAGTGTAAGCTATAGTCAGTGGGGTCTTCTTTCTCCTGTAGAGTGTAAGCTCTTATGGTCAGTGGGGTGCTCTCTCTCTCCTGTAGAGTGTAAGCTCTTATGGTCAGTGGGGTCCTCTCTCTCCTATAGAGTGTAAGCTCTTATGGTCAACTTGGTCCTCTCTCTCTCCTGTAGAGTGTAAGTTCTTATGGCCAGTGGGATCTTCTCTCTCTCCTGTAGAGTGTAAGCTCTTGTGGTCAGTGGGGTTCTCTCTCTCTCCTGTAGAGTGTAAGCTCTTGTGGTCAGTGGGGTTCTCTCTCTCTCCTGTAGAGTGCAAGCTATTATAGTCAGTGGGGTCCTCTTTCTCCTGTAGAGTGTAAGCTCTTATGGTCAGTGGGGTTCTCGCTCTCTCCTGTAGAGTGTAAGCTCTTATGGTCAGTGGGCTTCTCCCTCTCTCTTCTGTAGAATGTAAGCTATAGTCAGTGGGGTCCTCTTTCTCCTGTAGAGTGTAAGCTCTTATGGTCAGTGGAGTGCTCTCTCTATCCTGTAGAGTATAAGGTCTTATGGTCAGTGGGGTGCTCTCTCTCTCCTATAGAGTGTAAGATCTTATGGTCAGTGGGGTCCTCTCTCTCCTATAGAGTGTAAGCTCTTATGGTCAACTTGGTCCTCTCTCTCTCTCCTGTAGAGTGTAAGTTCTTATGGCCAGTGGGGTCTTCTCTCTCTCCTGTAGAGTGTAAGCTCTGGTGGTCAGTGGGGTTCTCTCTCTCTCTCCTGTAGAGTGCAAGCTATTATAGTCAGTGGGGTCCTCTTTCTCCTGTAGAGTGTAAGCTCTTATGGTCAGTGGGGTTCTCGCTCTCTCCTGTAGAGTGTAAGCTTTTATGGTCAGTGGGGTTCTCCCTCTCTCTCCTGTAGAGTGTAAGCTATAGTCAGTGGGGTCCTCTTTCTCCTGTAGAGTGTAAGCTCTTATGGTCAGTGGGGTGATCTCTCTCTCCTGTAGAGTGCAAGCTCTTATGGTCAGTGGGTCCTCTCTCTCTTTTTCCTGTAGAGTGTAAGCTCTTATGGTCAGCAGGGTCCTCTCTGTCTCACCTGTAATGTGAGAGCTCTTATAGCCAGCGAGGTTCTTTCGTTCTCTTCTACACAAGTATTTTATGAGCAATTACAAGCTTTCCAGTATTGAAATTCGTGCAAATTCTTTTGACGCAAATAAAAATTGTGGGGAAAATTGGACAGTCAGCAATATTGATATTTAAAAAGATTTGCTCATCATTAGTCCCTAATGATAAAGTGATGGCACAGAGTCCCACTTAAGGAACCACCAAAAATCTGCTACAATCTGTTTCAGAACCAGGTAACAAGTGGTCAATTTAACTGCAGCACTACCACAGGATAAACACGGGACAAATTAACCCCTTAAGGACCAGGGGTATTTCCTTTTTGTGTTTCCATTTTTTGCTCCCCTTTTTCCCAGAGAAATAACTTTCTTAATTTTTCATCAATATGGCCATGTGAGGGCTTGTTTTTTGCTGGATAAGTTGTACATTTGAACAGTACCATTGATTTTACCATATCATGTGCTGGAAAACAGTAACAAAATTAAAAGTGCAGTGACACTGCAAAAAAAGTGCAATTCCACAATTGTTTTTTGGATTTTGCTTTTACAATTTTCACTAAATGCTAAAACAGACCTGCCATTATGATTCTCTAGGTCATTACAAGTTCATAGACACCAAACATGTCTAGGTTCCTTTTATTAAAGTGGTGAAAAAAAATCCAAAGTTTGTAAAAAAAAAATGGCGCCATTTTCCAAGACCCGTATTGTCTCCATTTGTCGGGATCTGGGGCCAGGTGAGGGCTTATTTTTTGCGCGCTGATCTGATTTTTTTATTGATATCATTTTGATGTAGATACAATATTTTGATAGCCTATTATTGCATTTTTTTGCACTTTTGCAGTGACCAGAAAAACGTATATATATTGATAGATGGGGAAATTCTGAACCCAGTAATACCAAATATGTGTATTTTGTAATGTTTTATTGTTTTATTTTAAATGGGGTGAATGGGGGTAATTTGAACTTTTACATTTTTTTATACTTTTAAATACATTATTTTTTTACTTTTCACTTGCTTCAATCAATAGTCTCCATGGGAGACTAAAAGCTGCGACCATCCTATCACTTGTGCTACATAGAGCAGGGCTGCAACCCTGGTCTATGTAGCAGATATTCTCTCTTGCTATGAGCAACGACCGCTGGGCGGCGCTCATGGTGGTCCTGCAACTACAGGGGTCTCCTGCTGACCCAGGATTGTCATTCCAACCTATTGGTGATCCACTGTGTCGGGGTTAATGATGCGCTTCCTGCGTGTGCTTGGTAAATGCCGCTGTCAGAGTGTGACAGTGGCATTTAATATGTTACTGTCATGATCCATTTTTGGATCTGTGGCAGATCCGGGCTCTCATATAAAAACTTTTTTCCTTTCAGGCCATCGGGGGTTAATATTATTTTTTGCCGCTGGTGTTACTGCATATTTAGCTGGTCTTCTGGTGAGTTTTTCCCCCCGGTGGCCGCTAGTGTTACTGCATTGTGATTAATTATCTATGCAGGTGGAAACCACTCCCACCTTACTACATAAGCTCACCAGGTGCACCAACTAACTGTTGATGATATTGTTTCTCTTTGGAGACCAACCAAGCTGGAGTTCAGGAGCTGACAGAGTTCTGTTGATCTTCAGTTGTCTGCTGTTTTCAAATGGCTAACTCTGCTGTCCAGGAGCATTGCAGCAGAGCAAGCTAAGCTAAGTCTTGTCTTTCAGGTTATTTAACCCCTAGGTGTCTGTATTACCCTTTCCCTGGTTTTTGGTGTAGTTTACTTTATTCCCTGTCTCACCTCCTGTGGAGGGGGTTGGGTGTTTAGCTCAGGGCTAAGCAGGAGATAAGGACAGGTCAGAGATCTGGGCCTCACTACCATTAAGCATACCCCCAAGTTAAGGAGAGTCAGGACCCCCCTTAGTCTTAGGGGCAGTTCAGGGGCCCTGGTTCCACATCCTCTGTTTTCCCCTTACTGCCCCTTGACAGTGACAGTTATCAGCCGTGGGTGGATCGCGATTCCACCCGCGGCTGTTACTGGCACATGACAACTGATCAGTTCAGTTGTTATGGGCTGGAAAAGGTGTGGGCTCATCGCCGGAGCCCACATCAAACAGGGGGAGGCGTCCAATGTCGGATAAATCCATCATTGGACGTTAACTGGTTAAGTATTTCACAGGGAAATCAATAGACTGAATTCGCTAGACTCGGTCCTCCAAAGTAAGGGATTCTCCACAGCTACCTTCTGTGTTGTGAATTCATTTTCCCCTTCACTACTGAGGCCCGAGGAACTCCCTCTTCTGGTGAAGAAAGGTAGTGAGCCTGATTGTCAAACACCTGGGCCTAATGATGTTGACTGACTGAGTGGAGTTACTGACTGGATATAAGGCTGCCGACGCCCTTCTGCCCTGCGGGTGATTTCTCTGTGGGATCCTTGGAGACCAGTCTGAATTCCTGCTCTTCTAAAGCTAAGTTTTCTGCTCGGGCTTTTGCATTTTTGCTTTGACTTTGTTTTGCTTTGTTTTTCTGGATTTCTGCCATTCCCTGCTGGGGTGAGCTGAATTCCTTTAGCTCTGTCTTCTGAAAATACCTGAGTGCTGATTTAGTGTTTGAAGCCTAGCTGCTTCAGGGTCATTTTCCATATCAGCTTGTTGGCTTATGTCTTTGATAGGGTTTTGGCAGATTGCAGACAGCAACCTTCCTTTCCTGTTCTGTTTAGTTAGCTTGGGCCCCATCTTTTGCTCAGCCTATCCTTCTATCTGTGTAAGTGTTTTTTCATCTTGCTTCACTGTCATTATATGTTGGGGGCTGCCTTTTACTTTGGGGTCTGCTCTGGGGCAGGTTAGATTTCCTTTTCTGTCTTTAGGCTATTTAGCTCTCCGGCTGTGATCGAGGGGTCTAGGGCACCGTAGGAACCCCCCACGGCTACTGCTAGTTGTGTTGATAGGTTCAGGGGTCTGCAATCTGCCAAAACCCTATCAAAGACATAAGCCAACAAGCTGATATGGAAAAAGACCCTGAAGCAGCTAGGCTTCAAAAACTAAATCAGCACTCAGGTATTTTCAGAAGACAGAGCTAAAGGAATTCAGCTCACCCCAGCAGGGAATGGCAGAAATCCAGAAAAGCAAAGCAAAACAAAGTCAAAGCAAAAATGCAAAAGGCCGAGCAGAAAACTTAGCTTGAGAGGAGCAGGAATTCAGACTGGTCTCCAAGGATCCCACAGAGAAATCACCCGCAGGGCAGAAGGGCGTCGGCAGCCTTATATCCAGTCAGTAACTCCACTCACCAGTCATCATCATTAGGCCCAGGTGTTTGACAATCAGGCTCACTACCTTTCTTCACCAGAAGAGGGAGTTCCTCGGGCCTCAGTAGTGAAGGGGAAAATGAACTCACAACACTTCTGTCTGGTTAATAGATGGAGAGATATGAAAATGTGTTTTTCAACCTAAAGAATCAGAAAACCAATGAAAAATGATATTGTGATATCTAGTCACTGACAAATGTGATCATATTGATTTTTGAAGACTGATTATTTGCAATAAAGTTTCCAAAATTAGATTTTTAGTTTTAGTTTTTTTTTGGTCTCCTAAGGATCATTTGGAAGGACAGCAGGCAGTTGAGGAATATATGATGGTACAAGTAGATTGAAGATGGGCTTTCTGTTGGCATATCACCCCGAGACAAGCTTCTACTGCTGTACTACATGATGATAGAGACATTTTTATAAAAGCTATGACCAAGTCCCCATCTAGCCCCATTGTGTGAGTCAATATAAAAACAACCTGAACCTCTTAAAGAGCTTGTCCACTACTTTTTAATTGATGAACTATCCTTAGGAAAGGTCATTAATGTCTTATCGGCTGAGATCCCACCCGGCAGAAAGCACTCACTTGCGGAGCTGGCCATCTTCTTACTCGACAGAAGGCTGGGACAGAGACCCCAGCACTGATTGGGCGCCGGGCACCACATGTCATACAACTGCATGAGTGCCCCGGGACAGCGAGTGCCAACACTGCAGGAACGACGCCGGGACCGCGAGCGCCGACACCGCAGGAACAACGCCGGCACTGGAGGAGAGCACTAGCTTTTTTATTTTATCAAAGCCAAGTTTGAGGAATGAGTAGCGGTTTTCCTTAGTAGTGGTCAACCTCTTTAATAGCTGCCATTGACTGAGCTGCACTGTGCACAAGTCATACAGGCAGGTCCCTAGTGGCTTCTCTCCACCCACTGACAGTGACTGACAAATCTCTGCCTACATGTGTATGGGGAGTATCTTAGGCCTCTTTCACACTTCTGTTTTTGACAATCAGTCAAGATCGGCCAATTTTGAAAAAAAAACTGATCCGCCATTTTTCTTAGCGGATCCGTTTTTTTCCCCTTTGACTTTCATTATTGGCGGATCCTGACTGATTGCCTTCCGTTGCATCCGTTTTTTTGAGGATCCGCCACAATGTTAGTGTCCGTCAACATCCTCAAAGATTTCCAAACGGAGCTTGCAACAGTTTTTGGCCGGCGGATCCTCCAGACACTGAATTAACCCCAAATTCTGTCTGGGTGCCGGACAAAAAATTCTCTCTCTCTCTCTTCTCTCTCTCTCTCTCCTTCCCGGCCAGCGGTTCCTTTAAATTTCCTCATTTTCAGGATCCGTCTAAAAACGGATCCTGTACCATCCGTTCACATCAGTTGAGAACGGATCCGCTTGTCAGACTTTTTGGCGGATTTTAACTGATGCAAATAACTGAAGTGTGAAAGAGGCCTTACACTGCTGCATTTCAGAGACAACATACATGTATCACCTCGCTGGTTCCAAGGCAAGAACCAAAAAATGACTTTCTTATTCTTCCTTATGCTTATTTTCCAATGAGCTGCTAGTTATATGGACTTCATATAGTAGTTTTCCCTATTATTTTACTGTAATGTCTTTTTTTATATAGTGTTGTATTTTCACTGTAATTTAGGAGCTCTGCAGAGCTGTTCCAATAGGAGGCAGAAGAATTATGAATGCAGCTCTGTACTAAGTTAATCCCAGACCTATATGAATTGCTGAATTTATACTGCAGTTGAATTTGATGGAATTGATTCTTGCCTCCTTCTAAGAGCTCTTTGAGCATAAACCCAAGTGGTTTGGGTATTTCTGATTAATGCTTGCCCTCGTGCCCGTCCACCGTCTTAACCTTTTAGTGCCATTTCAGCCTTGCTCCGAAGACCTGAGAGAACCTGCTACCAGGGATTGCTACCTGAAAAACCTAACACAAAATGTAGTATCTGTCGGCAGTGTATCCCTAGCAACCAATCTCTTAATAATTAATTGAAAAATCCTATCGGTGTAGTGAAAATAAGTTTCTGCAACTCCTCAAAGAAGCAAGGATTCAAATGACAACTTATTGCCGAAAAATGCAAATGTCTTCCCGTTCTGTAGAAACGTTCCCGTAGCAAATTTTTACAAATCTGTAAAGCACATTAACTTCAAATGGGTGATCTCTTACATCAACATTTACAAGTGGAAGCAAAATGAGGAAATAACATATCAAGCATATGTCACATTCGTCCTCGCTGGAGATGTTACATTTACTGTAGTGTTGTAAGAGTTATATGGTGCTTAAATCGCAGTTATAAAGGATTTTACTTGTATCTATGCAAATAACAACTTTTACCATATCGCTCGTCGCACTTTTAGATTGCCGCCCATTAAGCTAAAAGTGCCTCGTTTTATGTTCTCATTTACATGGCCACATGCAGCAAGAAAACTCATCTCTTCTCAGTTTAGGCAACCCAGGAAGAAGCTTAAATGTTGCACACAGTCAGGGTGAAATGCTTTATATTGGTCCCTATAACGTTTAGCAACGCCATTGTTTTGGCATACTGTATACCGGTACTAGTATCAGAGGAGTGCACAGAAATCATAGGGACCCATCGTAAATCCAAGACGAAAACCGTGGCAAGAATAATAATACAATTTACACAATAATGAAATTTTACATTTAATGCACTTTTCAATTAAGCGGTGACATGTTCATACAATAAAAACAATACAACGTAGCAAATTTGAACAGCTACAGGAGGAGTGAAGGTCCTGCTCACAAGCTTACCATCTATAAGGAAATAGGGGGATACAATGGGTGAGATGTGCTCGTTATAATAATAATGGCTGGGTCATACATTATAGGGTTTTCATTTTTTAGCTGCATGAGCCGGTCACCAACCAGGATTTGTCTAGGTGCAGTGATCTATTGGTATTGGGTGCACGGAGGAAGTGGAAACAGATGAATAGGAAGGAGCAGGTTATGGTTAACATTTAGAAGGAGAAAAACAAACAGGGAAGTGTTAGGTTAGTGAGTGGAGGTGACAGGCTTGTCTGAAAAAATGTGTTTTTAAAGCATGCTTATCCAAGAAGTATCATTTCTCCTTGCGGAGAATGACATGCTAAGCATCTTGGATATCAGTCAGATGCCTCTCACACAGCCAAACCAGATCTCACACTTTGCACTGACGAGGGGCAGTACCCCGAAACACTGTGTCTTCAAATTTAGATTCTGGCTTGGCTTTTATCCTAAGTCACGTAACAAGGCTCGTTAAAGGGTCAACTTTGACTTCTAGGATTGCTACTTCCAATAGGTGGCACTAGAGTTCTAGTCCTCTTCCTGTCTGAAGAGACAATTTGCATAATTAGCATAAAGCATGCTTAAAAACATCGGCGCTAGGTATCAGTTGGATCGTTTGTGGTAGTGCATTCCAGTAGACTGGCTCAGCATGAGTGAAGTCTTGGAGACAAAGGTGCAAGGTTCGGATTATGGAGGATGTTAGTCTTCGATCAGTTGCAGAACAGAGGGCACGTGTAGGGCAATAGACAGAAATGAGGGAGGAAACATAGGACGATGCTGAATTGTGGAGAGCTTTGTGGGTGAGAGAGATGAGTTTATATTGGGCTCTGTAGTGAATAAGTAACCAGTGCAGTGACTGGCACAGGGTAGATGCACCTGTGAAGCGGTTGGACAGGAACACAACCCTGGCTGCCGCATTCAGGATAGATTGTAGAGGAGAAAGTTTGGTTAGGGGGAGACCAATCAGTAGAGAGTGAATAAGAGCAACAGTAAGAATTTTTGCAGTTTGGAAGGTGAGAAAAGGTCGGATTCTAGAGAAGTTTTTAAGGTGATGGTGACACGAACAAGTGAGTGATAGGATATAGGGAATAAAGGAAGTTGTGTGTCAAAAATGACACCAAAACAGCGAGCTTGCTGCTTGGGAGTTATGATTGCACCACCCAAGGAAATTGAAAAGTTGGGAATAGGTAGGTTAGTAGAGGAAGGAAATACAAGGAGTTCAGTTTTGGAGAGATTCATTTTCAGGCAGAGGGAGGAAATGAGGACAGCACACTGACAATCTCTGGTATTTTGCAATAAAGCAGGGAAGATGTCAGGTGAAGAGATGTATAATTGGGTGTTATCAACATAGAGATTAAACTGGAAAACAAATTTGCTGATGGTTTGTCCAAAAAGGAGCAGCATATAAGTAGAAGAGGAGTGTTTAGTTGCTAGATTTGTATGCTGTTTATAAAGTTAGAACAAAAAAAACTCCCAGAGTCTCACACAGGGAGAGCATGTGACTGTATTTCCTGTTTTTCCTGTGTCTGTGTATGAGAGAAGCAGCCTGCTGTAGATGATGCACAGATAGAGACACAAAAATGATTTATTCCTGATCTTTTAAGCTTATCATATATTTTTCCTGATTGTTCCTGAATAAAGAAGCTCTGTTGTCACACGCTTGGAGAGTATCCGATTTCTAAATAATCCGCTGCCAACAAACGGGAAGATTGGAGGAAGAAGAACCAGGAAAAGATACTGTGAAGGAACAATTAGAGAGATAGGAGGAGAACCAGGAGAGAACTATGTCCTGGAGGCCAATAGATCGGAGCATGGTAAGGAGATGCCTCGGCCTTGAAAGTCAATGAGTCTGTGGAAAAAATCGGACTGCACTTAGATGACATCTGAGTGCAGTCTGATTTTCATGGACTGATAGAATGGAGAAGATGGAGACTATGGAGACATTTTTTTTCCATCTTCTCATCTGAAAAATTTGGATCACACTCTGATGAGACTGTGATCAGAGTGAGATTAGCATATTCGGTCTGATTCTCTGGAATGAGAGAAAATACAGCCGTTTGACACTATCCTAACACTGAGATTTGGCAGGTTTGAAAACATTAACCCTTTTCTTATTCTAACACAAGTGATTGCTCCAAAGTCACCTCCAGTCTACTCTGTCTTTTGCATGACCTATTGGTCTCTTTTATAATGGGGCTATTATTGGGTTGGAGCCAGGGCCTGCTGGAGACTTTTCTGGTAATCTTGTGGAGCAGTTTGGCCCTTGGTTCTACAAAAAATTAACAAGAATCAATAATCTCTGCGAGAAAGCATGTGGAAAATGGAACATCTTCATGAAGTAAGATCAGCAGCTGTGCCAGCGAGACACACAGCCAGAGCCACATACATATACAGCAGCAGTGAATAAACCTGAGCCGGCTCACCGTACCGATTGATAAGCAAATGACTGCTGTGAAATGACAGGGATTGTAAAGAATCAGGAGACTGAATGGATAAGTCTATTTCATTCCAGTGGCAGCAACATCATTTGTTACCTAAATCAGATGTATTTCATGGCTGACTGCCACTCGCTCCAGTGCTATTCTATGTATTGAAATAGAAATCTGCAGCCTTACTTTATATAAATGTGAAGTAGGTTAAAGATGAGGTGACTCCTACTATAAAGGGTCTTCATATCAAAGTGGGAGGAAAAGAGCGAGAACTAACATTAATCTAAAGCAAGTGACCTACAGTTTCTAAGATAGAGAGAAAGATATGGGATAGATAGATTGATAGATATGGGATAGGTAGATATGGATAGATAGATAGATAGATAGATAGATAGATAGATAGTGTAATGTAGCGCTGTCATTCAAGTAGGGGACACTCATTTGGCAGCCAATAAATCATATCCGGCACAGGTTTGTTAACATAACTCCAACAGTCCATGCGGTTTATTAGGCATCATAAAACATGACTAGCAACATAAAGTTCATCTAAACAGCATAGCGTCCATGACAGAGCTTCACTCTGTAAACCCTGTGGTCACACAGGTTGTGCAAGTCCAGCACACAGGCTCTCTTAGCCGCACAGTTATATCCCCTCTCCGGGTTTACCTCATGGCTGCTTTTCCATACTGCAGACGTTCATTCCCTCTCCTGGGAACTCTCAGACGCTTGCAGCCATTAAGCACAGCCACTCACGTGCTGTTAGGTAGGAAGCCCCATCTCCCAGCGGGACCTTCCACAAAGGACCAACCGGGTCCCAGCATTCACTCATGTGACCTACCCTGGCCACCTTATATGGTCTGTAGCCACGCCCACTGGGTCACATGGCTATGACCTCTTCACAGGTCCTACAAGCATTCATATATTCTTTACTATGGTGTTCTAGCCACACCCCTGGGTGGATTTGTAGGTAGCTCTCCCTAACCCATTGGCACGAAACCTCAGCAGTATCACTGCTGATCCACACATACACAAGTCTTCATCTCAAGGCCACCCACCTTGAGATACATTACGATCATTCAGCATCCTACACCTTTCAGGACACTGGAAATGCTTATACACTTGTCCTGGGACACCCACACAGCGCCCCCTAGCGGACACAGTGGTCACTACACCACAATAGATGTAGACAAAAAGAATAAAGCAGCACATGTACATGAATCTAGGTCATGTGAAAACACAGAAAACATTAAAACCATTCAATTTAGATAATAATCCTCAAAAATATTTTTTTCAAAAACATTTTTTTTACTTACAGTAAGATGAAAATGAAGGTTCTTAGTGCACAAATTGGCCAATTCATGTAATCCCATCAACCACGGCAAGGTGACCTCCCCTGATGGGTCCCTGCTCTACCGTACATAAGCCACTTCTGGGCCACCAGCCTACTATTTTGGACAAGCATGTCACTACCGGGCTGCGCCTACAATTTATGGGCAGGTAGAGCTTTTTTTTTGTCTAGATAGATAGATAGATAGATAAATCAAGAAAAAAGGGCAGCACTACCAAGATAATACAGCAGGTGCAAAACCTATTCAGCAGTGTCCAAACAGCCAAATTAACAAAAGGAAAAAAATAGGCAGCACTTCAAATTAAATGTGAAAAAAGTGGATACTTTACTGATCCTCAGATGGCAACGTTTCAACGGTGACCCGTCTTTATCAAGCCATATAGATAGAAAGTTAGATAATGGATATATAGATGCACCAAATACTCAGAAGTGAGGGACACTCAATTCAAGAGACTATCCGATCTCTTCCCGGTTGTCAGTTCCATGAACGATGAAGAAAAAGCATATGTCCTGCTGGGGGAGAAAGAAAATGCAGTGGAGATAGCAGAGCAGTATGTTAGCCCCCACCCTGTGCCCCATCCATCGTTCCTACAGTCCCCATCCATTATCCCCACAGGCCCTACTCCCTACTGTACATGTGCTTTGGCAAAACTAATGTTTATTTGGTCCTGCCAATAAAGCTTCTTAGAATTTGATAGATAGATATGGAATAGATAGATGGATATACAGATAGATAGAGTAGATAGATAGATAGATAGAGAAGATAGATAGATAAATATGGGATAGAGATAGATAGATAGATAGATAGATAGATAGATATAGAAAAAGAAAACAAAAAGCAGCTCTAAAAGAAAACAAAGGGTGCAAAAAATCCTTCCAGGTATGTACCAAACTTTGGACGATAGATAGATAGATAATAGATAGATAGATAGATAGGGGATATATAGACAGATATGGGATAGATAGATAGATAGATAGATAGATAGATATATAGATAAGGAATAGGTACAGTTGTGCTCAAAAGTTTACATACCCCAACAGAATTTTTGCTTTCTTAGCCATTTTTCAAAGAATATGAATGTTAACACCAAAACTTTTTCTCCACTCATGGATACTGGTTGGGTGAGGCCATTTATTGTCAAACTACTGTGTTTTCTCTTTTTAAATCATAATGACATCCCAAAACATCCAAATGACCCTGATCACAAGTTCACATACCCCATTTCTTAATACTGTGTATTGCCCCCTCTAACATCAATGACAGCTTGAAGTCTTTTGTGGTAGTTGTGGATGAGGTTCTTTATTTTCTCAGATGGTAATGCTGCCCACTTTTCTTAATAAAGAGCCTCCAGTTCCTGTAAATTCCTGTGCTGTCTAGCATGAACTGCGTGCTTGATATCTCCCCAGAGGGGCTCAATGATATTGAGGTCAGGAGACTGAGATAGCCACTCCAGAACCTTCACTTAATTATGCTGTGGCCAATGACAGGTTGACTTGACCTTGTGTTCTTGTGTTTTGGATCATTGTCATGTTGGAATGTTCAAGTACGTCCCATGCGCAGCTTCTGGGTTGATGAGTGCAAATTTGCCTCCAGTGTTTGCTGATAACGTGCTGCATTCATCTTTCCTTCAACTTTGACCAAGTTTTTTGTGCCTTTGTAGCTCACAGTTCCCCAAAACATCAGCGATCCACCTCCATGCTTTACAATAGGAATGGTGTTCCTTTCATCATAGGCCTTGTTGACCTCTCCAAATGTAACGTTTATGGTTGTGGTCAAAAAGTTCAATTTTGGACTCATCCCTCCAAATTACCTTGTTCCAGAAGTTTTGAGGCTTGTCTCTGTGCTGTTTTGCTTATTGTAGGCGAGATACTTTGTGGCATTTGCACAGTAATGGCTTTCTTCTGGTGACTCAACCATGCAGTCCATTTTCCTTCAAGTGTCTCCTTATTGTGCATTTTGAAACAGCCACACTGCTAGTTTTCAGAGAGTCCTGTATTTCAGCTGATGTTATTTGTGAGGTTTTCTTTGCATCCCTTATAATTTTCTTGGCAGACGTGGACAAAATGTTTGTTGGTCTAACTGGTCTACGTGGTTTTGTTTTTACAGAGCCTCTGATTTTCCTTTTGTTAATCAAAGTTTGAATGCTGCTGACTGGCATTATCAATTCCTTGGATATCTTTTTGTATCCCTTTCCTGTTTTATACAGTTCAACTACATTTTCCTGTAGATCCGTTGACAATCCAGAAAGGTTAGTGGCTGGATGAAATATGCAAGAGTCTGTCTGGATCCCAGAAACTCACTCAGCTTTTATGCACACTCTGATTACAAGCAAACAGGTTACAGGTGAGGATGTTACCTTTAGTAGCCATTCAAACTCATTTGTGTCAACTTCTCTGCCTGTTATCAGGCCAAAAGCACCAGGTTATGTGAACTTTTGATCGGGGTCATTTGGATGTTTTGGGCTGTCATTATGATTTAAAAAGAGAAAACGCAGTAGTTTGACAATAAATGGCTTCACCCAACCACTATCCATGAGTGGAAAAAAAGTTTTGGTGTCATCATTCATATGCTCTGAAAAAGGCCAAGAAAGCAAAAATTCTGCCGGGGTATGCAAACTTTTGGGCACAACTGAAGAATAGATAGATAGATAGCCATTGCAGAGTAAATGTGAACAATACTTTGAAACCTTTTAGTACTCAGTACAGATATGTTTATGTCATATTTTCATTTATAGGATCCATAACTATCTCTAGAATAGTTTTCCTCTGACCCTGTCACACATAGTGATGCAGACAAGAGCCACGTCATCCAGGAGAATTACTGTAGAGGCGGCTTCCCGCATGTATTGACCTCTCCACTCACTTCTATGGGAATCCCTTGTATTTTTTAAGCTTATACAATTCTGTCAGTTATTCCCCCTACAATTAACATTATCTGTAATGCAATATACTACCGCATTTAGCTGCCAGTAAATTAATTACAGCACGCCAGTCCTGTGCCAAAAATCACATTTGGTTGTAAGTAAAAGTAGGCTAGCCTGGATTTCTACGAGACCTTGGAGCATTAGTTTTGGGCGTCATTCATTCCTTATTCCCTTACCCAGAGGTAATCCACAGATGATTGAAAACGCACTATAAATACATCTGACACATCACAATTTGTAGAGTGAAATACAGTTCAGTTCTGCTGTCAGATCTCACTTTGCGCGGCCCTGTGTGGGTTGACTCCAAGTCCTATAACTGCTTGGAACACATGTTAGGATTTAATTTAGCAATTATGGAAAAATCTCAGCGGAGAGCAACCACCGAGTAGTCACAAAAAGTATGAAAAAAGGCACCCGAGTTATCACTCGCATCACTTGTTATTAGCATGGTGAAATCCTGATATTCCTAGTCTGAAATTAAATGTCACTTCTAATGTGGTGGAAGTGTATGACTAGGTGTGGAGACAATCTGACAGCATAGCCTTATAATAGCAGTGAACAATGACTTATACTGATATGTGTCTATGTACAGATATAGATGAAGCAAGCTTGACTTTGTCATTAAAGGGGTTGTATCAGACAACTATCTGAAAGGATGTCACAGTGTAGAGGGATCATCTTTATTCTCATTTGCAAATGGAAAGACGAGAAGCAACGGAATGAAACTGAAAGGGAGAACATACAGATTAGATATTAGAAAAACATTTTGAGAGTGAAGGTGATCAATGAGTGGAACAGGCTCCACAAGAGGTGGTGAGTTCTCCATATACATAAAATATACTGAAAAAAATTCCCATCAGACTACGCTAATGGCAGGGGGCAAGCCTTCTTGCCCAACCAAGGAAGTAAGGCAAGGGAGACACACACCAAGTAAAGCAGAGGCCTGGGCAAACTCTCAAAGGCCTGGACCAATTTCATGACACCCTTCTAGCATCCAGGACGTGATGACCAGGTACTTTTGAAGATGATCAAGCAATACCTAACCAATCAAACCAGTGTACTTCCCAATTCCTTTGCGACCTTAAACTTTTGGGTCTCAAAGCTGGATAACTGGCATGAGCTCTCCCTCTATATACCTTGGCAGTGTAGTGCTGCCCTGCCCCTAGTGCCTTGTCTGAATGGGTTTTTAGTGCTGCCAGGGGAGTCATAGCAGACAGGCACTTTAAATATTTGAATGAGGCCATCTTGTTGTTCCTTCAAGGGTCTATGCATAACTGAATGACCCTCCTTATAATTTTGTCCTGGCTTTGCACTTTGTACAGAACATTTATGAGTGTGAGAGCATATCAACTACATTTTCTTAATATTTTAATGGGGTCCTCCTGTTGTTGCCTTCAAGGGTCTATGGATGACTGGATGACCCTCCATATATTTTTTTTCCTAGATTTGCACTTTGAACAGAGGTTGTGTGAGTGTAGGAGCTCGTCAACTACACTTTCTTAATATTTTAAAGAGGCCATCCTGTTGTTTTCTTCCAAGGTCTATGGATGACTGGATGACCCTCCTTATAATTTTTTCTGTTCTGGCTTTGCATTTTGAGCAGAGCTTTTATGAGTATATGAGTGAATCAACTGCACTTTCTTAATATTTTAATGAAGCCCTTCATGCTGTTCTCCTTCCATTTAGAGACTTTTCCATACATTTCAATATTTTCACTGCCTCTCCAGACCTCCTTATAGGATCTGCCAGAAAAATGATCAGATTTCCCATTGATTTCTGTTATACTCGTTACTCAAATCGAGTATCCAAGCATTAGGAATTGCTCAGCTCAAGTAACGAGCATCCAAGCATTAGGAATTGGTCGGTTCAAGTAACGAGCATCTGAGCATTTTAGTGCTCTTTCATTGCTACCCACAGCCTTAGGAGACATCAGAGTCACACACAGTTTTTCACTTCATATGAAGGTACTTGTGATTCACTGTGAACCAATTTGTGCCAAATCAATTATTTTTTAAATTTTGGTGAATTCGAGCTTCAAAGGATTTGCTTATCTCTATTTGCTGCATCTACGAAATGTAAAGATTTCCACATGAAAACCTACTTCAATCAGTGAAGATTAGGGAGTGAGTGAGTGACAGTAGTGTTGATATTGCCTCAATTTTTGGAAAAAACCTAAGTATTATCGTTGAACAAATGATTCTCCAGTGTGTTCCTTTAGGTATAAAACTTGACCATGTTAAAATTTTGGTATTTTTTTCAAGGTCACTTTCCCAGTGGGAAATGAAGATACACACAAGTTACAGTGATTATTACCCAATTAAGTTCTTGCCTTAGAGGCCAGTTTAACAATACGTCATCAATGATGGTTCTAGCAACTGGAAACTGGAACCAGTTCTTCCTTAAATTATAATAGGTACTGGGCAGGGTGTGCGACAACACTTTACCTAATGTAAGGTGCTGCTCACCTACAACAAGATTTCGAGTTCCTTAGTTGCCTTGGTACAGGTGAGATTGGGAGAGAAAATCAAAGAGATTTAGGCTACTTTCACACATCAGGTTTTTTCCGACAGGCAGGATCCGGTGTAAATTGTGGAAAACGAATGAAACGGATCTGTTTTTCTGCCGGATCCGTCTAGCTGACTGGTAATGGATGAGGGCCTCACTATATCTCTTTCCTAGGGGCTGGCTAATTGGACCTGAGCATGCTCAGACTTAAAAAAACGGATCCGGTAGCCGGATCCGTCTTTTTCCGGATCCGGCACCCATAGACTTGCATTGTAGCAAAAAGCCGGAAGCGCCGGATCCAGCGCTGTCTGGTTTTTCAAACAGACAAAAAAACATTACTTGAGACATTTTTTCCAAACATCGGAATCAAAATTTTAGCCGAATCCGGCAAAAACCGGAAGAAATGGAAGGCTATGCGGCGTGATCCAGCGCTAATACAATTCAATGAGAGAAAACCGGATCCAGCGGCAGATTTCACCGGATCCGTTTTTTTAAAAAAATAGCCAGATCCTGCCTGTTGGAAAAAACCTGATGTGTGAAAGTAGCCTTAGTGGTTGCTCCTACTGGGTCATGAATATAGATAGATAGATAGATAGATAGATAGATAGATAGATAGATAGATAGATAGAAGGAATCTAAGGGCTCATACTCACTTGCGAGAGACTCGCACAATTCTCGTGCGAGTCTCTCACATGAAAACCTGGCACTGCCGTCGGCACTCGGACCAGAGCATGTGGCTACATGTATTTCTATGCAGCCGCACACTCCGGTCCCAGTGCCGGCGGCAGTGCCAGGTTTTCATGTGAGAAAATCGAGCGAGCATCTCGCAAGTGAGTATGAGCCCTTAGATGAATAATATTGCAAAAAAAACAAAACTGCAAAAACTTACAGTCAATTGAGGTTATTAAATATATATTATACTCAGTGTGAATAATATATTAAATTCAGTGTGAATCAGATGCGTTCTACACAGAGAATTAAACTAATGTTGTCACACTTTATTTGTTTGTGAATTATACTTTTTTTTATTTGACTTATTTTCAATTTAAATGGAATCTGTCTTCAGGTTTTTACTATGGAAGCTAAGGCTACTTTCACACTAGCGTTTTTGCGCTGCGCTTCATGCGCATTCCAACCGCATACAAAAAACGCATTAAGCGTTTTGCATGCGTTTGCTGTTTTTTTGTCACCATGTTAACTCTAAAAACGCATGCGATTTTAAACGCATGCGTGCACATGTCCAAGCGCACGCGTGCGATCCCTTAGACTATAATGTTTTTTTTTCGCATTCCGTGCGCTAACGTGCGCATGCTTTTTTTGGCAGCAGTTGGGCGCAAAGAAAAATGCAACATGCTGCGTCTGGCGCGCCTTGGTGCACTTCTGGAAAAAACGCAGCGCACGAAAACGCACATGAATGCATACAAGCGCTATACCATGCGCCCGCCATGTTAAAGTTAGGGGAGCAATACGCATGCGCATGATAGCGCACGAGGCGCAGCGCAAAAAATCGCTAGTGTGAAACCAGCCTAAGACCAACATGGTGCAGTGGCTGAGAGCCTGATTCCAGTGATATATCACTTACTGGGCAGCTTGGTGCAGATTTGATGAAACCCCTGTTTTCTCTGCTGTAGATGTAGAAGTGGTCAGAATGCTGAGCCCTTAATAACTCCACCCACATGCCTGATTGGCAGATTCATGTCTACACTGTCAGCAAGTTGCCAATTAGTCGTGGGGGGTGGGGTTACACGAATTAGCTGGACTGCCAGGCACACAATACCTAGTCCGGCAGTGATAATCTTCTGCCGATAAATCACTGATTGTATTGAAACTACAGGAAACTGCTGAGCAAGCAACACCGCTGGAATAAGGCTGTCTGCCCCAACATTATACTGCAAAAACCTGCTGAAAGATTAACTTTACCACTAACTCATAATAAAACCCTTCCTGCCATAACCAAATTACTTTTCTGTGCTTTCGCTTTTCCTTCCCCTTCTTCCAAGAGTCATAAATTTTAGTTTTTTGGTAAAGCTGTGTTAGGGTTTTTTTATGGGACAAGTTGCAGAGTTTTTAAGGACGCCCCTCATTTTACCATATAATGTACTGAAAAATGGAAAAAAAATTCAAGTTCTACGAATTGGTAAAAAAGTGCAACTCCACTTGGTTTTTTTTTTGGAGGGGGGAGATCCTTTTACATAAAAAATAAATAAATATTTTTAAAATACAGTACAACGCGTTTCGGCTGCTATTTTTACAGTTCAGCCTTCATCAGGTGACAAAAAAAAACCAATGTGCTTTTGCATGTTGTTATTTTTTTTTTGTTACCTGATGAAGGCTGCACTACAAAAAAATAGCAGCCGAAACGCGTTGTACTGTATTTTAAAAATATAAAAAAATATATTTTTTTTGCTTTTGAGAAAATAAATTAACTTTTGGTAATAGATTTTCACTGGAAATGGATGTATTCAAGAAATCCTAAAGTGATTAGCACCACATACGCTTGGAGTTTCTTTATACGTAGAATTAAGAGTTTAAGCAACATGGGAACTCGGTCTCAATGATTTTATTACTCAAATGCTACGTTCATGCGGCTTTTATTAGACCTCTCACATCTCTACATTGCAGACACGATTGCCTCCGTGAGCAGCTCAGTGTGCTCATTTGTATAGTTGACTGTTGCAGGAGCTGCCTACTAATTCCATGCACTAATCTGGTCCAGAAACAAAAAACAAGACAGAAGAATAATCAAAGCTTTCGAAATGTGGTGCTGGAGAAAGATGTTATCAATACCATAGATAACAAGAAGAACAAACAAATCAAGCCAGATATGTCTCTGTAAGCAAGGATCACTGAGCTATGACTTGCCTACTGTGGAC
The DNA here is from genome assembly GCF_039654945.1 of Dendrobates tinctorius. Lineage (NCBI taxonomy): Eukaryota > Metazoa > Chordata > Amphibia > Anura > Dendrobatidae > Dendrobates > Dendrobates tinctorius. Next base: position 3,849,625 of record NW_027361743.1, on the reverse strand, counting down.
ACATCATACGAAGAGAGCAATCACTGGAGAGGAACATCATGGTCAGAAGAATAGAAGGAACAAGGTGAAGAGGAAGACCAGCAAGCTGATAGCTTGAAACTATCAAGATAACAGCGGATAAAATCCTGGTGGACCTATTTAGGCTTCCACAAGATTTATCTTCTTACAGATCATTCATCCATCTAGTTGCCAAGGCTTGAGATCAAGCCAAAGGCCATTAAAAAGAAAAAGTCTGGTCCCATAAATCAGACCCTGGTGGACCTATCTAGGCTTCCAGAAGATCAATCTTCCTACAGATCATTCATCCATCTAGTCGCCATGGCTCGAGATGGAAACAAAAGAAAAAAGTCTGGTCCATAAATCAGACCAGGTTACAGCATGATGTGGTTTTTTCACATGGACTTGGAATCTGGTTGAAAAAGCATCTCATTTGACCTATCAGATAGGCAAACATTGGGTTTGGGTTTTCTCCATGAGGAGAATCAAAAATACATTCATGTGAGCGTACCCAAAGAGTAAAGAAAGAATTGTATTATCTCAGGGGTTGGGTTCATGCTAATTTCCTTCAGTGGGGCGTTTCTAGATATTTAGAGGATGTCCTTGGGTGGTAGAGGATTTAACTGTTTGAGGAAGAATACAACTAGACTGAATGAATTTCCTATGCATAAATTCACTCCCCGCTCTCTTCGGTGTCCATGTGTACCAAGCAGTGATCATCTTATAGCTTTCCGTGAGACTCCGTATCAATGCATTCACCTGCGTTCATCACATGCACTGGTAATGTTCCTGGCACATGCTCCAGATATCTCCGTTGTGTCCTAATTGAACCTGCGGATTGTCAAAACAGTGCCCTTTTGGCTTCCATCAGAAAATATGCATCTACATGTTATTTTTGAACATATCATTACTGAGAGGAGATGACAGCTGGTGCTCATGAAGTTCTACAGAGAACTATATAGTAGCACTTTCAGCAGAATATTTGTGTCCGCCTCCAGCTCCTCCTTCTCCCCTCTCCATAGAATTTTAAAAGTACCAGCTGTCATGTCCTGTCTCACTAATGTGAAAATCTATTACAGATTTTACCCCAAAAATATCAATCCAGGAGGAAAAAGAAGCAGATTTCTCTGATAAGATATATTACAAAATTGCTTATTTAGGAAATAAAAATGATGAAGGTTGGTTTATACGTTAATGGAGGAGGTCTCCATGTGAGAGGTGGCCTCCATTCTAGCAGTTGAACATTGACTAATAGAACTTGTATGGAAACTGAAAACCTCTTTACTGAACGAATTCTTCCTTTCTCATACCCTGTTGCAGCACTATTCACTTTACTATAATCCAAATTTACATCAATATTATTTTTTTCCACTTTGTTGTCCCAAACTGTCTCCAAAATGAGCTCGTTTTCAAGAAGTGCTTAAGGTATAATGCGATCGGGAGCGCGGGGAGATCTTAGAATAGAGATGCAATATACATGCAAATGATTATAATGGATATTACTATATTATATTATTGTTCCTTATCATACAAAAAAATGTTTTTCCTTTTTTTAGGGGGATAGCCTCTGATAGGTTGTAGCAATTTGTATAGAGGGGTTGTATTTTTTCATTTGTTCAGCTCAAGTGGACATTAGAATAGAGTCTGGTATTGTTTCCCGCAAGTGTTGTGACATTGGAAGTTTCCTTACGCGAAAGGACACATTTCCTCCCAGCAAATTCGGCAATTCTCTAAATGAAGGAACAATAAGGCAGACAAATAATAGATGAATACAATTTACTGCTGCCTCCTGTTTTGCTGTAAATATCATAATCTTTACTACGTCGTCTTCTTTGTTTGCTTTTCTATGCAAATTTTTCTAAAATAATTTTCGGAAAAGGCAGATCTTCTTTGTAATTACTTTTCAGCAATATCTTGATAAGAGAACAGTGGAATTAATGTCATCTTCTCAGATAATTATTTCTTCTCAGAATGAAGCGTACAATGCTAGCCGATATCTTGATTTCCTTCTGTGAAATTCTGCGCTGGGGAATAATGTTGTTGGGTGTCTTACTTTTTTATGAAAACAAAAAGCTCTTTTTACAAGTAATTTGAGGCTGTGTAGCATAATATTTTGATTTTGCAAATTTTAAAGAACCAATCCGTTTCTAAACGCCGAGATGGCAGTGCCAGGAAGGTCCAGGATTAACCCTAATAAGCCATCTGTATGAGCATGGAGGACATAGGAAGCTGAATAAAATGAAATCTTGATATCTGTGATCTGATGTCGTATTCCAGAGAAATCCACATTTTTCTTAATATGTAAATGAGCTGTTAAGATCTAAGGGATGGACATAGATATCCCTGAGACTCTGCCTCGAGAGCTTATTGTAAATGTAAGCGAGCATTACCAGTCTGAGACCTGTAGCACAGGAGCACAGACCGCCAGTCATTACATGTCTCACATTTCTAATGCTTCCTTTTATTTAAGATAAGCTCTGGAGGCAGATTCTCAGGAAGATCTATGTCCAACCCATAGATCTTAACAGTTAATTGAGATATTAGGATGTGTGACTTTATTTGGACCGCAGATATAAAGGTATCATATTATTCAGCTTCATATGACCTACATGGCCAAGTAGAAGGCTTGTGGGGGGTGATCCTACTGGCACATTTCCATTAAGATCTTCTGCCCTGCCATTAAGTTTCTGTGATCTATGCATTATACTCGGTGACATCTCACGAAGACCTACAGTATGAAACCGTGTCTAGACTTTGGCTCCAGCCTAGTTCTATTATACGATCTTCCGGAATGCCTTTAGGTATCAAGCTATGGTAAGGCAACTCAATATTCTAAATTTGGTCTTTCATGATCTAAGTAATTCAATGACCGATGCAATTAGAATCCAATATGTCAGACTGGACCTTCCTTTATTTCTCACAGAAACAAATAGGAGAAACCATACTTATCTACATGCAATTTTCTTTTGATTTAATTGTAGAATTATCCTTCCTAATATTTAGTGATCATCACCTTGAAAAATTTCTGACTTCCTTCATCTGTGAACCAAAACACTTTATATCTTTTACGACTTTGGACATATCCATACGTCCAGGTTGGCTGGTACTTCCTGAAGTTGGACATATGGATACATCATGGCAATTTTGCGCGCAGGGGATGTGCAACCATGATCACCACCGGGTGCCAGCTCATTCTGACAGTTGACACCCGGCACATTAACTCCCTAAATGCTGTGATAGATATCATTTAGAAGGCAGGCAGAGGGATTGAGCCATGACATTGACATCCAGGTCACCAGGCACTAGCAAGGTAGTTAGATGATGCGCAGTGCATGATATAACTAACTTGCATCTACTTGTGCATTGCAATGCTTTATACCAGTGATCAGACTGCAAAATGTGAAAGTCCCATAGTGGGTTTAAGTAAAAAAAATTAAAAAAAATGTACATATATTTTCTTAAAAATCACAAAACAATATATATATATATACAGTATATATACTGTATATATACATATATATATAGTACTCGTAGATAAATAAAAGCTATAGCTCTCAGAAAAAAGCAATGCAAAATTTTTTTTTTCTATAAAATATTTTTTTATTGCGTAAAAGTGCCAAAGCAAAAAAAAGATATAAATGAGGTGTCGCTGTAATCGTACTGACACAAAGAATAAAGCTGCTTTATCAATTTTAACACACGTAGAACTGCATAAAAAAACAAAAAAAATTTCTGAATTGCTGTTTTTTTTCTTTCTGCCTCCCACAAATTGGAATAAAAAGAGATAAAAAAAGTAATGCGCACTAAAATGGTACCGATACAAATGTTAATTCGCCCTGCAAAAAAACAAGCCCTTCACATGACTCTGTCGACAGAGATATATGGAAAAATTATAGCTTTCAAAATATGGCAATGCAAAAACTAGGTTTTGCAATAAAAAGTGTCTTTTAGTGTGTGACAGCAGCCAAAAAGAAAAAAAACTATAGAAAAAAAAATAGTAAAAAAAAAAATTAAATTTTATAGTCAACTCTGGTTCCTACCAGCTTACTTAAATGTGCAGGTTTGTAACCCAGGAGAGGCATGTTTGTCCATTCACACTGTAGATTTATAGCACAAGAGAGGTATATTTTAGATGATAGGACCCACCAGAGAAGTGTCACCTTGTCGCGGTTGATGGGCTTACATGAATTGGCCAATTTATGCGCTAAGAACCTTCACTTTTTTAAGTATTTTTTTTAATAATTTTACTTTGCAATTATGATAGATTTTGAGTTCGCAAAAATATTAGTCTCTACAGAGTGCTGCTGCGTTCCTCCTTTTTGCAAGCTTGCACCCAAACAGTAGTTTTCCCCCACATATAGAGTATTGGCGTGCTCAGGAAAAATTACACAACAAATTGTGTGGTGCCATTGTAAAAATTCAAAATTTTGGGCTTAAATACTTTTTTTGTGAGAAAAATGTTTGTGAAGCACATAGGGGTTCAAAGTGATCACCACACATCTAGATATGTTTCCTGAGGGATCTAGTTTCCAAAATGGTGTCACTTGTTAGGGGTTTCCACTGTTTAAGTACATCAGGGGCTCTTTAAATGCAACATTGCATTTGCTAATTATTCCAGCAAATTTTACTGTTAGGCATCGGGTTCCTGCCACTGCACAGCAGGAATCCAGAGCCATGCATTCAGCAGACTCGCATTCTTCTTCGACCACAGAGGAGCCTGCTCAGCAGTCCTGTCGTTCTCGACGCTCTGCTCAGACCAGCTCTGTGCGTCTGGCTGTTGCTGCCACCTCTGGGCCAGCAATAGCAATGCAGGCTGCTCAGCAGCAAGCCACTCCATAGGCTAAGTCCTTCCGAGCTCCACTGAGCATGCTCATGGGACGATCTCCCATTGGAGATCAGGAGTCACATGCACAGGTCCTTCTCCAGATCTGATTGGTCCATCACAGGGACCTACAAAAGGTTTGCATGACCGCTCGGCCATGCGCTAGTATAGACTAGTTGCTACATGTGTGAATGATGACGAATGCATGGAACTGTGAATGACTCATTAAGAGTCCCCTCCCTCTGATATTACGTGTGTGGACAGGGAACTAGAGATAGAGTCAGCGCCAGTCAGTGGCAAGCTACAGGCCACAGTGCATATCATTCCACTGAACTAGCATCCAATAGTGTGGCCCATTACAGGGCATTATTGTACCGCGGCAGTGTCTGTCGCCTCACTGCAGTCTGTAGCAGTTATTGGCGTTCGCGGCTGTGACGCCGCACGCACAGTAGGTCTAGAGGGACGTTGACCCTGTGTCTTTGGCCAGAGTCCTGTGACCATATATCGGGCGGGCATCTCGCTGAGCTCTGTGAGCTTGAACAGGCTCAATAATTGTGTCTAGTGCTTCGGCGACTCTGTGATGTAACAGGGCCCGCCCAACGCACACCGGGTGACGTTCAACCCGAGTGTCTTATACCGCCATATTGTGCATCCACCTTTGCTTAGCAGCAGCATAACACCTCTGCACGGTGGACCCCAGGCAGTGAACGCACCTACTATTATTTTATAATTTGGTGCGTTCCGCCAGCCCTAACACTTACATTTAAAAAGTCAAGAATTTTATCCATTGCTGATTTTGTAAGTTTGCCCACTGACAAAGATATGAACAGTCTCCTTTATTGCCTTGGGTATATTGAGGATACCCCACGAGGTGAGATTTTGCATGGTGCCCCAGATCGATGTAGATTGACAGTCATTTTGTATTTCTTCCATTTTCCTCCTATTGCACCAACAGTTGTCTCCTTCTCACCCAGCATCTTATTTATGGTTTTGTAGCCCATTCCAGCTTTGTGCAGGTCTATGATCTTGTCCTTGACATCCTTATAAAGCTCTTTGGTCTTGCCCATGTTGTAGAGGTTAGAGTCTGACTGATTAATTGAGTCTGTGGACAGGAGTCTTTTAATAAGGTGACTATGTAAGACAGCTGTCTATAATGCAGGTAATGAGTTGATTAGGAGCGTCTAACTGGTCTGTAAGAGCCAGAACTCTTAATGGTTGGTAGGGGATCAAATACTTATTTCTCACTGCAAAATGGAAATAAATTTATATAATTTATACAATGTGATTTTCTGGATTTTATTTTTGATATTCTGTCTCTCAATGTTAAAATTAACCTACCCGGAGCTTTTTTCTTTCGATTTTTCGTTTTTGTTTTTCGCTCCCCTTCTTTCCAGAGCCATAACTTTTTTATTTTTCCATTAATATGGCCGTGTGAGGGCTTATTTGTTGTGGGACGAGTTGTACTTTTGAGCAACACTATTGGTTTTACCATGTAGTGTACTCGAAAATGGGAAAAAAATTCCAAGTGCGGTGAAATTGCAAAAAAAGTGAAATCCCACACTTGTTTTTTGTTTGGCTTTTTTGCTAGGTTCACTAAATGCTAAAACTGACCTGCCATTATGATTCTCCAGGTCATTACGAGTTCACAGACACCAAATATGTCTAGGTTCTCTTTTATCTAAGTCGTGAAAAAAAATTCCAAAGTTTCCTAAAAAAAAAGAAAAAAATTGCGCCATTTTCCGAGACCCGTAGCGTCTCCATTTTTCGTGATCTCTGGTTGAGCGAGGGCTTATTTTTTGTGTGCCGAGCTGAAGTTTTTAATGATACTACTTTTTGCAGATATGTTCTTTTGATTGCCCGTTATTGCATTTTAATGCAATGTCGCGGCGACCAAAAAAACAAAATTCTGGCATTTTGATTTTTTTTCTCGCTACGCCGTTTAGTGATCAGGTTAATCCTTTTATTTTTAGATAAATCGGGCGATTCTGAACACGTTGATACCAAATATGTGTAGGTTTGATTTTTTTTATTGTTTTATTTTGATTGGGGCAAAAGGGGGTGATTTAAACTTATGTTTTTTTTAATTTTTTTAATTTTTAAACACTTTTTTTTACTTTTGGCATGCTTCAATAGCCTCCATAGGAGGCTTGAAGCATGCCATACCTGATTGGCTCAGCTCCATGCTCAGATCGCCTATATGTAGCAGATTTACTGCATTGCTATGAGCGCCGACCACCCGGTGGCACTCATAGCCATTTGCTTGACCTCTATTTGCCAAGGCAACGCGTCGCTGACCCCCGATCACCTGACGGGGTCAGCAATGTGCTCATTTCCGGCCGGGTGTCGGAAGTTCTATTTAAATGCCTGCTGTCAGAGTTTGACAGCGGGATTTAACTAGTTAATAGGCGTAGGCCGATCGTGATTCCACTCGCGCCTATTGCAGACACATGTCAGCTCTTTATAACGGCTGACATGTCGCGGCTTTGAGGAGGGCTCACCGCCGGAGCCCACCTCAAAGCAGGGGATACTTACCGCTGATGTACTATTGCGTCAGTGGTAAGTAAGGGGCTAAAATTAGAGACTGTTCATGTCTTTGTCAGTGGGCAAACTTACAAAATCAGCAATGGATGAAATACTGATATACTCCACTGTATCATGAAAAAAACAGTCTCAGAATCAGGGGGATCCATTGAAGAGGAGTTATAACCTTATAAATTGACGATAGTCAGAATCTTATCATTTTACCTGGTCATGAAGATGAAAACAGGCTTGGGGTAAAAGGGTTAAAACATAAACTCCAAACTCCTTTTACAGGAAACTACTGAAAGGCTTCAGTTTGTAAGGGAGTGAAGTTAAGTGAAGTGAGTTTGAGCTGTGCATGCAATTTACTGAAATAGATGAATTCTCGCAACCTGTGACAGTTCAGGAAAATTTCTTCAAGCTGCTCATGCATAGGTACAAATTTCCCACTTTTCTATAGAGAGAGAAGCAGAGAAATTCTCAGAAGCGTTGGAGGAGACTTTAGTCTTAGAGCACTTTCTCATCTGTCTGGCAACTCACTCCAAAATAAGAGCCTTCAGGGAGGCAGTCCAAATTGAATTCAAGAAAATATGCCCTCTTGACTTTTTGTTTGCGCAAAAACTATTTCACTTTCCCATTACTAGCTATTAGGCCTGCAAAAAAAAAATAGCTTGATCACATGGCTCATTTAAGCTAAACTATTAATCTCTCCAAAATGGAACGATAATCTTGTAGGTTGTGAGCCCTCGCGGGCAGGGTCCTCTCTCCTCCTGTACCAGTCATGACTTGTATAGTTTAAGGTTACTGTACTTGTACGTATTATGTATACCCCTCCTCACATGTGAAGCGCCATGGAATAAATGGCGCGACAATAATATTAATAATCCAATTGCGAGACAGGCTTCTACAGTTATTCCATTTTGAGGAACTTCACAGTTTGGAGACTAATTCAAAAACTTTCTAGCAACATGGAGGCCTTGAATAAGTTACAAGAATAATTTCATGGGTTGTCCACTACTAGGACAACTCCTTCTCATTTCCCATGTTTAGCCCTCTTAAAATAAAAACATTTATACTCGCCTCCCATGCTGGCTCTCATGAGATTGTTACGTCACATAAGCTGTGCACCCAATAAGTGCTGGCGTCACTGTCCTCGCCAGCTGCAACCCTCAATTATGCTTGATCACTTATACGTCCAAAGGTGGGGACAGTGACGCCAGCACTTATTAGGTGCAGGGCTCACGTGTGCTGACACCAGTGGATCGATGCCGGCGTGGGAGGTCAGTATAAGTGTTTTTGTTTTATCTGGGCTAGACATGGGACATGAGAAGGGCTTGTTCTAGTAGTGGACAACCCTTTTAAATTAATTTTCTAAAGCCCCCCCATACACATTAAACTAATGTGGGTGGTACTCACTGATATCAACGGGATTGGCCAACACTCTAATATGTTTGGGGGTGCCGGCCGACTGATTGTTGGTGAAGATGTTGATTGGGCCTGTCCAATTTCAGATTGATGATTGCCTTGTTCGGCCAACAGACTTGTCTATTGCCAAGTTCCTCATAGAGAGAACACAGGAGCACTCGGCTGAATGAGCGCTCCTGTGTGTGGCAGAGACCGTAGCCAAATGATCACTTGAAACATTTTTCGGTTGACAGCCATCTAATGTGTATGGGTAGCCTAAAGACAACAAAGAGCCTAACCAACCAAGTATGCTCAGCTCATACCTCTCTGTCCCAGACAGTTCACTATCTGTGAGAATCTTTTGGTTTCACCTCTGTTTCTGTTCTCATTTTCCTTTTCTTATCATGTTACTTGTATGATCCTGTCATTTTGATAATACCTGTGTATTGATGCAGATTTCATATCTATCATCATTGCTAAATGGATAAAGAGTGCAAAATATACTTAGAAAGGGATCAGACATCATCATCTTGTAAGCCTTTTTGCAAAAAAAAAATCTTTAGAATGGGATTTCTTGATTACTCATAGCAAAATCGGATATCCCCTAAAGCATTAAAGAAGACTTTATGTGGGATTTTTTTAATCACTCAGTACATCCTCCAATTGGCTCTACTCCACTCTTTCTGGAACAGTTTATCTTTTTTCTCTGTGTCCTTTCATTCCAAAGTTATGACCTCCTATGATAATGATGCACATTTTCCCTTAATCCAACTGGGTTTATGCCACAGAGCTTCAGTGTGGGCACGGCCATGTTGTGATTGTTCAGCCTCAAAGGAGAAAAAGCAAATGTCCATGGAGAAATACTGTTGGTTGTAGGGAAAATTTACATATTTACGAAGGGGCACAGAAGAAAACAAAAGACTCTTCCCAAATCACCGATTGGAGGAGTAAATCCCTCTCTAAACATTTTTTGGGCTAAGAGGCTTACCAGATGATGGAGTCTGGTCCCGCTCTTGATGCTAAGTATATTACTCCTTCGCTAACTAAGAAAGTTATCCAGTGAAGTACAGAGCTACCACCTGAAACCATATTGTGGTTACTTTCATGGCCAACCAAAGTACCAAAGGATCCTCCACTGGGCTTGACACAATAATTGGACAGAAGACAACTCCCATTAAAGGTAACTTTAAAGCCAATCACTTGCCACTTGGATCTATTTTTGATTTGCAAACATATTTAGCTGGTCGTACACCTAAACTGAAAGTTGTTCACAATAGGTAATTCTGGTGACCATTGCATGTAACCATAACTCACTATTACCGACCGCAGAAAACTTTCTGCCAAAACAGGAATCTGTGATGTTAGATTTTTTTTTCCAGCCATTTTGGATAAAATTTGATTTTTTTTTTACATTTTGTTTTTTAAATCCCAGATTTGCCATGTTTAAGGTCTGACTATTGATATAATTATATCTTCCCTGTAGGCAACTGAATTTTCTCTCATCCGAGAGAATTGGGTCAGCTATGCAAATGACACGATTTAACTCAGATCGGATGTTGGTCAGAGTGTGGGCACAGTGTGGTCCAATTCTCTCTGATGAGTAGAAGGAGAAAAAATTTCTCCCTCTTCTTTATTGTGTCAGTACGCGGAAATTGAACTGCACTCAGATGCAAATGATGCAAATTTGCTGAGTACGATCCAAATATTGGATCAAGCTGGAGCATGCAATGATTTTTTTCATCGGATACACTCTGTTCGAGGAAAGCATGTGCCTCATAGAATAGCATTGATCCAAGTGTGATCCGGTGTTTTGTTTGATCGCGCTCGGACCAGAAATACGTCTGTCTGCACCTGCCCTGAGGTCAACTAATGTAAGGCACAGTAAGAACCTACCCTTCCTGGTGATCTAGTACTAGGTTGTCGGAAATGTTTCCTGTTAACATTTCATACATTTGGTCCAGTAGTTATTAAGGAAAAGGAGCATGAGCAGAAACTCTACCTCGGCCCCAATATAATACAGCGCAATGTCCCGATGTTGTTCCATCTGCACAACATATGTTTTATTATTATTTGTCTAGAGGCATGACTGTCCTTTTAAAATGTCATAAGTCGTTTAAAGGATGACTAACCAGACTGCAGATAATTACACAGCAGTGACATTTATTAGTTTGCAGTATACCGATGGATTCATGCACCGGTTAGATGACATATAAAAGCCGGTGCTTGTCAGATGTTGGTTTAATAAGGTAGATTTTGTTTCGAAAAATGTATAATTTGCAAATAAGGAGCTAAAATTGAAATGTAAGGTCACATACAAGAGACTTCTTAGTGCACATGTTTCCACATGCCTATAGGAAAGCATGGTCTTATTGCCCTCATTCGCCACAAGTTAAAACTGATTTTGGTGATTTTGGTGCACATACCAGTCGAATATGTTCAGGTACTATCCAAATTATCCAAATATGCATCTAGCTATGCACTTTTTTCAGTGGGTGATTCTTGTTTAGCATTTTGCAAGCAGTTCCTTTACTTCCTAGCATACATCGTGCTTTCCGTTATCCATTGGCTTGCCTGACCTGAACTGAAAGTCCGCCTCCGAGTTCAGTTATGCCAATATACAGTTTGACAGACAGGAGAGCAGAAGCAGAGAGAGAATCACAGGTGCTTCCTGTATTTCACATCACCATCTCTGCTGCTGGAAATGGATTAAACTTGACAACAGGCAGCAAGTTAGCTAGAATGGAAAATCCTAGTGTTTGACACTTTCAAGTTAACATTTTGGGGTAAGACAACATCATTTTTAAGTAAATTGATTTGCAGATTGTCTGTTGAGAAAATTAACAAATTAGATCAAGTTGTCTAAAAACACAGTGACCATTTAATGGCCATATCTTATAATAATAATAATCATCTTTATTTTTATATAGCGCTAACATATTCCGCAGCGCTTTACAGTTTGCATACATTATCATCACTGTCCCCGATGGGGCTCACAATCTAAATTCCCTATCAGTATGTCTTTGGAATGTGGGAGGAAACCCACGCAAACACCGGGAGAACATACAAACTCCTTGCAGATGTTGTCCTTGGTGGGATTCGAACCCAGGACTCCAGCGCTGCAGTGCTATTCATTGAGACACCGTGCTGCCCAAGTCTTGTAGTTATTAAAAAAATGTATAACATTGGTGTTCTAAACAGGTGAGTTTCCACATCCCAAATGAAAATTACCCCATTTAGACTTAAATTTTAGAATAGATCCACTGGCCGTGCTGTTTAAAGGGGCCCTATCAACAAATTTTTCATGTTGAATGGGACTGACGATGTAATAGTGTCTGCAGAGAGGAATACAACTTTTTTGTTATATTTTATTTTCGCCTCTCCATTGCAGAGATATTTGCAATGAAATATTAGGCACTTAATTTAACTTTTATTAAAGGGAATCCGTCACCTATTCTTTCGCATATACAGTAAGCTGCAGCCACCGCCATCACGGGCTTATCTATAGCATTCTGTAATGCTATAGATAAGCCCCCGATGTAACCTGAAAGAGAAAAAAAACGAGTTATATTATACTCACCGGGGGGCGGTCTGGTCCGGTCCGGGTCCGATGGGTGTCGCGGTCCGAGTCCGGCACCTCCCATCTTCTAGCGATGACGTCATCTTCCTTGCTTCCCATCGTGGCTCCAGCACAGGCATACTGCTCTGCCCTGTCGAGGGAAGAGCAGAGTACTGCAGTCCGCAGGCGCCGGACCTCTCTGACCTTTCCTGGCGCCTGCGCACTGCAGTACTCTGCTCTGCCCTCAACAGGGCAGAGCAGTACGCCTGCGCCGGAGCCATGATGGGAAGCAAAGAAGAGGATGTCATCGCTAGGACCCGGACCGCGCCACCCATCGGACCCGGACCGGAACGGACCACCCCCCCGATGAGTATAATCTAACTTGATTTTCTTCTCTTTCAGGTTACATCGGGGGCTTATATACAGCATTACAGAATGCTGTAGATAAGCCCCTGATGACAGTGGCTGCAGCTTATATATGAAAAATAGGTGACAGATTCTCTTTAAGTCTAAGGGCCCTGTCACACATAGCGACGCACCAGCGATCTCGACAACGATATTACCTTGTCAGGATCGCTGGTGTGTCACTACATGATCGCTGGTGAGCTGCCAAACAGGTACGACGCACAACGCTTAGTTACCCACTGTGTACCTTAGTTACCAGCGCGCTGGTGCAGGGAGCTGGTAACCAAGGTACACATCGGGTTTCTAAGCAGCGTGCGGCACTTAGAAACCCGATGTGTACCTTGTTTACCAGCTCCCTGCACCAGCGTGCTGGTAACTAAGGTACACATCGGGTTTCTAAGCGCTGCGCACCGCTTAGAAACCAAATGTTTACCTTAGTTACCAGCGGCAGCTCGCTGATCGCTTGTCTCCCGCCTGTCACACGCAGCGATGCGTGCTGGCCAGCGGGAGACCAGCGATCAAAAAAATGTCCTGGCCATTCCAGGACAATCAGCGATACCCAGCAGGGGGGCCGGTCGCTGAGAAGTGTCACACACAGCGATCTCGATGGTGAGATCGCTGTTGCGTCATAAAACTCGTGACTCAGCAGTGATCTCGCTATGTGTGACGGGGGCTTAAGTGAATGTTATCAGATAGCAGCTCATACAGGGAGAAAAAGGTCATTCTCCTAGTGAAAATTATCTGATAACACCTACTTGTACTTAACTAATGTTAACTCATTAGGTACCAAATACTTTATTTACTATTATCTCTGCAACATAGAGTCAAATTTAGAAAAAAGAAAAGTTTTATTCCACTTTGCAGTCTCTATTACATCACATTATTGTTTCATTTTGGTGAAAGGTCCTCTTTAAAGGGAAAGTCCACTTTCCTAATAAAATTACAGTGCAAATCCACTTTGCACATTTTCATACTTAAAATTCCTATAGTTTTTTGTCTACAGTTACTACGTGTCTCCACGATAACAGACTACAAACAAGCCCGGTGTAGTCTGAACACTAGGCTTTATAAATTTTACAATTACATTTATGATGCTGAGTCACTTCTCATGGGCAATCTGCGAGGCTGGGAAGTCAGGGAGTCTGAGGTCAAATGTCAGGAAAGTATGTCAAAGGCAAAAGGAAAAAGATAAGGAATAGTCAAAGGAAAAGTCTGAGGTCAGGCAACTAAGGTCAGAGTATATCAAAGGCAAAAGGGATAATACAAATGACTATACAAAAAGGCAAATCTGAAGTCTGTCAACAAAGACCATAATATCAGAGCACACAGCACAGAGCAAACACATCACCCAGCAAGGCTATGACTGGCAATGGTCTGATCATTACCAGCCAGCTAAGAAGACAGGTAATCACCGTGAATAGGTGACACCTGGAGGAAACCCCCCATACCTGGCCATATTGGTCAGCGGAGCTGTCACTCACAAAACTGACATCTCAGCACACTCCTGCCTCTGATTGGGTGGCTGGACTGTCATTCACAATACTGATAGCCCAGCATGCCCCTAATCATATAGGGTGGCTAAGTTGTCACAGAATCCTTGTGATACTGTGAGTGGTCGGATCGTGACTAGAGTTGAACGAATATGTTTGTAATTCACCGCCAAATCTGAATTTGCCATATTCGTGCCATATTGGTACCTTATTTGTGCTAAATCTATGTTTGACGATCGAGTAAGAACATATTCAGTCATTTCTACTCCCATTGACTGTAATATTGTTAAGCTGTGGTCAGCAAATATTGCAAAAACAACATTCACCGACGATCATAATTGGAACCAAATTTTGAAAAATTCACTCAGCTGTAAAATTTGTGACATCTATGATAATGTGTTTGTCTGTTTTTTTTTTTTAATGTTTGCTATTGTGGCTTTAAAAAGTTGCACATGACTCTCAGTCCTCCCACTTGAGTAATTTTATGTACAACTGGATTGCCATAGCAAATTTCCTACATTTTAGCTGCACCTGCGACTTTTTGCTATAAAAACTAACGAATGAGATGCGACATTTTGAAGAATATCAAACAAAAAATGTCAACAAATACCGCAAACAGAAAAAGAAAATTGAAAAAACACATGAATGAATCAGGCCCAAAGTGATCAATTCCTGCAATGCCACAATAGCAAGAATAAAATATTGCACAGCGTCCGTTCAAATTTATGGATTGTCTTCATTATGTAATGCAGGGCAGTTCCTCCAGAGCAAGAGATACTCGATACTCTTAGTAAGGACACTTCACTGTTAGGCTGGTTTCACATTTGCGTTAAAACAACGCTGCGCCCTGCGTCGTTAAGCCCCGCCCTGAGCCGGCTCCCTGCCCGCCCCATCCGGGATCACCGCCTACTTTCGCATTTGCACGCATGCGATCGGCGCACCCTATCTTTAGCATAGGGTGCGCAGATCATGCGCTGCCAGTGTGAAAGTAGCGTGCTGCGCACTTTTGACGGTGCGCCGTGCGCGCCGAAATGCAACATGCTGTCATGCCATGCTAGTGAACTCAGAAGCTCCTGTGGACAACCAGAGAGCACTGGCCTGGACTGAGGACCAGGCTTGCGTGAAGCGATCTGCTCTTCTCATGTCGATTTATAACCTGTAGGTGATATTTTGTTGATTGCTGGGTTCCCCAATACTGGAATCTGCACCAATTGGGAGAACATCCTCTTTTATCCCAATGGGGTCCAGCAGTTTGTATGCTTGAAAAACCAAAACGCAGCACTTGACAGCCCCATGGGGAACAAATTCATCAGTGGACGCACATGACCACAGCGACACTATCATAATTGGGATACCCACCGATCAACAGCAGGACAGGTGAAAACTTTTTTGTAACTGGACAATCCCTTTAACCTCTAATGTGACTACAGTTTTATAAGCTAGATAACCTTCTTAATGTCCTTGAAACTCAACCACGTGAGAAAATCCAGGGTGCACGTCTGTTAATAACCTTTCTTTTATTGACTAGGCACCAAAGACACAACTATACTTGCTTCAGGTATGACGTCCAGCTCCGTAAGAGCGCCATCACTCCAAAAACTTAAATATACAGCAATAAACATATGTGCTTTGTTCCCCTTGTGCCAAAATGTTTTCATACGAAAAGGTTGTTCCAACACCATAAATCATAAGCACAAAAGCACGGCAGGACACGTCCGCTCTCCTTCGCTTCAATCTGTTTATCTACTACTTTATGCAGAATTTCCATTTCCCTACTACACAACTGGGACAGTAGTTCCATTAAATCCCTGAGATAAGCAAACTGCTCCCTATTATTTATGGACGGCCATTTGCAGCAAATAAGCGGACTGGTGCCTAATATAATGAGAAGTCTACATGATAAATACTCGTGACTTCACTAATAACCATTGGTGCAATTCATCTCCTATTAGTCGACCTCTAGTTTACCATTGTTGATAAAAGCTGCCCCCAGGGCTGATTATTATTTAGGTGAGATATTAATCATAAAACTGATTAACTAAAGGCTATTATGTTAGAAGGAATATTTTCTTGTACCTTCCCCTATTGAAATTTTATCATCTTGACCTAATAGGGCTGGAATGAAATGTGAAGCATTAATAAGTATTATGAATCTAGTGTGTTCTCAAGGGATTGTTGCATCGGAAAAATAGATAAGTTGGGATGTTAAAGAGGAACGGACCAGAGAGGTTGTTGAGTGGGAAAAGTAGCTCAGCATCAATATTTTTCATTACTTAATATATAGCCAAGAAGGTCTAGGCGAAGGGCTATAAGCAAGAGCATTGACCGCTTTATTGTTGGCTATTTGTCATTTTACTATAATATTATAATATTATAGCCTTTGTGTTAGGCTTTCTTCATGCTGGCATTTGTATCAACTTTTTTATTTATCATGAACCAAAAAGAGAACACCAAACTTAAGATCTTAAGAAGAGTGTGGAACAATTGGTGAGGGGATAAAATACCTTTATTAACAAGCGTGGTAAACAATAGCACTAAATACAAAGACACTTGTAGTAAAAGAAAAAGATTACAAATACAATATATTTATACACACCTCCAACCCCTGACGAGGGACATGCTCCGAAACGCGCGTCGGAGATTATTATTGTTCTAACACAGGGGCCCTCTTCTGTCTGCATCCACCAGTGAAGGGATCTCTTACTAATTAGAGCTAGATATGTCTAACAAAACTCTTTAATTGATGTATATAATTAATTTTTATACTCATTTAGTTTATACTCATTTAGTAGCTGCCATCATACAGGTCGTTGTAAATCAATAGAATCATTTGCTCTTGTTGAGTGATGATAGCTCGGACATAAGGGGTACAAATGTGGTAATTCGTATTCCAAACCAATACCATTTAATAAAGCTGTCCAATGCATCAGAAGGCTGTTGACCTAATGGTCATTTGGATCTATCTGTCCTGACCTCACCCCCATACATACTGTATGCTCGCTCGGTACTGACAAGAGTGATGTGTTCTGAAAAGAATGAGGAGAGTAAGCTCTGCTAACATCTTCTGATGGTGCCAACAGATTATCTCCACTGTAATAAAAAAAAGTGGACTGATCTTTATCTTCCCCAACATCAGCTGTTGGTAAGGGTTGGGTGGTTCCCATGTACATAAGATGGTCCTGCCAGGGGAGTCACTACAGGAGATGCAGAGATTGCAGTTGCACCTGGGACCCGGAACCTAGGAGGAGCCCCAAAGGTCCTTTTGGCTCATATAAGGAAACCAATACTATTAATGATTCAAGATGATAGTTAAGGTTGCTGTGAGGGATTTTGCATTGGTGCCCACAAGCTTCGAGTTTATGCCATTGGGTTGTTCTACAGAAGCTTAACCTAGAGAATGTGCTGCCTCCATATAATGGCATGCAGGTTCTGTTGGGTGCCTGTTTTTCTACTTTAGATGAATGATTATAGGGAAGATTTCTGGTTGCTGGTATCAAAAAATATTTTTGGCAGATTTTGCATGAACTTGGAGACTTACGGAAGTGCAGTATTTGTCTGAAGACGCAACTACTACCTCTGCCATTGTCGATAGTCTGAGTTACACTAGCATTGTGGATGCTGATGGGTGACAGTAACATGCTTCAGTTTCATATAGGGACTTGTTGTTCCTTCCTCCTATTCATCTGTGTTTTACAATATGTTGTTAGTGTAATTAGTTTCCCACTATGAATCATGGGTGGTGCTCCACCCTATTATTCCCCAGCAGTCAGTCTCTGGCTGCCAGTTATATGTTACACTTACTCTGGTTCACTCATGCTACATTCCTCAGACTAAGCCAATTTATTGCTTATATTTTGACTAACTGAGAGATTCTCAATTTTTTCCTGACTTTGACCTCCAGGTTTTGTCTCAGCTTTGAGACTATTCCCTGCCAGCCCACTTCACCAGGCAGCAGCCTTTCTGTAGACTGATCCCAGGGGACCTACATAAGTCCAACTTCAAGGGTGAAAGGCCGGTTCTCCTTGGACTTGCTAGAAAGAGGTCTTCGCATTAGATCAAACTCCAGTAATTTAAGGAAAATTTCTACCATGTAGGGCCGTCTATTGGCAAAACAATGAATAATTCAGCACTATCTGAAAATAATTGAGGCTTTTGACATCGAGACCTGAAGCCGTCAGCTATTTGGGCTGCCTCTTTAGAAGACGTTGGATGTTTTCCGATGTATTGTTAGTGTGAATCTGACCTTGGCACGTAAGACAGAGGTAGGACAGTTATCATATGTAATGAGTAGTCTTTACTATGTAACTGACAATGTTGTAAGCTTCAGAAAATCAAAGGAAGGCCGCGAGCCTCGCCCTCTCACATCGTTCCGGCAGAGAGATCGCCCTCTATTAATATTGCTTTCAACTCTTCGCAGGTAATAGTTCCAATGTTTTTTTTTCCTGGTCTTTAATCACGTCTCTTATTTCCAAGTGTCAGCTCGCATTTTGCATCGAGTGCTTATGGAATCAGACGTTTAATTGCTTTAGGGCCTTGCTCCGTCCTTTGATTTGCCTATCGTATTATTGCCAGATGTGCGTCTTCTCTCTTTTTTTTTTCTCTCCCCCTCTCTAACTGAGACCTGTCTTGTGTCTCAACAGGCTGAGCTTTAATGAAGGAACGTCAAAACTGCTAACAGTCACACAAACAGGGACTCCAGACCCTAGTGACCAAGGATGGCGTCGCCATGGAAACTATATCTGCTGCTGTCAGTCATTGCGGGGTGTCTTTCAGGTAAACACAAGGGCTGTAAACTTTCTTTTAAAGTGATGAGTAAAATATACTGTTTCACTTAGATTTTTTGCAGAAAATTGGAATAAAATGGTTTAATATTTACGGTAATTGTTTGTACAGAATTAAAGGATAATCGTCATTTTACTTTATTTTTTCCATAAATAAATAGGATATATGAATATTGGACACTTTTGATATATATTATATGGGAAATCTACTTCTTTCTCCTCCTGGATTGATTTTTTTCTTTCTCAAAATTCTAAATTCATGGGTAAAATCTGCATTCAGTGAAGACAGATTATTATATCACTGAGGTAAGAGATGGCAGTTGGTGCTCATAGCATTCTATGGAGAGGAGTAGCTAGAGGTATGCACAGACCTAGATGGGAAAGGAGGAGGGATGAGCTGATGGAGTACACACCCAGAGCAGAAAGGAGGAGGGAGGAGCTAGTGGAATACACAGCCATAGAGCGGAAAGGAGAAGGGAGGAGCTAGTGGAATACACAGCCATAGAGCGGAAAGGAGAAGGGAGGAGCTAGAGGAATACACCGACATAGACCGGAAAAGAGGAGAGAGGAGCTAGTGGAATACACAGCCATAGAGCAGAAAGGAGGAGGGAGGAGCAAGAGGAATACATAGACATAGAGGAGAAAGGTGGAGGGACGAGCTGGTGGAATACACAGACATAGAGGGGAAAGAAGGAGAGAGGAGCTAGTGGAATACACAGCCATAGAGCGGAAAGGAGGAGGGAGGAGCAAGAGGAATACATAGACATAGAGGAGAAAGGTGGAGGGACGAGCTGGTGGAATACACAGACATAGAGGGGAAAGAAGGAGAGAGGAGCTAGTGGAATACACAGCCATAGAGCGGAAAGGAGGAGGGAGGAGCAAGAGGAATACATAGACATAGAGGGGAAAGGCGGAGGGACGAGCTGGTGGAATACACAGATATATAATAGTAAAGAACCTGAGGCTGCAAAAGAGTTCTTTCAATATGCGTGGTATTTATTCGTAGATAGCAGTCACACAATGTCCCAACGCTTTGGCCATACTGGCCTTTTTCAAGGGTATCTTATCTAAATAAAATATAAACATCAAATCACAATTACTGAATTGTTTAAGAAAGACTTGCTGACTGAAATTTACTAAATGCAAACATATAATAGTAATAATGGCATTATGACATTCAATTGGAATAATAAAATTATATAGGAACATGGTATACATCATTGGAAACAGGTAGTATGAAAAGAAAAAAAAAATTATTTTTTCTTTTTCCATATCACAAATAACTACAGCCTAAGGCAGTTTCTGGTATCACGATCATGTGGTATATATAACAATAGGGAACAATTGTACTTGTGTGGCTATACTTTGAGAATTCAGATTTCTAAAGAGAGATAGAAAAAAGGGAGAAAAAAAATGTTTTTTGTAAGAAGAAATGCAATCCAAAAAAACGTGCTATCTGTAACACCACCTGAAGTCAGTCCCAGAATGTAACAAACCTGAAAGTGAAGCATGCGGAAGAATAGGACAGCGCCGCAGTCAGATGAAGGAGTGAATGAGACAGCGAAAAATGAATCTATTTATGCCATTTTAATGAAAAAATGCACAACAGCTGGGTAGAACAAGTAGCGCTGGGTGGCGCTTGCGCAGACCGTCAACCAGGGCGGAAGTGGGGCATAGAAACCGGAAGTGAGGCATATCAAAAGAAAAAGGAAGGAAGAATGCAACACCAAAAGAGACCATATATAGCGCAATCATATGCGCAAGGAGTATATAAATATCACCGGGGTAATTTTGATCCCGGAAAATAATATAATTAATGAGAATTCAAAACCAAAGATCATATTAAAATTGCGCATGCGCCGTCCTACCATATGGACGGAAGTGGGGCATACTAAACCGGAAGTGAAGCTAAATAGAGCGATATGGTAATAAAAGCCATAAGAAGAATATAGAGCATTACAGCACCAAAAAGTATTCATATTGGGCGCAATGATACGTGCAATATGTGAAATCAAAAATGGAGGCATAATAAGAAAAAATATAATGGTGAATGCCATCCATAATATCTATTAAGCAGCGCATCTCTGTGAGGTCACATGTATATAGGAAAACATATAAGATAAGGAAAAGAAAGAAAATCAATGACAAAGGGAGATGTCATATGTATATATTTATTGAATTTGGGACATATAATTGATATCCAATCATTAATGAAGCCAAAAAAGTGAATACCACACTTCCGTGATTAGGTCTGTAGAGACATAAGAAAAAAAAAACGTCAATAATCAATAATATATAGAGGAAATACATTACTTATTCAAGAAGCTGTAGATATATACATATATTTGTCTGAACAACTATTCACAACCATAATAAAAAAAAGAAAGAAAGAAGAGAGGAAGAATAAAAAAAGAAGTGATCCAGCTGAGTGCTCTGGTGATTTATTGAGTGCTGTTCAGACAATAGAATGTTGTTTACGCGTTTCTGGCTAGACGCCCTTAATCATTAAGGGTGTCTAGCCAGAAACGCGTAAACAACGTTCTATTGTCTGAACAGCACTCAATAAATCACCAGAGCACTCAGCTGGATCACTTCTTTTTTTATTATTGCTGTGCGGCTAGGGCAGGGCCGGATCCAAGTCTGAGGTGCGGTGAGGTCAGACGGTGGTGAGCTGGACTTTCAAACAAATTCACAACCATAGTTTAATAAATCTTGGCAAAATGAGTGAAAGCTTAAAAAATTAAAGAAATAAAGGAATAAAGAAGAGAAAACACACCAAACCCATTATGCTAAAAAACGAGAATATTGAAAGAACTCTTTTGCAGCCTCAGGTTCTTTACTATTATAAAAAAAATTTTCCCTGACAGCTTGGTTGTCTCTTCCCATCCATTGTTAAATATAGTAATACACACACATACAGAGGAAAAGAGGAGAAAGGAGCTAGTGGAATTCACAGACATAGAGGGGAAAGAAGGAGAGAGGAGCTGGTGGAGTACATAGACCTAGATGGGAAAGGCAGAGGGATGAGCTAGTGGAATACACACACATAGAGCGGAAAGGAGGATGGAGGAACTAGTGGAATACACAGACATAGAGGGGAAAGAAGGAAAGAGAAGCTAGTGGAATACACAGACATAGAGGGGAAATAAGGAGAGAGGAGCTAGTGGAATACACAGACATAGAGGGGAAAGGCGGAGGGACGAGCTGATGGAATACACAGACATACAGAGGAAAAGAGGAGAAAGGAGCTAGTGGAATACACAGACATAGAGGGGAAAGAAGGAGAGAGGAGCTAGTGGAATATACAGATCTAGATGGGAAAGGCAGAGGGATGAGCTGGTGTAATACACAGACATAGAGAGGAAAAGAGGAGAAAGGAGATAGTGGAATACACAGACATAGAGGGGAAAGAAGGAAAGAGAAGCTAGTGGAATACACAGACATAGAGGGGAAACAAGGAGAGAGGAGCTAGTGGAATACACAGACATAGAGGGGAAAGGCGGAGGGACGAGCTGATGGAATACACAGACATACAGAGGAAAAGAGGAGAAAGGAGCTTGTGGAATACACAGACATAGAGGGGAAAGAAGGAGAGAGGAGCTGGTGGAATATACAGATCTAGATGGGAAAGGCAGAGGGATGAGCTGGTGGAATACACAGACATAGAGAGGAAAAGAGGAGAAAAAAGCTAGTGGAATACACAGACATAGAGCGGAAAGGAGGAGGGAGGAACTAGTGAAATACACAGACATAGAGGGGAAAGAAGGAGAGAGGAGCTAGTTGAATACACAGACGTAGAGCGGAAAGGAGGAAGGAGGAACTAGTGGAATACACAGACATAGAGGGGAAAGAAGGAGAGAGGAGCTAGTGAAATACACAGACATAGAGGGGAAATAAGGAGAGAGGAGCTAGTGGAATACACACACATAGAGCAGAACGGAGGATGGAGGAACTAGTGAAATACACAGACATAGAGCGGAAAAGAGGAGAGAGGAGCTAGTGGAATACACAGACAGAGAAGAAAGAAGGAGAGAGGAGCTAGAGGAATATACAGACCTAGATGGGAAAGGCGGAGGGATGAGCTGGTGGAATCCACAGACATAGAGAGGAAAAGAGGAGAAAGGAGCTAGTGGAATACACAGACATAGAGCGGAAAGGAGGAGGGAGGAACTAGTGGAATACACAGACATACAGAGGAAAAGAGGAGAAAGGAGCTAGTGGAGTACACAGACATAGAGGGGAAAGAAGGAGAGAGGAGCGGGAAGGAAGGAGAGAGGAGCTAGTGGAATACACAGACATAGAGCAGAAAAGAGGAGAGAGGAGCTAGTGGAACACACAGACATAGAGGGTAAAGAAGGAAAGAGGAGCTAGTGGAATACATAGACATAGAGGGGAAAGGCGGAGGGACGAGCTGGTGGAATACACAGACATAGAGAGGAAAAGAGGAGAAAGGAGCTAGTGGAATACACAGACATAGAGGGGAAAGGAGAGAGGAGCTAGTGGAATACACAGACATAGAGCGGAAAGGAGGAGGGTGGAACTAGTGGAATACACAGACATAGAGGGGAAAAGAGGAGAGAGGAGCTAGTGGAATACACAGACATAGATGGGAAAGGCGGAAGGATGAGCTAGTGGAATACACACACATAGAGGGGAAACAAGGAGAGAGGAGCTAGTGGAATATACAGATCTAGATGGGAAAGGCAGAGGGATGAGCTGGTGGAATACACAGACATAGAGAGGAAAAGGGGAGAAAAGAGCAAGTGGAATACACAGACATAGAGCGGAAAGGAGGAGGGAGGAACTAGTGAAATACACAGACATAGAGGGGAAAGAAGGAGAGAGGAGCTAGATGAATACAGAGACGTAGAGCGGAAAGGAGGAAGGAGGAGCTAGTGAAATTCACAGACATAGAGCAGAAAAGAGGAGAGAGGAGCTAGTGGAATACACAGACATAGAGGGGAAATAAGGAGAGAGGAGCTAGTGGAATACACACACATAGAGCAGAAAGGAGGATGGAGGAACTAGTGGAATACACAGACATAGAGCGGAAAAGAGGAGAGAGGAGCTAATGGAATACACAGACATAGAGAAGAAAGAAGGAGAGAGGAGCTAGTGGAATATACAGACCTAGATGAGAAAGGCGGAGGGATGAGCTGGTGGAATACACAGACATAGAGAGGAAAAGAGGAGAAAGGAGATAGTGGAATACACAGACATAGAGGGGAAAGAAGGAGAGAGGAGCAAGTGGAATACACAGACAAAAGGGCAGAAAGGAGGAGGGAGGAGCCAATGGAATACACAGACATAGAGAGTAAAATAGGAGGGAGGAGCAAGTGGTATACAGACATAAAGGGGATAATAGGAGGGAGGAGCTAGTGGAATACACAGAGATAGAGGGGAAAGGACAATGAAGAAGCTTGTGGAATACACAGACATAGAGGTGAAAGAAGGAGAGAGAATCTAGTGGAATACACAGATATAGAGCAGAAAAGAGTAGTGAAGAGCTAGTGGAATACACAGACATAGAGCAGAAAAGAGGAGAGAGGAGCTAGTGGAATGCACAGACATAGAGGGGAAAGAAGGAGAGAGGAGCTAGTGGAATACACAGACATAGAGGGGAAAGGAGGAGGGAGGAACTACTGGAATACACAGACATAGAGGCGAAAAGAGGAGAGAGAAGCTAATGGAATACACAGACATAGAGGGGAAAGAATTTGAGATAAGCTAACGGAATATACAGATCTAGATGGGAAAGGTGGAGGGATGAGCTGGTGGAATACACAGACAGAGAGGAAAAGAGGAGAAAGGAGCTAGTGGATTAAACAGACATAGAGTGGAAAGGAGGAGGGAGGAACTAGTGAAATACACAGACATAGAGGGGAAAGAAGGAGAGAAGAGCTAGTGGAATACACAGACATAGAGCGTAAAGGAAGAGGGAGGAACTAGTGGAATACACAGACATAGAGGGGAAAGGAGAGAGGAGCTAGTGGAATACACAGACTTAGAGCAGAAAAGAGGAGAGAGGAGCTAGTGGAATACACAGACATAGAGTAGAAAGGAGGAGGGAGGAACTAGTGGAATACACAGATATAGAGTGGAAAGAAGGAGAAAGGAGCTAGTGGAATACACAGACATAGAGCAGAAAATAGGAGAGAGGAGCAAGTGGAATACACAGACATAGAGCAGAAAAGAGGAGAGAGAAGCTAGTGGAATACACAGACATAGAGGGGAAATAAGTAGAGAGGAGCTAGTGGAATGCACAGACATAGAGGGGAAATAAGTAGAGAGGAGCTAATGGAATACACAGACCTAGATGGTAAAGGCGGAGGGATGAGCTAGTGGAATACACTCACATGGAGCGTAAAGGAGGATGGAGGAGCTAGTGGAATACACAGACATAGAGGGGAAAGAAGGAGAAAGGAGCTAGTGGAATATACAGACCTAGATGGGAAAGGCGGAGGGATGAGCTGGTGGAATACACAGACATAGAGAGGAAAAGAGGAGAAAGGAGCTAGTGGAGTGCACAGACATATAGTGGAAAGGAGGAGGGAGGAAGTAGTAGAATACACAGACATAGAGGGGAAAACAGGAGGGAGAAGCAAGTGGAATACAGACATAAAGGGGAAAATAGGAGGGAGGAGCTAGTGAAATACACAGAGATAGAGGGGAAAGGACAAGGGAGAAGCTAGTGGAATACACAGACATAGAGGGAAAAGAAGGAGAGAGGAGCTAGTGGCATGCACAGACATAGAGCAGAAAAGAGGAGAGAGGAGCTAGTGGAATACACAGACAGAGAAGAAAGAAGGAGAGAGGAGCTAGAGGAATATACAGACCTAGATGGGAAAGGCGGAGGGATGAGCTGGTGGAATCCACAGACATAGAGAGGAAAAGAGGAGAAAGGAGCTAGTGGAATACACAGACATAGAGCGGAAAGGAGGAGGGAGGAACTAGTGGAATACACAGACATACAGAGGAAAAGAGGAGAAAGGAGCTAGTGGAGTACACAGACATAGAGGGGAAAGAAGGAGAGAGGAGCGGGAAGGAAGGAGAGAGGAGCTAGTGGAATACACAGACATAGAGCAGAAAAGAGGAGAGAGGAGCTAGTGGAACACACAGACATAGAGGGTAAAGAAGGAAAGAGGAGCTAGTGGAATACATAGACATAGAGGGGAAAGGCGGAGGGACGAGCTGGTGGAATACACAGACATAGAGAGGAAAAGAGGAGAAAGGAGCTAGTGGAATACACAGACATAGAGGGGAAAGGAGAGAGGAGCTAGTGGAATACACAGACATAGAGCGGAAAGGAGGAGGGTGGAACTAGTGGAATACACAGACATAGAGGGGAAAAGAGGAGAGAGGAGCTAGTGGAATACACAGACATAGATGGGAAAGGCGGAAGGATGAGCTAGTGGAATACACACACATAGAGGGGAAACAAGGAGAGAGGAGCTAGTGGAATATACAGATCTAGATGGGAAAGGCAGAGGGATGAGCTGGTGGAATACACAGACATAGAGAGGAAAAGGGGAGAAAAGAGCAAGTGGAATACACAGACATAGAGCGGAAAGGAGGAGGGAGGAACTAGTGAAATACACAGACATAGAGGGGAAAGAAGGAGAGAGGAGCTAGATGAATACAGAGACGTAGAGCGGAAAGGAGGAAGGAGGAGCTAGTGAAATTCACAGACATAGAGCAGAAAAGAGGAGAGAGGAGCTAGTGGAATACACAGACATAGAGGGGAAATAAGGAGAGAGGAGCTAGTGGAATACACACACATAGAGCAGAAAGGAGGATGGAGGAACTAGTGGAATACACAGACATAGAGCGGAAAAGAGGAGAGAGGAGCTAATGGAATACACAGACATAGAGAAGAAAGAAGGAGAGAGGAGCTAGTGGAATATACAGACCTAGATGAGAAAGGCGGAGGGATGAGCTGGTGGAATACACAGACATAGAGAGGAAAAGAGGAGAAAGGAGATAGTGGAATACACAGACATAGAGGGGAAAGAAGGAGAGAGGAGCAAGTGGAATACACAGACAAAAGGGCAGAAAGGAGGAGGGAGGAGCCAATGGAATACACAGACATAGAGAGTAAAATAGGAGGGAGGAGCAAGTGGTATACAGACATAAAGGGGATAATAGGAGGGAGGAGCTAGTGGAATACACAGAGATAGAGGGGAAAGGACAATGAAGAAGCTTGTGGAATACACAGACATAGAGGTGAAAGAAGGAGAGAGAATCTAGTGGAATACACAGATATAGAGCAGAAAAGAGTAGTGAAGAGCTAGTGGAATACACAGACATAGAGCAGAAAAGAGGAGAGAGGAGCTAGTGGAATGCACAGACATAGAGGGGAAAGAAGGAGAGAGGAGCTAGTGGAATACACAGACATAGAGGGGAAAGAAGGAGGGAGGAACTACTGGAATACACAGACATAGAGGCGAAAAGAGGAGAGAGAAGCTAATGGAATACACAGACATAGAGGGGAAAGAAGGAGAGATAAGCTAACGGAATATACAGATCTAGATGGGAAAGGTGGAGGGATGAGCTGGTGGAATACACAGACAGAGAGGAAAAGAGGAGAAAGGAGCTAGTGGATTAAACAGACATAGAGTGGAAAGGAGGAGGGAGGAACTAGTGAAATACACAGACATAGAGGGGAAAGAAGGAGAGAAGAGCTAGTGGAATACACAGACATAGAGCGTAAAGGAAGAGGGAGGAACTAGTGGAATACACAGACATAGAGGGGAAAGGAGAGAGGAGCTAGTGGAATACACAGACTTAGAGCAGAAAAGAGGAGAGAGGAGCTAGTGGAATACACAGACATAGAGTAGAAAGGAGGAGGGAGGAACTAGTGGAATACACAGATATAGAGTGGAAAGAAGGAGAAAGGAGCTAGTGGAATACACAGACATAGAGCAGAAAATAGGAGAGAGGAGCAAGTGGAATACACAGACATAGAGCAGAAAAGAGGAGAGAGAAGCTAGTGGAATACACAGACATAGAGGGGAAATAAGTAGAGAGGAGCTAGTGGAATGCACAGACATAGAGGGGAAATAAGTAGAGAGGAGCTAATGGAATACACAGACCTAGATGGTAAAGGCGGAGGGATGAGCTAGTGGAATACACTCACATGGAGCGTAAAGGAGGATGGAGGAGCTAGTGGAATACACAGACATAGAGGGGAAAGAAGGAGAAAGGAGCTAGTGGAATATACAGACCTAGATGGGAAAGGCGGAGGGATGAGCTGGTGGAATACACAGACATAGAGAGGAAAAGAGGAGAAAGGAGCTAGTGGAGTGCACAGACATAGAGTGGAAAGGAGGAGGGAGGAAGTAGTAGAATACACAGACATAGAGGGGAAAACAGGAGGGAGAAGCAAGTGGAATACAGACATAAAGGGGAAAATAGGAGGGAGGAGCTAGTGAAATACACAGAGATAGAGGGGAAAGGACAAGGGAGAAGCTAGTGGAATACACAGACATAGAGGGAAAAGAAGGAGAGAGGAGCTAGTGGAATACACAGACATAGAGCAAAAAGGAGGAGGGAGGAACTAGCGGAATACACAGACACAGAGGGGGAAGAAGTAGAGAGGAGCTAGTGGAATACACAGACAAATGGACAGAAAGAAGGAGGGAGGAGCTAGTGGAATACACAGACATAGAGGGGAAAATAGGAGGGAGGAGAGAGTGGAATACAGTCATAAAGGGGAAAATAGGAGGGAGGAGCTAGTGGAGTACACAGAGATAGAGGGGAAAGGACAAGGGAGAAGCTAGTGGAATACACAGACAGAGGGGAAAGAAGGAGAGAGGAGCTAGTGGCATGCACAGACATAGAGCAGAAAGGAGGAGGGAGGAACTAGTGGAATACACAGACATAGAGGGAGAAGAAGGAGAGAGGAGCTAGTGGAATACACAGACAAAAGGACAGAAAGGAGGAGCTAGTGGAATACACAGACATAGAGGGGAAAATAGGAGGGAGGAGCGAGTGGAATACAGTCATAAAGGGGAAAATAGGAGGGAGGAGCTAGTGGAATGCACAGAGATAGAGGGGAAAGGACTAGGGAGAAGCTAATGGAATACACAGACATAGAGGGAAAAGAAAGAGAGAGGAGCTAATGGAATACACAAAGGGCAGAAAGGAGGACGGAAGAGCTAGTGGGATGGTCGGAATACACAGACATTCCCCTGCTAGTTCTCTTGAAATGACAGTAACACTTTAAGCAAACATGACTTATTTTGCCCAGTGACTGTGCCACATATGCCCGTGGATGTTGTCTGTGTCACAGTTTAGAAATCTGCACTACTACAAGCAGACTGTGGAAAAGGATGGTGTTGTTTTGAGCCTGTTTGCTAATTTTGTATAATCTCTTCAAATAATGCAGATTTATAGAGCACATATGACTATATTGTTCTTACTGTTTGCTTCATTTCATCTGTCATTGTGTATACAGAGAACCTAATCCCAGACACGAGCAATGGTCCTATATAGCCACCTCTGTCCAGGCTATGAAATAGTCAGTCAGGTTCATTTCTGCTAGAAAACATTACAGCATTTTTGCAGATGAGCTGGCAGGTAATATCGGCCCCTCTGGCATAACATGCGATTTGCTGTAAAAGCACTTTAAAGATGGAGTGTATTTTTATTATAACCTTAAAGGGGTTGTTCACCTTTGTGGACAATTGTATTCTTACTTAAATGCATGCAATAAAATTTTTGCCTTTGGGTTTCAATAAACATTTTGCACCGTTCTCCTCCAATAGTCTCTGTATTACATTGTCTATTGTTGGCTGCAGAAAAAGTTAATGAGGTCAGCCATATTATCTTTATTTTATCAGATGTGTTGGGGACATGACTTTGTGGCACTTACTATTATATAGGTATGACAGGTTCTCCTTCTGCTCTTGCCACTTTCCTCACAGAGTGCACAGCTCTCCGGTCCATACAATGGCCACTGGCGGAGGAGCATGTGACCAGACTTGTTCAACAATCTCATCCAATAGAAAACCTCATATGAGAAAATTGCTTTCCTATTGGATGAGACTGATGGAAAGGTCTGGTCATATGCTCCTCCGCTGGCAGCCATCGTGTAAACTGTAGAGATAGGAAAGCTGCATTAGGCTACTTTTACAGTTGCCATGTTTTTTGCGGCCCGTTTTTGCGGGTCTTTTTTGCGGGCCGTATTGCTGTAATTTCCACGGTATTCTGCAAAAACGGGCCACAAAAATGTTCTCGGATCGCCGTTTCTCTGGTTTGGAATAGCTTTTGAAAAGTCGGAAAAAAAAGGAAGTTGTCAATAAAATTGAAAAAAAACCCCAGGAAATTAAGAAAAATAAAAACTCCAGTGCCATTTTCTTCTGGTCTTCACAGTGTGCAGAGTTCTGTGTCCTTTGTTTGTTGCAAACTTTGGATTTCAGTTTTCTGAACATGTCGAGGAAATTTAAAGATGATGTGATTCTGTGTTGGTTGCTTAATGAGCATGTAGAGCATGAGCAGAGAGCAGCAGCTGCACTTGCACCAAGGGGGCTGTGGGTGCACCCAATTCTGTCGCAGCGTTCGTGGAAGGGGGTTATTTCCATGCGCTGTATAGTGACCTGCGACAGCACCCAGAGAAATTCTTCACATACTTCCATATGTCCGTGGATACCTTTGATTTGCTGTTGTCAGAGGTGCGGCCCTGGATTACATTCAAGGATACCAGAATGCGCCGCTGCATATCTCCGGAACAGCGGCTTATTGTGACATTGAGGTTATGACTACCTTTTTTTAAATAACTAATTTAGGCTTTTAAAGTTTAATAATAGATTACTGAGGTCTACCTCCCCCTTTTTTAAAAATTACAGATTCCTTGCAACAGGCAACTCTTTCTCGGCACTTCGTTTTGAATTCCTATTAGGAATTACTACAGTGTCCAAGATAGTTGCACATACCTGTTTGGTATTGTGGGAATGCCTAAAGGAAATTGTCTGAGCTCCACCAAAGCAGGAAGACTGGCTAGCTATAGCAGATGACTTCCAAGCAAACTCCACATTGTATCGGTGCGCTGGATAGGAAGCATATCCGGGTCAAAAAAACGGCCTCCTCCGGCTCAAAATTTTTCAATTATAAACATTATTTTTCTATTGTACTACTGGCTATTGCTGACAGCAATTATATTTTTGTAATGGTCAGAATTGGGGCTTATGGGAGCACATCTGATGCAAGGATCTGGAGTAGCTCTCGAATTGAGTACGATTTGAGGAACAACCAATTAAATGTCCCCGAACCTGCTGCATTACCAGACTACTCTAACTACCAATTTCCATATGTCCTGGTTGTTGATGAGGGTTTTGAACTCTCCCCAAATCTCATGCGGCCATTTCCCCGATGATCTTTAGATTCCCAGAAGAGGATCTTTAATTATAGACTTACTAGAGCACGGAGGTACGTTGAGTGTGCCTTTGGGATCCTGTCGGTGTGAACTCATGAGCTGCGTGGAAGTAGGACCAGAAAGTGAAACAAATATTGTTAAGGCATGTGTGGTGTTACACAATTTTTTTAGCTGGCATGAAGCTAACCAAGAACCCTTGCTTTCTGTGGAAACTCCATCGAACAACACCATCAACACCTTGTATCAGCAAGTTAATTTTGGTCGCCCTGTTGCAGCTGCAATTGAAATTCGAGAGGTTTTTGCAGATTATTTTGTGTCTTCCTAGGAAGCTGTCTCCTGGCAGCAGCCGGCCATTTCATCAAATGAATATTAATATTAAGACCTAAAGTGTAAATTGTGGTGGCTGACTTCCCTGGACTTACATATCGCAATCAAAAAACATTGTCACAAAGTTACTTTGCTAAATTTTTATTTTGTAAAAATATTTTGTACAGAAATATTTTTGAAATACAAAAAAAAAACATTTCCCACATGGCCTTAAAAAAGGGGCATTTGTCATTACAACAGGTCAGGTTGCAATCCCATTCACATATTAAGGAAATAATCCCAAGAGAATAAATGTCTAGAGGCAGCTTCAAAAATTAAGCATAAATCAAAAAAAGAAGAAGCAGCTATATGCCATAGAAATATAAAATTACAGAATTTTATTGAACAATATTAAAAAATACCATAAAAAAAATCAAGTACAAGAAATGGAGACACAATACACAGAATGGCCACCTAGTCTTCTTTTTTTGATTTGCACATATTAAGGAATTTGGGGATGTCATGGTCAGGCATCCCTGTCTGGGAATGCTCAGAAGATTGAGGAGTGCTAAAAAGACTAGATGAGCCCTGAAATTGCAATGTGCCCCCGGAAAACTGTGGCAGAGTTGCAGTAGCCTGACGCTGCATGAAAGAATCACGTACTCTATGTCTCGTTGATTGCTGAAACCCATCAATAGCCTCCTCCAAATCAATTGGATGGGGTTCATGAGAACATATGTAGATTACACTGTTGATCCTGCTAATGCAGCTCTGCTTGTTTTCCAGGAGCACATTGCAAAAATATGGGCTGAAGCTCCTTAATAGCTCCTCCTCTGGGCCTTCAGATGGAGGCAGCATTTCTAGGGCGGCAGCAGCAGCAGAAGCAGCAACTCTCCTCTTCCCACGGCTCCCTCCACTTGTGCTCGGCTGAGATGGAATGTCCACACTGACCACCCTTTCTGCAGGACATTCGGAACTCTCTTCTGCAATCATGCTTGGTTCGCTTGACTCAAAAGAAGTACTTGCACCACTGCTGCTTTGATTGTGTGGACTCTCTGTAGACTTTCTTCACTTCTGAAAATGAGAACAGACAATTTAAGTAGCTAGGCAACAAACATCAAAATGGAGGATACATATATATGTATGTATACTTACTCGCGCATGCCAATGACAGGAAGCAGAAATTGAAGCTGTTTAGTAAATCTGTATGGTTTCTTTTCTTTACCACCAGCCACTCCAGACCTCTCCCTCTCAGCTTTGGCCTTTAGTTCTCTTTTTAATTGGTCCTCCTTGGTAGATCCCCACTTGGTCTTAATGGATTTCACTGTAGTGGAAGAAAAAACAAAACTCAATTTTGCACTGTTTAAATTGTAAACATCAAGTATATCATGGCATGTGCTGAGTGCTTACATATCGAGTCTTGCTCCTTGACATCTGCGCGCTGCCAGCGGTTAGGGATGAGGGATTGGGCCACATCCTCCCAGGCCCACTCTTTCATGTCCCGGTCGTAATAGCTCTCACACCTGGAATCCCAAATGCAGGGATGATCCTGAAGCAAAAAAAGGGGGGTGATCAACAATAGCATATTTTGGGAAAGAAAACAGCACTTAAATAATATGACTAATCCACCACCCCTCTTTTGCACTCTGCAACCCCTCTTTTGCACTGTATGCAACACTTCTTCTGCACTCTGAAACCCCTCTATTGCACACTCTGCCAAACCCCTCTTTTGCACTGTATGTAACCCCTCTTTTGCACACTCAGCCAACCCCACTCTATGTAGCACCTCTATCTTTTAACACCCCCTCCCATCTCTGTATGGCCCCCATCACAACAAAAAACAACAGTACCCATGGTCCCCCATAACTGCAGCCTCCCCTTCACTCCTCTACAATGAAGGGGGAGCGGGGGGGCTTTTCAGCACCCCTACATACCTGAATGGGAACGATTATTCTCTCCAAATCCATCTTGTATCTTGTCTCTCTGCAGGCATGGAGTGATAAACTTCATAGTGATAAACAGGAAGTACATGGGTGTGTCCTATTCGGCAAAAAGGTCTTTGCGGTGTACCGCAAAATCAACACACTGGGCAAGCTTCCGTTGTTTTTGCGGCCTCATTCATTTTCAATGGGGGCCGTGTCCATAAGCCATGAAAAATATCAAGCAAGCTCGATATTTTTTCACAGTCATAAATACGGCCCTCACGGCCATATGGTGTATGGCGCGCTTACAATTTTTAGCGGCCCGTTTTTGCGGCCCCATAGAAATCTATTAGGGGCACAAAAACGGGCCGCAAAAACATGGCTAGTGTCAAAGTAGCCTTAACAAGAGCAGGAGGAGAACCTGTCATACCTACATAATAATAAGTGCCACTGTCTATCGCTGGTTGCAGACTGAGTTAAATGAATATCGATCAGTTATATCGCTGGGACGGTCTAACAGGTCATTTGTGACTCTTATATCTTGTCTTTTTCTGCATTCCCCTTAGCTGATTTATGACCACAGACCACATCAAAGTTGAAAGCGCAGGGAAGCAAAAAGCCTGTAAAAGCCAAACGGAGCAAAATCTTTAATAAAACCCAATTGCAAAAAAGATTTTTAGACCCAAATGCATTCATGTAAGTAAAAAGAAAAAAATGTCCCAAAAAGGAAGACGATCCCTTTAATTAACGTCTTTTATTTAGATACTAGCTGAAGAGCCTGGCGCTGCCCGGGCATAGTAACTAACTGTGGTTACTTATAGCAAATTATAATTATCCTCCATCCCATAGTCCCGTGCCCATATACCCATCACACATATCCACCATCCCATAGTCGAGTGCCCATATACCCATCATACATCCTTCATCTCATAGTCCCATGCCCATATACCCATCATACATATCCACGATCCCATAGTCCCGTGCCCATATACCCATCATACATATCCTCCATCCCATAGTTGAGTGCCCATATACCTATCACACATCCTCCATCCCATAGTCCCGTGCCCATATACCCATCATACATATCCTCCATCCCATAATCCCGTGCCCATATACCCATCATACATATCCACGATCCCATAGGCCCGTGCCCATATACCCATCATACATATCCTCCATCCCATAGTTGAGTGCCCATATACCTATCACACATCCTCCATCCCATAGTCCCATGCCCATATACCCGTCATACATATCCTCCATCCCACAGTCCAGTGCCCATATACCCATCACACATCCTCCATCCCATAGTCAACCATTATGACATCATAGTGAGCGGCGGGGCTTGCAACCTATGATGACATCAGCGTCGCCATGGCAACCATTATGACATCATAATGAGGGGCGGGGCTTGATACACACACACTTTTCCCCATTATGTAGATAGGGGCAAAATTGTTTGGTGAATTGGAATGCGCGGGGTTAAAATTTTGCCTCACAACATAGCCTAGGACACTCTCGGGGTCCAGACGTGTGACTGTGCCAAATTTTGTGGCTGTAGCTGCGATGGTGCGGATGCCAATCCCGGACATACACACATACATACATACATACATACATACATACATACATACACACACACCCACATACACACATTGAGCTTTATATAATAGATTTCAAGTAAAGGCTTTTGCTTGATGATTATTGTTATATTTGTTAACAGTAATGATAGCTGTAATTAAAATGTATTTGGATGGCTGGCAACAAAGAAAAGTTTGCCTGCTACTTAGGAATAGTGTCTCTTTAAGTTGGATTTTATTGTGTGTCGGAGGGGTTAATCCTTCCCTGGGATATGCCTGTCTTGTACCTGTAGGCACAGAAGAAACTGCATTGATTCTGACAAGTGCGATGTTATCAGCATCTAATGAGATATGATACTGCATTAATTAATGGAACAGCGGAGAATCGGGCTCACGGGCCACCTTACACCTATGGAAATGAGAGATTGCTGCCCAATCCTAGTTGACATCGTTTGTGATGAATATTCTATATGTTACATTTCAAGAAGATTTTCCAGTAATTAACATCTCTCAACCTTGGATTCTGGGATATGAAGGCGCCCGGCATTGATCCAGCAGGTTTTGATCATTGATTCAGACTGCAGATCCAGTATTTGGCTACTTTTACATACATTTGACTTTAATATCGAGCATAAAGCTTTGATATTTCTCTTATCTGTAGATTTCCTCCTGGTAATGCGGCTCGTCGGATTGTATTTTTTCTTTTGAAAACTGATCTTTAACCTGTTACTCTACAACTGATTCAAGACTACAACTCTCATCATGCTGTGACAACCACACGCAGAGGGATTGGGGGGGAAATGTTGATAGAACAGCTTTAAATAGTAATATATACATATATAGATATATATACTGTATATAACTTAAAGGATATGAATGCCTTTAGGGTTCATTTATTCTGACCTAAACATATCTGTTTTGGTTTAGAACTCATTTTTGCAATTGAGTTTCATTTAAAATTTTGGATCGTGTTGGTGGATGTAGAATGAGTTATCTGAGAAGCTGTCAGTGAGCTCATTTTAGGCAGCTTATTTATGACCACATTGAAGTTCAGATCAACTTTCATGTCATCTGTGGTTATAAATTAGCTGAGAGCAGCTAAGAAAAAGATAAAAGTGTCACTAACTCTCCCATCAGAAAGCGCTCTTTGACTTAAAGGGAATCTGGTCAGCAGCATCAACCCTCCTAAGTCGTCTATGTGGAAATGCAGGTCAATAAAAGTTTAATAAAATGATACTTTAATATCTGCGATCTGATGTCTCATTCCAGAGAAATCTACGTTTTTTTCTTAATACTGTATGTAAATGAATTTTTAAGATCTATGGGCCGGACATAGATCTCCCCCAGAATTTGTAATACAGAGATTATTTTAAAGGAGAGGGGAAATTACCAGAGTGAGACATGTAGATCAATAGAGCAGACTGTCAGTCATTACATGTCTCACACTGGTAACGTACCCTTTTCTTTACAATAATCTCTGGAGGAAGATTCTCGGGGAGATCTATGCCCAGCCCATAGATCTTAACAGCTTATTTACATTTTAAAAAGTGGATTTCTCGGGAATAAGACACCGGATCGCAGATATCAAGGTATCATTTTATTCAGCTTCCTTTGACCTATATGTCCAAATAGAAGGACCGACAGATCCCCTATAATCTCAGTTATGTCTTTCAGCTCTATTTCCAGTGGTGTGCTCAATTCTGGGCGGTGTTTTTGGTGTTGGCACATGACCAGAGCTGTGTATAAAGGGGGCTGAGCTGACTGCTCATCTCAATAGCTCTGCCATTACATTGGCTGCTGTAAAGAAGTGGACCGGCTTAGTTATTGAAATGATTTGTGATTTATGCTACAATAAATCTATTATAACTTTTACATCAATTCTAAAAGTTAATGTGTGATTCTTTTCTTATTATAATTGCTTATGTCTCCACCGTGGTTGTGCAATATAAGCTGCTGAAGATCTCAGGCCCAGCTGACATTCCATGGGGCTAATGTTCTGCTTTAACATGAGAACTAATACCATACTACTTTTTTTTTTTTTTTACAAAACAGTTTTTTTACTGTAGCAGCACTAACGGCATCAGTTCTCATGCATGGGAGGCACATGTGGACTGCAGGCTAGAGGCTACACAGTAATAAGGGGAGAGGAGGGGGATGAGGCTGCACAGAGTTTAGTTGCAGGGTCTCTACTTTGGTGTGTCAATGGGAATAAATAGGGGTGAGATTAGCACTGGGGGGCGGATAATCATTGGCTTCGAATGAATAGCAAACTCTTACATCGAACCCAAAAGAGCCAAGACACTTTGCAAGCATGGAGAGAGAAGAAGGCTTTCCTCTACTTTTTTGGCATTCTTAATATCTGACCCTTCTCTTTCCTACTGCTGTTGTGATTGTCACCTGCCTTTCATAAGATGACCAAACTTGTTGTCTAAGGCCACACATACACTTTAGTTAACTGTATCGTCTTGCCGGCAGCTTTCTCGCTCAACTCCTCGACTCCAGGAGAGCTCACTGTATTCTTTATGAGAGAGCCGCTGCAAAATATTTCTGGCAGCGTCTTATCCCTTAGAGAATGAAAGGATCTGAAGTCCAAAATCAGACATGCAGTATCCTTATCTCCCCGGATATCTCCTATATGGGAAGAGTCGGGGGGCCCTATAAACTGTAGTCTAAACCCATCGCTATAGATGATTTTGCCCAATGGTAGTCTAATGTACAGAGAGGCCTTTTCGTACTCATTTTCAGGAGCAAATATACCTTCGATAGCTGTCATTCAACGGCAGTTCTTCCTGAATCCAGCACAGTCAGTACATTGGCAAAGATTTCAGTTATCTCCCATTGAAATAAAGAGTCAGTCATATTGGAGTCCAACATGACTGATCCTTCTTTGCTATCAGGGTAAGTCGGAACTCATCAATATAAATTTGAAAGACCGACACTCTCATCATATTCGGCAACTTTGGACGACTTTCCCGTAATGTGTTTGAGCACCTTTAGGTTTCTGAATGCATCAGTTAACAAAAAATGTTAATTCCATTTGTAAAAAAAAATCAACAAACAATTATAGAAAGTCAACAAGCCGATAGCATCTGAACGCAGACAAAAGGCGGCGGTGTATCTGCCGCTCGGCTTTGTCTGAGTGCACAGACATGATAACCATGTTAAACAATTGAATCCTTTGTTGCATTATCGCCATCATTCCGGTACATTTAGGCCTTTGAAGAGATGTATTGATTGTGTTTTGCATACACTTGCAAGTTTGATGTTTAATCCCGGATTGTTTGCTGCCCTTGTACATGATGACAGGATAATTGTAACTCAATGACATATGGAAATTGGAGGACTGGAAATAGCAGAGGTCGTCAAACAAAGTGACCTCTCTCTTCTAGTGAACAACGGTAAGACAAACACACGATGTGATTGTTGAAGGCCAATTTATTGTAATTATGGCCATTAGGTATTTTTTTTTAATACAAGAAAATGTTCTTTGTTTATTTTGGCTTTATAATTGCTATCTTTTATCAGATTTTAATGGCAAGTTTAATTTCTGAGAAAATCATACAAAGACGTCATTTCATCCTCATCCCCATGAAAGGTGGCTTTCAGGAGGTTCAGGTTCAAAAGGTTTCCAAAGAAGAAAATAAGAGAAAGCCACAAAACATGAATAATACAGACATTCCTGATAGTCCATTAATTCAGATTTTATGTTTAATGGGAACCTGTCACCAGGTTTTCCCCATGTGAAGTAAGGTCAGCATCTTTCAGCCCTCCTTCAATCATTCTAGCAAGCTGCATGTCTGTCCCAAAATCCCTGTATATGGCACAAAAAAGGTCTTTTATTATACTCACAGGCGGTGCTGTCCGATGGGCATCTCTTGTCTTGTCTTGATCCGGCGCCTCCTCTCCTCCTGCGGTCCGGTCCGATGGGCTTCTCTGGTCTTGATCCAGCATCTTCTCTCATCTTGTGGTCTGTTCTGATTGGTCTTGATCCAGCGCCTCCGCTCGTCTTGTGGTCTGGTCCGATCGGCATCTCTTGTCTTAATCCTGCACCTCTTCTTTTTTTGCGGTCTGGTCCGATGGGTGTATCTGGTCTTGATCTGGCGCCTTCTCTCTTCTTGCGGACCTGTCCGATGGACATCTCTGGTCTTGATCCTGTGCCTCCTCTCTTCTTGTGGTCTGGTCCGATGGGCGTCTCTTGTCTTGATCTGGCACCTCCTCTCTTCTTAAGGTCTGATCCGATGGGCGTCTTTGGTCTTGCTCCAGCACCTCCTCTCTTCTTGTGGTCTGGTCCGATGGACATCTTTGGTCTTGATCTGGCACCTCCTCTCTTCTTGAGGTCTAACAAGTTGGCATCTCTGGTCTTGCTCTGGCACCTCCTCTTTTTGCAGTCCGGTCCAATGGGCGTCTCTGGTCTTGATCCAGTGCCTCCTCTCTTTTTGTGGTCCGGTCCGATGGATATCTCTGGTCTTGATCCAGTGCCTCTTCTCTTCTTGTGGTCCGGTCCGATGGGCATCTTTGGTCTTGATCCAGCACGTCCTCTCTTCTTGTGGTCTGGTCTGATGGGCATCTCTTGTCTTAATCTGGCACCTCTTCTCTTTTTGAGGTCGGGTCCAATCGGTATCTCTGGTCTAGATTCGGCACCTCTGCTCTTCTTGCGGTCCAGTCCAATGGACATCTCTGGTCTTGATCCTGTGCCTCCTCTTTGCTTGTGGTCTGGTCCGATGGGTATCTCTTGTCGTGATCTGGCACCTCCTCTCTTCTTACGGTCAGATCCAATGGGCGTCTTTGGTCTTGATCCACCGCCTCCTCTCTTCTTGTGGTCTGGTCTGATGAACATCTCTGGTCTTGATTCGGTGCCTCCTCTCTTCTTGTGATCCGGTCCGATGGGCATCTCTTGTCTTGATCTGGCACCTCCTCTCTTCTTGCGGTCCATCCAATGAGCGTCTCTGGTCTTGCTCTGGCACCTCCTCTTTTTGCAGTCCAGTCCAATGAGCGTCTCTGGTCTTGATCTGGCGCCGCCTCTCTTCTTGTGGTCCGATCCGATAGGCGTCTCTGGTCTTGATCCGGTGCCTCCTCTCTTCTTGTGGTCCTGTCCGATGGGCGTCTCATGTCTTGATCTGGCACCTTCTCTCTTCTTACGGTCCGATCCGATGGGCATCTTTGGTCTCGATCCAGCGCCTCCACTAAACTTGTGGTCTGGTCCGATGGGCATCTCTTGTCTTAATCCGGCACCTCTTCTCTTTTTGTGGTCAGGTCCGATGGGTGTCTCTGGTCTTGATTCGGCGCCTCCGCTCTTCTTGCGGTCCGGTCCGATGGACATCTCTGGTCTTGATCCGGTGCCCCTTCTCTTCTTATGGTCCAGTCCGATGGGTGTGTTTTGTCTTGATCTGGCACCTCCTCTCTTCTTGCGGTTTGTCCAGTGGGCATCTCTGGTCTTGCTCTGGCACCTCCTCTCTTTTTGCAGTCCGGTCCAATGGGCATCTCTGGCCTTGAATCGGTGCCTCCTCTCTTCTTGCCGTCCGATCCAATGGGTGTCTCTGGTCTTGATCTGGCGCCTCCTCTCTTCTTGTAGTCTGGTCTGATGGGCATCACTGGTCTTGATCCAGCATTTCCTCACTTCTTGCCATTGCCATCTTCCTTCCTGATTCATTTGGATGGCATGTACTGCGTCCTCCACACAGTGTCCCCCAATCATGTTCCTGCGCAAGCGAACTTCTCTCTTATTATTTAGTGCTAGATAATGAAGATTTTTTTTTCTTGGAAATTCCCTTTTAAGATTATATAAACTCAGCATTGCTACTTGCCAGTGAATACTTCTAGAGTTTGCAGTTTGCATATAGGGAGGATCCTAGTTTATTATGCCCCAAGGTGAATGAAAATATAAGAACGACCTGGAAGTTCATTCAGCCATTTCTGATTCCA
Source organism: Dendrobates tinctorius (assembly GCF_039654945.1). Taxonomy (NCBI): domain Eukaryota; kingdom Metazoa; phylum Chordata; class Amphibia; order Anura; family Dendrobatidae; genus Dendrobates; species Dendrobates tinctorius. The sequence continues at coordinate 3,808,544 of NW_027361743.1, read as the reverse complement.
ACATTCACAGTTGAGCGCAAGTGGCTGTTCCCAACCAGGAGCTTGGAGTCTCAATGTTTTTGGTAAATCGGAGCCCTGTCTACATTTTGGATCTGATCAGTGGGTTCCTAATAGAGAAGGGTGAATTTATTTGAGGAGAATTGAATTCTTTTGGAATTTTACAAAAGTTGTTTTTCTCCAGAATGTAGATATCTTTTTTGGGAATTCGCTCTATGCATACTTAGCAAAATGGCGAGCCACCATTTAGTAGAATTGTAGAGGGCAGGCAAAAGGATAAAAAGCAAAAGAAAAAATAGAAAAATTAACAGCATTGCTCATCCCCGCTGCCTCAGGTGCTCAGTATCCAGACCTCAGGTCGTCTTTTTTCCATAGTCAGGTGTCTTCATTCTAGGACAAGATTTCTGGTCACAACCTTGCCTTTAAAGACCTGGTGCGATTACCCTTGAATCTCCAGGCCTGGTAGCAGCTGGAAGTCCTGTTCAAAATGATGTGAGGACCAGACAGCGAACAGCAAGCACCATGGACAGCTTGAGTTTCAGGACTAATAGCAACAGGGAGAGTTTTAGGGTTTTTTTTTTAACATTTTACGTTTAGCATGCCCTGAGGTCTATAGAGACCCCAGAGCATATAAGGAACAACTTTGCTGAAACTCGAATTTCCAGATGAAATTCACAACAACTGGCGAAATAGAGTTTTACTACATTTGCTCATTATAAAGTAAAAATGAGCTAAAAGGAACACTCCATTTAATTTTTATGCATCTGACTCCATATTGTAGGTCTACCCACTCATGGGTCCTCCTCCGGCACTACCTTACCACCAGAACGGTTAGATTTCCGTATTAGTGCCGAATCTTCTGTAGATCTTGGTGAATAATCATTTTATGTTTGTAAAATAATCTGAATTATCTCCTCCTTTCTGTTTTGGTGTAAAGTGCACTTACAGTCAATAATAATAATAATAATCATGGCTGAAACATAATGCATTTTAACGTTATCCTCAATAAACATGGGACTGAGCTCTACATAACTCTCTGTTTGATGATTAGATTAACAGGGGTCATGATAACTGCAGATTGCCTTTCATCCACTGAATCCGGAATGCTGAAATATTAACCCCTAGTTCAATGCCGCCCAAAGCAACTCGAATCTGATCTCATTTGAAACCACTAAATATAAACTGTAATCAGGAGCCACGGCGTGCTCCTTCAAGATCGGAGAGGTGATGAAAATCCTGTAAGACTAAACCGCTCAACACTGAAAAAAAAATTAAAACTCTACAAGGTAAACCCAACAGAGACCGTTCCAAGTCTTTGTTTTAGACTCTGCTAGTTCCAGAATTTGGGATATAATTAGAAATTGTAACAGTTGCGTAATTAACATTACTGATTTGGAGCCAAGGATGGGGTGCAAAGAAATGAAATTATAGATGTAGAGCAGAAACTTCCATCTGCTGTGTATACCAGACAGGTTACAGTACAGATCTCCTGCATCCAAATGCACATGTAGCAGCGTAGGGTTGTTCATTGCACTGTTCCTCTTATAAGCGGCAATCACTCTGATCATTAGCATAACGCCATGTCCACATGTTCAGTATTTGGTCAGTATTTCACATAAGTATTTGTAAGCCAAAACCAGAACAGAAGTGGTGACGTGTTTCTATTATACTTTTCAACAGTTTGTTCCACTCTTGATTTTGGCTTACAAATACTGATGTAAAATACTGACCAAATACGTCCCCGGAAGCTGGTGGCGAAACACGCGTCGGGGTGTGGGGACGCCGAGCGGACACATAGGACCTCCTGCCAATGGTAAAGCTATTCTTATGGAATGTGTTTGGGACATTTCTCCATCTTCTCATTACCTGTGCTATGACGATCGTGTGAATCCGGCTTTAGTGATATTTTATTGAGATTCTGAATTGACTTACCGTAACTCTGTGTTTTATGATTAGTGATCACCTGGAATCTGTGGCAGTCAGTGGTGCCACCTCCGGGGAAATGAAGCATTGCACTTGCCCTTTGAAATGCAGAGCTGCGTCAGCCATGGTGTTCAGCACCTACTGATGACTTCACGTCTGGCGAAACATTTCAAGGGACACTAAATCTAGAAATAAATGTGTAATAAACAATAGTTATAGTTGCCATCACTGTTGTTTATTCTGCCTTTTTTTTATTTGACTGCTAAACAATCAGTCTTGTAGAAATCCTATGTCTTTAACTGGAGCCATCCACTAAGACAAGGAGTTTCAGCATAACAGTCTTTTGTCCTAATGTGGTCAGGCCAGAGGGAGAGGCTCCTGCTGCAAGCAGTTGTCTTGCAACTATACGCAGGTCACAGAGGAACAGAGAGGGAGGTATGATTAAGTTCCTGAAACACACAAGGAAGATATCTTTATTGATTGATGGTTTTAGGATCAAAGTAAAGGAGGAGAATAAAGTCACTTTGGAAAACAATATTTACCTGCAGATAATAATAATCTTTATTTATATAGCGCCAACATATTCCGCAGCGCTTTACAGTTTAACAGTTTCAAAACACAAGTCATAAGTAACAACGTTAACAAAACAATAATTAAAGCAAAATAAGACGACCCTGCTCGTGAGAGCTTACAACAATCTGAAATGATGTGGGGGAGATACAAAGTACAGGTGTGTATTTACAATGGTGTATTTACAATGATGGTCCAGCCATCTTGAGGGAATGGGGGATAGATGGAGATAGTGAATGGGCTATACACATGCATATTTACACATAAAATGACTTTGAACAGATGCTTTTTGAGGGAGCGCCTAAAATTGTGCAAATTGTGGATAGTCCTAATTTCGTGAGGTAGAGCATTCCAGAGGATTGCCGCAGCGCGGGAGAAGTCTTGGAGTCGGGAGTGGGAGGAGCGGATTAGTGCAGAGGTTAGTCAAAAGTCGTTTGCAGAGCGCAGCGGTTGGTTAGGCCGATAGACAGAAATGAGGGAGGAGATGTAGGGGGGTGCTGCACTGTGGAGAGCTTTATGGGTGAGAACAAGTACTTTGAATTGGATCCTATAATGAATGGGTAGCTAGTGTAAAGAGCGGACACGTCCGAGTACCGATTAGCCAGATGGATGACCCTGGCTGCTGCAATAAGTATGGACTGTAGAGGGGAAGTCGAGTAACAGGGAGGCCAATTAATAGAGTGTTGCAGTAGTCCAGGTGGGAGTGGATCAATGCGACAGTGAGGGTTTTTTTTGTTTCCATGGTGAGAAAAGGGCAGATTCTGGAGATGTTCTTTAGGTGTAAGTGGCAAGAGCGGGCAAGAGATTGTATATGGGATGTGAAGGAGATGTTGGAGTCAAATATATCTCCCAGACAGCGCGCCTGCTGCCGGGGTGTTATTATAGTGCCACACACGGAGAGGGAGATGTCAGATTTAGGGAGGTTAGTAGACTGCTGGAGCAGAAGAAGTTCAGTTTTTGAGAGGTTAAGTTTCAGATAGAGAGCGTACCATGATGTTGGAGACTGCGGACAGACAGTAACTGGTGTTTTGTAGTACGTCAAGGGTAAGGTCGGGGGATGACATGTATAGTTGTGTATCATCAGCATAAAGATGGTATTGAAAGCCAAATCTGCTGATGGTCTGTCCAATTGGGGTCATGTAAAGAGAGAAGAGAAGGAGGCCAAGCACTGAACCCTGAGTTACCCCGACAGCGAGAGGAAGAGGAGATGACGTGGAGCCAGAGAACAAAACACTGAAGGACTGGTCAGAAAAATTGGAAGAGAACCAGGAGAGAGCAGTGTCCTTAATGCCCAGTGACTGGAGCCTAGAGAGTAGGAGACAGTGGTCAACATTGTTGAAAGCTGCAGAAAGGTCGAGAAGAATGAGCAGAGTGTGTTCACCGTTACATTTTGCTGTCAGAAAGTCATTGTTCACTTTGGGTGTAGTTTCAGTTGAATGTAGGGGGCAGAAGCGGGACTGTGAAGGGTCTAGGAGGGAGTGAGAGAGGTAACGGGTGAGGCGGGAGTAGACTAGGCGCTTCAAAAGATTAGTGATGAAGGGAAGATTGGAGACTGGTCTGTAGTTGTTTGTGCAGGATGGGTCGAGAGCGGATTTCTTTAGTAATGAAGTAACGATAGAGTGTTTGAAGGAGGATGGGAAAATGCCCAAGGAGAGGGAGAGATTAAAGATTGCAGTTAGGTGAGTTGTGACGCCTGGAGAGAGAGACTGGAGGAGATGTGAGGAGATGGGGTCGGTAGTGCATGTAGTCGGACGAGAAGAAGAGGAGTCTGAAGACTTCTTCTTCTGTGATGGGATCAAATGTGGAAAGTGAGCCAGGGGAAATGCAGGGAGGGATGGTAGTCACAGTACTTGGTGACTGGGAGCGGATTTCCTGACGGATGTTATCTATTTTCTCTATAAAGTGGGAGGCCAGGTCATCCGCACAAATGTCTGTGATAGGGGCTTCTGCTTTTGGCCTGAAGAGGGAGTGAAAGGTGTCAAAAAGTTACTTTGGGTTGTTGGCTAGTGAGGAGATCAGGGTGGTGAAGTAGGTCTGTTTGGCGAGGTGAAGGGCAGATATAAGTCACGGTCACACAAGCGATGATTCTCTCTTTAGAGGGTATCGGATCGATTGTGCAAATGACACTGTGCTCAAACTCTCACCTGAGTGTCAGTTTACTGTGATCCGATTCTCTCGGATGATGGAGAACTTAAGGGGGTTTTCCCACAAACAAAAGTTCATTTCAATCAATAGATCTTGGAATAAGAATAATTTCCACTCTTGGATGTAATTAAATAAAATGCTCCTGTGCGGAGATAATCTTATAAATGTGTCCCTGCTGTGTACTGTGTAATGGCCATGTCTGACCGTGCAGGACCATGGTCTGATCATGCCACATCTTCTGGACGGGTGGTGGGGAGTATACAGACATTACAGCACGGGATCACAAATGATCTCAGCACATTATCTCAGCACAGAGACATTTAAACACATCCAATTGTGGAAATTATTATTATTCCAACATCTATTGATTAAAATAAACTTTTGTTAGTGGGAAAACCCTATGATATCTCTATTGTCTCCATTGACACTGTACGCGTAAGTCGGACTGCACTCGGATGACATCTCAGCGCAGTCCGATGTTTTACACGCACCCATAGACTTGAATCTGGTGCGTGCGATCCGATTTGCGAACCCACTTGCAGCACACTGCGATTTTTTCAACAGATCTGCTCTGTCCCATAGTATAACATTGGTCTGAGTGCTATACGGTAAAACATCAGATAGCACTCGGCTGTAGTATACACTTGGTTGAGCATTTCCACAACGTTGCTCTGCAGGTACATTTCTTTACAAGGCTGTCCAGCTGACTTACTGACGCAAAGTGCCAGGACGTGCTATCAGCCGCTGCTCATATTATAGTGAGTGGTACTGTGAGCAATGGTTGAGACCACTCTGTGCGCCATCCCTATGACTGTAATCCGGCGGCTCCTGGAAAGAAATGCTTTCATTTTCCTGATAGATGTACTTTTGGTAAGGCCGCGGGTGAGCACTGTAACACTATTTACCCCCAGATTAACACTCTATCTGCAGGTAAATAGCATTTTCTGAAGTGACAGCTTTCCTTTAAAAGCGGCACAGAAGTATTTTTCCTGGATTTTCTATGCTAAGTCTAACTTTATAGAAGAAGCTGCCATAGATCTGACTGATACATCCTTTGTGAGGCTTTGTTACTAACTTCCTTACTTTGATCTCAGTCTTGACCTTGGCCCTCTTCTCTGACCACCCTTTTACCTTGCCGATCAGTTTTTGTCACCTGGTTCCATACTTATCACTGATTCCTGACTTGCTTTTCGATGGCACTTCCAATTCTATATTGTTTCATACTCACCATTTTGCCGCTACCAAACTCCTTGGCAATGTTCCTAACTTCTTTATAAGTCGAGGATACACTCAGTCGCTGCCAATACGCAACCAAAGACCTTACCTAGTTCAAGTGGTTGAAGATGAAGGATTGAGAGATTCTTGTGCCCCCCATGACACTTCAGATAGCTGATGGCTGATGGATGTCTCCCTTGACTTTCCATACAGAGGAGCGCTTGCTCTGCCGTAGGTCTTGTTTTCTCTATGAGAGAGCCACTGCTGGTCATCTCTACTAACTTATCTCTGGGAGAACAAAATGATTGGCAGCCCAAAGTTGAACCTGCTGGACTATTATCTCCCCCAACAATCATCTTTCTGGAGTCACCACACACAACCCTCTGATACTGGTGCGTTCGACCAACGTTAAACTACAGTATAATGTATGATGGGGTTTTAGACTCTAGTCAGTGCCAAATCAATTGTGTCTTGGAGAATGCACATCTCTGGTGAGAAGCATGACATCTCTAATGCATAGGTCCATGAACCTGTGAGTACCGAAAAGGTCATAATAACCATTGCATCTCCAATGAAGATGGATCAAAATTTGCTATAGTCCAGAAATTTGTGGCTAACACGACTGGAATCATCTAAGGTCATGCAGGACCTGGATAAGATCTACACAATGTTTGTCCTCCACATTCTTACATGTATTTCCTCCAAATTCTCCCTCCAATTTCCTCCCAAGCAAAGAAAAAAAAACAATTACAGCTCTCACTTCTTAAGAATAGTATCCTAGTGTGTGTATGATTGTGCCCAAGACAGAGAAATTAGACTGTGAATCCTACTGGGGACCTCTAAAGCCTCTTACATCAGTATTTGTAAGCCAAATCCAAGAGTGAAACATAAAAGGAAAAAACGATAATGGAAAAATGTGTACCTTTTCTGTCATTTGCACCCTCTTCTGGTTTTGGTTCCCAAATACTGATGGAAAATACTGGGCAAAGTCTTGGCATGTGAATGACGCTTAAGGGTCTATTCACACATGTCAGATTGTATAAAAATAATTTTATTTCTATAGCTCCAACATATTCTGCAGCACTTTACATTATAGAGGGGACTTGTACAGTACATACAATAGATTTTACAACAGCATACCAATAATAAACACATAGATCAAAACAGATATCAAGAGGAATGAGGGCCCTGCTCACAAGCTTACAATCTATAAGGAAAAAGGGGAGACACGAAAAGGTGGATGGGAACAATTGCTTTTATTGTTTGGACCAGCCATAATGTATGAATCGCTTGTTCATGTAATGCTGCATGAACCGGTTATCAGTCTAAATATGTAACAGTACAGACACAGAGGGCAATTAAATGCATAAAGCATGTGAGAATCTGGTTATGGTAAAAATTTTGAATGGGCAACACAGGGATATTTAGGTTAATGCGTTGAGGCGATAGGCCAGTCTGAACAAATGCGTTTTTAGGGCACACTTAAAACTGTGGGGATTGGGGATTAACCTGGGTAGTGCATTCCAAAGAATTGGCGCAGCACGTGAAAAGTCTTCGAGACGGGAGTGGGAGGTTCTGAATATTGAGGATGTTAACCTCAGGTCATTAGCAGAACAGAGGGCACAGGTAGGGTAGTAAGCTGATATGAGGGATGAGATGTAGGGTGGTGCTGAACCATGGAGGGCTTTGTGGGTGAGGGTAATAGTTTATACTGAATTCTGGAGTTGATGGGTAACCAGTGTAAGGACTGGCACAAGGTAGAGGCATCGGTATAACGATTGGTGAAGAATATGATCCTAGCTGCAGCATTCAGGACAGATTGGAGGGGAAGAGTTTGGAAAGAGGGAGACCGATTAGTAGAAAGTTACAATAGTCCAGGTGAGAATGAATAAGTGAAACAGTAACAGTTTTTGCAGAGTCGAAAGTAAGAAAGTCTCGAATTCTAGAAATGCTTTTGTGGTGCATATAAAAAGAGCAAGCCAATGATCAGATATGGGGGGTGAATGAAAGCTCGGAGTCAAGTATGACCACAAGACAGTGGGCATATTGCTGGGGAGTAATGGTGGAACCACACACGGAAAGGGCAATGTTGGGCATAGGTAGATTAGTAGAGGGAGGAAACACGAGGAGTTCAGTTTTTGACAGGTTCAGTTTCAGATAGAGGGATGACATGATGTTAGCGACAGCGGTAAGACAATCACTGGTGTTTTCCAAAAAGGCAGGTGTGATATCAGGAGAAGTGTATAATTGGGTGTCATCAGCATAGAGATGGTACTGGAACCGAAATCTACTGATTGCTTGACCAATAGGTGCAGTATAAAAAGAGAAGAGGAGGGGGTCTAGGACTAATCCTTGAGGAACCCCAAGATGAGAGGAGAAGTAACCAGCAAAAGTTACAGTGAAGGAACGGTCAGAGAGATAGGGGGAGAACCAGGAGAGAATGATGTCCTTGAGGCCAATGGAACGGAGCATAGTGAGGAGGAGCTGATGATCCACAGTGTTGAATGCTGTGGAGAGATCCAAGAGAATTAGCATGGAGTAGTGACCATTAGATTTAGCTGTTAGAAGATCATTAGAGACTTTAGTGAGGGCAGTTTAAGTAGAGTGTAGAGAGTGAAAACCAAATTGTAGAGGGTCGAGAAGAGAGTTATCTGAGACATAGCGGATAAGTCGGATGTCAACCAGGCATTCCAGGAGTTTAGAGATGAAGGGAAGATTAGAGACAGGTCTATAGTTAGCGGCACAGTTTTGGTCAAGGTATGTTTTTTTTAAGTAATGGCTGTATGATGGCATGCTTAAATGAGGAAGGAAAGATACCGGAAGAGAGAGAGGTTGAATATTTTTGTTAGGTGAGTGGTGACAGCAGGAAAAAGGGACTGGAGGAGATGTGATGGAATGCGGTCACTGGTGCAAGTAGGAGGGTGAGAAGATGCAAGGAGCCTGATTACTTCTTCTGTTACTGGTTCAAAGTCAGAGCGTGAGGTAGATGCAGTGGAGGAGGGAGGGCAGTGCATAGTATGAGGTGATTGGGAGATAATTTCCTGTAGGATATGGTCAATTGTTTCTTTGAAATAATTGGCCAGATTTTCAGCATGGATATCTGTGGTTGGTGCCTGCACTCTTGGGTTGAGTAGGGAAGAAAGTGTCAAAGAGACGTTTAGGATAGTGAGGTGATGAGTGTGTTGAAATAAGTTTGGAGAGGTGAAGGGCAGTGTTGTATTTTTTTAAGCATAAACTTATAATGGATCAAATCTTCGGGTAGATTGGATTTTCTCTACAGACATTCGGCGCACCTGGAGCACCGCTGTAGGAAGCGTGATTACAGCGTGTGCCAGGGTTATCGCAGTCTGTGCCTAGTTGTTCTATGTATAGGAGGAGCAGTATCATCCAGCGCACTTTGAAGTGTTTCATTGTAATGCTTCAGTGCAGAATCGGGACATGAGAGGGAAGAGATAGGGGCCCATGATGACTGCAAGTTCTTTATAAGTTTCTGGGTGTTAATGGCCTCTATGTTTCTAAAAGCGTGGGAAGTGGGGATGACCTGGGCGGGATGGCAGTTCTTGATAGAGAATGATAGAAGGTTGTGGTCAGAGTGCGGGAGAGAGGAGTTTGTGAAATCATCCACTGAGCAAAGTCAGGAGAAGGCCAAGTTGACAGCGATTCCGTCTTCATGCATGGGGGGAGTTAGTATGCTGCGAGAGGCCGAAAGAGGAGGTTAGAGATAAAAGGTGAGAAGCAAATGGTGAGAGGGAAAGAGCAATGGGTATGTTGAAGTCTCCAATGATGAGGGTGGTGATGTCACAGGAGAGATGTATGAAAGCCAGGTGGCAAAGAGATCCAGAAACTGATGGGAGGGGCCCGGAGGAAGATACACCACCGCCACTTGCATGGAGAAGGGGATGTAGAGTCTGACAACATGGACCTCTAAAGAAGGGAAGACAAGTGAGGGTACTTGAGGGATAACCTGAAAGGTACATTTGGGTGATAGGAGCAGACCAATGCCTCCACCTGCAATGTTGTCCGATTTTGGGGTATGAGAGAAGTGTAGTCCACCATATGAAAGAGCAGCAGTAGTGTCTGAATGCTGGATACAGGTTTCAGTAAGAGCCAGAAGGTTAAGAGAATGAGAAAGGAAGAAGTCATGGATGAAGGAGCGTTTATTACACACTGAGCGAGAATTCCAAAGGGCACAATTAAAAGAGATAGAAGTCATGCAGGGAATATTAATAAGATTAGAGGGGTTTCTGAGTGTACACTGCCAGTAAGGAATCCACACCAAGTCTGATGACACCTGCACTCCATGGATGTAGATGGGTTTTTTGCATTCCAACTTTTGTAGAGTGTAAAGTTTTTTGAAGAGTTCAGGTTTTGAAAGTTTGGATCGTTTGAGAGAGTGTGATGTATTAAGTTCTTGTGTTTGGTCGATATGAGACAGAAATCTTGGTAATGTTGATGTTAAGAGCAGTCAAGAGGAGAGCAAAAGAAAGTCTTACAAAGGCAGGAGAATATGTTGGGGAAGGATTAAAGGATTATAGCAGAGATATATGGAGGGGGCAGGATGTGGATCAAAAATTATGTTTAGGAAACATCAGTGGTCCACAGCCAAGATTTTTGGAGGTGACAGTTTGTGCATGAAAGATTACTTGCTGGGAGACATCACGAGTTTAGGACATAGATATATGGATGTGCTGCTTGTGGATTGGATTTTATGTGCATTAATAAATTGGGTGATTAGGACAGAGATGTGTGGATAGGGACAGGCTTTTTTTTATAAATCAGATGTTTTCATTGAAAAGTTTTTCTGTATAAACATTACAAAACAAGACAATACAGTCACAAACTGCCTCCCTCCCACCCCAGCAAAACTTAACAATCCAAGAAATGAAAAAGCGGAAAAAAAAAGAGAAACATGGTTCAGTAAAGAGAGGAGTAACTTAATTGGTTACAAATATTCAGTTTAACAAAATGTAAAGTGAGTTCTGCCAGTTATTGATGTAATGTAAAGGAGAATTCCACTACATATATGAACACAAGTCATATATTTTCTTGTATTACAGGCTTTAGGATTTTAAAATAAACCCAGATGGAATCTCTGTAGTTTTTCTGATGCCAAACCGGATCTGTCAATCCAAGAGCCCCAAAGTTTTTTGAATTTGGTTACTGCATTTCTTATTAAATAAGTATCTCTTTGCAAATTCAGTAGCCAGTTGATCTTATTTATTAATTTGGAGAATTGTGATGATTTGATCAGTTATCCAGTATTGAGCTATAAACTTCCTGGCCGTATACAACATTCAGGAAATAGCGATTTTACAATATTCATCAGTAGCCAAATCTTCAATGTAACCCAATATGCATATCAAAGGTGTGGTGTCTAGTTGTACAAAGTAGACACCATGTATAAAGTCTAATGCGCCTTTCCAAAAGGGCTCGAATTTATGGTAGGAACAGAGCATACAGTTCTGGCAAAATTTAAGAGACCACCACATCAATACCCTGTTATGAGCAGCCCATTCTCCAGACCTGAACCCCATTGAAAATCTCTGGAAGCCATCAAACAAAGAACTGCTTAAATTTTTGCACCAGAAGCAGCGTGAAAGACTGGTGGAAAGCATGCCAAGACGCATGAAAGCTGTGATTAAAAATCATGGTTATTCCACAAAATATTGATTTCTGAACTCTTCCTGAGTTAAAACATTAGTATTGTTGTTTCCAAATGATTATGAACTTGTTTTATTTGCATTATTTGAGGTCTGAAAGTACTGCTTCTTTTATTTAATTTTGACCTTTTCTCATTTTTAGAAAAAAAATACAAAATGTATTGCTTGGAAATTTGAAGACATGTTGTTAGAAGTTTATATACCACAAGAACAAACTGAACATTTGAAGGTGGTCTCTTAATTTTTGCCAGAGCTGTGTGTCATGCTCAACTAAGGTGCTAGATGAAGCATAGTGAGACGCAAGGGAAGTGAAGCACTGCAACTAGGGTAAGATTAAAGGGACACCCTTGAATCTTGCCCTACACAATCCTGAGGTTACTGACCTTCCTAGAAGGGTTCTTACACCTGTTCCAAATCCATGTCTTGCCGTCAGCATGGGCCTGGCTAGAGTGTGGGGAAGCAGGAACGCTAGTCCTGCTCTATAATACAGACACAAAAGGAGACAAACAAAGGTGAAAAACAGCAATCACTCTTGCCACACCCAGACTAAGGAATGGTATATAATGGAGAGGAAGAGTGAAGCAAACCAAAAAAGGGATGAGGAGAAGGATAACACCAATCAAACTTCCAAACAGCAATCTCCTAAACAGCTTCTCTTTCCACGGCTCCAAACCAACTCCAAGGTATAGCAAGCTATCACTGGCAGCTACCCTAGTTAAGAGGTGAGCATTTATACCAGAGGTGAGTGGAGACCTTTCAAAGCTGAAATAACTCAGGACTTAAACTCTAGGAGACAAACAGAATTGTTTATTCCTTGCAACAACAGAGCAAAGGAAATCTTTACAGCTTAAACCTCACAACACCAGAAAAAGGGACATCTGAACAGCTAACTGGAAGGCAAAGTAGAACTATAATGTGCAGTTATGCAAGTGGCTTGATGCTGCAATCTTCCGAACCCTCTCTGTCTCGGCATCCGCTTGACAATATGTAATAAGACTGCTGAGTTTGTCTTACATTTGGCACATACAGTAGCGGATGTCATTGAAACACAATATTCAATAGCATTTTAGGTGCCAGAGAGGACAGATTTTGTAATAGAGATTATGTATAAGAAGATATCATGAGATTAGGACAGAGGTATTGTATGTGGAAGGATCAGGTATCAGGAAATTAGGACAGCAATTTGTGGAGGGGCAGCTTCTGCATCAGAGATTATGTACAGGAAGGCATCAGGAAATTAGGACAAAGATATGTGAAGGGGACTGATTTGGAATTAGATATCATGTATAGCATGTTATCAGATTAGGAAACAGATACATGCAGGGGAGTGTTGTGAACTCCCTTGCTCGGATTTCTGAGCCGAAGCTCCCTCTGCTCCCTCTGGTGGTTACTGAGAGTAGAGGAGCTGGCCAGGTTGATGGATGTTCCCCACCTGACGACGATAATTGGGAACCTGGGATTACTGGCTGGGAGCATATAATTGAGATGGCTGCTCTTGGTGGTTGCTGGTGATTTCCTCTCTGTGCATTTGGACTTCTTTTGTCCCGTGCCTGATCTGCCTGGTTCAGTTAAGTGATACTTTTGCTAATCCTTTGCATCTAATCTGGTTGTGCTTTTTTTTTTGCTTTCTGCTTTGTTGCTAAGGTTCTGCGTTCTCTCTGCTGGGGGCAGCACTGTGCCCTGCTTCATATGTTACAGCTTGTTCAGTCCCCTGCTATGTTAGTGTCTTTTTGCTTTTCTGCCAGTTTACACCAGAGTGCTGATCTAGCGGGGGTGAGGTCATGTGGCCTCAGGTTTTTTGTATATCAGAAGTGTCGGACTTTTTAGGGTTTTGTGCCTGATTGCAGACAGTATCTTTTCTGTCCTGTCCTGTCTAGACAGTTTGGCCTCCACCATTTGCTCAGTCTGTTCTCTGCCTGTGTTTGTGTCTCATCTTGTCTCACCGACAATATATGTTTGGGGGCTATCTATTCCTTTGGGGATCTGCTCCGGGGCAGTTTATATTTCACCTTTCTGTCTTTAGGCTTAGTTAGCTCTCCGGCTGTGCTGAGGCATCTAGGGCATCGTAGGTACGCTCCACGGCTTCTGCTAGTTGTGTTGATAGGATCAGGGGTCTGCAATCCGCTTAGTTACCAAGCTCTCTGGTCTTCTGGTGGCTTAGCCTGTTCCTGTCATCCTCCTCAGTGACCCATTCATAACAGGGGAGATTATGTAGGACATAGATGTATGAAGGGGACTAGTTCTGGATCAGAGATTATGTACAGGAGAGGTATCAGGAGATTAGAATACAGATATGTGGAGGGGATAGATTTTGGATCAGAGATTATTTACATGAAGGTGTCAGATTAGGACCAAGATATGTGAAGGGGACATGTTTTGGATCAGAGAGTATACATAGGAAGCTATCAGGAGATTAGTACAGACATGTATGGATGGGCAGGTTGAGGATTAGAGATTATGTGTTTTTGAGATATTGAGAGATTAGGACAGAGATGTATGGTGAGGAACACATTGTAGACAACTTTTTATGACATTGTTAGAACTTTGAAAAAAATTTGCTGGCCATAGGGTTGCCACTAGCCAGTTAAAGGGGTTTTCTGCTTTCAGGAAAAGTGGACCACAAATACTTTACAATGCCTAAAATAACAAATGGAGTAAGTATTTCCCTTTCCTTGGTCCATCACCAACCGCTGCTTGGGTCACGGTGTTTTGTTTGCAGCAGTCACGGCACATTGATAGCTTGCATCACAGCCGCTGAGCTCTATTGGCGACAGAGGTGGTGCATGCTGTCAATGTGACGTCACCGCTGCAGCCAAAACACTGAGACCTGAGCACGGGCAGAGAGGACAGGCACCTGACCCCGGGGAGGGGGAGTATTTTTTAGTTTAATTATTTTAGAGCATTTGTGGTCCTCGTTCCTGAAAGTGGAAACCCATTTTAAGAATCTGGCAGAGGAGAGGTAGAAAGTGGAGATGGATAGAGATGGAGATGAACCTGGCACCACAGCTGAGGATGGAATAGAGGAGCGTGAGGTTGTTATAGGGGAAGCCACAGAATATGTTGTACTGTGTGTATAGCAGTTTGATAATAAATATTCTGTAAATCCAACCTGTAGTTAAATTACCCTATAACTGTGGAGACTTGCAGAAAATTATAGCACTATAGGAAAATGCATAAAACGTAGCAGTGACTTTCCAATTAATTAGAGAAACCTCTAATCTATGGTGTTAGCTGTAATCTAGAACATTAGCTACAGTAAGCAATGTATTATCTGGAGAAAGTAATCAACAACACAAACTTGCTATTTCTCCCTGTCTGTTGCATTATATTGTAAACCTTGTGACTCGCTGGCATTTTATTGAACATGCTTATTTCAAGCAGTTTATTCTAGTTTATGCTTATGCAACTGTATATTTTTCTGACATTGCAGGCTCTTAACTCCGACGACTACTGTGCCGAAAGCTCTTTAGTTACAGCACCGCAGGTATGATCAATTGAGTTCTGTACAAACCTGTAGGTGGCTAGCCATGGCTCAGCACACAGCTGCAAATGGCAGCATTTTAGGTCACCACTACCCTGCAAGCGGTAACATTTTTGGTGTTCTCGGAACTATTAAAGATAGTTGTTTAATGTCGCTGTAAAGATTGAGACCATTTCTAACTAAGCATGTAATTTAGTGAAGGTTAATGCCAAAGAACACAGCTACAAAGTACATTACACAAGGCAATTATTTCTCACTCCCAGTCCTTGTGATCATTTACTTTTCCCCTCATGCAATTTAGCAAAAGTCACACATGTAAGAGGAGCATTATTGCCCATGAAATGTATAGTCGGTTTGATGGAAGTCCATGAAAAGAAAAATACTTTGACTTTAGACAGCTTAGAAAGGACAATCGTTACTATGCATTTCTCTATTGTCCGAAGATGTATTGCTGTCATTCTTTTCAATATTAAAAAAAAAAAATCTTGAAATATTGCAGTTTTCACACTGAGCCTCCCGGTAGGCTGACACTTCCATTTTTCAGAGATCACTTCTAAAGCCTGACATTTCCAGTTTTTTGCAGACTCACTTCTAAAGCCATTATCATCACAGACAGGATTATAATAATAATATTTATTTATATAGCGTAAACATATTCCTATTCCGCAGCGCTTTACAGTTTAACAGTTTCAAAACACAAGTCATAAGTAACAACATTAACAATACAATAATTAAAGCAAAATAGGACGACCCTGCTCGTGAGAGCTTACAATTAGGGATGGGCGAGTCTACTCGCTAGGACTCGTTACTCGGCGAATAGTAAGGCTACTTTCACACATCAGGTTTTCGGCGTCAGGCGCGATCCGGCGTCGTGCCGGAATGCCGGATCCGGCAAATGTTTTGTAAAACCTGATGTGCCGGATCCGGTTTTCTGCCGGATCCGTCTTGTTCTTGACAGATAAAACCGGATCCGTCTCATCCGGTTCATCCGTTTTTCTATCCGTTTTTTGACGGATTACGCCGGATCCGGTTTTTAAAATTGACCCTTGTGGCCTTCCGAACGGGATTGGCTACTGGAAAATTATATATAGCGTGTTCCTACAGCCCTTCTTTGACAGGTTGTAGAGGAGAAAGTGCAGGTTGGAGAGAAGAGCAAGCTACTGGCGAAGATGGATGTCATTGGAAATATTACCACTAGAAGTTCTGTGACGGTTTCAGTAATGAGGGACAATTTTGCACTATACTTTATGTCACCTCAAGGCAGAGTACACTGGCAGGATGACAGAGTGTGAAAGATTTGTGCCCTAACCAAACTTGTGTACCTTCTGGACCAACAGTATATACCTTTGCCAACCAAAGTTGGCTATCTTGTCATGGTCTCTATTTTTAGCTTTAGGCCACAGGTGTGTACCTGGTTGTGTTTTATGCAAAGTATTTCACCTTTTAACAAAAGTTGTGTACATTGTTAGGAAATCACCAACAATAAACACAACTTTTCAGGTGAAATACTTTGCTTCAAACACAACCAGGAACACAACTGTGGCAAAAAGCTAAAATTTACCCACAGTTATATACCTGGTTTTGAATACCTTTTTACCTTTTAAATACCCTGTATTTAACCTTTTTTTTAAACATATTTCGCCGCAGAAAGAAATGACAGACAACCAGTGTAAACAATAATTTAACTTTTATTTAAAATATTTTTTTTTGTGTAAACTGTTTTTAAAGTTAAAAAAACTTTTTTAATAAAGGTTTGAAACCAACCAAATGGGCATTTTTATTACAAAAAAAACATTATAACTCGGTGTAGTGTGGGGTGGAAATACTGCTGGAGGGGCTGCGGGACACTTCGACAATGGGAGTGTGGAGAGAGGACTGGGATCGTGGTGGGGAAGGAACAGTTAGAGGTGATGGTGTGGAAAAAGATACAGAATGGGTGGACATGTGGGAGGCAGAAGAGGTGGTGGGCGGTGGAGTGGAGGGTTGGGCAGGGACTGTAGGAGCAGATGATGTTGATGGAAAGTTGTATGGGGAAGGAGTTTGGTACGGGGAAGGAGTTTGGTACGGGGCAGGTTGCTGGAAGTGGGGAGATGTCTGGTACTGGGGAGGTTGCTGGTACTGGGAAGGTTGCTGGTACTGGTGAGGTTGCTGGTATGTAATAGGAGGGGGAGGATGGAAAGTGGCTGGAGGGGGTGCAGATGTAATAGGAGGGGGAGGATGGAAAGTGGCTGGAGGGGGTGCAGATGTAATAGGAGGGGGAGGATGGAAAGTGGCTGGAGGGGGTGCAGATGTAATAGGAGGGGGAGGATGGAAAGTGGCTGGAGGGGGTGCAGGTGGAGGAACTACAGTGGTGGGAGGTGGAGGTTGGGAGGTAACCTGCTGTAGAGCACCGTGGCACGAATGCATTACATGCATCTGCTGGGTAGGAGATAGTGTTGCCATGCGCTCCACAACAGACCTGAAAAAGGTGTGGTTTGGCGAAGATCTTGCTTCTGAATGCATGGTTTGCAGAAGTGTCTTCACCTCCAGAATGCTGGAGTTGATCTGCTGAAAGCCTGCGGAGATTTGCTCTGACAAGACTTTTAGACAGTTCTGGAAAGATGCATTCAGATGCAAGAACTCTGGCGCATAACTCTTTTCCTGACCCCTCTGCCGCTGCCGCCCAGTACCCGCAGGTGTACTAGAGGTGGCAGGGGCAGAAGGGTGGGGTAAAGGGAAAGCGATCTCCTCACCAGCAGCTTCATGTAATGTAGGCGGCCACGATGCTCCTGTGCTGGTGGATGGGACAGATGGGTCGAATGTGTGGGAAGGCTGGGAAGGTGCAGATGTACCGGGGCGGTCGAAGTGTCCCTCGGTGCCGGTCTCCTCAGGGATCGCCTCAGAAGAGTCCAATCGTGCAGGCTCCCGAGTGCTGCTCACCGTGCTGTGGAATAAAGAGAAAAAAAAACAATTAAAACACTGACATGGTATGGCCCTGGCTGAAAAAAAAAAATTACATCTAACATTTTTTTTCACATGTGGTGTGTAATATTTACCTTCTAGTGACCATTGTTTCCCGGAGGAACGACAGGGCTTGTGCGTACTTGTACTTGCTCCTGCGTCCTCCAGATCCACTCGGGGCCCGCATCTCTTTATTGAACTCCTTCTTGAAACGATCCCTCACAGACCGCCACCGATTCACAATTCTGTTCCCTGAAACGAGAAAGGAGTGGTTAGTATACAACATCAGTGTTTCACAAACTCCAGTCCTCATGGTCCCCAGGGGTCATGTTTTCAGGATTTCCATAGTAAATAGAAATCCTGAACACATGATCCGTGGGGACCACGAGGACTGGAGTTCGGGAAACACTGGTTTACATCAAGCAACCGGTACTGTATATACTTACGCTCTTTAATCTGGGCCCGAACATCGAGGTCCTCCCAGCGGCCCACAAGGAGCGAACAGATTTCCTCCCAGAGTCGTCGGGTAACGATAAGGTCAGCGTGGCGGCGGTCAGCCATATTCCAGAGCGGCTCCCTTTCTCTGACGAGATCGATGAGGTGGTCCACATCGAGTCCTCCATCCTCACCGTCAGAGTCGGGAGCACGGTGTGAAGGCTGTTAAAGAAAAAGACAAAAATAACATAATTAGCCTCCACAAAAGAAATGAAATAAAAAGTGCAAAAAAACAAAGCAAAAATATTTATACTTACACGCTGGTGACCGCCGCGTTGCGGTCGCCGACGACCCTGGGAGGCACTGCGAGGACCTCTTGGCCGAGCACCAGATTGGGAAGACTAGAGAAGAAAACAAAAAATGTTATGTCTTTGGATGTAGGCATTTGTTTGCTGTGTGTGGTCTGCAGAACATTGTTTTCTATGTGTTGTGTGTAGTGTGATGTTGTGTTTCTGCGTTTGATGCAAAAAACTTACCAATTGTGAGCCCACTCCAGGTGTCTGTCCACCCCTTCCTTCTTCTTCTGGGAGCTCCTCTTCATCTTGTGAATCCTGTTTTGAAATAAAAGGCAATGAATAGACATATATTACAGAGATGATGGATTTTGGAAATAAAAACTTACCGTCAAATGCTGACGATGCGAGGGAGGACTCCCAGAAGATGATGTGCTGTCTTCCTGGTGGCCACACTCCATGCCTGTGGGTGGTGTTCCACCTGCTGCCATTGCTGCTGCTGCTGCATCTATTGGGCGGCTGTTGAATAAAGAGAAACAAAGGGCCAATGAATATCTTGATATTCAATAGCCCTAGTTTGGAGGAATGGGGGATTTGATAATTACCGTCTCTCATCTGCTGCTGGCCTCCCCTCCTCAGCATGTTCCATTTGCTGCTCCATTTGGGGTGGTGGTGGTGCTGATGGTGCTGCAGTGGTCTCCTGCCTTCTCCTGCTGCGCTTGGTTGCTTTCTTGGGTGGCATGTTGGGTGTGGTTGTGGGTCCCACTGTCTTGCTTTTATATATGTCTTGTGGGCAGAGCTATTGAGCATGTTCAGACCAAAAAAACCGGATCCGGCCACCGGATCCGGCTTTCGCCGGATCAGGCGCATTGCGGCGCTCATAGGCTTTCATTGTGTGAAAAAGACGGACGCGCCGGATCCGGCGTGTCCGGCTTTTTCGCCGGAGACAAAAAACGTTACAGTAGCCATTTTTTCCAGACGCGACACATTGCCGGATCCGGCGAAAACCGGATGAAACGCATGGCCATCCGGCGCGATCCGGCGCAAATGCAAGTCAATGGGGGGGAAACCGGATCCGGCATTGCATTTCGCCGGATCCGGTTTCTGTCAAAAGCGCCGGATCGCGCCTGACGGCGAAAACCTGATGTGTGAAAGAGGCCTAAGGGACTCGCTGGACTCGTTACTCGGCGAGTCTCCCAGTGATTACTCGCACAGTAACGAGTCCAATGCATGTCAATGGCAATCCTAGTTTTGTCAGAGTTTTTTTTTCTCACTCGCTAGACTCGCTATATCACATCGCTGTCAACAGCGAGTCTGAGCGAGTCTGAGCGAGTCTACGATTCCGAGTCCTGTATACTGGATTCGGGACTCACTTATACAGAATCTGTTATGTTCCTACAAGTTTCCAAGACAGCGTATGTCAACACACAGCGATTGTGAGCGAGTCTGAGCGAGTCTACGAATCCCGAGTCCTGTATACTGGATTCGGGACTCGCAAATATAGAATCTGTTATGTTCCTACAAAGCTTCCGAGACAGCCTAGCGTGTTAGGTCAGAAAACTTTTTTAGATGGACAAGCATGTTAGCCAATCATATTCAGTTATGTTGGTTGTGGCAGGACTATGATTGGCTTCTGTCCATCGTGATGCCTATGTCATGTATGAGAGGCGAGGCTGTATATAAGCCTTTTCCACCGCCATTTCCTCTACATTCCTGAGAGATCTGAGATAGAGCAGGGTGAGGTAGATGCTTGAGCAGATCATAGGGATTGTCAGTTAGTGTAGGGAAACTTCAAGATTCCTTATATTAAACACAAACAGCTCTTCTGAGAGCTACCAGGAGGACAGAGGAGTACTGTGTAGACTGTAGGCAGGCAGGCAGGGAGGATCAAGCCTTACAGTGCAGTGCACAGTGCAGGGACTAGTGTGCAGCTTCACTGCTAGGTGAAGCACACACACTTACCCCGCCAGCAAGTGACGCCTACAGCACCACCTAACTCCATCTCGGTGACTGTGCATTTGTCAACAATGTCACAAAAACCACAATTTCCCAAAAAAGAGGTTGCAAAGGGACGAGGTCGTGGCCGTAGCAGTGCAGGGAACATCACTTGAGCGATCTCCCTCCAGGCTGTAGTCCGCTGGATGTTATGCCCATAGGCAGGGTCAGTGGGGAGCCAAAGCAGGGGCCGAGCCTCCACCAGATCAATCAACTGCAGCGTGTTGACAGTGACACGGGCCATGATTGCTCTGTATTGCTCTGTGTGTGTGTGCGTATGTCAACTCGACTCGGATTATTTCCTGTTTGCTCAAAGCATGGTGTGTGCTAGAGAAAATCGCTTCCCTCGCCTCATCGGCGCTAAATAAGACAAACAAATGCGAATTTGGACTCGGACACAGCAGCAACAAACTGTTGCGAGTGGGGTTTACAAATCGCCAATGCAAGCGCTTTCCGAGACACATCTGCGATTTGTAAATCGCACATTACTCGCTAAGACTCGCTTCCCCATTCATTAACATTGGACTCGCTAGACTCGCAACGAGTAGCGAGTCCCGGGCTCGGACTCGCTAGAGTCAAGCGATTCCGAGTAATTTAGGACTCGCCCATCACTACTTACAATCTACAATGAGGTGGGGGAGATACAAAGTACAGGTGTGTATTTACAATGATGGTCCAGCCATCTTGAGGGAGTGCGGAATGGATGGAGATAATGAATGGGCTACAAATGCACACTTACACATAGAATGACTTTGATTAGTGAACGTGATAGGCCGCTCTGAACAAATGTGTCTTGAGGGAGCGCCTGAAACTATGCACATTGTGGATAGTCCTGATTTCTTGGGGTAGAGCATTCCAGAGGATTGGCGCAGCGCGGGAGAAGTCTTGGAGTCGGGAGTGGGAGGTACGGATTAGTGCAGAGGTTAGTCGAAAGTCGTTTGCAGAGCGCAGCGGTCGGTTAGGCCGATAGACAGAAATGAGGGAGGAGATGTAGGGGGGTGCTGCACTGTGCAGAGCTTTGTGGGTGAGAACAAATACTTTGAATTGGATCTTATAATGAATGGGCAGCCAATGTAAGGACTGGCGAAGAGCAGACACGTCCGAGTACAGATTATCCAGATAGATGACCCTAGCTGCTGCATTAAGTATGGACTGGAGAGGGGATAGTCGAGTAACGGGGAGGCCAATTAATAGAGCATTGCAGCAGTCCAGGCGGGAGTGGATCAATGATACAGTGAGGGTTTTTGTTGTTTCCATGGTGAGGAAAGGGTGGATTCTAGAGATGTTCTTTAGGTGTAAGCGGCAAGAGTGGGCAAGAGATTGTATATGGGATGTGAAGGAGAGATTGGTGTCAAACATAACACCCAGACAGCGCGCCTGCTGCTGGGGTGTTATTATAGTGCCACCCACAGAGAGGGAAATGTCAGATTTAGGGAGGTTAGTAGACGGGGGGAGCAGAATAAGCTCAGTTTTGGAGAGGTTGTGTTTCAGATAGAGAGCGGACATGATATTGGAGACTGCGGACAGACAGTCACTGGCGTTCTGTAGTACAGCGGGGGTAAGGTCGGAGAATGACGCATATAGTTGTGTGTCATCAGCATAAAGATGGTACTGAAAGTCAAATCTGCTGATAGTCTGTCCAATTGGGGCCGTGTAGAGAGAGAAAAGAAGGGGACCAAGGACTGAGCCCTGAGGTACCCCAACAGCAAGAGGAAGAGGAGATGACGTGGAGCCAGAGACAAAACACTGAAGGAGCGGTCAGAGAGATAGGAAGAGAACAAGGAGAGAGCAGTGTCCTTAATGCCTAGTGACTGGAGACTAGTGAGTAGGAGATGGTGGTCAACAGTGTCAAAATCTGCAGATAGGTCAAGAAGAATGAGCAGAGAGTGGTCACCGTTACGTTTTGCTGTCAGAAGGTCATTGATTATGGTCACAATCATCGTCCTGCACAAGGACCTTTGCATTGGTTACAGGACATGCCCACAACTGTCATATATCTAAATCCTATTAACCTGCAGGTATGGGGTTAATCTGCATGTTAATAGCATTACATTGCAGTACGATCACCATACTGAAAGCGCAGATTTCAGAGAACATTAATTTTTTCTTCATAGCATGGTAGTCTCTTGCTTTCAGTCATAAAGGCTGCCCGCAGCAGCTGCAAATGTAAGGAAGGGCCAGGACTATGGTCATGGCCAGGCATGCTAGAGCATCAGCGTCCAGGCCTTCCCTCACAGAAAAGGAAAGTCCACTATTCAGCGTACCTGCATCTCCAGGTTCAAGTCCCTCTGGGCACTTCCCAAGCAGCGAAAACCCCTCTCCGAGGCGACTTCCAATAACAGAGACCCAGTCCATGGAAAATTGAAAGCATTAAGAACTACTAAAGGAGGCAGAAAAAAGAAAAAGTATTATTCCATGCCCTTACACAGTCATCTCTCAATACAAAGTGAGAGTCAGCTTTAATCACTAGCCAACACTTAGATTGACAGCTCTCTTAACAGCGCATCTATGCAAAGCAATACATGAATCATAGTGTTGGGGCATGATTATAGCCGCCGTTCACACTATTTTGAGCGATCTGCACGGGACATTTCTATGACTGAAAGCCGGAGACTCCCAGGAGGAAAAAGTTAATTTTCTCCCTGCAGCTCTGCTTTCAGTTAGGCGAAAGAACAGAAGTGTCATGTAATTTACCTGCAGTTTAACCCTTATATTTGTAGATTAATAGCTTTTGGGGACATGTCAGGTTCTTTTTTTAAGCAAGTCTCTGAACTATTACTCAGCAGCAGCTCAGGAAAGGTGGCTGACATTGCGGATTTTTTGCAATGCTCAAACCATTGTCATCAACCTTGGTTACTTTATGGAAAAATTGTATTATTTTATGATTGAGGTAATGCTGTCATGTAAGGTCTAGGCCTTGTTCAGAGACAATCTGAGTGTAAACTTGTATCTAAACCTTTTATGTATTATACTCTTTTGGTAAATTAGATTTTTATATTGAATGTTTAATAGTTATAGAATTCCATTAGAAAATAATGTTCTTATTTTATAAAGTCCTGTTATATAAAGGCTGGAACCGTGAACTGATGCTGAGACTTTTACCTAACCTTGAGAATCTAAGAGCATCTTTGTAGAAAAAAGAAAAGTTACTGATGATCCCAAGTGATAGCTACAAGTAGACTGAACAAGAACTTGCTTTCGTATGATCAGTCTCAGAGTGAAAAAGGAGAAAGCCGAAAGGGGAGAGGTTAACAGATTGATGTACTGTAAGTGGATAGATCCGTAGACATTTTTGTTAGTTTAGATCAGAATAGGGAAAAGAATGAATTTCCCTCTAGAACGCTCACACTTGTTCAATTACTTTAGATTAGTAACAGGATTCATTTCACTCTAGCAAAGTCACAATGGTGAAATAATTCTTATGGCAAAAAGAACTTGTTTCGGAACGGTGCTCAAAAACACTAAGGACTCCTATCACTCTCACATCGGTACCATGGTGTTTGCAAACAGGAGGTTCCTACAAGATTTTTTTGACTTCATATTTTAGTTGTGTTAAAAAGTGGGCACAAGCCTAAAAACAAAGATAAAAATGTGTCAAACAAATTGCTTGACAAAATGTTTGTTTTGTAACCTATTTATGCAAGTTTTAATGGAGTTCGTTTTGAAGCCTTAAAGCGGTCAGGTCTCTGGATATGAGACATCATCTGAAGCATGTCCCGATGATGTCCACTTTCAGTCCTCTGACCACTGCAGCTAATCACAAGCCTCAATGGCCAGGAGAGTAAAGAACAGGATATCACTTATTTTATCCTGTTTTAAATCCCTGCTATTTAAAAAAAAAAAAATGTTTTTGAAAGTAGAAAAACCCCTTAAGGTGATCTTTTAGTCTAGATGATAGGAAAAATAGATTTTTCTTTATATTTTTCATGCATTTAATGTGGAGAACATATCTGCAAATCAATTTAGTTCAATTCACAATATTAAAAAATATATAGCACCTTATAGGTAGTGATCCCCGACGCGCGTTCGATGCTCGGACAGCGTAGAGCACAATGGAATGATCTTCGACGCGCGCTCGGTGCTCGGACCACATGGCGCACAATGGAACATTTCGTTGGCCTTGTGTGCGTCTACGTTTTTTAGCTTTTGGATTAACCTTCTCAATAGATGGTCATTTTTGGGGGCAGCATTTAGAAAAACAGTCTTTAGTATTATGACCCTTAGTAATCACACTGAGCAGAGATCTAATTTGGGAATCTATACATATTAATCACAAAATGTGTGACTGTCTCACAGTCAGACTGCTCTAGTTGTCCAGAGCAACCAATCAGAGCTCAGCTTTCACTTTACCTCAGCAGCTTGAATGCTGAAACCTGCACTCTAATTGCTATGGGCAATGTTTGTTGAACGTCGAGGAAACTGGACACTAACAAAGTTATTTGTGAATTTTAGAAGTATAAAAATTTGTGCAGATGTATAAAAAAATAGAGAGATTATAAGTCACATACATATTGTCCTAAAAAAATGTCTGTCTTTTCGACAGAATTTGGTTACTGAATTTTTTTGACAATCGCATCACTCGTAAAATGCAAAATTTGCAAAAAGAATGTAAAATTCTCCCAGACGCCACATCGAGGTGTAGGATTTAAAAATACTGTCAAGTTCTGCTGTAACGATGCTTACGGCGATTCCTCACCAATTATTGACAAAGCATTATCCTACTGTAGCAAAGTATGACCTATCCATAGGAACTAGATCGGTGGGGAGACTTCCACTAATTGACAGAAGAGGGTACTTGTGTTCTTAAAGAGAATGTGTTTGCATGATTTTCTAATGTAATGTAAAGTACAGACATGGCTGTATGGGGCTGTAATACAGATTATATTAATATCTTTGGTGAAAAATTCTACTTTATGGTTCTTCTTTAATCACCATTTGAAGTTTTCTGCTTATTTGATTTTAGGGCACGTGGCAGGAATGTACACAGGGTCTTCTCCTTCCTGTCTTTGGCCCTTCTGCCTGCCTCTGGTCTGTGAATGACCTGCCTCCTCTGATTGAAATCTCAGCAGTGATCTATCATTCACAGACCTGAGGCAGGCGGAAGGGCCGGGGAATCAAAGACCAGAGGCAGGCAGAGGAGCTGGGGTATCACAGACCAACAGACCAGAGGCAGGCAGAGGGGCCTTGGAATCACAGACCAGAGGCAGGCAAAGGGGCCGTGGAATCACAGACCAGAGGCAGGCAAAGGGGCCAAGGAATCACAGGCCAGAGGCAGGCAGAGGGGCTGAGGATTTGTTAGGAAGAGTACCAGAGCAGGGGTACCTTTTACACGCCGGTTCTAGAACTGCTGAGGCTGTCACCCATGTTACAGGGGGGAAGATCTAGAGTGCTAGACGAATCGGGTCATGTGACTGGGGAAGATGAGGCAGGATTGTATAGCACTGTGTGCAGGGAAAAGGGCAGAGCTCATGCGGGAAAGCTGAGTGGCAGGACAGGCGCTATGACTGCTGAGAAGGCAGAGCTTCTCGTTTGCACAAGCTGTCCCTACAGACCCCCTGAAGAGAAATTGATGGCTGATAGGTGACCAATTGACAGCTTCCCATCTCTCTTCTCTCCTGGAGGTGACTCAGGTCCCACGCCATAGACCGTGCCATTGGTAGAATGCCGCAAGGAACTCTTGGCTAGGCCAAGACCTATTATACAAGGAATTGAGGGTAAACTGATTAAATTTGCTGATGACACAAAGCTAGGAGGGATAGCTAATACTAGAGAAGAGAGAGAGAGGATTCAAAAAGATATAAATAAACTGGAGAAGTGGGCAGCAACTAACAGAATGGTTTTTAACAGGGAAAAATGCAAAGTACTACATCTGGGCAATAAAAATGAAAAAAGCATATACAGAATGGGAGGAATAGGCCTAAGCAACACCACATGTGAAAAAGACTGGGGTATACTAATAGATCACAGACTGAATATGAGTCAACAGTGTGATGCAGCAGCAAAAAAGGCAAATGCAATTCTAGGATGTATTAACAGAAGCATACAGTCTAGATCACGTGAAGTCATTATTTCCCTCTACTCCTCTTTGGTCAGACCTCATCTGGAATATTGTGTCCAGTTTTGGGCACCACATTTTAAAAAAGACATCAACAAACTGGAGCAAGTTCAGAAAAGAGCAACCAGAATGGTGACCGGTCTGCAAACCCTGTCTTATGAGGAAAGGTTGCAGGATTTGGGATTGTTTAGCTTGCAAAAGAGAAGACTGAGAGGAGACTTAATAGCTGTCTACAAATATCTAAAGGGCTGTCACATTGTAGAAGGATCAACTTTATTCTCATTTGCACAAGGAAAGACTAGAAGCAATGGGATGAAACTGAATGGGAGGAGACACAGATTAGATATTAGAAAAAACTTTTTGACAGTTAGAGTGATCAATGAGTGGAACAAGCTGCCACGA
This sequence comes from Dendrobates tinctorius, assembly GCF_039654945.1. Taxonomy (NCBI): domain Eukaryota; kingdom Metazoa; phylum Chordata; class Amphibia; order Anura; family Dendrobatidae; genus Dendrobates; species Dendrobates tinctorius. The sequence continues at coordinate 3,781,433 of NW_027361743.1, read as the reverse complement.
GAAGTGGTGAGTTCTCCTTCAATGGAAGTCTTCAAACAGAGGCTAGACAGACATCTGACTGGGATGATTTAGCAAATCCTGCTTTGAGCAGGGGGTTGGACCAGATGGCCCAGGAGGTCCCTTCCAACTCTACGATTCTATTCTATTCTATGACTTGCACACACCGCGGAGCGAGAGCTTGTTACGGTGGTACTCACATTGGACCGTAAAGTACATAGGTACGGGAAATCTACCCGCTTCCCAGAGTCTTTGACGAGACATCACGTGCCGCTGTTGTTGGTGCCATCGTTGGACCCCCGGCTGCCAAAGACTTCATCTGAACCTCACGTGCCGCTGTTGCCAGTGGCACCATTGGAACCCTGATACGCTGCACACCAGAAGACTACAGTTTGATACATTTTTTCCCTTTTCTTTCTGAACTATCGTTTGTCCCTGTCTATCCAGTTCCGAACTCCCTTTCCCGTCCTTTGTCCTATCATACCACTCAGTGCACTGTTACTCCATGCATGGAGTGTATTTGGAGTTTATAAAATCCTGTTAACTTTTGATCTGTCTCCTGTCTGTGGCGATATCCCGCGTTCCTGCGATTTCTACAGAATCACAGACTAGAGGCAGGCGGAGGGGCCAGGGAATCACAGACCAGAAGCAGGTGGAGGGGCTGGGAAATCACAGACCAGAAGCAGGTGAAGGAGCTGGGGAATCACAGACCAGAGGCAGGTGGAGGAGCTGGGATATCACACAGATCAGAGGCAGGCAGAGCGGCCAGGGAATCACAAACCAGAGGCAGGCAGAGGGGCCGGGGAATCACAGATCAGAGACAGGTGGAGGGGCCAGGGAATCACAGATCAGAGGCAGGCGGAGGGGCCAGGGAATCACAGACCAGAAGCAGGTGGAGGGGCTGGGAAATCACCAACCAGAAGCAGGTGGAGGGGCTGGGGAATCACAAACCAGAAGCAGGCGGAGGAGCTGGGGAATCACAGACCAGAGGCAGGCAGAGGGACCGGGGAATCACAGATCAGAGGCAGGCGGAGGGGCCAGGGAATCACAGACCAGAAGCAGGTGGAGGGGCTGGGAAATCACCAACCAGAAGCAGGTGGAGGGGCTGGGGAATCACAAACCAGAAGCAGGTGGAGGAGCTGGGGAATCACAGACCAGAGGCAGGCAGAGGGACCGGGGAATCACAGACCAGAGGCAGGCAGAGGGGCCAGGGAATCACAGACCAGAGGCAGATGGAGGGGCTGGGGAATCACAAATCAGGGGCAGAGGATCTGGGGAACCACAGACCCGAGGCAGGCGGAGGAGTTGGGGAATCACAGACCAGAGGCAGGCGGAGGGGCCGGGGAATCACAGGTCACACACGTGGATGGACCAGGGAATCACAGACAAGAGGCAGGTGGAGGGGCCAAGGAATCACAGACCAGAGGCAGGCGGAGAGGCAGGGAATCACAGACAGGGAGGAAAAGATCCAGTGCACAGTCCAGCTCCTGTACACCAAAATCTAATTATCAGAAAACTTCAAATGGTGATGAAAGAAAAACAACAGAGCAGATTTCTTCACCAGTGGTATCAATTTAATTTATATTACAGCCCTACTGGTATACAGCCGCGTCTTTACTTTAAATTGCCAAATCGTGCTGACAGGTTCTCTTTAAAGAAAATTGGATAAATCCCTTCATGTAAACCAGTGTTTCCTTAAAATGGTAAATGGTGTATTACTCTGGCTTTTATCTGTCTATGTGGGTTTTCATCATTTTGAAATAAAGAAGTTACCATTTTAATGAAATGCTGAATTCTGTGATAGGGTTTATCCAATTTGCTTGCTGGCCTTCAGGCTCCTTGCACTCTGTTTGCTGACGATGACGACTGAGAACTTTAACTTATTGCCGGGTAAAAACATATATCACCTTGTTGTACTTTTGTCTTGAATATGAATAGAGCGACAGGCATATGCTGCTCCATTTAATGCTTTTGGGACTGCCAAAGATTGGAGAACCCAACGCTCGGCCATGTACTCCAGTCCTATAGACTTAAAATGAGATGGTAGTGCAGTTCCATCTATGTAGAAGAACCCAGTTTCCTATTCTGAAGATTGGTGGCTGTTTCAGTGGTTGAAACTTCACTGAGCTGAATTGTCACCATAATTCCCCTTCGTAGATGCCAAATAATGTTACTATGGTTTTAAAAGATTTAAGACAAAAACAAATACGGCAATTACAGTAATTTTGCAACAAAATATTGATGTTGTTTTTCATTTTCAACTGTTCTTCTTGCAATAAATAATATTAGTGTTAAATAATATCGCATAATATTAACTTATGCGGGCTAGTAAAGACAAGGTTTTTTTATTCAATTTTTTATTTAAATTAAAGCGGTTGTACCACTTTTATGCAGTGGGTACGGAAAGTATTCAGACCCCTTTAAATTTTTCACCCTTTGTTTCATTTCAGCCATTTGGTAAATTCAAAAAAGTTCATTTTTTTTCTCATTAATGTACACTCTGCACCGCAACTTGACTGAACAATAAATTGAAATGTAGACATTTTTGCAAATTTATTAAAAAAGAAAAGCTGAAATATCACATGGGCATAAGTATTCAGACCCTTTGCTCAGTATTGAGTAGAAGCCCCCTTTGAGCTAGTACAGCCATGAGTCTTCTTGGGAACGATGCAGCAAGTTTTTCACACCTGGATTTGGGGATCCTCTGCCATTCTTCCTTGCAGATCCTCTCCAGTTCCGTCAGGTTGGATGGTGAGAGTTGGTGGACAGCCATTTTCAGGTCTCTCCAGAGATGCTCAATTGGGTTTAGGTCAGGGCTCTGGCTGAGCCAGTCAAGAATGGTCACAGAGTTGTTCTGATGCCACGCCTTTGTGATTTTAGCTGTGTGCTTAGGGTCATTGTCTTGTTGAAAGTTGTACCTTTGGCCAAGTCTGCGGTCCAGAGCACTCTGGAAGAGGTTTTCATCCAGGATATCTCTGTACTTGGCCACATTCATGTTTCCTTCAATTGCAACCAGTCGCTACCAAACATTCCACACATGTGCACACTGATGACACATGGATGACATCCGTATGTCATCGATATGACAGATACAGGCTCCTGATAATCAGTGGTACGTTTTGCGCTGTTCCCCAGTGCCAGAAGCTGAAGACCGCCCTCATCATTTTCCCCTGCTCACACTGCAATCAGCGCTAGCTGGGAAGAATGTTGAGAGTTGTATTCAGCTGATAACAGTGAGAGCAGGCAGCGGCTGATGAGAGTATTCATCAGCTGCCGCCTGAACTATAAATAAATTACTAAAAGACCCTGTATTTTTGATAACCAGACAGGCAAAACTGACAGTTGGGGGCTGCAACCCTCAGCTGTTAGCGTTAGCAAGGCTGGTTACCAAGAATAGAGGGGTCCCCACGGCATATTTTCAATTATTTAAATAAATAATTAAAAAAAGGCGGGAGGTCACCCCAATTTTTGACAACCAGCCTTGATAAAGAAGACAGCTGGGGGCTGGTATTCTCAGGCTTGGGAAGGGGCCATTGATATTCGCTTCCCCAGCCTAAAAATAGGCCACAGCCACCCAGAAAAGGCATATCAATTAGATGCACCAATTCTAGCACTTTGCCTGGCTCTTCCCACTTGCCTTATGGCAGTGGAATTTGGGGTTCATATCTGTTATGTTGATGTCAACTTTGTATTGTGAGGTGACCTCAAGACCATGGGTTAGTAATGGAAAGGCACCTATAAGACACCTATCCATTAGTGATACTATAGTTGTATTGTAAATAAACACGCAGAAAGTATAAAGTCCTTTATTTGAAATAAAAGCAAAACACACTTCTTTTTTATATAAAAATAACCAACACAGTTATACTCACCTAGCGCACAATTCATTGAAGCCCTCATCTCCTGTAATAAAACAAAAATAACAAACAACCATATCCCTTACCTGTCCGTGATTTTGTCCCACGCTGTAATCCAAGTCTGGGGATAAATAGTTTTCAACCTGGACAGTGCCAAGATGCGACCGTTCAGGCTGAGAATTACTGATGAACCGCATTTGTCAGTTTTGCCTGGCTGGTTATCAAAAGTACAGGGGAGCGCACACCATTTTTTTATTCTTTTATTCATAGTGTAGCTGGCGGCTGATGAATAATCCTATCAATCACCACCTGATCTCGCTGTTATCAGTTGAATATAACTCTCTTCCACGCGCCGGTACGTGTGATACTGATGTGGCACACGGTTGCCACACACGGAAACTGATATCCCTGGTCCGGGTTTTATATCAAGATGTGTGAAACAGCCCTAAAAGAGACCTGGAGAAGTTTGCAAAAGAAGAGTGGTCCAAAATTCCAGCTGAGAGGTGTATGAATCTTGTTGATGGTTATAGGAAATTATTGATTGCAGTTATTTATTCCAAAGGGTGTGCAACCAAATATTAATTTGAGGGTACCAACAATTTTGTTTTGGCCCATTTTGGGGGTTTTGTATGAAATTATGTCCAATTTGTAATTGTCCCAACACACAAAGGAAATAAACAAGTGTATAACAAAACATGTGTAATTGCAATAATTTTCTGGGAGAAATACCGGTACTTCATTTTCTGGAACAATTTCAATGGTGTCCTCATTATGAAAATGCCTTTTCAGATCATAGTTACAGCCCTGAAGGTTGCAAATTTTATCTACACCCATGAGATCAAAATCCTTAAGAACGTGATGATTCTACAGAGTAAGGTTAATAAACAAATGTCAAAACGCTGTCATTTCTGCATCAACATATGGCATAATCTCAACAGATATACTGTAGTAGATAAAAAAAGATATGGATTTTATTTTTTTTATCAGAGCCAGCTAATAAGTTAAGGTCCCCAGTCTTCAGTATATTGATAGAATTAAGCCACAACTCTCCCACGTCGTCTAGAAGGATCTCACAAGGCGTGGAACATATTTATGTATACAAATGTAGCGCCGTGTCCTAAGATAGATTTTTCTCTAAAAGTGCAGTGTGGTCAATTCCTCAAAGAGGCAAAACTGCATAGATTCTGCAAGGAGGAGAACAAAAAAATCAATAGAAACCTGCTCTGAATGATGTCAGACAGTCAACTGAGTATTACACGTTCACGACTTTTTATAGGAAAGAACCTTCACAAATATTTAACTTTACCCGACATTGGCATTCGCCATGAATCGCGGGCCGTGTGATATTAAATGGCCACATTTTAACGTTGTTTATTGCTTTATTGTTTATTGCTTTTCAATATTTAGTGTCTTCTGTCTGTTACAGATACATCCTGATTCCTTATCAGTTCTATCGACTCAACATATTCTGATATGATTAACAGTAAAACTGAGGGAACTTTTCAAAATTCGGCTCCAAATATGATCGGCGCCGAATATTGTTTTTGCAATATTCGCCGAACACAGTCGTACGTCACTGGAGCCAATTGGAGTAGAAATGAACGAATATGTTCGGAACCGATCAGCATACATAAATTCGGCACGAATACGGCAAATTCAGATTCGGCGACCAAATCCGAACAAATCCGCTCAACTCTTAAGTAACAGCTTTGAAAAATACATGATTTTCTAATACTCTGTTGGAAAATCTTTATGCTATATGTGGCCACCCAATGGATGTGACTTTAACTACAGCATGGCAATAGTTTTCCTAGCATATCATGATAATATGTATACATTTGTACAATAAATAACACATTGTGAAACCTTTGGAATTACCTAGCCAATCTTCATAGGAAACATCAGATTTGTCAGTAATCAGGCTTTGTGCGCTTTTATTTAATGGGCAAAGTGAACAATTCACACTTTAAAGGGAATCTACCTGCAGGTTTTTGATATTTAATCTGAAATTACCTTAATGTAGGGGCTGAGAGCCTGATTCCAGGGATATGTTACTTGCTTAGCCGCTTGCTGTAGATTCAAAACAATCTGCGCTTTTTCAGCTGGCGATTATCACTGCAGGACTATATGTGGTGAGCAAATTAGTCCAGCTGATCTGTATAACTCCGCCCCCACCACTGATTGGCTGCTTGCTGACAATGTAGGAAGCTGGAAAACAGGGGTGTGGGTGGGGTTGCACACAGCTTAGCATTCACAGCACTGCTACAGCAGAAAAAATAGGGATTCTATCAAAACTACACCAAGAAGTTCAGTAAGTAACACATCCCTGGGATCAGGCACTCTGCCTCTACATCACTATGTAGCAACTACCTGCTGATGGGTTCTCTTTGCTGGGAATATATATGTTTATATGGGCTTGTAGGTCAGTGACAGATAAACTATTATATCCACAATCCATTACCTAAATTCTCATTATGCAAATGAGGCATTAAGTGCTTTTTCACACCCAAAGCACCTAATGAAATTGTGCCTTCAGTGGTTAGTTCCATACTCAACGCCTCTCTCTATGAATGATAGCTTAATGTGTCTGCAACCTTGCTGTTACCCCTCACCTAACTAAAATATTTAACCTCTCTCTCTCTTCTGATATCTTTCCCTCCTCATTTAAGCATGCCATCATACATCCACTACTTAAAAAACCATCCCTCTGTGCCGCTAACTATAGACCTGTTTCTAATCTTCCCTTCATCTCTAAACTCCTGGAACGCCTGGTCCACCCCCGTTTTATCCGCAATCTCTCAGAAAACTCTCTTCTCGACCCTCTCCAATCCGGTTTCCGCTCTTTACACTCTACTGAAACTGCCCTCACTAAAGTCTCTAATGATATAGAGTTATCGGGAGCTTGCGGCCACTTATATCTCTTCCACTACCACTACCCTTTCTGGCCAATCACACAGTTGCCACACACAACTGCATAGATGCCCCTCCTTTACTTCTTATGAATTTTCAAATAAACCCAACATCAGTTGAAACTTAATTTCACTGCCACTTGCTGTAATGTTCAAATCAGAGCTCCATTGCTCCAGCTGGCCTCCAATGTCAGTCAGCCAATAATATTGATGTTTTGCCCATAGGCTAGTGCCTAATATGCCTAATTGGTAATCCAACATTGGTTATAATAATAATAATAAATTTTATTTCTATAGCGCCGACATATTCCGCAGCACTTTACATTTCAGAGGAGACTTGTACAGACAATAGACATTACAGCATAACAATAATCACATAGATCATAACAGATACCAAGAGGAATGAGGGCCCTGCTCGCAAGCTTACAATCTATGAGGAAAAAAGGGGAGACACGAAAGGTGGGTGGTAACAGTTGCCCTGATTGTATGGACCAGCCATAATGTTAAGTGTGTAACAGTACAGATGCAGGGGGCTAATGGATGCATAAAGCATGTGGGAACATGATGCGGGGAACCTGGTTATGGTAAAAAAACTTTTGGCTGTGCCACATAGGGATAGATTAGGTTAATGTGTTGAGGCGGTAGGCCAGTATGAATAAATGAGTTTTCAGGGCACGCTTAAAATTTTGGGGATTGGGGACTAATCGTATTGACCTGGGAAGTGCATTCCAAAGAATTGGCGCAGCACGTGTATAGTCTTGAAGACGGGAATGGGAGGTTCTGATTATTGAGGATGTTAACCTCAGGTCATCAGCAGAACGGAGGGCGCAGGTAGGATGGTATACTGAAACAAGGGAGGAGATGTAGGGTGGTGTTGAGCCATGAAGAGCTTTGTGGGTGAGGGTAATAAGTTTGTACTGGATTCTGGAGTGGATGGGTAGCCAGTGTAATGACTGGCACAAGGTAGAGGCATCGGTGTAACGATTGGCGAGGAATATGATCCTGGCTGCGGCATTCAAGACAGATTGTAGGGGGGAAAGTTTGGTAAGAGGGAGACCGATTAGAAGAGAGTTACAATAGTCCAGACGAGAATGAATAAGAGAAACAGTAAGAGTTTTTGCAGAGTCAAAGGTAAGAAAAGGTCGAATTCTAGAAATGTTTTTGAGGTGCAGATAACAAGAACGAGCCAGTGATCGAATGTGGGGGGCAAAGGAAAGCTCAGAGACAAGTATGACCCCAAGACAGCGGGCATGTTGCTGGGAAGTAATAGTGGAGCCACACACGGAAATAGCAATGTCGGGTATAGGTACATTAGTAGCGGGAGGAAACACAAGGAGTTCAGTCTTTTACAGGTTCAGTTTCAGATATAGTGAGGACATGATATTAGACACAGCGTTTAGACAATCGCCGGTGTTTTCTATAAAGGCAGGCGTGATGTCAAGAGAAGAAGCGTATAATTGGGTGTCATCAGCATAGAGATGGTACTGGAAACCAAATCTACTGATTGTTTGACCAATAGGGGCAGTATACAAGGAGAAGAGGAGGGGGCCTAGAAAAGATCCTTGAGGAACCACAGCAGTAAGGGGAAGGTGAGAGGAGGAGGAACCGGCAAAAGATACAGTAAAGGAGCGGTCAGAGAGATAGGAGGAGAACCAGGAGTGAACGGTGTCCTTGAGGCCAATGGAACGGAGTATAGAGAGGAGGAGCTGATGATCCACAGTGTCGAATGCTGCAGAGATCCAAGAAAATTAGCATGGAGTAATGACCATTAGATTTAGCTGTTAGTAGATCATTAGAGACTTTAGTGAGGGCAGTTTCAGTAGAGTGTAGAGAGCGGAAACCGGATTGGAGAGGGTCGAGAAGAGAGTTAATAGAGAGATATTGGATCAGACAGGAGTGGACCAAGCATTCCAGGAGTTTAGAGATGAAGGGAAGATTAGAGACAGGTCTATAGTTAGCGGCACATGCAGCGGTAACAGGCAGCCGCAGCTCCGGTCCTGAGTGCCGGCGGGTGTTGATGCTAGAGACTCATGCAAATTTCTCGCACCACACACGGTAATGTGATCCCGGAGTGGAGTGTCCTAAAACGGCTGCAGATTTATCAAAAAATATCTCTGTTGCCCATAGCAACCAATTACAGCTCAGCTTTCATTCCACCAGGTCTATTTCAAAAGTGAAAGCTTAGTTCTAATTGGTTGCTTTGCGACCTAGCATATTTGATGATATTATACATTCTTTTTTTCCATTTGTGTTACTTATTTCACTTTTTTAGTTCTGGTTCTGTTGCCATTTTATGGTTAATGCTCGATGCTGGCAGCGCTAAATGTATGACTAAAGATTAACTGGGAAGAAAAATTCTTGGAACTAGCCCGAGAATGCAGATCTAATAATAGAAAGCCATTATGTTCCTCGTAAGACGTTGGATGCCCTGAATAAATCAATGGATAGGGCTTCTTTAATTGGAAAGAAATTCTTTAAAAAAAAAAAATCACACTGTAGAATATTGTTTGTTCGCCAAAATATCGAGCATATTTAACCCTAATAAGATTTATTATCTGCAGAATTTATTTCCAGATGTAACATCGACCAATTCTGATTGAAAATGAAGGTTTAATGTAAAGGGTTGGTACACAATTTAAAAAAAATTAAAACAATTGTCTTTGTTTTACTAAAACATTGCCACACTTGTCTTAAGGATATGTGAGGTATTGCAGGTCACACTTAAAACAAACAATGCACAGTCGTATCAGTAGACACCTGCGCCCAATCAGGGGATTAGTTAAACACTAGTGATGAGCGAGTATACTCGTTGCTCGGGTTTTTCCGAGCATGCTCGGGTGTCCTCCGAGTATTTTGGCATGCTCGGAGATTTAGTTTTCATCGTCTCAGCTGCATGATTTGCGACTTGCAGACATCTTGAATACATGTGAGGAATGCCTGTTTGTTAGGGAATTCCCACATGTATTCAGCCTGTCCACAAGTCGCAAATCATGCAGCTGAGATGAGGAAAACTAAATCTCCTAGCACGCCAAAATACATGGAGGACACCCGAGCATGCTCGGAAAAACCCAAGCAACGAGTATACTCACTCATCACTATTAAACACCAGTTCACTGCAAGGAAAAAGTGAAGACCTATAATAGTTATTGCACTAAAGAACCAAATTTTATTTAAAACTAGCTGAAGAGCCCGGCGCTGCCCAGGCATAGTAACTAACTATGGTTAGTTATAACAAATTATAATGATTATATCTATATATATAAAGCTGAGTGTATAGCCCCGCCCACTCCGCATAGCCACATTCACTATAATATCCCACATCATCCCGTCAGCCAGAGCCACTGGACTACTAACATCCCACATCATCCCGTTAAAGCCACCGGACTACTACCCCTAATATCCCACATCTTTCCGTCAGCCAGAGTCACCGGACTACTACCCCTAATATCCCACATCATCCCGTCAGCCAGAGCAACCAGACTACTACCCCTAATATCCCACAGCATCCCGTCAGCCAGAGCCACCGGACTACTACCCCTAATATCCTACATCATCCCATCAGCCAGAGCCACCGGACTACTACCCCTAATATCCCACATCATCCCGTCAAAGCTATCGGACTACTACTCCTAATATCCCATATCATCCCGTCAGCCAGAGCCACCGGACAATTACTGTAACAACCCTGCTGGCATCACTGCATGGCCTCCCATCCCCCGTACACCAACTTACTTACTGTTTCAAGACATGCTGTGAATTCTATCTGTTGCCAGCCCTGTGCTCCATGCTCTGTGCCTCTGCTCTCCTGTATGCTTCCAAGCTATGTGTGTATAGGGGGGGCGGGGCCAGAACTCTCTGGTTCTTATGCAGTCAGGGTGCACCTGTGTAATCTGTCCCTGACCAATCACCTAGAACCCTTGACTATTTAGTTCCACCACACCCACTAAACCTTGCCTGTGCAATGTCTTTACTCAGTTAGTATCTTGCTGCTGAGGATGCCAGGCCCTGTTCTGTGTATCTCCTTCTCTGGAGGAATACTCCTAGCCTTGCTTTGCATTCTTTGTCTGCCCTTCAGGAGGCTGCATATCCTGGTCTCTGTGTCTTGGTCCTAGCTTTTTCTTTACTTGTCCTTTCACCTGCCAGGAGGCAGAATATCCTGGTCCTTGAGTCTTTGTCCCTGTACCTTGTCTGAACTCTGTCCTACCCCTGCCTCCTTGTCTTTGGCTTCCTTCCCTGCTGTGTCTTTCCTTGTGTCCTCCCTGTCTGTGCTGCTGCACCCTTGCAGCTCTGCCTGCTCCTCTCCTGCTGCTGTAGAACCTCTTGCTGCAGCTTCTCTCCACAGACCTTGTGGTACAGCTTTGCTCTGCTGCTGCAGAACCTCTTGCTGCAGCTTCTCTCCACAGACCTTGTAGTTCAGCTTTGCTCCACTCCTGCTGCCAATGCAGAAACTCTTGCTGCAGCTTCTCTCCACAGACTTTGTGGTTCAGCTTTGCTCTGCTACTGCAGAATCTCTCACTGCAGCTTCTCTCCACTGACCTTGTGGTTCAGCTCTGCTCTGCTCCTGCTGCCGCTGCAGAACTTCTTGCTGCAGCTTCTCTCCCCAGACCTTGTAGTTCAGCTTACTCTGCACTCCTGCGGCCCCGTCTATTCAACTCCTTCCTGCTTGTATCCATACCTGCACCTCCTGTGTGAACAGGTCCAAACCTGTTCCTTCATATTCCACTCCTTCCTTCCTGTATCAGTACTGGTACCTGCTGCGTTAACAGGTCTCTACCTGCTCCCTCATATACCGTGCCTGCTTGCCCTGTGTCTCCAGCCATGCCTGCTTGGCCTGTGTCTCCAAGCCATGCCTGCTTGCCCTGTGTCTCCAAGCCGTGCCTGCTTGCCCTGTGTCTCCAAGCCATGCCTGCTTGCTCTGTGTCTCCAAGCCGTGCCTGCTTGCCCTGTGTCTCCAAGCTGTGCCTGTTAGTCACACCTGTCCAAGTGACTTGTCCCCGAGTGGGATCAACATCCACAGCCAGACACCACCCTGGAGTGGCACCCGGCAGCTACCTGCCGCATAAGCCTGACCTCACCATCAGAGGCTCTAGCGAAGACCGAGGTAGCTGTCATAGTCACGCCCCTTCCAGGGTAGTCTGGTTTGTGGCACAGTGGGGCCACAACCCCCCGGCTCACGCAATTTAGCCAAGGTGCGAGCGTGACAGTTACCACTAATATCCCACATCATCCCATCACAGTCGCCGGACTACTACCCCTAATATCCCGCATCATCCCGCCAGCCAGAGCCACCGGACAACTGCCACTAATATCCCACATCATCCCGTCAACCAGAGCCAACGGACTACTGTGGCGCCCCTGAGGCTCAGTCGCCACAGAGGTACTGCACCTCCTCCTGAGATGTGGTGCCCCACCATCCAGGTAAGTTGGAGGCTCCTGACCACGCTCCAACACTCGCACCCCACACAACAGATTAGTTCAGCAAAGCCACATTGTGGTTCCCTGCTTGGAGCACGAAACGTGCTGGGAGGCGGGTGGAGTTGAGAATACATAAAAGAGCGGGAATGTTTAGGATTACAGGTCAGTCTGGGAGAGGAAGCCACTCAGAGAGGAGTGAGGAAAGAAGATCCCTGAGAGAGGGAAGGAGGTGCTGCAGCAGAACTCAGTGACCTGGGTTTGCTGGCACAGGAAAGGAAAGGAGAAAGACATTGAACTGAAATCTGATCTTCCGAAATAAGAGACAGAGATTAGTACGGAACAAGGAGTAGAAGGGAACAGGGGATGTGGGTTAGGAGAGAACCCTGCCTAGAAGTTCTAAGCGCAAGGTCGGGGCCCAGTCCCCGAGGTTGTATGGATGCTAATGGTCCTGCAGCAGACACCGGTGGAGTAGTGGGCTGTAAATGCACTACTCCCATCTAAGACTTGGGGGCACAACAGCAACTTGGATAGTGAGCCGGGACTCAGGAGTGAGGCGTCCCTGAAGCAGGCTACAGCTGTCTGCCGTACAAGTAGAGTTATAGGGAACATCTGTTAGGAGGAACTCCAGTGTAACTCAGTACTAGGAGATCTTTTCACTTAAAGGCGCTATAAGAGGAGACGTTCAGAAAGGTACATGTTGGCGGAGCGTTGGAAGAGAGCATTCCATCTGACCTGGAGGTTGATTGAGCCTCTGACCCGGAGGACAGAGTACCTGTGTGTACTACAGACTGTGAGTAAAGTTTTGGAACTACAAGCCCTGGTGTCCTCCATTGATTCTTGCGTCAACACACCCTGCACTGCTACATCTGGGTACCAGCTTCGACACTGCTTGTGCCTCTCCTCTAACTCCATATCTACACTGCCCTGAGGCTATAGCTTCAACTGTGGGAAGCTTCACCATCTTGGCTGCACCACACCACCAGCTCCAGAGGATCTGCAAGCAGCGTCAGCTTAACATCTCACTTGCCGAACACCACAGGTGGCGTCACAAACTATTCCATTCACTACTCCCCCTAATATCCCACATCATCCCGTCAGCCAGAGCCACTGGAATATTACCCCTAATATCCTACATCATCCCGTCAGCCAAAGCCACCGTACTACCACCCCTAATATTCCACATCATCCCGTCAGCCAGAGCCACCGGACTACCACCCCTAATATCCCACATCATCCCGTCAGCCAGAGCCACCAGACTACTTCCCCTGATATTCCACATCATCCCGTCAGCCAGAGCCGCCGGACTATTACCCCTAATATCCCACATCATCCCATCAGCCAGAGCCACCGAACTACTCCCCTAATATCCCACATCATCCCATCAGTCTGGGGTCAGTACCAAAGCGCAGAGTGGATTTGCCCTCACTTCCATACTGGGGATCCCTTTAAGAGAGGCCTTGGGTCAGAACCAGAGCACTGAGTGGATTTGTCCTTACTTGCATACCAATGATCCCTTTAAAAGAACCCTGGGGTCAGAATCAGAGCGCTGAGGGATTTGCCCTAACTTCCATACAGGAGATCCCTTTAAGAGAACCTGGGGTCAGTACCAGAGCATTTGAAGGCAATTGCCATGACTTCCATACCGGGGATCCCTTTGAGAGGCCTGGGGTCCAAACCAAAGCACTGGACGGATTTGCTCTGACTTCCATACCGGAGATCCCTTTAAGAAAGGCCTAGGGTCAGTACCAAAGCGCAGTGTGGATTTGCCCTAACTTCCATACCAATGATCCCTTTAAGGGACCCTGGGGTCTCTCTCTCTCCCCTTTTCCAGAGTTATGTTCCTTAAGGCTACGGTATGTGCACACGGAGTTTTTTGCCTCTGCGGATTTTGTAGTGAAAACCTCAGATAAATCCGCAGGACTAAAGTCCTGAGGTTTATCTGCGGTTTTGCACCTCATAATGGATGAAACTGCAGCGATTCTGGACAAAAGAATTCACATGCTGCGGATTGTAAACCGCAGCAAAACCGCACTGAAAAATCTGCAGCATGTGCACTGCGTTTTCCAGTTTACCATTGAAAACAATGGTACTGTACAACGCACCTAAATCTACTGCGGACCCACAGCTGCAGAAAAGCTGCGAATCCGCAGCAGAATCCGCACTGTGTGCACCCATACCCTTAAATTTCATACACTAGCTGCTGCGACGGATCCGTCCAAAAACCAGATCCGGTGCATCAGTTTTTTGCAAATCTGCAACGGATCCGTTTTTTCACACTTTGACGGTTTGGTATGGAGGATGTGTGATGAGTATATAGGTACGGGAGGGGGGATTCATTTCTGTCATGTGCTCACTGCTCCTTTCTGGGGGGAAGACAATGGCTGGGAGCTTATGTTCCTAGGGATGCTAGATTTCTCCCACCATGTCAGTGTCTGATGAGGTGTTGGCAAGTGGGAAAACTTGCTCATAGCAACCAATCACAGCTCAGCTTCTTTTAACCAGCTCTGGTGAAATGAGAGATGCTTAGTGATTGGTTGCAAGGAAAACTGTTGCTCATAGCAACCAATCACAGCTCAGCTTCTTTTGAACAGCTCAGGTGAAATGGAAGATGCGTCGTGATTCGTTAGTGGTACACACACATACACACAAACATACATTCAGTTTTATATATATATATATATATAGATATAATTTTATTAAACCATCTTGACAGACATAAACATGAAAAAAATTAAAGGGAATATTTAGATGGTGAACAATGCCAAAAAGAGGCACCACAGACTGGAGGCAAAGAGATAATGCATAAGTATAATTTAATACACCCACATGTGAAAAGATCTTGAGATGAAATGCTAGGTCATACTCAATAGAATGAATTTACAAAGTGTAATTACACCTAAAATAGTATAGAAATGTGGATACAAGTTGTAAAAATCAATAGATACCTCAGACCTGTCGGTGCCACGACCCCTACACGCATTTCGGCTGGTGTGCCATCCGGGGGAGTTTGGGGTTCTTATGTTAGGTGCCAGTAGACAATCGATTTTTTTCAGAAACAATAACTTTGTTTTTATTCGCTGTTTTTGGTATTCCATTCATTTAAATGAAGCTGAGCTGCATTCACCCCTTTACCCCCAAGGGTGGTTTGCACATTCAAGACCGGGCCAATTTTTACAATTCTGACCACTGTACCTTTATGAGGTCATAACTCTGGAACGCTTCCATGGATCCCGGTGATTCTGACATTGTTTTCTCGTGACATATTGTACTTCATGTTAGTGGTAAAATTTCATTCAAATAACTTGCGTTTATTTGTGAAAAAAACAGAAATTTGGCAAAAATTTTGAAAATTTTCGCAATTTTCCAAATTTGAATTTTTATGCCCTTAAATCACAGAGATACAGCACACAAAAAACTTGATAACTAACATTTCCCACATGTTTACTTTACATCAGCACAATTTTGGAACCAAAATTTTTTTTTGTTAGGAAGTTATAAGGGTTATAATTTGACCAGCGATTTCTCATTTTTCCAACACCATTTTATTTTTAGGACCACATCACATTTGAAGCCACTTTGAGGGGTCTATATGATAGAAAATACCAAAAAGTGACACCATTCTAAAAACTGCACCCCTTAAGGTGCTCAAAACCACATTCAAGAAGTTTATTAACCCTTTAGGTGCGTCACAGGAATTTTTTTGAATATTTAAAAAAAAATGAACATCTAACTTTTTTTCACAAAAAAAATACTTCAGGTTCAATTTTTTTTTATTTTACCAAGGGTAACAGGAGAAATTGGACTGCAAAAGTTATTATGTAATTTGTCCTGAGTACTCTGATACCTGATTTGTGGGGGGGAACGACTGTTTCGGCGCATTGTAGAGCTCAGAATGGAAGGAGAGCCGTTTGACTTTTTCAATGCAAAATTGGCTGGAATTCAGATCGGACGCCGTGTCACGTTTGGAGAGTGCCTGATGTACCTAAACAGTGGAAACCCCCTACAAGCGACCCCATTTTGGAAACTAGACCCCCCAAGGAACTTATCTAGATATGTGGTGAGAACTTTGAACCCACAAGGGCTTTACAGAAGTTTATAACGTACAGCAGTACAATTAAAAAATCATATTTTTTCCACAAAAATGATCTTTTCACCCTCAATTCTTATTTTTTCAAGAGTAACAGGACCATAAATGTTATTGTGCAATTTCTCCTGAGTACGCTGATACCCCACATGTGGGGATAAACCACTATTTGGGCGCATGGCAGAGCTCGGAAGGGAAGCAGCGCCATTTGACGTTTTTGGCTGGAATTGAGATCAGACACCATGTCGCGATTGGAAAACCCCTGATGTACCCAAACAGTGGAAACCCCCCACAAATGACACCATTTTGGAAACTAGACCCCCTAAGGAACTTATCTGGATGTGTGGTGAGAACTTTGAACCCCCAAGGGCTTCACAGAAGTTTATAACATACAGCCGTACAATTAAAAAATCATATTTTTTCCACAAAAATGATCTTTTCACCCTCAATTCTTATTTTTCCAAGGGTAACAGGACCCTAAAAGTTATTGTGCAATTTGTCCTGAGTACGCTGATACCCCACATGTGGGGGTAAACCACTATTTGGGAGCATGGCAGAGCTCGGAAGGGAAGCAGCGCCATTTGACGTTTTTGGCTGGAATTGAGATCGGACACCATGTCGCGATTGGAAAACCCCTGATGTACCAAAACAGTGGAAACCCCCCACAAATGACACCATTTTGGAAACTAGACCCCCTAAGGAACTTATCTAGATGTGTGGTGAGAACTTTGAACCCCCAAGGGCTTCACAGAAGTTTATAACATAAAGCCGTACAATTAAAAAATCATATTTTTTCCACAAAAATGATCTTTTCACCCTCAATTCTTATTTTTCCAAGGGTAACAGCACCCTAAAAGTTATTGTGCAATTTGTCCGGAGTACGCTGATACCCCACATGTGGGGGTAAACCACTATTTGGGAGCATGGCAGAGCTCGGAAGGGAAGCAGCGCCATTTGACGTTTTTGGCTGGAATTGAGATCGGACACCATGTCGCGATTGGAAAACCCCTGATGTACCAAAACAGTGGAAACCCCCCACAAATGACACCATTTTGGAAACTAGACCCCCTAAGGAACTTATCTAGATGTGTGGTGAGAACTTTGAACCCCCAAGGGCTTCACAGAAGTTTATAACATAAAGCCGTACAATTAAAAAATCATATTTTTTCCACAAAAATGATCTTTTCACCCTCAATTCTTATTTTTCCAAGGGTAACAGCACCCTAAAATGTAGTGTGCAATTTGTCCTGAGTACGCTGATACCCCACATGTGGGGGTAAACCACTATTTGGGCGCCTGGCAGAGCTCGGAAGGGAAGCAGCGCCATTTGACGTTTTTGGCTGAAATTGAGATCGGACACCATGTCGCGATTGGAAAACCCCTGATGTACCTAAACAGTGGAAACCCCCCACAAATGACACCATTTTGTAAACTAGACCCCCAAGGAACTTATCTAGATGTGTGATGAGCACTTTGAACCCCCCAGTGCTTCACAGAAGTTTATAACGCCCGGTCGTGAAAATAAAAAATTTGTATTTTTTCCACAAACATGATCTTTTAGTCACCATTTTTTTATTTTCCCAAGGGTAACAGGAGAAATTGGACCCCAAAAGTTGTTGTCCAATTTGTCCTGAGTATGCTGATACCCCATATGTGGGAGAAAACTACTGTATGGGCACACGTCAGGGCTCGGAAGGGAAGTAGTGACGTTTTGGAATGCAGACATTGATGGAATGGTCTGTGGGTGTCATGTTGCCTTTGGAGAGCCCCTAATGTACCTAAACAGTGGAAACACCCACAAATGACCCCATTTTGGAAACGAGAACCCCTAAGGAACTTATCTAGATGTGTGGTGAGCACTTTGAAGCCCCAAGGGCTTCACAGAAGTTTATGATGCCCGGGCATGAAAATAAAAAAAATCGTATTTTTTCCACAAACATGATCAATTAGTCCCCAATTTTTTCATTTTCCCAAGGGTAACAGGAGAAATTGGACCCCCAAAAGTTGTTGTCCAATTTCTCCTGAGTACGCTGATACCCCATATGTGGGAGAAAACTACTGTATGGGCACACGTCGGTGCTCGGAAGGGAAGCAGTGACGTTTTGGAATGCAGACTTTGATGGAATGGTCTGCGGGTGTCATGTGCGTTTGGAGAGCCCCTGATGTACCTAAACTATTGAAACTCCCCACAAGTGACCCCATTTTGGACACTAGACCCCCCACGGAACTTATCTAGATGTGTGGTGAGCACTTTGAACCCCCAAGTGCTTCACAGAAGTTTATAACGCTCGGACCTGAAAATAAAAAAAATCATTTTTTTCCACAAAAATGATATTTTTGCCCCCAATTTTTTATTTTCCTAAGGGTAACAGGAGGAATTGGACCCCAAAAATTGTTTTGCAATTTGTCCTGAGTAGGCTGATACCCTACATGTGGGGGTAAACACTGTTTGGGCGCATGGCAGAGCTTGGAAGGGAAGGAGCACCATTTGACTTTTTCAACTCAGAATTGGATGGAATTGAGATCAGACGCAATGTTGCATTTGGAGAGCCCCTGATGTGCCCAAACAGTGGAAACCCCCAATTCTAACTCCAACCTGAACCCCAACACACCCCTAACCCTAATCTCAGCCCTAACCCTAACCCTAACCCTAGCCCTAACCCTAAGCCTA